>NC_041395.2:94639249-95376749 GCF_900747795.2 Erpetoichthys calabaricus
CGTCAGCGCCATAGTTGAAGCCCCTAACGTTGCGGTCAGCAAGTCGGCTAACATCCGCCATGTGCCGTCTTTCAGTTGCGAGAAGCAGATCATAGAATGGTTGAAAGTGTTGCCCCTAACGTTGCGCCACGGCGTGTGCTTCGTTTATACCTCGTGTCTTCTCATTAAACTTTTATCTCGCGAATATGTTATTGCAATCCGCAGCGGGCGCGTTTCTATTAACTTAATTTAAAGTTACGTTTTACACCGTGCTTTGTTTCCCTTATGAACATGCTTGTATGCTTAACTCGCTCCGTTGTCAATTGTTTAATTAATTTTTTGCTCTTCGCTGTTTGCGGCTGTTCCTCCATTTCCCCCTACTTCGTTCTTTTATCTCGCGAATATGTTATTGCAATCCTTAACGGGAGCGTTTCAATAAACTGATTGAAAATAGTTTTGCATTTACCTTTTTAGTAAAAGGCGAGCTTTTAAGCCTGAGAAATCACCCCGTAAATGCACACGTTTAATTGCACATGTGTTAATATGTATGCTCACACAGTATTAAAAGACAGTCAAAAATTAACGTAATTTACCTTCGTTCCCGCGTGTGACTCGTGCTGTAAATGTATTCCTTGTTTTTAGTTCACGTGATTACGTAGGAGGCGTGATGACGCGATACGTGACTCCGCCTCCTCCATTACAGTGTATGGACAAAAAATATGTTCCAGTTATGACCATTACGCTTTGAATTTCGAAATTAAACCTGCCTAACTTTTGTAAGTAAGCTGTAAGGAATGAGCCTGCCAAATTTCAGCCTTCCACCTACACGGGAAGTTGGAGAATTAGTGATGAGTGAGTCAGTGAGTCAGTCAGTCAGTGAGGGCTTTGCCTTTTATTATTATAGATAAGTTAAAAAATGTATTCTTTGTTCGGGAGCCCTTCATGTAATATTTTATTTTGTTAGATGACCCAAAAACTTTTAATGTCAAATATTTTCAGTAATTCAGAAAATCAGGAAGGGAGCAAAAATTATTTTGCGGTACTGTCTGTAAACGATCTTAATCAAATCAATTTGTGTTAAAAACTTAATTGGAAAAAATATAATACTGCTCTGCTATGATAAATCACAGCATATTTTCTTCACTCCCGGCTCTCCCATAAATTGGGTTTACAGAACTGGGATGCCTATAGTATCGTACAGTATATGCATACTTCTTAGTCTTGCTTTTTAACCATTCACTGAATAATTGTAGCCCATGGCTGAGGCCTTTGCTATCTAGGAAGATTCCATAACCATTTGGATAGACAAAGTTTCATGTTAGGGTGAATATATTATTCTGACTAATTTGTATATACTGGCATATAGTACTTTGCCCTCTGGGGAAAATAGTGGACCCAGCCCAAACCAGGAAAATGTTCCTCAGACATTAACTGGGCTGCAAGGAAACTTTCACTCTAGATGTGGAGTACCTACTGTTAAAAATGTCTTCTGCTGTCAATTTGACAAGTGCACATGCTAATTTAATAATAATAGTAATAAAAGGTGACGAATTGGAGACTACACAATTAAAAGGAAAAAGTAAAGTTACTGCAGTGGCGATCACTTATTTTCTCAGGCATGTGTTAAATCTTCTTAGTCATGGTGCTGGAGGGTGGCAAAGTGCTGCATGTTGGTCAGGCATTCAAGTAAGAATTGCACTCTGTAACAATAACTTCAACTTGAATTTGGACTTGAACCTTTATATACCTAAATTCTAATGTATGAAAAGAACCTGAATCATACACTTCATCGTAAAACTAAAAAATGTATTTTAGTTTAAAAAAAAAAAACAATGTTCATAATAGAATCTAAGCACTTTGTGGAACACCTTCTACAGGCAGAGAATTTTTTTCAATTCCAGATTTATTATAATCCGAAATTAGTGGGAATTAAATATGTCACAAAAACTGAACTATAATTCCACTTTGCTACTAAAATTCAGAAAATGCAGTGGCCTCACTTCTTTATACTATCAGCAGCACTGAATGAAAGTCAGTACCATAATCATGTGTGATTGTAAGTACCTGAATAACTTTGAAAGGCATAATAAGTGAGAAAAATGAGTAAAAACTACAACGTTTTTTTCCCAACTTGATTCTCCAAGACCTTAAATCTCGCTTACAATTGTGGATGTGTATTCTCTTTAATACTGAAGCTGTTTTATGTGACTTTCAGTTAGTAGACGGCAGGATACTTGCTGAGCAGATTGGTAAACCAAATTCTTTGCTAGATCTGATCTGATTGTTACTACTATCAGTGTGCCTTCCTTCACTTAATCCCATATTTACACTCTGTCAATTTCTATTATTTCAGAGCCCCTTAAAGTTGCTGCTGTTATTCCTATTATCAAGAATCCTGATGCTGATACAATGATTTCAGTAGTTGCCATCTAAAATCTTCCTTGTCTAGCTAAAATTTTAGTGCCCATTGCTAAACATCAACGTTTTGCTCATCTGAACTGTAACAATCTATTTCAACAGCTTCAGTCAGGTTCGATCAGGCTAAATACAGTATAGTACTAAAACATCACTTGTGAAAATCACAAATGATCTCCTTTGTGCTGCTGATGCCAGATTTCTTCGCATTTTTATTCTCCTTGATCTATGCACAGCTTTCAAAACAATTTCCCACCCTCTGCGATCCAGTTTATTCATTTGAAAAATAACAGATTAAGTTACTCTCTTGTTTACTCATGGTGTTCCCCAAGGGTCAGTTTTAGGTTATTTGCATTTCACTGTGCATCTTCTTTCTCTGGGGTCCATTTGGTATCAGTACAGAGTCAGTTTTCATAGTTTTGTAGATGAATCTTTACTGTACATCTCTGTTAAATCTTCTCAAAATGCTTCATTCTTCTTTAATTTGTTGTCTTCATGATATTTAAACTTAGATGATATGTCACTTTCTTAAACACAACAAACAGTGAAATTCTTCTTAGATGCTCTAAATCCACTCTACTAAAATCTGGTAGTGTATCGATGGTTCTCCAGCACCATTTTGTACGCAGGTTAAGAGTTTAGGTGTTATCCTGGAAATGGTTTAACCTCTTTTGACTCTCCTGTTAATTCTGTACTTTGGGTTTCTTGTTACCATCATCACAGTATTTTTCAGTGACGTTCCTCTTTATTTTATTTTTTTTGACTTAAACATAAATTCATTCACGCCTTCATTATTTTAAGATCAAATTGTTGCTCAAATGTTTCATATTCCTAACAAATGGGTAAACTGGTTTCTGTTGATTCAGAATGTGGCTAGGTGTTAACAGTACTTAATTATGCCAAAACAGTTGGTGACATTTCTCCTAATCTGCATAGTTCATTGCCTGCTTGTTTAACACTTATAAGGTTCTGTTACTAACATGCAAAAACCTTCATAATTTGGACTATGTTTACTTGTTGAATATTCTTAAGGATTCTGTCCTTTCTCACTCGCTCTGTTCTTCTTATGCTGGTTTTCCTGTTGTCCCTTCTTTTCTGACTTTTCATAGCAGTAGGGCGAACTTTCAGCTATTAGGTCTTCAGATAGTGTAGAATATTTTGTGTGTTGTTTTATGAGTTATAATGTGTAATGTTTTGGTACGTATTGCATTCTCAAGTCGTATACGAGAGACATTCAAAATGTTTCCGCAGTTTTATATTTTCGTTGGAAACCGTGAAGGCAGGAGGAGTAGTAATTGGGCATTAAAAAGTTGGTGCAACACTGGGAAAATTGTATCACAAACAAAAGTGACTATGTAGAAAAGTGATGTAATTTGTTTTTGAAATTCTTAATACTAGGGTCTCTGCCCCCTGCTCGCTTCACTCGCCCTCCCCCGGGTTTGGTTTACCGGATGTACAATTTAAAGAGATTACTATTTTCATGGGATTTGTTACATATGCATTATTTTCACTTTTACTTTAAAACGTTTGTAAAAACAATACTTGTCCTTTGTTTCTGGCCCCGGACATGGTTAAATCTCCTGCTGGCAGGACATATAACGCTGCTTGCGTTGTGAAGGGGGTGCGGCTGATCGCATGCTAAGGAGATGCCGTCGGATCAGCTGTCCTTTTGCCACTTCGTGTCTCTGCTGCTCGCGTTGTGAGGGGTGGAGGGGGGGTGGTTTGGGGAGCTGGAAACATGCTAAGGAGAAATGGTTGGATCATCTGCTGGCTTGTTGCTGCTGCTGGCGGGCTGCATGTTCTGCTTCTCGCGCTGTGCATCGATCATTTAAAAGCCTGTACAGCAGCTGTCCTTTTGCCACTTCGCATCTCTACCACTCGCATTTTGAAGGGGGGTGCTTAACGCACACTAAGGAGAAGCGGTCGGATCATCTGCTGTCTTGCTGCTGCTGGCAAGCTGCTTTTCGTGCTGCACGTCAATCATTTCAAAGCCTGTACAGCAGCTGTCCTTTTGACACATCGCATCTCTGATGCTCACATTGTGAAGGGGAGGCTGAACACACGCTAGGGAGAAGCGGTCGGATCATCTGCTGGCTTGCTGCCGCTTCTGGCGAGCTGTGTGTTCTGCTTGTTGCTTGTTATTGTTTTAAGAGCTGGGAGCACATGATGTCCGTCTGCCAAAAGCATTCCAACAATACAACTGCTTGGTTAGATGTCTGTGAACTTGTTTTAAATGTTGTCTCACGTGACGTTAAAGTGTCTATCGCGGGACGTCAAATTGTCTTCCGAGAAGATCACATCTCGTCTCCCTCCCACGATTTTTTTTTATAATAGAGAGAAATAGAGTTAAAAAAGTGCGGAAACTTTTGAACATCCCTCATAATTACGGTATATAATTCAGTTTCTATCCATCCATCTCCAAAACCAAGCAATGCAGGATAGGATGATAGGGTTCTCTGCAAAATCATTCCAAGGACAAGAACCAATCCTGGTACTTTTGCTAGTCCAATTCAGGGACCACTTGCTAACATGTCTACCCTCTCTTATTCACAGGTTAATTTAGAGTGAGGTTTACTTTAGTTGCCGTTCAATATAGACCATTCTGATTGTATGAGGAGGCTGGAGTCCACAAAGAATGGACAATGTTGAAGATCTATAGTGACACAATAACTAAAATGCAAGACAACATTAAAAAGGACTTTAGGATTAATAAATATACAGTATGAGAATAGATAAGACAAAGCTGTACAGATATGTCAAACATGTGGATTTTGATCTTGAGGTCAAGCGAAATCACACATGGTAGGTAGCAGTTGCAGAGAAAGACACTGCCTGTGGTTTGCCCAAGAATGGATTACAGAAACACAGCTAAGTGGCTCTGTTCCACTACCACGCCCAAAACTCTAACCAGAAGATTGTAGCAGACTGTGCTTTGAGGCGCTATGCATTCTGGACAAATCATTCACCTTTCCATGGAACCGTCTGTATTCGTAGTGATATAGTTGCCAAACCAGAAAACACTGTTTTATTCAAGGGTTGCCTTCTCCATTTCAAACTAGTACGGCATGGCCTATAAACAGATTGTGGTGCATTTCTAGAAATTGATACATGGCCCACATTACTGTCCACTTCACTGGCAGTGCCTCCCTTTTCATTGAGGTATACCTGGTTCCTAGGGACATTAGTTTATGACTGAGGTACACTACAATGATTTCTATACCTATGATGCACTTAGACACTACTACTCTCAGTCCAGATTTAGAAGCTTCTGCCTGGAGTAGAAATGGTTGCATTGAATCTGGTGCAAGGTTATTATAGTTAACGAAATCTAAAATCAAAACTGAATCTATTATTAAAAAAACATTTTTGTAAACTGAAATAAAATGATTAACAAAACTGAAATGAAAAACTAAAACTAAACTATCTGAAATAAAATAATAATTTACTAAAAATATTTTTAGTTTTTGTTTTTTGAATGAATTTTCTTGCCATTAGTCTTTAACCCTTGTAACTTTTAAGTCTAAAATAGAAAGTCATCCCCACGAGCCATCCGCATGTATTCATCCAGTGAACGGCAGCTGGTGACGGAGGGTGGCTGTTCACGCAGCATTTGCGATGACAGAGTGAATATGGGCACGTAAAGCATGTGAAATAGAAAGTGAGTTACTGTGCCGACTTTCTTTGAGCATCTTGTATATCAAGATGTAATTCAAATGCTTGAAATTGGAATGTGCAGGTCAACAAAACCTTTACTGTATGGACAGAAAAATCAAGAGTGAGTAATGTTTCAGTTGCGTTTAGTTGATAGTAATTCACCTGCCACTCCACTGTCAACTAGTGAAAAACTAAACATACTAATGTGTTTTTGTATTTATTCTATATCATTAATGTATCTTTTTTTTAGTTTATATTCACAGCTCAAAATACCTGATATTGTGAAAATAATCCAGTAGCGTAATTAGGATTTAAAATATTTGTCTCCCTTTTATCAATTTTTCTCTGTCCTTCTCAAAACAGTTGAAATATCATATTCTTTTTGTTCTTAATATCAACCATGTCATACATATTGCATACCAGGGATTTTTCCTGACTTGCATTCAAACCTGCTGGGGTAGGCTCCAGGTTTCCTGCTATCCTGCTCTGGATAAACAGGTTTAGATAATGTATATATTGTTAATAATCTCAGATGCTGTTTCTGTTGTTTTGTGGCTGTCCATACTCCTATTACCTACTCTTGCTCTGCTTATTAAGGGTTTACTGTTCTTATGATGGGTTTTTCAAGTCTCACTGCCTCTAACCTTGACACTACATGGTTGTTTTCTTTGTTTCCCTCAATACAGCTAGGTAGGGTCTACATACTCATTAAAGCCTAAGAGCCCTGTTCGTCATAAGCCCCCATGATTTTCATGATCACAGCTTTCAGAACACAGTAGAATCGATTTGTTGATATCTTTTCAGTGGCAAAACTCTGTCTATAAATTGTATGTGCCTGAGAATCAGAGATCAATATGGCTGGTAGAAAATAACAAAGCCCAGTATGGAAGAATGCAGTATTGAAGGCATTCATTATAAGCACATTGTCTTGGAGCAGTGTGCTGTAGACATTTAGAATAAAAAAAACCCTCAAGCCTTAAAATTCACCTAAATTTCATTACAAATTGGCCCATTCTGGGCAATAAAAAGAAAAGATTAAAAGTGCCAACAGTCAGCGCACATTTGTTCAGCCCAAATGACCTAGAAAATATTTTAAAAATTATGAAATTGTATAAAACTGTTCATATTCAGTATCTGGTTTTGATTATGCTTGTTTTTAGCAGGCAAAAACAAAACCAGATAGTAAACCATGTAGTGTAGTAAGCTTTTATTTTTTTATTTGTTTTTTTTTAAATTTTATTTTGATTTTATTGTAATCATTCCATATAAATAGATCAATTTTTAAGAAAAATAGGATTGAAAACAAATCAACCTCCACCCCTGAAAAAGAGAGCATGGCCAACAGAGTAAAACTTAAAGCTAGTCAAAATAAGTAAATTTATAAGTTTAATAAGTGTATAAAGATAAATGGAGAAGAAAAAGAAATGGGAAGAGAATCTGCTTCATCAGTGCTTTAAGAGCTTAATCTAAAATGTTATTGATTAGATCCTGCCAGGTTTTGAATAAGTTCTGCACAGATCATCTGAGAATTTGATTTTTTCCAATTTCAAATAATATAAAACATCAGTTACCCACTGACTTAAAAGAGGAGAGTTAGGATTCTTCCAATTGAGCAAGTCTATGTGCCAATAGTGTAGTAAAGGCAATCACAGTTTGTTTGTCCTTCTCCACTTTAACCCCATCTGGAAGAACACCAAATACAGCTGTTAATGTGTAGTAAGCTTTTAAACTCGTATGATCCCCAAACCCTTTATGTGTACAGTTTTGTCTGATTGTCCATAATTACTAAAACTAAAACTAATAGATATAAAAATAAAATATAAATGTCTTTGTAAAATAAAAACTAAATTTAAACAAAAATACACGATGAAGGAAAACTAAACAGTTTCCAAATAAGGTCAGAAAAAATATAGAAATAAAAACTAATATAAAAAGGAAAAACTATAATAACCTTGATCTGGTGTCCTCAGCATTGGAACATTAAAAATAAGGCATGTATAGGTCTTTGAAGGAAGGCCTCTGTACAGCGGTCCAAACCACAATTTTGAGTGCACAGTGCTTTGTTAATTAAATAAGTGGTGCAATTCTCACAAATTAAGGAAGGTATAAATGATACCCTGCTAACACGCCTCTTGGTTTTAGGTCTTGCCCATGACAGAATCACCTTTACCTTGGAGATTTATGGTTTTATTCCCTAAGAAATTAGCTTCTGCCATGTGGAATATGCATAACTGGTTTGATCTCCTTTATGGAAGTCAATATGTTCTTTAAATGTTCAAGGTGTTTTGTCCAGATGAGTGAAATCAACATAAAACGTCTGTTGCTGGGTGCATTGCCCTGTGTGCTACCGTGGCAATGGCAGTGCCGGAGTGGCAAGCTGCTTCTGGGCTGTTTTCTGAAGAGCACACAAAGAAATATTTTCTTGCATAAATCAACATAAAACGACCTAAGTATTTTTTCTGACTGTTCACTACAATTTTGACATTTCTGCTTTGTTTTGATGAAGTATACGTTTGCACATTGATGACTGCGTTCTTTCTTCTTTAATCTGAGGGAAGCACGTGGTGCAGTGGATGGCACTGCTGCCGCACAGTTAAGGTCACCTTTTTGGCCACAATAATCGGTCCAGTAGAGTTGGTAGACGTTTCCCCAGCACTTGGGAATAATTTAAAGATGATTGCACCATTGTAATCCAGTCAAATTTATTCAGTTAGTCCATCCCCATTGACTTTTTTCTGAACACGAGGCGAAGCAAACACTTCGGAGTTTGCTCATCACTAATGCTGTTTTTCTTTAGCTCCTTTTGTTTATGAGAGCTGACACTAACCTTTAGTCAATAGTGGTGATGTAACTGGCATCACCCAGGATCTTAATAAGCCCATCTAACCTTGGCATAGGATAGGCATTAAACTTTTAAAACTGGTTGATTTTTCAGAACTCATTGCAGAAGCACCACGGACAATCAGATTTTGGTAGGGGTGTTTTGGGACCAATGACTCTTACTCTCTTTTAATAACTCTCCAAACTAAAATATTTTGAACATAAGTCAAGTAGACCTAAGGTATCTAGTAAGAATGGTCTCTAACAACAATAGGGTTAGTTAGACCCAATTTATTTTTTATAGTATGAGACTTTGCCCCCATGTGCACGCTACACTCAAGCTAATTCACGTCTCTCCTGCATGCGTTGTCAAGGAAGGGTTGGGGTTTTGGGTTGGAGGTCTTGGCGGCGGTCTGATGTGCTTTCTTTCTCCTGCTGCTGCTGAGCCGCTTGTTGTGCTGCACGTCAATCATTTAAAAGCCTGTACAACAGTTGTCCTTTTGTCTCACTGCCTTGTCTCGCTGGACATCAAATTCCGAAAAGATCACGTATCGTCTCCTTCTAAGCCTTCCAAGGTTTTTTTTTATAGAGAGATATTTTATTTATCAATTTTAGTAGTTGATGATTTTTAATGCCAGTCAACATTTAATTGACATTTTTTCAGCTTATTTAATAGCCAATTTTACATCTAAGACAAGAATAGTCCAAGGGTATGGTATGTTGACTTAATAAATCAGTTCTCTGTTTTTCATGTATCAGGTTATTCAACTACATAATCTACCTTCACGTTCCTCTCTTTAACCTTTTATGGCCTTTGGCAGTGAACTGACACCTTAGATTAGCAGTTGGAGACAAGGAACATTACTCTGTCCTTTAGTCTTGCCATCTTTTTGCATTACTTTATATAGCACCACTTTCAGGAGTTTAATATGGCCTTTCTTTTCACTAAGCTACTAGTCTGGGGGTGATAAACAGATGAACACAAGTGTGTTAGTTTTTTTTTTTTTTATTTACTTAAATCATTAAGTGAGTCAAAAATGAAAGGGATATTATAATTGGTTTATTCTTTTAGAATTCCAACAGAACTAAACAGCCACACCAATGCTTTTGCAAAAGCACTAGAGGTCACTGTTGGCAAAAGAAAGACCTCCAGATAGCCCATTATGTAGCCTGTGACAATCAGTATATATTGATGTCCCTGCATTCTTCCACTGACCTTTCCTTTAGCTTTATGATATCCATAGCAACTCATTCATTGAGAATATCAGTAATGGCATTGGGATAACAAATTCAACTGGACCTCATGTTCCCTGTGAGCTGACATTCAGGGCATGTCTCATAAAATCACTCCACTTGAGTCTATTATTCTAAGCCAGTAGTACTCTTGGCAATCTTTCTTTGGTTTTGTTCCTATCGAGATAGCCATTTAAAGACTCCTGATGAGTCTAAAGTCTAATCTAATGTATAAAGCTGAATGGTTGTTTAATTTTCTGTTATGCTAATCCACACCACTGAGACTATCTCCTCCAATTTTTGCACAAAGTCCCCCTGTTTGTTACAGAGAAGTCCCATAGGCTGTGTTACATTCTGAAATTTTCTCCCTTGGGGAGCTTTTTTTAGTGGCCTCACCTACGTTTTATTCCACCCTGGGTAGTGCTGAGCACTCTAACTAGTGTTTGTGTAATATATTGTGATCAGGGAACATGATAGAGTGACCTGAGACTAGCACAGTTTCACAAATATACCCCTGAAAATTTATCCAACACAAAGGTAATATATAAAAGATCTGACAGTGTTAACAATTCTCATTTCTCAGTAGAGTAGTTCCCAGTGCATTTTGGATTGCCTTAATTTGTACAAACAGTTCCGAAAATAATTTGTCTCAAAAATAAGATTAATACTTAAAGAAATTAAGGCAGTCTCAGCCCCCTTCTTAGACAGGGTTAGGTCTCCTTCCAAAAGCAATTCCTGTAACACTACCTGGTGGTGTTCCACCACAAACAAGTGCCAGTAGTTGACTTTCTGCTTTCTGACCTTACCTTAATCTTATATGGTTTCCATGCTATGAGACCAGAAGTGATTTCCCTTTCTCCAGAAATTTTAAGGGTTGTAGAGTTTTTCCTTTTATCTTTCCTTCAGAGGTTCTTACAGAGTATATGTAAAAACATATATATCTACTATATAATAAAACACTAAGGTCTGTGTGTGCCCAGACTCTCAGAACAATCTGATTGGTCAGTTTATCTTTGGTGTGATTGGTCAGTTTGACTTTGGTAATATGATCGAAAGAGGAAGTGTGAGTGTGAGATACAAAAGGAGGAGAAAAGACATAGGAGACAAGCGGAAAAGAACTTCATGCTTTGTATATACATCACAAACAAAGATGACAAAATATGAGTAATAAGAAATATGAAAAAGCATTTACTGTACAAATATATATGAATATTAATCTATACTCAAATATACAGCATTTGAATTATAACTCACTTTGAATAGGAGTATTTGAATCTTGTGTTCTCTGATTTGAGATCACTAATTCAGATTTGTTCATTATATATTCAAAGTTGAAATTTAAAACAAATTCATTCTTACTTTTACAGGAAGTAAAAATTTGAGCATTACCTTCATAGTACCTCCCAAGTCCCAATCAGACATCCCAAAGTGTCACGACAGCCACTTCCAAAAGCTCAGGTCTTAAACAAATTCACAACTTTTTGTAAAATTTTACAACATACAGAAAAGATGTTGCATTTCTTTTTTTCATCACTATATGTATTATGCAAGCTATCATAATTTTGATATGCAATCGTACACTTTCAGGCTTAAATTATTTTATTAACATTAATAATTACTGTTGATTTTTTTTCTAATTTAACTCATAATTTTAAGTACCCTAGGTTCTTGTCTATAAGCCGGACTCATGTATAAGCCGGAGACCAAAAATCATACGAATTTTTAAAATAAAATCGTATCATAGATAAGCCGGACTCATGGATAAGCCGAACGTACTATAACCTATAACTAATAGAAGGGAGGGAGGTCAGTGGTCTCACTCGCACCCATTTAATTTCTTTAAGGGGGGAGAGAGTGTGAGATATTGGCGTCTCTCTCACTCCCCGCATGGCGCGGTTGGAGCGGCCGGAGCGCGTTCTTTCTGCTCTGGGCGTCGCCGAGTCAACACGCGCGCGTAGCGGTCATTTAAATTGTGAGTTTATATGTAAGCATATTTAAATATATATCGCGGATTTTTTGCTGGTTCGTGGATTTCTGAGGACAATGGGTCTTTTAATTTCTGGTACAGGCTTCCTCAGTTGATTTGCCCAGTTGATTTCATACAAGGGACGCTATTGGCAGATGGCTGAGAAGCTAGATTGCTTACTTTTCTCTCACTCTTGCGCTGCCTATCTGTGATCCTGACGTATGGGGATTGAGCAGGGGGGCTGTTCGCACACCTAGACGATACGGACGCTCGTCTAAAAATGCTGAAAGATTATCTTCACGTTGCTGTCTTTTGTAAAGCTGATTCCTGAAAAGACATGCTGCACAGTGCTTCGCATACTTAAAAACTCGAAGGGCACATATTGATTTTTGACTGAAAAACAAACTCTGTCTCTGTCTCTGTCTCTCTCTCTCTCTCTCTCTCTCTCTCTCTCTTCCTGCTCCTGACGGAGGGGGTGTGAGCTGCCGCCTTCAACAGCTTTGTGCCGCGGTGCTTCGCATACCTAAAAGCCAAACAGCACCATTGATTTGTTTGCTAGAGATTGTTTTCTCTATCTATGTGATATTCTGTGCTCCTGACACACACACCTTTGAAGAGGAAGATATGTTTGCATTCTTTTAATTGTGAGACAGAACTGTCATCTCTGTCTTATCATGGAGCACAGTTTAAACTTTTGAAAAAGAGACAAATGTTTGTTTGCAGTGTTTGAATAACGTT
Source organism: Erpetoichthys calabaricus (assembly GCF_900747795.2). Lineage (NCBI taxonomy): Eukaryota > Metazoa > Chordata > Cladistia > Polypteriformes > Polypteridae > Erpetoichthys > Erpetoichthys calabaricus. Next base: position 94,652,055 of record NC_041395.2, read on the forward strand.
CCTGTCTCTCTACAACCTCCTGTGTTTCTGCGCAAATCTGTGACCCAAGCATGACAATATAAAAATAACCATATAAACATATGGTTTCTACTTCGCGGATTTTCTTATTTCGCGGGTGGCTCTGGAACGCAACCCCCGCGATGGAGGAGGGATTACTGTATAAGCCGGACTTATGTATAAGCCGATATTCTGTTTTTTCATTTTCACAACTTTTTTCCTTAGATAAGCCGCGGCTTATAGACAAGAACTTAGGGTAGTTGTGTTACCGGAAGACAATGCACCTCGATTATAGTACTGTCAATTAATCTGATGTATCAGACGTACTATAAATAAGTAAGTGAGTACTTTTCTGTATGATAATTTTTTATTTTTTTTTTATCCGGGGCTAATATCATTTGTTTACTGGAGCTCCTTACTCTGGAATATGCTAGATACATTTGGCTATGAGAAAAATTCCTGCTGTACGTAGATCAATTCCTCGTGACTGACTTTGGCTTTTGTCAATGATCACTGCAAAACAAAACTTTGCAGAAAATTGAATTCTTCTAAATTGAAATGGGTAATTGGTAGGAATAATTGAAATTTTGGCTATAAATATAATTTCACCCTGTAGAACATTCTGTAAAAACAGTAGCTTCACTGAATGTATCATTTTGATCTCTAATCTTGCATTGTTACAAAGTTTTGAAGGTTTTAGATCAAAGGCATACACTGAATTGACATTATCTTTAACTTATTACATGCAGCATTGACGTTTACAGGCTGCACATATACGTGGTGCATTCAGTGAACTTAACATTCAAAATTAATAACTGATGGTTATGCCTTTAATATTACAATTGTGGTTATTCATTTCAGTTAACAGTACCAATAAAAATTAACTTTGTCTTGCCAACTGCGTACCCTGTATTCTCTTTACAGTACAGTACAACCACTTAAAAAATTAATATGAAACTGGTAAATAGTGGACTAATTGAAAAATTAAAATTTTCGTGTTTAATAATATTTCCCTTTATTTGTTACAGTAAAGATTCAGCACACTAATAAAATTTTTGTCATTATTTTTTAATATAGTAAATATCCTAAATTACTGATATACAAATATTTATGAAATTAAATTCAAGTATAACACAAACATTCCTTCTCTTTCTAAAATTAATGTTCTTCTGAAAAGCAGACATCACTACCACTAGCCATTCAAAAAAGTAAAATTTTGGAAAATGTTAAATATGGGAATGTTAAATTGGAGTTCTGCTCTATTAAAAAAATAAATGTTACATGTGTATGTAAAATTAAAGCAGATACTAAAACCTCAAATGGCAGTAATGTAAGATTAAGAAATTAATGTAAATTCAACTTAACATTTCTGGTGTACTGGTATATAAAAGCATTACATGTAGCAGTATTAATATATTGTACACTCAAGAGACGTTTTTTTTGATAGTAACACATTGTTACATGCTGCTGTGCTGCTACCAGATCCGGGGCGTCCCCATTGAGCAAGGTAGAATTGTGATGATAGGCGCACTCGTTTAAAGAGGCAGTATTGCAAGCATCTGCTCTTCAACGTACGTTCCTCATCGATATAATGAACCGTTATGCACGGGTATACGCTTCCATAGTTCTGATCAACCACAAATCAGTTGTTCTTGCATGAACTGTTACTTCGTTCAGATCCATTTTAATTTTTTTCCAGCATTTGGAATAAAGAAAGGCAGTGTAACTTCAGAAGAATTCATGCAGTTGGTGCGGCCTTCTCTTACTCTGCAGTGTTGATCATTTTTTTTAAAACCTCCGTTGCTCACAGTTTAAATAGGAACCATGTCTTCTGACTTTACTTTCGATAGCCTGCTGCATATAGAAATGGATTAGCATAAACAGGTAATCCATTGGTTATGTGTATCACGGATCTAATGTTTCTGGAACTTCGTGCTGTTTGCTTAGCCTTCAGGCACTATGTGCTTGAATTTTAAAAGGCTGTATAAATGTCTGCCAGCAGTGGTTTAAGAGTTTGCACAGTACACTTTTGAAAACAAAATATTTCCCTGTTACGGACTTGTTTTCATTGTTGTACTTAAACGCCCAAAAAGTGTCAGCTGATCTAGGTTCAACATCACTTATACTACTCAGTTTTTCAGAAAGCTTCTGCAAAACAGTAAAGAAATGTATTTACACTTTTTTAAAAGATGTTGTCTGAAATCAGATTCCTAAAAATGAGTTTACCATTTAGCATTTAGTTATCCCTATAATGTGAGTTCCATTGCGCAGGATATGCAAAGCAGTGCTTAAAGTGGATATACATAAGTACCAGCATCCTATGTGTTACACTGATGTATTATCTTGAAGAATGACGAGCACAATGCAGTAGATTCAATCACCATGACTCAATTTCTGTGACTCGTCTATTAGACATTCAAGCAGCAATATCCAGGACCGACATTTCTCCCTTTGAGTCCGCAGCACATTGATAGCTGACTGGTTGTGGTTGGCACTGCGACTAGTCGCTGGGTGGTTGACAGAGCAGAATGGATAAACAAGATGAGAGCCAGTACATATCTAAGAGTGCTGGTAGTCCACAGACCTTGCTAACCATTGCCCAATGTGCCTCCCTTGAACTCCACTCAGTTTTCCTTTTCCTTTTTACAATATGATCATGTCTCTTTCTCCTGTCCAGGACACCACCCTGTCTTCTGTCCTCTACCCAACTTATTGGTTATTGGTGCCATTCACGTGGCCCATCAATCACTTCTACCGACATCTTTCATTTACATAAAGCATGCTCTTATCACAGTGATTAGCTTGTAAGTTAGCATAATAAAGATTGCCAAAAAAAGCAAATAATAAAATTAAAAAGCATGTGTCAGCTAAATTTCCCTTTTGTATAACATCGCCAAATTTTAATCAAATCCATTACAGCATTTTTGAGGTTTTTGGGGTGTTTAGGTTTTCTATTGTGGGGAGTTTTTTTATCTCTAAATACTGATATATCAAAATGTCCTTTCTTAGTGGATATCTACTGACCCAGATGTACCATCTTGCCAAGTTTCAGCTTTTCGGCAGAACAGGATATAGTTGTTTGGTTGGTGAGTGAGTGAGTCAGTCAGTCATCTTTGCATTATGCTGCTTTGTTTTTTGTTTTGTTTTTTTATTAGTAGTATGTTTTATCTAAAAGTACATATTTTTAAAAATGGCAGCAGGAAATTTGATTTTATCTGACAGACCACACTGATTACTTCATTTACAATCTTTTCAGATACCACGAAAAGAAGAAATTAATTGCTGACCTGCCAGAACATTCACAGAAAATCAGACGAGAGGCCTGGAGGGAAGCAGCAAAACGATATCGACAACGAAAGAAGAGCTCTGTACAAAGACTTTCCCAGATTCAAAAGCTTTCAAGTGGATTGGCCTCAACTCAGAATCCTCCATTGAAAAATGTACAGACACAATGAGCGTGCTTGAAAAACCTTGGAGCTTTTATTTAAAAAAAAAAAAGTAATAACAATGATGATTTCGCTAACAGAAGCTTAGTTTTGAGTATAAGATGGGCAGGTCAAGACACTAGCTACACACCAGCAGGCCTCAAGATGTTTTCAGCTTTAATCTTAGGTATTGAACAGTATGTCGGCATTTATGTTGACAAGGTGCTAAGCATGTCCTTAAACTTAACCACCTAATTATGGTATTGAACAATATTCCAATTAACTGAACACATTGGACTTGTATTCCTTTGGCTATTCCACATTTTTACAAGGTGTTATTGCTGATACAGTGTTTAGCACTGCTGCCTCACTGCTAATGTTGCCTGGGTTTAATTCTATAAGTCACTTCTTGATATTATGCAAGCAAGTTTGGATTACTTGCCAAAGACTGGCATTCCTTCTAAGAATGATCTCCCTGGAAATGGATGGATGAATACTTCAAAAAGAGCAGTTAGTGGGACCACAGGTGAAGTAGACCACATGAATTAGGTTGGAGTGTATTGAAAACGTTCCTCAGTTCTCACGTGGACAGCGTCTTCTCTGATCAGGCAGAATGGAGTCTCGAAATCCTCACCAGGTGAATGTGCCTGTTTAACTATTGTGTAAATGCTGAAATATATCTCTATACTATTCTATCTAGAACACATTCTTGCCATTGATGGATAAGGTGAGGCTCCACGGATGAAGTGGCTAAACAAAATGAATGGATTGAAACAGAAAAAACAACAACAAAAAAAACGAGCTATTCATCCATCTGTCCATCTCTGTACCTGCGCTTACTACAACAGAGTTGAAAAGAGAGGGATAGAGATGGAGTACAATAAAAGAATTTGTATTGACTTATTTTCTTTAGGCATCCTGTAACAATTCTAAACATTTCTGTGAATGTGAATGTACTTAAAGCACAGCAGCTTACTTACATTTTACTTTTTGTCATTTACTTCTTTATCAGCACACCTATATTTTCTAATTTTGGGGTTCCTTGAACAAATGTTGTTTTACGTTTTACTTGGCATTTTTAACTATTGCACAACCAGTAATTCTGTCATGTGTCATCATTTTACAAGGTAAGTAACACATACATGAAACATGAATGTTGCAAAGTTTGTTACAATTTGCTATTTTATATTCATGCTTAATTTCTTTCTTGATGCATGTATGGTGTAATATATTAATTTTCATACTTTTCAGTATTACATCTGTTCTGTCTACAGTATCTTTATATATTGTCATATCTATCTATCTATCTATCTATCTATCTATCTATCTTGTCTAATCTGTCTGTCTTTCAGTTGAAATGTCCCCTACTGTATATAATGCATTTCAGTTGTTGTATGTAATGTTTCTCAAGGATGGTTCACTTTAAGGTGAAAAGATGGAGATACCTCAGTGTTCAAACATTTCACTAAGAGTATGCTATATCCTGCTGTTGTATGTATTTCTCTTTTTTATTAAGCTTGTTTCATTGAAACACCACTGTGTGATGTGACCAGTTTAATTTGGGATAACTGGAGCATTTAGTCTTTTAATAAATGCACCTACTGTAAAGCCTCTAGTGTATTCTGACTTTCATTTTTCTTTGTCAAATATGTACATACTGAAAGTTGCATCATTTTATTGTCATAAGGTAGAACATTTAAATATTTTATAATTAGTGTTTTTTTACTTTGATAATGTATAGCAGAACTGAACAATTAAAATATTTACTTGTTGTAGCAGGCTCATTTTATGACTGGCTGTGCTATTTTTAATATTGTTATATTGCTGCCTGATGTTTATGACCTCACAGTAATGTAAAAATGTATTCCATCTATCAGTTCTGTGGTATGCCAGGACATAACTAATCATCTGTTCCTTACTAAGTCCTAAACTAAAATAAATCTTGTCTACACAAAGCTGATTTTACTTGATCATTTCTTTTATTTAACAAGCCAACATGAAGAAGTCACTTGAGAAAGATCAAGTACTGTATGTTCATCCTACTTAAGAAGGTTATGACTGCCAGCCAGTAATAATTAAATGCACTTCATTAGTTCATTATTAAAATGTCCCATCACATCTTTATAAAAGTAGAACCTCTGGCAGCTCAGTTTTGACATTCAGATTTCTGATGACATGATGCCTGTTACAAGATAATTTGCCATGATCTAACTGAAACTATTGTTGGTGTTCATTAGTTTGCAATGGCTTAAGGCCATTTACTAACAATTGAAGGTCCAGCATATTACAGTGATCATTCAGGGCAGTTGCTGATCTTTCTAGGAGTGAGTCCCACCAAATTCTCCCAAAAATCAGATTATATGAAACAAAGCAAATGGAACTCAAAGGCTGCAGTGTCAACACAGTAAATGTTACAGGTCATGAATCCACCATCTGAAAAAGACAAGTTGTGTGTGGATTTTGTGGAAGGGTAACAAGGAGAAAGCTCCTTTTCTCCAATAAAAAAATGATAATGTTAAAATATTTTGTTTGCAAAACTACATCTGAACAAACTACAGGAATTCTGGAGCAACATCCTCTAAATAGAGAAAACCAAAGTAGAATTGTTTGGATTTTATGCACACCACACACAAAAATATTTGTATTGGTTCATAAGGAAATGGCTGTAATACACGGAGCATACTCTTCTCATGAAGGGTGCCTAATTATACTTCTTTTTAAGATTTATCCTTTGCATTCTCAAAAGATGGCTGACTTCAGAATGTCTCTTTCGAGTACACCTGAAGAGCATGGCAGGGATGTGACAGGATGGCATTCAGAATCCTGACAGCTGTTTCTCTCAATTTACCAAATTGGACTGAAGATATCCATCCATCCATTTCCCAATCCACTGAATCCGAACACAGGGTCACAGGGGTCTGCTGGAGCCAATCCCTGCCAACACAGGGCACAAGGCAGGATCCAATCCCGGGCAGGGTGCCAACCCACTGCAGGGCACACACAAACACACCCACACACCAAGCACACACTAGGGCCAAGTTAGAATCGCCAATCCACCTAACCTGCATGTCTTTGGACTGTGGGAGGAAACCCACGCAGACACGGGGAGAACATGCAAACTCCACGCAGGGAGGACCCGGGAAGCGAACCCAGGTCTCCAGGTCTCCCAACTGCGAGGGCAGCAGCGCTACCCACTGCACCACCGTGCCGCCCACTGAAGATATTATAATTAATAATTAACCAATAAAGTATTGAAATAGTTATAGTGATTTTTTATTTCCCCAACCACAGTCAGTGCAGATGTTTCTCTGATAAATGTTGCTATCAGACACTGGTTACTGTAAAGACTGCAATAATTTTATTTAAAAAACATTTCCATCAGAAAATATTTGGACTGTGGAATGTTGCTGATTTTATTTAACACTTTATGTCAGGAAATGGACTATCAGACATCCTCCTGGCTTCACTAGAGACGTATGACCAAAGTTAATGACAGCTCGGACTAAAGGCTACGGCAAACCGCTGACATGAGAGGGCAGCAGCAAGACTTCAAGCTCACATCCTTGATCTAAACGGCCATGCTTTCTTTAAGCAGTGGATTTCACAAGCTGAATTTACAGCTGGATGATAATATAAAATCTTGCCCTAAAATCACGACATTCATCTGTTTGCAGCATCAACACACCTATGTCAAATTTTAAAAGAGAAAGCCCTGACTGTTACGGCAAAATGTACAGTATATAATGTAGGACTGAAAGTGTCAGAACAGTCCACTACCTGATAAATGATATTAAGGACCCAAATTAAGACAAATTACAAGTAGCAAATTTGTTTTCAACTTGCCAAACATTATTTGGGACAATACTGTATATACAGTATTATCTGTGTACACCTGCAGTTGTGTACTTCCTTCTGAGACCATGCAGCCTGATGTGGCCAATAATTAAATTCAAGAACACCACAGGCACATTGAATTTGCTCCTACTAAAATGGCAGGAATGGAGAAGAATGATAACCTGGGCGTTAAGCCACACTTTAGTAAGTACAATTTGGTGGACCAAATATTTACATTATTTCACATTCAGTTTCTGCAAATTCAAGATAAAAGTTCATGTATCTCAATGCATCAAATCTCTAATGGGTAAACAGTGCAATTCCTGAAACATGGCGTCTTTGAGAAACTTGCCACCACTTAATACTGTATATCTGCTGCCTTCCACTGGCCAAATATTATCTTTCTTATTTCAGAAATATCAAATGTTTCTGACTCATATGGTAAGTATTTAAGTACTGCATTTTCTTTTTGGTTACCATGAAAGTGTGCCTACAATATGCATATGAACCCTCATCAATAATTTCAATTATATATTTTTTTTATTCGCCATTTTAAAATGCACTGTCTAGTACAAATATAATCAATAATTGGACCAAAACAGATTCTTTATTTTTTTTTTCCAAATGGGAATGTATACATTCATAACCTGAGTCTGGTAAAAGAAGCAAGAAATCTAAAATGTAATTCACATTTTTTATTTTATTGCATTAAGACAGAAAATGTATGCAGTATTCTAATATTTATCGCTGCAGAAACCGGCCGTAATCCTCTTGATCATAAACAAGAAAAACAGGTATATAAAATGTATGCTTGGCTATTTAAATATTCAACATTATTCATGTTTATCCAAAATGTGTCACGCAGGGGAGGTGCATTGACAGTTCCAAGTTCACTCATTATGGGTGTGAGGTAAGAACCATCCTCCCTGGGTTGGTTGGTGATGGGTATGCACTGCATAGGATGGCTTAAAAAATAAATTCTGTTTACACAAAGTAATACATAGAAACATAATTTAAAAATAAAAAAAAATTATTGAGGTGAAATTTTTGCACTGTTGTCCATGTAATTTTTATAGAAGATGCAGTGAAGAAAGTGAAAGTAGCCAAAATATCCAAATATTCTTAGGTGTTTGCTTGTTGGAAAGTCTCAGCTTATGCTTTTGGCATCTTTATTTCGATTCTTTCCTGTTGTAGAAGTTAGAAGGAGAACTCTCTCTCTATACATTTTAATTTTAATATATATATATATATATATATATATATATATATATATATATATATATATATATAGTCACACATGTTTGGCTACAGGGGGCTCCTTCACAGTCCTAAGAAGGTAAGTGCTACCACATTGAGACGAGAGGGAGCGCCATTGCTCACAATCTTGTCTTTCCATCCACGGCCAGATGATGCCCCACCAATCTCTGAAGCCGCACCCCTTCTCCATATCTATATGTCTATTTATATATACAGGTAGTTCTCGACACTACGAGGTAATTCATTCCAAATTATTACTCATTAATTGAGGACTCTTACAGTGGAAGATACAGTATTTTCCCACAGAAATGTTATAAAATTGATGACTTTGGTTCCAGACAAAAAATTCTATCATAACATTTTGCCAAATAAACAAAGGAAACACAAAGGTATCATTAGAATTAATGTGTTATCAAAACTAAACACACATTTAAACAAAAAAATCATTGAGATAAACAAACACTTCTTTGCTAAAATTGCAAGATTCTATTTTGGTCACTTTGATTTTCAGCAGATGGGGTTTATTTTTCTTCAGGAATGCTTCCGGAGTTGTCTGTTTGTGACTCTGCTTTTTCTTTCTACATAAATTTGCGGATAACAAGTAAAAGAATTTTTCAAATCTGATGTTACTTTTCTATTTCGCTCATCATTTGGATCTCATGAGGCAAAAATTTGAAAGGCTTTTTCAATGTGTTCATAAACCTTTTTGAATCCCATGAGTGTAAAGTTGGGTGCAGGAATTTCTTCTTCTTTATATTGCTTTACATTTTCATGACCTTCCCTTTCGAGTAACTCCTCATTAGTGAGCTGGTCATTGTGTGCTTCAAGCAGATCTGTTATGTCATGTGTTGAAGCTCCAACATTTAACTCTTCAGCAATATGGACAATTTCTTTAGTTTAATACCTGTATCCTCAGGTTCTTCGAATCCTTCAAAATCAGCAATTAAGCTGGGACAAAGTTTTCGCCAAACGCCGGTCATAGTTTTCTCTGGAATTCTGTTCCAAGTATGCCTCGTTATGTTGAATGCATCTAAAACAATAAAGTTTTTCCAAAATCCTTAAAAAGGTGGAGCTCCGCTGTATCCATGACTTTAAAGAGAGTTTCAAACATTTCACACAAATAAAATGCCTTGAAATTTTCTAGAATACCTTAGTTCATTTGCTGGAGGATTGAGGTTATAATGGGGGGGTAAACAAAGTAATTTTCACATTTGGATGGTGGTTTGGCAGAGCAGGTGGGTGACCTTTGTCATATTAGGAACCCTTAGAATTATCTTTATAAAATAAAACAATGTCACTGACAATTTTGTTATGCTGTATTTCAAAGGGCCTTCTTCATCACATCCATTGATGAATTACAGTGATCCCTCGCTATATCGCGCTTCGCCTTTCGCGGCTTCACTCTATCGCGGATTTTATATGTAAGCATATTTAAATAAATATCGCTGATTTTTTGCTGGTTCGTGGATTTCTGAGGACAATGGGTCTTTTAATTTCTGGTACATGCTTCCTCAGTTGGTTTGCCCAGTTGATTTCATACAAGGGACGCTATTGGCAGATGGCTGAGAAGCTACCCAACTTACTTTTCTTTCTCTCTCTCTTGCGCTGACTTTCTCTGATCCTGACGTAGGGGGTGTGAGCAGGGGGGCTGTTCGCACACCTAGACGATACGGACGCTCGTCTAAAAATGCTGAAAGATTATCTTCACGTTGCTACCTTCTGTGTGCAGCTGCTTCGTGAAGCGACATGCTGCACGGTGCTTCACATACTTAAAAGCTCAAAGGGCACGTATTGATTTTTCACTGTTTTGTTTTTCTCTGTCTCTCTCTCTCTCTCACTGTATCTTTGTCTGCTCCTGACGGAGGGGGTGTGAGCTGCCGCCTTCAACAGCTTTGTACCGGCGGTGCTTCGCATACTTAAAACAGCCCTATTGATTTGTTTGCTTTCCTCTCTGTTTCCTTTGAAGATGAAGATATGTTTGCATTCTTTTAATTGTGAGACAGAACTGTCATCTCTGTCTTGTCATGGAGCACAGTTTAAACTTTTGAAAAAGAGACAAATGTTTGTTTGCAGTGTTTGAATAACGTTCCTGTCTCTCTACAACCTCCTGTGTTTCTGTGCAAATCTGTGACCCAAGCATGACAATATAAAAATAACCATATAAACATATGGTTTCTACTTCGCGGATTTTCTTATTTCGCGGGTGACTCTGAAACGCAGCCCCCGCGATGGAGGAGGGATTACTGTATTTCAATTGTCTCGTGTCTGCAAAATTAAAAGGACATGGAAGGGATTTTTTTTTCTCTCACAATAAAAATTTATCTCGAGGATGAAATGATGAAATCACTAATGTTCAAAAAATGAGGCAGTGAACCAAGCCTTTTTATTGGATTTCCATATGAGTGGAAGATTATATATAAACAGTCATGCATGTATGCCTGGGAATCACCTTCCTGGTTCTGCTAAGGTAAGTGATACCACTCCGGATCAAGAGGGGGCGCTGTCATGATCTGTATCTTCTCCTTTGTCTGCAGTTCTGAGAACACATCCAAGCAGGATGCCTAGCTCCACTCATTGAAGGCTCTCTCCCTTCCATTTGGACGCCATAAAAGCAGGCACTCTCAGGAAGGGGGGCATCCATTAAATACATGATAAAGTTTACTGTATGGATATTAATCAAGAAATACAGCACTATGACAAAATTTGGACATTTTGTTGACATTTAAAGTAAAAGGTAGTAAATACAGCTTTGACAGCAAACAAACTAAAACAATGAGATTTTTGCAAATATATTGATATACAGTTATGATGTATTTGTGTACCACAAATAGTTTAAAACTGCTACGTAACTGACGCTGCTCTGTAAAAATGAAAAGTTACTTTAGCTTTTCTATTAAATTTAAAAGGAGAAACTTTCAACAGCTGCTAACTTATGTTCACATTAAATTGGTTATTACTTTCATTAAAGTAATAGTAATAACCATATATGATTATAAATGTATATGTTAATATGTTTGCCACCTTTACCCTAACTACAAAGTAACAACCAATGCAGTTTTAGAAACAAAATGTAAAGTCTGCTTGTCTGTGTGATTCCTGTCGTTACAGGGATAGAGGGGATGTTTTATCCTGTTTCCCTGAGTGTCCACAGAGAGTTCATCTCTGATAGATGTCAGACAGCACTGACAGCAATTTATTCTTCTTTAGCCCGATGCTTTTCTCTTCTCTCTTGTTTTTAGACACACTTTGAGGTTGCTGACTGCACTGCACTTACAGTCTTTTGAATTTCACACTCAGTGGTTCCATTTTGCTGACATAAAGCTGATGGTTACCAGTCAACTTCTGTCTTCAGCAAGAAGGACCCACTGTTTTGATGTACTGTCTCTCTTGCTTGTGCACCTCACCAACATTCAGCAAGACTGGACCAAATGTGGCACCCATGTAAGTCAGTAATTAAAAAAAGGGTCCTGGGTGGTACGCGTACGTTTTAAGAAAGTGGCTACGGTAGCTTGATACCATTGTAAAAAATTAAGGTAACTACACATTATAAAGTGTGAAGAAAGTTACATATAAATTTAAAATGTTCCTGAACTTCATCTGAAGGCCACTAACTTAAAGTTTGTAATCATACATGTACTCCTTAACAAGAAACTCTTTATTGATATTTTTCCAGGTTTTTGTAGGTTTTAAGGCAAGAGTGGTACACCATTGCACACCAAACCACAAAAACATAATAAGAATGTGTGGCTTAAACTATTTATTTATTTAATGTTAATTGTGGTAGGTATTAACTCTAACTCTAAGAACCTCAGTAAATCAGCTGTTTTAGCAGAACAGTAATCACTTAAAACTGTCAGTCAGTCAGTCATTGTCCAACCCGCTATATCCTAACACAGGGGCAAGGCAGGAACAAATCCTGGGCAGGGCACCAGCCCACACACACACAAAGCACAATTTAGGATCTTTGGACTGTGGGAGGAAACTGGAGCACCCGGAGGAAACCCACGCAGACACGGGGAGAACATGCAAACTCCATGCAGGGAGGACCCGGGAAGCGAGCCCAGGTCTCCTAATGCTACCACTGTGCCACCGTGCCGCCCCACTTAAAACTGTTTCTTTTTTAAGGTGGTAAAAGATCATATGAAGACACTGCTTTTGCTTTTTAATGAACCATTTGTACATAGCATCACTAAGAATCTATATTTATAAAAGCTCTAAGTATAATAAACTGATAACTGGAACTAAAAAAATGCTACATTTAGCCTTAATTTCTTTAATTCATGGCTCTTGTTGTATTAACGTTTAGATAATAAGAAAATTCTTTAACAGACTCTTTAGTGTGGTTATTATTGGAGCTTTGAAATATTAGCAATGAAGAAAACTACTGAAAAATTTTCAGAGTTAATTATAAAACTTAATTTGTTTTACAGAACATTAAATAGTCTTACCTTCTAGAGATTCAAAACAGCTTCATCTTCTTTCATCATCATATCTTTGGTCTTCTCGTGTTTGCTTTTCCTATTTACTTTCTTATTTATCATATGACCTAAAAGGCTACAAGAAAAAAAGATGCTTATGTTGTGTTTTGCCAGATTATGACTTCTATAATAGTGTAATCTATTAGTAAATATTAGGTTGCCTAATTGTAAACTATTCACATAAATTACTTCAGGACATTTCAGTGAAGACAATTAAAATCACTACTAACAATGATCTTAGTGGTGTAGTTGACAATTATGATGCAAATACTACCAGTCACAATTATATGTCTTTGTGTATCACTTAAATTAGGTAATGATGATATAATATAATATAATATAATATAATATAATATAATATAATATAATATAATATAATATAATATAATATAATATAATATAATATAATATAATAGAACAAGATGCAGAGGACAGAAAGATATGGAAGAAGATGATCTGCTGTTGCAACCCCTAATGGGAGCAGCCAAAAGAAGAGGAAGATATATATAAAATGCAACATCTGTCTGTCTGTCTGTCCACTTTTCATGAGAGAACTACTTAACAGATTTAGATTGTGTTTTTTTCTATAATTTGCTTGAACATTCCAGTTGATTTTGCGACCTCTCTCATTGCGCTAAGAATCATAGTTCACTTGCGGTACCGATTTATTTGAGCAAATCTTAGAGACACGCAGGCCAAGGGGAGGGGCCCTCCTCATTCACATGTCTGCTTCAGGGCATACCTTACCTTCGCTTAGCTAGCGAACAAGAGAACTACTTAACAGATTTAGATCTGTTTTTTTTCTATAATTTGCTTGAACATTCCAGTTGATTTTGAAACTTCTCTCATCGTGCTAAGAATCATAGTTCGCTTGCAGGAGTGATATATTCGCACTAATCCGAGACAGAGGCTGTGGGCCGAGGGGAAGGGGAGAAAAGTGACGTCAGGAGTAGAGAGCCGGGCAGGACCCTCCTCACTGTCCTGTTTCACTACCACGTGGGCGGAGCCGCAGGGAATGGCTAGTATAATATAAAGCTACATGGCCTTGATTGCTTCACTGACTAGCTGACAAGAAATTATTAGCTATTTGCAGACAACCTAAGAGTTTTATGATGGGGATAGTGGAACTAACCAAGTATGTTATGGGTTTAGATAGATAGATAGATAGATAGATAGATAGATAGATAGATAGATAGATAGATAGATAGATAGATAGATAGATAGATAGATAGATAGATAGATAGATAGATAGATAGATAGATAGATAGATAGATAGATAGATAGATAGATAGATAGATAGAAAGGGGAAATTCACATACTCCAGCAGCAGCATACTGATACAAAAAACAATATTAAATTAAAGAGTAATAAAAATGCAGGTAAAAACAGACAATAACTTTGAATAATGTTAACGTTTGCTTATTTTCATACAATAACATCTTACAAAAATCCCCATTTAAATTAAAAAAGACCCTTTTGATATTAGTCATATATGTGTATGCAGAACCTTCTGTACTTGCAATAAAAATATCTGCCACTATCTATTTTGTAATGTACTATTACAAAAAATGTGAGCTCAAGTGTCTTTGAGCATAAACTCCTTCCTGTATGATGTCAGAGGCTAAGTTTAAAACTAGTTGGTTGAAGGTGAATGACAGTCCCGCAGCAACAACTCTAATGTTGTTCCAGAAACAACAACCCAACAGTACCAGAACCTTAACAGGAGACCCTTTGTCTCATTATTATATGTTCATATATGTGTATTTTGGCTTATTGCAAGGTTTTTTTTTACTTTAGAGAATCAACTTCAAGGAATTTTCCACTATTTCAATCTCATTTTACATTTTTTTTTTTATTTTGTTATATATTTATGTGACAAAGGAATCTTATCACGTGACCCCACAGCAATCAGTGACATCAGCAGACACATCGCTGTAATGTAGCAGCAGTTCCTTGTAGCCAAACTCCTCAGTTAGTTAACAAAAACATTAGTGGTAGTTACTTTCTTCAAACAAAGTAGGCCTAGTGTTAGGTTCCATTAGGTTATTTGAAAACCCCTCTTCGATCTTGACTTGTGTTTCCCAGTTTTCACTGTTTGCTTTGGTGGCCTGGTTCTATAGTGTTTGTAATTACATTTGTTTCTGGTTTTCACTGATTCAGCATCTTGTTTTAGTCTCCTAGTCCTTTTGTCACTCACAGTACTCCTCGGTGATGAAGTCTCGTTACACCTAGCGGTTTAAGGAATGTAGTCTGGTTTGTTTCATATCCCTCAAAGACCCTAGCATTTTGTAATGCCTATGCCATTGACTGTCATTTTTGTTTCCTAATTTCATTGACTCTCCTGTGAGTTTTCTTTTCTAATATGCTGCCCGTCATATCCTACTCTTTCTGCCTTACAGCCCCTCTTGTAAACCCTTTTCATATGAGAAACCATTAGAATTATCTTTATAAATAAAAAAAATGTCACTGACAATTTTGTTATGCTTTATTTCAAAAGCCTTCTTCATCATGTCTATTGATGAATTATTTCAATTGCAGCTTTTTTCACTTCTCGTGTCTCTGGTCACAGGCTGAAAGGAAATACACTTAAAGATTGTGATGTAAAGTGTCAAGTCGACTTTGACTGCAATAAATGGCAAGTAAAAATAGATTATATTTTTTCTTTGATGTTACATAAAAGAGTATAGTAAACACAATGTACCTGACTGATAGAGATTGAAAATTTGAATGCCTACCTTCTGGAGGCTTTCCAGATTATGAACAGCATGAGCAGTAGGAGCACTCCAAACACAATCATAACAATGATAAACCAGGTATCAGGTAACCAGTAATATTCCAATAATGTGATGATTTCAGTTGTTCGTGTGGTTATCTAGTTCATAATAAAGAAATATTGTGAAAAGTAGCCAATACTCAATATTGTCAATATGGTCAATATTCAGGATAAACACTAGTAAGAATTGTTCTCATCTCTAAACAGAAGCTTGGCAGAGGTACACAATATAAATTTACCAGACTAATACTGTAGAACAATTTAAAGAACTGCTAAAAACCCTTTATTTTAAAATAGCTTTTTCATAGCTACATTTTAGTTGTATCCCTTCTACACCATATGGGCACTGAATTATCATTTTCCTCCAGGTTCTGCAATTCTGTACTAATCTGTACTATTCTTCGCTGTCTTTTCTGGTTCTTCTATCGTGGCCACCACTTGATAAAGGTACCATGCTGCCCCCTGTGTTTATGGATTGAATTGAGGGTGTCCCAGATGTCCAAATGACTATCATTATGAAATGCTTCCATATGAAGCCTGAAAACCATGAGGATTGATTTAGAACATCTGTGTTAGGCAGAATGCCCGGTGGGGGCTGGGCGGTCTTTTTGCCTTGGAACCCCTGCAGATTTTGTTTTTTTATTTCTCCAGCCTAACTGGAGGGTTTTTTTTTTGTTTCTTCTGTCCTCCTAGCCATCCAACCTCACCTTTTTCTTCGTTATATAATGTATAATCTTTTTACCTAATCTTGTTTATGTTTTATGTTAACTTCCTTTTTATTTCATCTTGTAAAGCACTTTGAACTACATTATTAGAATGAAAATGTGCTATATAAATAAATGCTGTTGTTATTAACCACTAATTTTCTCTGTTTTCTATTCCAGTTTCTGTGGTGGTCCTTTGTGCTACTGCCATCTGATCTAAATACTGTGCCACCTGTGATGTTGGAAGGCATCTGAGCACTCCAACTGTTGATGAATCTTCTAGGGCAAAGCTTAAAAACAATAAAGAACTACTTAAGCCCCCTGGTTTATGAAGGTTTGCTATTGTTTGGGCAGTCATCTAAAACTGTCCTATTTACAGTAAACTCCATTCAAAACCTTGTCAGATTGCAGGGGTGTTGATTATGAATGAGTCTTTTTGCCCTCCCCTTCATTCTCTCTTCTTCTTCCTTCTATGCTTTATGTCATTATTTTTCAAATTCACTAATTCTTTAGGGAATGTATTAAAAAGTTAAAGTTCCTCTTCTGGGTCTTTTTGTGTTTAAAAGAATCACTTCGATTTTATTTGTTTATCACCTTTCTATATCATCGGTACAAGATAGTCCCCGCATATGAATTAAAATTTAGTTATGCAAGATGTTGACCTTTTTGGGGTTCCTGCCAAAATTTGCCCCTCAACACCTGAAAACGGTTTTTTTTAGACTATCTTTGGACAATAGTTTGTGCAGGAAATTACACCCTTATGCTAAAGGGTAAACCAATAAGTCCCCTTTGAAAAATTGATCAAAAGAACCTAAAGTTGTGCGTGCCACATAAACAAGCCTCAGGGATTCACCTCCTAATGAAATATGAGTTGTTAAAGTTACTCCTTTTAAAAACTTGGGGTTCTTTTACCAGCATAGATTTACCTGATCTATAAAGAATAATTTTTCAACTGAGACCCTCCATCAGTGTCCTCGACCCAATACCAACAAGTCTTTTCAAAGAAGTATCCAATGTTCTAATTGATAGTGTGCTTGACATAGTAAATTCATCATTAGATATGGGGGTCTTCCCAGACTGTCTTAAGACTGCTATTGTTAAACCCCTGCTTAAGAAAAATAATCTCGACTCCTCTGTTTATGACAATTTTACACCTATTTCTAACCTGCCTTTCTTAAGATAAGGCAGTCATTACACAGCTAAATGATCACTTGAATAAACATTCTATTGTACAGAAACTTCACTCGTTAAAGTAGTAAATGACTTGCGGGTTAATGCAGACAGAGGCTGTTTATCTCTTCTCATCCTCTTAGATCTGAGTGCCGCATTTGATACAATTTTCACAGTATTCTTATAAATTGCCTTAGTCAGTGGTTGGGTCTCTCTGGGCCTTAAATTGGTTTGAGTCATACTTAATGGGTGGAAAATTCTTTGTTAGTTGTGGTAATTATACTTTGAGGACACATGATATTCTATATGGTGTTCCAGAAGGCTCTATCCTGGGTCCACTGCTCTTCTCAATCTACATGCTTCCGTTAGGTCAGATTATCTCAGGACACAACGTGAGCTACCACAGCTATGCTGATGACACACAGCTGTATTTATCAATAGCACCTGATGACCCCGATTCTCTTGATTCACTAACACAATGTCTAACTTGTATTACTAAATGGATGAATAGTAATTTTCTCAAGCTAAATAAAGAGAAAACTGAAATCTTAGTGATTGGCAATAATGGATACAATGAGGTTATTAGAAATAAACTTGATGCATTAGGATTAAAAGTCAAGACGGAGGTAAAAAGCTTAGGGATAACTGTTGACTGTAACCTGAATTTTAAATCGCATATTCATTAGACCACTAGGACAGCATTTTTTCACTTAAGAAACATAGCAAAAGTTAGACCTCTTATATCATTGAAAGATGCCGAGAAATTAGTTCAAACTTTTATTTTCAGTTGACTAGATTACTGTAACACACTCCTCTCAGGAATACCCAAAACAGACATAAATCGTTTGCAACTAGTGCAGAATGCAGCTGCTAGAATCCTAACTAGTAAAGGAAAATCCGAGCACATTTCTCCAGTTTTGATGTCACTACACTGGTTACCTGTGTCATTCAGGATTGACTTTAAAATTCTGCGTATGGTTTATAAAGCCTTAAATAATCTCGCCCCATCTTATATATCGGAATGTCTGACATCTTATATTCCAAATCGTAACCTTAGATCCTCAAATGAGTGTCTCCTTAGAATTCCAAGAGCAAAACTTAAAAGAAGTGGTGAGGTGGCCTTCTGCTGTTATGCACCTAAAATCTGGAATAGCCTGCCAATAGGAATTCGCCAGGCTAATACAGTGGAGCACTTCAAAAAACTGCTAAAAACACATTATTTTAACATGGCCTTCTTATAACTTCACTTTAATTTAATCCTGATACTCTGCATATTCAATTCATTACAAGTAACTATTCATGGTGGCTCTAAAATCCGTACTAACCCCTACTCTCTCTTCTGTTTCTTTTTCCGGTTTCTTTGTGGTGGCAGCCTGCGCCACCACCACCTAATCAAAACAACATGATGTTCCAACATTGATGGATTAAAAGCCAGAAGTCTGCATGACCATCATCATCAAGTCCTTCCGTGAGAACCCTAAATAAAAAGAGGACTATTTCATTTTTGTTAGGTAGAATGCCCAGAGGGGACTGGGTGGTCTCATGGCCTGGAACCCCTACAGATTTTATTTTTTTCTCCAGCTGTCTGGAGTTTTCTTTTGCTTTTTCTGTCCTCCCTGGCCATTAGACCTTACTCTTAATGTTGTCTTATTTTAATTTCTTACTTTGTCTTTTATTTTTCTTTTCTTCATTTTGTAAAGCACTTTGAGCTACATTTTTTGTGTGAAAATGTGCTATATAAATAAATGTTGTGGCTGTTGTTGTTCTTCTTCTTCTTTTTTTCCTTCTTTTTTTCTTCTCCACCTCCTGACCTCCTGACGCTTCTATTATATGCTCCGGGGACATGGATCAGGTGTGGCAATCAGCAGCTCCCAGCAACAATTTCGGATGCGGACGACTCCTCACCTGTGCACTTAAGCAAGGATCGTCCGCATCACAAATTCACTCGGGAACCGCTCTGGCCACACTACCACGTCCCCTCTCTAAGTGGTGATTATTCATTTAAAAAGTGGCCTTTGATCTGAGCTGTAGACCCGCTATACCACACCATCCTAAAAGCATCAATACACAATACAACACGGGTGATGTGACAGCGAGCGGGATTGCAAAAGTAAGCAACACAGCTATATCAATAGGAAAACAGCATAAAATGATAGTGCCCATAAAATAAAATAATACAGCATTAATAATGATTAATTCCACACAAGTTTCAGAAAATCAAGACATCTCAATTGTTCATAGAAAAAATGATTGGATTAAATTTTTAAATGAACTATCATTCCCATCACATGTCATAGCCATGTCTGCTGCCACAAACAGCCTATTTGTCATGGTTTTCAATATTGTTATGAAAACAATAAAGGTTGCAGACTACAGACATTCATTTAATTAAACAAACCTCTGGTTAGGGGTGCAGTGGTTAGTGCTGCTGCTGTATGAATCCAAGCCAGGTCACTGTCTGTGTGGAGTCTGAATATTGTCCCTGAGTCTTGGTGGTTTGTTCTGCAGGTATTTCCTGCCAGTTTTCCTTTCCTATCCCAGAGTTAATTGTTGAATGTTAATTTTCATGTGACTTTGAACATTGGCCAGTTTGAGTGGGCCCTGTAGCAGACTGGTGTCCAGTCCAGGGTTAACTCCTTTTAACATCTGACCCTTCATAACCCCATAGTATTCAGTTTTGAATTATTATAGTTAATTTATTCTGAGAATATTATGTTTTGTTAAATCTTTAGCTGAATGCAATTACTTCTGCTCTCTTCTGAAATTCTGTTCAGAGTTTGTGTTGCCTTTCTCTGTAAATAGTTTATATGTATTTCTAATTCTTGTGTAAAAATATGCACCACTAAACCTTGACGATAGTAATCGGATAGAAACTGTCATCCACCAAGAATAAGAACTTTAGAACAAACACATTTTTCCTAAAGCTTACAATTTTAAATATTTTAATAAAATAAATGCTTGTTTGCAATCAAATAAAACATATTCATAAAATGATTCTAAATTACTGAAGAGATTGATAAATCCATTATGATCATAACAATACTCTAAAATCAACTTTTTGTCACTTGTTGCCTGTGGAGAAATAAAAGTCTTGATAATAAAAGGGAGAGGTTGTTTAATCTGTTAAAACAAATAGGCTAATAGAGTTTACCTTTGTGGTTTGTGTAGTTGTAACTGTAGTGACATGGCTGAGTGTCACATGAATAATGACTGTCAAAGTAACAGAGCGGTGTGGAAATTCTTCTTCCTTCACCTGGACCAGGAGTTCAAATGAGGTGGGGTCAATCACTCCAGGTAAGTCATAAGAAAATGGACTCGTTGTGTATATTGTTCCATCTGTTATAGGTAGAATATAGAACTTCTCGTTGATATTCCCTGTCAATTAGAGCAGGGAAATGCAAATATTTATTCTACTTTCATAAAATAATCTTTTTTAAAAACAACACCTTATATCTTGTAATTTATATTTCTCTGTATGCAAATCTGCATTGTATTACTGATAGACCAGAACATGAGGAAAACACTTCATTAAATATTTCAATTTCTTTAAACATTCCTTAGTCATGCAAAGCAACAGTGGTTCTTCATTTCCATTGTACTATCTTCCTGGGGAACTTTCATTTGTGCATGAAACCCTCATATTTATCAATTTATTTCTTCGATACACTAAACTGTTAAGTGCAGTGAGACAGTATTAGATGATAATGCATACCATCGAGTTGACAGAGAGGTGCATATTGTGAGGGCATGGACAAACCTCATGGTGTTGTAATGATGACCAGGATAACACATGGAAATGAACAAGGAGGTGCTTAATTCACAAACTTTCTGTCCTAACTCAAAGTTATCTGAAACTTGAGTGTACTAAACAAAATTCATCACATCATTCCTAAAGGGCATCCAATATAATCATTTAAATGAAATAGTACTGCGGTGGGTTGGCACACTGCCCAGGATTGTTTCCTGCCTTGTACCCTGTGTTGTCTGGGATTGGCTCCAGCAGACCCCCGTGACCCTGTGTTCGGATTCAGCGGGTTGGAAAATGGATGGATGGATGGATGAAATAGTAAATAAATGACATACTCTATGACACCAGTGGATATTAAGAGAGAAAGTGCATTTTACATGGAATGCAGGAAGCGTATCACACAAAAAGAGTTTCTGGAAAAAAAATACCTAGTCATGTAGCTTTTGAAAAGCATCTAGATGAGATATTGGGACTTTACTATTAGCTAAACAAACAAGCTTGATGAACTGAATGATCTTCTCTTGTTTGTCAGACGTCTTTTTTTGAGATCATAAGACTTTTGGCCCATTATTGTTGTAGGTTCCTTATGAAAGAGCGCTTGCATTGAAAGAAACAAGTGGCCTGTACCCACAAACACAAACCATGAAAGTATGAAAGTAAATAAATAAAATAAAATATTTCCTGGACACTTATTATAATGATCCTTACACCACAACAATCAACCAATAGTGCTCTGAGGGACCTAACTCCTCAGCTCAAATATAAACGCTGAGGCTGGTCCCTAAGCATTGATGTTGTGATGGCCCCAACTCTTGGAGTTCCACCCATTACATGTTAAAAAAATTGAAAAAATAAAAAGGGCTAGTTACTTTTTACTTTTTGAGGATTTTACAACTATTACACAAATGAAGGATCCTTGCACCAGTTAGAAAGATTAAAGGTCTTATGAAACCATTATTAATATTTTGAAGCATTTATTTTTCTCTTGTCTTGGTTTCAGTCCTTAAGTGGGAAAAAGTTACTCTTTTAATAAGGCAACAGCTCAAATATGTCTGTCTTTTATAGAACAAAGTAGACATTGCCAATTTTGCTTTTAGTGGCACACAAGGCCTGTTAAGACAGCAGATTTATCAGGGATGCAGAAAGCCGTTTGCACCCCACATACACTCCTGAGTGAATGCCTGAATTGGGGCTCTACCAACACTTTGGTCTGCTTTGTACTTCATCTGATAATGAAGGTGTAAGGCAGAGACTCCTTCAGCCAAAAAGGGGCCCAAATGTACATTTCTTTTAGGCTTGTAACTGTTGTGAAAGATTAAGGTTTCCGTGACCCCTTGAACCCTCAGACCAGACGTCAGACACCAGATAAAAGTCCAAATATTGAATTTATTATAATAATAATGTGCACCAAGCACCCTTCTCTCCACAATACTCATAAATAATCAATACAATAAACCAATCCTCCTCTTCCAGACACGTTGCCACCCTTCCACCCAGCTCAGCTCACTCGTCTGGTGTTTCCAAGAGTCCTTTATACCCCCTGAACCAGAGGTGTTCCTGTCCAACAATCCACAAGTCCTTATGACTTCCGGGTCAGGGTAAAAGTCCTTTTCCTCAACCCGGAAGCACGTTGTTTCTTCTTGTCATGTGATCATGTGGGCATGTAAGAGTCCTTGAGCCTCCCTGCAGCGTCCTCTGATGGGCCCCACGGTGTCGGGGCACTTCCATGCTACAGGGAGGGCTCCATCTAGCGGCCTGGGGGTATTGGCCGGGATGAATGGCCGGCCATATCTCACACTGTAAACTAAACTCTGACTGGATGTGATGGTCAAAATAAGGCACCCATAAGCAGGCACTGGTTCTGCAACCGGTAGTGACTTTGTTCCAATCACCAGAGGTTACATCTTCCTTCAAAACTAGCTGCATTAATCTATTCTGGCTCTTTGGAGGGGAGCTGAAAGCTGACAAACTACTCTCTTTTGGGGTTGAGAAGCTACCCACTCTCTGCAGAACAAAAAGCTCACAAACTTTCTTTGGCCTGGAAACTAGCTTTGGAGTTGGACACCCTGGACTACTTCTAAGATCCACTCTGCCAAGCCAAGCTCTGTGCCAGTGACAAAGCTCAGTCTGAGAAGCAGACATTACTTCAAGAAGGGAACTTTGGAAGCAACACACTTGTGCCAAAAAGAGTAATGCTTTTCCCTATGAAGTTTCAGAGGGCATAGCAAAGAATCTAACGGCAGGCTGAGGACAGCAGCACCACACTCACTCCACGGGCAAAAGACCATGTAACAAAAGACTAGAGTGCACTCCAATACAAGAAGTGTCCTCTTGAATGCGGAGCAATGACTTACAACTCCACTCCAGACATCATCCTTAACACACTGAACGGTGGACCATTTATTACCAGAATGCTGCAGAACAGATCTATAGATATATGATAAATTCTGAACTTTATCAAAAATTGTAAAGAATGTAAACAAATGAATTAGAATGCAATGGTAACTCTGTCAAAAGTGTACAGAAACTGTTTACTTTAACTTTAACTAGGACCACCAGCATCATGTAAATGTCTCTGTTTGAATGAAAGCCCTAGAAGCATGGCGCCATACAAAGTGCAGGCTTAGAAGCACTTGTGCCACAAATATAACATGTTTCCTTGCACTGTCTACATTGGTGACTGTTTGCATTCAGAGGACAACAGAATGTCCATGTAGTGCTGTCTTGACAGTCGTGGCCACATCAGTTCCAGAACCTACAGAGATGTCATTATAATCAAAATATGTATTTTACCAAAATCTACTTGGTTCAAAACATCAGCAGCTTTATACATTTTTCATGACAACAAAACTACGGACTGTATATTTAGAACACTATTTTCAGTAAGCTTTTGCCACCAAAAAAAATATTTCTATGGCTTTCCACTACATGGGCAGCACTGTAATACGTAAATGAGATGCAGCAGCAAATATCGCCAGCAAGCTGTCTGCATCAACAGTGACTACATACTGAGATAGAAGTTTTCTCGTATGTTGCATCTTGACAGGCTCAATGAGATACAAGTTAACTCACAATTCGCATTCAAAGTGTTAAAGACTCGGTATCGTAAAAGTGTTTATTTGTGCCAAGATAAATTAGAATTCTAAATAGCCAGTAAACAGCTAGCCTCTACTATATTATATGTTTGTCTGTCTTGCATCCTGTCTAATATAACAATATATTTTCAGTCATAAATTGGTGGAGTGGTGGCTCTGAGGCTAGGGATCTGTACTGGCAATCGGAAGGTTGACGGTTCGAATCCCGTAAATGCCAATAGGGACTCTGCTCTGTTGGGCCCTTGAGCAAGGCCCTTAACCTGCAATTGCTGAGCGCTTTCAGTAGTGAGAAAAGTGCTATATAAATGCAAAGAATTATTATCGTATTTCTATAATTATCATGTTTATCAATAAATTGTATTATTCTGTTTCTTAAAACAACCACTTACTGCCCATCACCTCCCTGCCTTAATGTGCCAGACAGAAGAAATACATTTAAATTATGTCACATACTCACTAATAGTAGCAAACTCCACACTTGTGGAGTGATCTTATTGCCGCTCATGCTAAACATTAATTACTGTAATTGCCAAAAGCAAAACTGATAAATAATTAACTGATGGATTAACGTCAACCAGTTCTTGAATTCAATTTCACATCTTAAACATTTTTCTACAATATATGGGGGTAAAGGTGGGGTTCTCTTTATAATAGAGAAGTAACACCACACTGTATGAACCCAATGACTTTGATACATCGAATACATTTTATTTACATTGCTGGTTAGGAAAAAAATGACAATTGGTTTTAACATATAGAGTATAACATGAAAACAATGAATAATGTATTGATTAGAAAACCTAGAAAAAAGCCAAGAATTGTTTAAGTGTATAATTTTAGCATAATGTTAAAAGGCAAGCTGATAAAGGAAATCGTACTGGTTTCATAAATGTTATTTCATAAGGTGTGGGAGCAGTAATCAGATAATAAATGGCACTCTTTAGTTATGCTCCCTATTATTATTTCACACCGGACATGAAGACAGAGAAATATAAAATATGTCAAAACACAGTGCATGTCATAAAGAGAACATCTTACCTCCCACAATATGAAAGGACAAAGTGGATGGTGAAGAACAATGAGGTGTAAACACAAGTGTGCCTGGTGGAGTTGTTGACAGGATACTATAGGTATTCAAAGAATTGCACTGCAAGAGAGTTTCCTTAAGAAAAACAGCAATGTTTATTATTTAATATACAACATAATAATAATAATAATAATAATAATAATAGATAGATAGATAGATAGATAGATAGATAGATAGATAGACAGACAGACAGACAGACAGACAGACAGACAGATAGATAGATAGATAGATAGATAGATAGATAGATAGATAGATAGATAGATAGATACTTTATTAATCCCAATGGGAAATTCACAATAATAATAATAATAATAATAATAATAATAATAAAAACATCATCTTCGCAGACAGTCACTTAAAATAAGAATAATATCATCCAGTAACTATAGGACAACTTTATATGTTAACTACTTGTGAAGGTTTCTTTTTCTGCTCTTTGCATTTTTTCTTGGTCTTTGCTTTGCATACAAAATAATTCTTTGGTTGCAGTCTCAGCTCAGTTACTGTTTAAAAGAGAAAATTTTAACATTATTGGAATGTAAGTGAAATATTTTTATTCTGATGAGTATTATTTTATGCCTTGCTTTGCTCCAACCACAACTCCAACACAGACTTAAAGATATCTGTTGACCTACGGTAAATGCTATTTATATATTAAAAAGATCTAAATGTATAAAGGAAACTATAAACATGTATGTGCCAAATACTGATGCGGCCAACCACATGTCCGATACCCAAACTATACCTAAAAGCAGATGGTTTGCTTTTGCTTTAGGCTTTGCATTTTTTTCCAAGTAAGTGTTAACATAAGTAACTGATTCGCCTCCACTTTTTCAGTCAGTCTCTCTCCCTGTTCCCTTCTTTCAGTCTATTTTACACCTTTCCAACCAAACCCCCTACCACAAGCCTAACACTTACTACTCTCCACCTCCTTGCCTCAATATGCCAGACAGAAGAAAGACAGTTATATTACATCACATACTCACAACATCCTAGTGGCAAACTGCACTGACTACTTGGCCACACTTGTGGAGTTATCTTATTGCCACTCAAGTTAAATGTTTCAAGGACATGCACCTTAGACTACTATGGATTTACAAAAAATGGTGGCTTTAGGAAGCAGGAAAAATGAGGTGCCTTAATTATAAGTAAAGTTCAGTTTCCACTACCATATAAACAATCAGGAGTCCTTGGGCCAAATTAGAACAATAGAACATTACAACAATCTAGATGTGAACAGGCTGTTCAGCCCAATACAGCTGGACTGTGCTAACATTTGAAAGTCCCTAAAGTCTTATTGTCTACCACTCTACTTGGTAGCTTATTCCATGTGTCTATGGTTCACTGTGTAAAGGAAAACTTCCTAATGATTGTGCAAAATTTACCCTTAACAAGTTTTCAACTGTGTCCCTGTGTTCTTGTTGAACTCATTTTAAAATAGCAGTCTCGATCCACTCTACTAATTCCCTTCATAAATAAAGTTAAACATTTATTTCAATTCCCAACACATGGCTGCAGACACACCTAAATTTGGAAATCTGGGAAACCAGGTATGCTAAGGAGGCAGGCCACAGTAGAGTTTAAACGGTCCTTACACAAACCAACAACAGCAAGCACATCAGACTCATCTTACTTCTCTTCACTGGCTCCCTCTGTCTCACAGAAACAACAATAAAATTCTTTTAGCAACCTACAAAGCTTTAAATAGCCTTGCACCGGACTACATCAGTGACCTTCTCCATCACTGTGCTCCTCTTGCCCACTGAGGTCCTCTGATTCTGCCAATCTTGTTGTGCCTCACACTAACCTGCACTCTATGGGTGACAGGACTTTCAACTGTATAATGCTAAGACTATGGAATGACCTCCTGAAATTAATTAGATCAGATGACTCCATTCTTTTAAAAAATAACTTAAAACTCATCTGTTCTGGAAAGCGTTTAACTTACCTTACCACCTGTCCAGATGCTGAGGATGATTTGTGTGTGTGTTATATCAAAAATTATGTGATTTTTTTCAGGCATTTCTTTTAGTATTGAATTTAGTATTTAGTATATGGCTATGACTGTCTAAACAGCACTGGTTTATTCTTTCTTTTATTCTGCCTTTGTATATCCTGTGTTTATTTGTTTATTGTTGTATGCAGGAACTATTTGTATCATTTTTAAGAGTCTAGAGAGCATGATAAAGGTGCTATATAAATAAAATGTATTATTATCATTATTATTATTTATTATTATTATTATTATTAAAAGATTTGTAGATATGAGGCAGGCAGCCTCAGGCTATTCAGAGACCCCAGGATACATCGTTTGGCTAAACGTGTGACAAGACAAGCAGTGGAGCCTAGAGAGGCCTTTAATAGTGTCTCCCTGTCCATGTCCATCTCCCATTATATTCAGAAGAGTTCCGACAACAGCATCCGTAAAGGGGAGAGAGGTAAAATTATTAAGTAGGATGTTCAAAGAGTATATATTTTTAAATGGCATTGCAAAACACAATATACAGTGCATTTGTATTTATTTTCTTCAATTGAAATTTTTTTTTATTTTTATTAAGATGATTTCAGTTATGTGTATATGAGAATGCATGATAAAAAAGTACAATTTGCTTCTCCTTTTTTATTTGGACTTAAGGAGTGACCTGCCCTTCACAATACAAATATACTCCATTAATATTTACCTCCACTAGAATAGTGATGGTACAGATGGATACATTGGGCGTATTCCTGTACACTGAAACATGAAGTGTCAGGCTGAAAACAGTTTGTGTTTCATGTTCCAAATTATTCATGAGATGAATAAACCCTACAAAGGATGAAAAAAAATTAAATAATCAGAAAATGTACTGAGACAGTCCCATTCCAATCCTTATAACACAATTGGGGTAAAAGTACATTTGCCTTCAATGTTAATATAAAATATAAAGAGCAGCTTAATTTCCATCCCAGTCACTGCCAGTGTGGAGTTGGCATGTTCTCCTCAGTGTGTGTCTTTATCCAGGTGCTAAGATTAAGTGTACCTCTCAGCATGTAATGTTCAACAATAACTCGGGTGCACAAGTTGTTGCGAGGACAAGACAAAACCTTTTATTCTGCTGGAATCCAGGCACTTTCAAGCAGGTGGTGCAAGTGCATTGAGAAAGGTGGAGACGACATAAAGAAATGACATTATCAGTTTTGTTAAGGTTGTTCTATTTTCTGATAAATCACATTTTCTAAGTTTAGCTTGATTCCCCCTCGTATTCCAGTACCCTAACATAGTCCACCTCCACTTGAGGAGCATGGCCATCCAAGGTGTGGAACCAGAGTTCGTTATAATATAATACATTTAACATGAGTGATTCCCCTAATGGCAACTATGGTAGTGCAGTGATTAACACCACTGCTTCACAGCTCTAGTAACCTGGTTTTGATTTCCACTGTGGTCTTTGTCTTTGAGGGGGTTGCACATACGTCCTGTGTCTGTGTGGTTTTCATCTTTCTTCTGCATCAGAAAGACATGAAGGTTAGATTTATTGGAAACTCTAAATTGGTTCGGTGTGAGTGGGTATGTCCTGCCATGGCCCAGGCTGGTATGTACTGAAACTGTCTGAAGGAGAGGCTCCATCACTCCGCGACCCTTCAGTGGGATTAGCTAATTCAAAAATGAGCAGATTAATGTTTCTGTGTTTCCTGCAGATCATTACCAGAAAATGCATATATACAATAAAATTTCCTTTTTTTAAAAAATATCAATGCATGACTACAACGAAAACAATGAGAGGAGTTATTAACAGTTTCTAAAGTTTGTTAGCTAATTTCCTTTTATTATTATTGGTATTTTTTTACTTTTAAGTGAAAAGTATAAATTGTAACAAAACTCTGGACTCACCAGTTCGAGGATCTATGAAGAATGCAGAAGGTGATGGAGTTTTGTTGATGACTCTAAACCACATTCTGTTTAATACACAGTGATGGTTTGTTACATCTGTTACATTCACCCTATCCACTACGGTACCCATGAGAGTTGTCCTTTGAACTTTAATATTTGAAGTAATACACTGAAGTTGATGCTGAACAGGTATTACAGAAATGTACACTTTAACATAGGCTGTAAATAAGAAAGGAAGATTATTACTACATCACTCATAAGCTACCAGTACAGGTATTGTCTCTAAATACACCGATACATCAATGAATGACATTTTTAAACTCTCATTTTTTAAAAGCAGTCTCTTGGAGTTATAACTTTAGAGTAAGAACTGTTACATCAACTGATACTCCAGGAAATACATTAAGCCAAGTATTCAGAGCAGTGATCAGTCCTTTAATTTTGTTTGCTGGGAAAGCACTAAAAATTTTGAGTTTTTAATGTAAAATTATCTTATATTAGAAAAAAAAATCTTAGGAATGAAAACAAAGTTGATCACATAAATATTCAATCCTTTTGCTGTGGAAAACTGCCTAACTGAGACACAAGTGTAGTACAACTGGCCAGTCAATCGTTAAAATAAAACCCACAGAGTTAAGGGGTTAGTATTCAGGCTGTGAATCTTAAAAAAGACCGAAGTGATCTCCAAAGAAGTTAGAGATAAATAATCCAAAGGCAATAATTTCTAAGAGTTTGGATATCCCAGTGGGCCCTGCTGGTTCAATTATCAAGAAGTGGAAAGGATGTTAAAATACCCAAATACTGCCCAGAAAAGGCTGTCTCTTAAAAAGAAGCTGCAGAGTTCAGGACTTAAGTCTGAAGTAAAGATGTACCTACAGGCCTGGTGCCTCAGGGAGGCAAAAGAGGGACATCGCTCCTTTGAACAGAACTGTTCTGCTTTCTCAGTTTTTAGTCTCGCAGGGCCATATGTGATTCTGAAACAAGAACACATGTCTGTGGACAACCCATTAAAAGGTTTGTAGTGAATAAAAAAATCTGTAGCTGTAAATGCTTACACCCATAGGGCTTCTTTGTAATTTCTCCAGTCTGCGCATTTTACACCAACATCAGGGTTTCACGGAGCGAGCAAAAGATACTGGACAAAAGACTTGATGCAGAGAAAATATAAGTGGCTAAACTTGCTGTAATCCATTCAGGAGCTCAGTAGCACAAGGTAACTGAAGCTTAATAATTAATTTGCTTGTTGTAATGAGTGCTGTGTCAGAAGAGACAGACAGAAACCCATGGACCATTGCAGCTATTGGGCTCCACAGAAGTGCTTCTGTCTGCTACAACATCTTTCTGTCATTATACCTATTGTATCACTATATGACATAACAACAACAAATAGTGTTTAGATAAGCATTGTGGTCTATGGCTACAGAACATTTTAAGATGCCATGGCTATGCTCTAGCATGGCATGTTTGCATTTCCAATTAGACAGTAACATTAACTTCCTTTAGTTATTCACTTAGACGTACAGTCATAAGGTGGGTGCTGTGATGCCTTCTCCATGCTTTACTGGTGTCGTTAGGCAAATTTTTTTATTCTGGTGTTTGGAGTACTGAAATCTGCATCTTCTGTGGCATTTCGTTATCACCCCTCTTAACAGCAGTCCTTATGGAGTGTGACACATTGTTTAACTTAAAATGCACATTTTGCAGTTCATATTTTCAGAAATATAGCTGCCAGTTATTTCAAGATTACATTGAATTAATGGTCCTGCACTGTAACGTTGAACAAAAGAGAGCAAACACAGCCCCAGCGACAACATATCATTCAAGTTTACCATTCATCCAATGAAGCCCTTGACTGCCAATGCATATTATGATGTTACATAAATGCAGAAATGTTTTTCTCTTGCATCAGGTTATGTTTCTTTTTAAAACGTGCAATGAGCTTTCTGCACAAATGGCACATAATTATATGTCTACACGGGTATCAGCAAGAGTGAAAGGGAAGGTCTACAGGACAGTCGTGAGGCCAGCTATGTTATATGGGTTGGAGACAGTGGCACTGACCAGAAAGCAGGAGACAGAACTGGAGGTATCAGAGTTAAAGATGCTAAGATTTGCACTGGGTGTGACGAGGATGGATAAGATTAGAAATGAGTACATTAGAGGGTCAGCTCAAGTTGGACGGTTGGGAGACAAAGTCAGAGGGGCGAGATTGCATTGGTTTGGACATGTGCAGAGGAGAGATGCTGGGTATATTGGGAGAAGGATGCTAAGGACAGAGCTGCCAGGGAAGAGGAAAAGAAGAAGGCCTAAGAGAAGGTTTATGGATGTGGTGAGAGAGGACATGCAGGTGATGGGTGTAACAGAACAAGATGCAGAGGACAGAAAGATATGGAAGAAGATGATCCGCCGTGGCAACCCCTAACAGGAACAGGCAAAAGAAGAAGAAGAAGAAGGGTTTTTTTAGGAGACTTTTTGACTGTTGATGGCTCACCATAATCAGAAGCTTGCTGTCTGTCAGTTCAAAATCAATGCCCCTACTTTGAGCACCACCTTCATGAGGCATTGGATTGGTTTAGATATGTGACATTCAGTGAGCGGTCTAATTGCCCCCACCCAGTTTTAAGCAGAACTCACTCATGGTTGTCTCTAGATGTAGATATTGTACACCTGGCTGAAGTGTGGTTGAAAATTAATCTTTCAGCTGGACTGTGTTCCCAAACACAAGTCCAAAATGACTTTAGAGCTGCTCAAGACCAAAATAGAGAATGTCTTAGAATGGCCCCGTCAAAACCTTGATCTCATGGAGAATCTATGGCACAGTTTGAAAATTGCAATGCACATTCATCAACAAACCAGAACAACCTGGAGGAATGGGCCAAAGCCACTCCAGAACAGCATGGAAAGCTGGCACATGCTTGTCCCAAGACATTTAGAGACCTTACTACTGCAAACCGTCGCTCTAGAAAATATTTAAGAGTGAGGATTGCATACTTAATGAAGCACCAGGATTTATTTCTTCCTGTTATTTTTTTTCTAACATCACATTAAAAAAATTATGTTTCAGTGCACTGAAATAAAAGTAAAGAAACCACAAGTTGCTATTCAGCTAAATTAGAGAACTGATCAATAATCTGAGTGATTCTGAAAAGCACTCTATGCACATATTGTTTTCTTATAACAGCTATTATTACTAGATTTATATAAGCACATCTTAACCAAGTAATTGTCTAAACTTACTTGAAAGTGCTGGATTTCGAGTATCATTTACAATAATTACAGCTGAATAAACGTAAGTTGTGTTACGATTTTCTGGAAAATGACACTGAATGGCAGTATTTACCTGAAAAAGATGGAAGCCGTTAGACAGATAGAAATGCACTAATTGTACAAAGAGGAATGAGACAGCTTTTTATTATGTAAAAAATATAAAAGTTTAAAGTGGAAAATGGAGGCTGCTTATATTCTGTCATCTTTGTAGCTGTAGTAATAAATTATGCAACTACTGCCAAAATATTACAAAGTTCTTGCACAATGCTTCTACCCCTCTGTACTAAAGTTTTATTTGTCCTGTTCTACAAATAAGACCAACACATGACACAAAAAGTAAAAGGTAGGAGAAGAATGAAATTATAAGATTTAACAAAAACCCACTAAGCAGCTTACTATGGAACATTCGACAGCTATAACTGAAAGGGGAAAGTCAATATGGAAGAATATATGCATGTTTACATTGTCTTTCCCTATTTAACAAAAACATTTATGCAATCATTTCCAAACAAGTGTCTTACAGACATTGCATGAGATGTCATCACCTATTACTAAATGAAAAGCCTGGGGCACATACTCTCAAAGAATACCTAAAGTCTAAAACACTCAAAAACCCTGAATAATCAAAAGCTCCTGAAAGGGAGAGGGAATCCACCAAAACCCCTTGTATACATAACAAAACTTTATATAAAAAGAAAACACAAAAAAAGCAACAAAAGAATCAAAATTACAAAAAAATCACTAATCCAAATGAATCAAACCTAAATATAAATAATTACACAAGGACAAATAAAATAAAAAAGACTAGGCCAAATTGAGAATCAAAACCAAAATACAGAAGGCCAAACATGTCTTCATTTGTTTCATGGTAGAATTTTCTACAGCTCTTCTACAGGTGTGGTATTTTGGTCTCACCAGTCCATTGCTCTTACTAGTCATATCAACTATAAGGGACTCTGCATCAGACATTAGTAACTGTTAGTCATGCAAAAGAAGGAAAACAATGTGCAAGAGAACTTGCTGATAATGTCTGGCACTTGTTCTGTTGTTTTGGTCTCTTTGCTTTGGCTCCATCGTGTATGAAAACAGGTCTTTTTAGAAGTGCACTCAAAAGCTAAAATTAAAAGAAATTTGACAGATAACTTAGTCTTAAAATCATTTAATCTTTATTTAAAATTGCAACACTTGCCATTTCCATCCCACTATCTAGTGTGTTTAAATACTGCCTTTGATGAAAGGCAACAGATGTATGAACCACAAGTGTTTTTGTGCTGAAAGCATTCATAGATTTGCAAAATTCACAGCTACCATCTCCATATTTGTTTGGGTATATAAGGACACCTATGAAGTAACCTAACATTTCCCATTTTATGTGCACAGAATATAGTCAAAAGAAAAGATTGTGGGGACACAACATGTGAATTATGTGGACAAAACAACTAAAATGAAAAATGTTGTCAGCTGTATTGACTTCCAGATGTTTCCGTTACTCTTTAATTGAAAAAAGTGTTTGTGATTAACTAATTTGTGCATTATTCCATGTCTTGCTGCACTGAAATTGGATGATGGTTAAAGGTGATATGGCAATAAGGTTAATGAGGAGAATGTGCATTGATTTGTTCAGTTAATTTCCAAGCCTACTTATTCCACTACAGGGCCACAGTGTAGCACCTGTCATGGGAAGCACTAATGGATGGCACGCTATTCAATCACAGAGAACTCTTACTAACAAAGAGACAATTTGGCATGCTATTTAACCTATGAAGCACATCTTTGTAATGTGAGAGGAAACCTGAGTACCCGGAGCAAACTCCTCATTGACACCGAGCTGACTGAGATCTGCTCTGGAGCTGAGAAGAAGCAGTGCTAACAAGTGTTGTCAGCCAGAAGTGGAACACACATTAGAAATAAGAGAGGCACAGATGTGAAAACAGTTATCAGGATAGTATAAGTCTGAAGTAGTTCTTGGCAGTTGTGGAAAATTCAACACTCGTTTCTCCTTGAAAAAAATCATCCATGTTCCCAATATACTTCACTGCTGCCTGAGGGATGGCATCATTATTATTAGCTAAACTTGCTCTATTTTGTTTTTCTTACATACCCTGATTAACTTTACATCATTTTCTCACCAACTTTGGACATGCCCCACAAATAAAACTCAAAACCCGAGCTTTCTGGAAGTGTTGCTACAAAACATTTTACTCTAATTTTAATGAAGAAAAAACAATCAGTATAAGCATCCCACTGAGTGTGTTCAACAATGTATTCAGAAAATTGTGACCATAAATAAAACACACATCAGAAATATTATTTTCAAATTTAATCAAGCATTGAAACAATTATTAAAAAAATAACTTACTGACATTTCACAAATAAACAAATCTGTAATATACAATTTTCAAAGATTTTCACCTCAACGTTTTCTTTGTCCATTTTGAAAGTGATGGCTGAGCTCGTTTCGGAGACAATCTTGTAGCACAGATTCTTTTTTGTCCCATCATAAGCAGTACAGTTCAAGTTAAAATGTAAAGATTGCTGCTCTGTGACAGTCCTCCTGTGTATTAAAAACAGGGCAGGATTTTTTATTCTTTTTAACATTTTGAATCTTGTTACATTCCCAAACTGACTTATCTTGATTTGAGGTTACAGGGGACTGAAGCCGATCCTGGCAGCTTTGTACATAAAGCAAGACCCAACCATGCCTATTTTGAGATCCTAATAAATTATGAATTTGGAATACTATTTGACTATTTTAGTGTTACATGAGCATAATAAAAATGACTTTCTTTATTGTTGATTTTATGCAGAGAAGGATATAACTTCCATCCATCCATTATCCAACCCGCTATATCCTAACTACAGGGTCACGGGGGTCTGCCAGAGCCAATCCCAGCCAACACAGGACGCAAGGCAGGAAACAAACCCCGGGCAGGGTGCCAGCACACCGCAGGGCACACACACACACACACACACACCAAGCACACACTAGGGCCAATTTAGGTTCGCCTAAGTACCTAACCTGCATGTCTTTGGACTGTGGGAGGAAACCAGAGCACCCGGAGGAAACCCACGCAGACACGGGGAGAACATGCAAACTCCACGCAGGGAGGACCCGGGAAGCAAATCCAGGTCTCCTAACTAGGATATAATTTCCCATATAAAATAAAGGTTACTACTCAAATTTTACATTCACATCTTTGCTTTTGTCAAAATTATGCAATTTACAGATTTGTTTCATAAGAATTAAAGAAAATCTAAACAAGTATATACAGTAGTACTTTTATTTCTTTTTAAATTGTTCTTCCTTTTTAGTCATTATGGTGTGTTTTCAGACCATTGTGCATTTGTAAATATTTTAATTTATCTATTTATGTATTTATTTATTAAAAGAGCTTCTATAAAAAGCCATTTTTCCCCAGGAGGCAAATAAAGTTGAATCTATCTAGCTTTCTGTTTATCTATCTATCTATCTACTGGTGACACCAAAGCTGTGAAGCTGACAGTAAAACAACTGACTGGTGGACCTGAAAAGAATAACCATGTACAAATGTATATTTTTTTATTATTTTTACTGAGTTATACTGTATAAATTTTAACAAAGAATAGCTAACCTTCCAGCACAATGACTTGGCCTAAACAATTTAAACTGACAGAACTCTAATAATTGGCTCATCTGAGTTACCAATATGCTGGCTGCTTATCTGGGTACAAAAGATCACTGACCACAATGTCATCAAGGATAATTCTTTGTACGAAAAATATTGTTTACTGCTTTAGTTCCTCGCAGCTTTTAGAATATAACTGTCTTTGTTGGGCTGTAATGTACTCATCTATTAGATCAGGCAACAGATTAGATCTAACTAAAATGAAACCCACCATTCAGTGCTTTCTTCAAATCTACAGATTACAACAAAGCAGACACTGGGCACCTCAGTTTTGTGTTCCTTGTGTTTTTATTTTATGTTAGCTGGAATCCATTGACTACTCATATAAAACTGACTTTATTTACCGATCCTAGACAGCACTGAGCCAGTCTTTGAAAATCATCTCAACATCATAGTTATGCTTCACTGCACAGATCTTTATTCTCAAAGGTAATCAATAAAAATCCCACTGAGATGCAAATAGTGGCTGTTGGGCTAGACTCCTTCCACAATTCCCTTTTCCAGTCAAGGGATTAATATTGTTTTTTAAGGAGTTCTGTGCCTCTGGGATTCCATCAGTTACCATGTGTTCCTAGAAATTCCAGTGGAGAAACGAATTGCCATACTGTTTGTCTTAGAAACATTGAGGGCAAGAAATTCTGTCAATTTCTGTACTGAGAAATAGTAATTTGGGTCTTGTGGGCATGATGTACAAGTATGTATATTAAGGCTGGTACAATCTCATTGTAGTGTTTTGAATCAGTTCTTTTCCCTCACTAAAGGTTTTTCAGGGACAATTCACCGCTAACTAATGACATAAGTCATTTGAAGAAAAGTCTCATTAGTAAGAAGAAGGAAGGAAAGCTAGACGCAAATGGGCTAACAGCATTTGCATGTAGACAGAAAAGTGGTAGTTTTGCAAAAACAAACTTGTTGTCATCATCAGATGTATGGAGGAGTGGTGGTATAATCCATTATATCAAATTTCTTTGTTTTTTGCATTAATAGATACCTTGGCATCAAGAAAAATATTATTTCAGGTAAATCAATGACTCTTTAGGCTACTGTATTAATAATTTAGTATAATTACAACTTATAGGTTAATCAAATATTTAGCTATATTTAGGGCAGCAATACTGGACAATGGACATGCTGTTTGTTTTAAATTTTTACATGATCTCCATGTCTGTATGATTTTTCTCATTGTAGTCCAGTGTCCTCCAAGATGCATCCATGTTAGTATAAATAGTGACTCTGGCATTCAGTCCAAGGTTGGCTCTTGCCTTGTATTTGGTGCCACTTGGATCACCCCTGGCTACTTGTGACCCTATGAACTATTTGGTAAGTTCCAAAAATGGCTGGTATGTAATTTTAATAAAATTAAAAAATAACATTAGTCTGATTTTTTTTGAATAAGATCTGATAAAATGTTTTTCTTGATCACATGCATTGTGTTTTATTCGATTAAAAAGTCATTACATTTAAAAAAAAGTATAGTGCATTCTTACATAATGACTGCTGGATTGCATGAAGGAGGGATGTCCTTGACGTTCAAGACAGTAATGTTGACCAAGGCTGTGTCATTGACTTGATAGGCCATGTTGCACACTGTGACGTTTAATAAAAAATGACGCTTGTTCACGGGCGATTGGTTGTCAAAATTGTAAGTAGTTGTCATTTCACCAGTGTCTAATAGGCATATAAAACAATACAAAATTATTAAGAATCATATCATATTAATAAAATATAAAATAATAAAAAGAGAATTTAGACAATAAAGTGTCATTTATATTAATACTGTAAAACTTTTATTTGTATGAAAATATAAATATACATCACCTAGACAGTTATGTAATTGATCAAGTCTTTGAATGCGCCATTGTGTGACCTTCAAGATATAATTCCTTAAATATTTATTTTTCTTTTTTTACTTTGCTACAACTATATGCATCAGATTCAGCTCCTTTTAGCAGAACACGAACAAACTATGTGCAGAATTCATACTTCAAACTAAAGCCAACACCTTCAGTATTATACTTATATCTCCAAATCACTGTGTTCAGGATTTTTTGAACCCAAACAATAAATTGTACAAGAACAATATTTTCATATAAAAGCTGTACCTGTGCTGTTCAATAATCATTGTGTAATCTTTTAAGATCTTTTATTTTTCTGTGGAATATTTTGTTACAGAATTACTTAGTTCATACTGAGTACAGTAAGCTTTTTTGACTTGCTATACCCTATGTTTGTAAATAAAGATCTTTGATTTTCAATCAAAGCTTTAAATAATATTGGAAAGTTTAAATTTTTTATAGAAAAACCTTTAAACTCAAAGGCTTGGGGAGTCTTTTTATAAAGCCTTACCGTGTGTGATCTGAAAGGAATCCTGCTTTGTTAGTATGGTAAAGAACACGAGCATACCCTCAGTCTTCACAACATCAAGTGTTATTACATGTGCCAGAGGTCCTGAATTTGCATGCACTGTTGCAAAATACGTTGGTTTTCTTGAAGGATAAACACATTGATAAAAGTTATTAAAGTAATACTGGATACCTCCTTTTTAATAATTCTGATAATCAACACATTAATGCATGTTAACTCTAGATAATAATTAAAATACAGTATATTTGTTTAAAATAATTTTATAGATCAAGAAAAGGATCTCTTAATTATTTAAAGTATCAGTATGAGATATATTATTAGTAATAAAATCAGAAAATTAAAAGACTTAGAAATCACAAAAATCTTGTTTGTTATTGTCCTATAGGCCTATAGAGAAAAATTGCTACGTTATTGAG
Source organism: Erpetoichthys calabaricus (assembly GCF_900747795.2). Lineage (NCBI taxonomy): Eukaryota > Metazoa > Chordata > Cladistia > Polypteriformes > Polypteridae > Erpetoichthys > Erpetoichthys calabaricus. The sequence continues at coordinate 94,691,206 of NC_041395.2, forward strand.
CTAGTTTGTGTGTATATTAAATCAGATTGACTACATATGGAATACAGTTTGAATATATAAAGTTAAAACAAATGCACACTCTATGTAGCATACCCCCATGTGTATGTTCTGTATGTACTGTACAGTATATTGTCACCATTCACTCCTCCTGGTAATGTAAAGGTAGGAGCCCAGTGAAAACTGAGTGAAATATCTAAGGAACCTTTTAATACCCAGAGCTTGTTCTCCTCTTGTTTCTGTTCCAAACAATTAAAAATCAAGGCCAAGACGTGCCCAGGAGGGCCACTGGGAGATTCAGGAGCAAAGACCCACCCAGTGAAGTCATGAGAGCGCATGAGAGATCCACCCCTGTCAAGAAATCAGGACAAAATGACAGCCTAGAAAAATAAAGATTTGTTTTCCTTCAGCATTTGAAGAAGACACCCCACCCTGCTGAGTGTGCAGTCTATGTGAGTAGAGGGCTGTATCCTGTATGAATGGGAATAAGTAACAGTTTCCTGTTAATTTTTTAACTGAAGATGATTAGATGCTGATATGTCTTTGTGTATTGGAGAAACTGTTATGATTGACAGCTTCTAGAAAATCAGAATAAAATAAAAAATAAAAAAAAACATTTTCTTTGCTAAGTAGTGGCACACCCTCCAGTGGCTGATGTATGGCTAACCATTATAAAATGACTAGGATGTTCAGGTCCCTGTTAATTAGCCTTCGCTTCTTAGTCAGTGGCCTCAAAAATCAATATACTAGTAAAATGCTGTGTTCAGTGCTTAGAAAAGATTTTGATTTTCTAACAAATCAAACAATTTCCTTACTACCGAGAAACAGGTCTTTCTTCATTTAAAGAAAACAATTAAATAAGCTTTAAACTTTTTAGGACTTTTTTCATATGTATGAACAAAATACATGTTTTTGATATATCATGATTTATTTTAATGAATGATGTCTGGATGTAGAATTTTTTTTTAATTAAAAAAACGTAATTTTTCATTCTGAGTAAAAAAAAGTTTCTCTAACACATTTAGTAGGGTCTAAAATTAAACTCAGCAATGAAGAGAAACAAACAGAACCAAGGATGCACAAAATGCAGGTGTTTTCTCAAACTTGCTTGGTTAGTGTTCTTTTGATGTTGTTTCACTTCATTGCTGTGTATTTGTAACATCTAGAATTTGTGATAATTGTCTACACAATGTCTTTGAAGTGCTGACAAGAATTGTAGGTGCGATTCCCTATAAAACTTTCCCCAAAGCTTTTAGGAATGTGTGTTTTCACAGCTAAGACTTGTTACACTTTATGGTTTAACAAGAGTATCATTCCACCTCACCCCCAATTTGCATCTGTACGTATACATTACTGCTTTTGAATGCAAGTACCCTACGTGTTCTGAAGGTTGAAGTTTGGAGACCAAGGGCATTTTAGGACCCCTTCCCTCTAGAGGAAGAAAGATCGGTGAATAAGGAATGGGGATGGAAGGGTTTAGATTTAGGAGTTTGGACAAATGGGACTGGAACAGGGCCAATAAACAGTACTTAACTTGTACATGATTAGGAGCTCATAGTGTTGCTGCCTGAGAGTGGAACAAGGATGTGACAACTACAGTAATTTGGACACCAGAGCACAGTGCTGTTAACATGTAATTATGTCATTAACCTAAAAAATATGCAGTATGAAATCAGCGCTGCTAACTTGTATACTTATATGCATAAATCAGTATTTCACTTGGAAATCATGCAGTCTTACATTGTCCTGCAGTCTGTAATCATGTGTGTGGAACACATTCTTCCCCGCTGTCCTACTCCTGAAGTCTTTATTTCTCAACCTCCCTGTCCACATCCATGCCTGCTGCACCAGAACTACGTTTTTTCACTGCACTTATCTGGCTATGTGTGGTTTCTAGTGGTGGTATGCTTTTTTCTTTTTCACATCAGCTAATCAAAAAACAGATAGAGGTAATGTTAACTAGGCTATCTTTATAAAGTTTATATAATATCTGTGGAATAAACTTTGTTTAAGTAAACATTATAAAAAATTTTAGAAACAAAATATTTTATGCAGATTTTGATGTCATGCAGTGCATGTAGATGTCCCAAACCTTGTGTTTGGAGTTTCTAGAGCGCAGAGGGCTCAAGGCTAGAGGTACTGGAGCTGAGCTGCCAACTAGGAAGTAAGCTGTATAACATCAGACAATAAGCTGGCTGGAAAAAGAGAAAAGAGATAGATAGAGAGAGAGAGAAAGAGAGAGACAGAGAGAGGAATTTCTGAGGGAGAGCAGTGAGTCAACCAAAACACTTCAAGTTACTGCTGAAGCACTTGTGTTTATAATCTTCATCTGCTTTTGTAAGGGGTATCATGCTTTCGCAGTAGCTGCCTCAAGATTGTGAAACAGTTTACACCTCAATATTACAGAAGCTCCTTCTATTACTATTTTTAAATGTAGACTCAAAACACACCTTTTTCCATTAGCTTTCAAGTCTACATTTTTATACTTTTGCTTTTTTGTCTTATTGCATCTGTGCTAATGATCATGTGCTTTGCAAATTTCTTGTCCTTTTCCTACCATTTTATCTTTTATATGTACAGCACTTTGGTTACACAATGATGTTTTTAAATGTGATTTATAAATAAACTTTGCTTGCTTTCAGGCCTACAGGACAATCTAGGTTGTCTGGTATGAAATACCACCTTTTATTTGCTTTTGTTTATGGCACTAGATATTTGAATAAAACTTATCAAGCCTATTTGCCTTCATGTATATTTGGCTCTATTTGTGTCTTGAGGGCTGGGAATAGCTAGGTCAGTTCAATGATAGAGGAGAGACAATGCTCTTAAGAAATAAGCTGCAGAGACAGCCATGCCCTGGTGAAGATAGTGAACCATAGTCCTAGAAACAAGTGAATTGTCACTGTGAAGAGTATATTCCTAAAGGTTGTGAAGTATAAGAATTGACTAATAAGATAAGATACCACTTTATTAATCCCCAAAGGGAAATTTGGGAAATGGAAGTAGCAGCAAAAGGTGTAGCATATAACTGTATTCTACAGGAAAATAATCTGTACATTTGATGAAACAAGATTTTTGTATTAAGAAATGATTAAACACCAAACTATAGTACAAAAAAATACAATTGTATTGAAATAATATTTAATACAGTACATACGTGAAATTAACAAAGTGTATTGGCAGGACTTTGATAAAAAGATCACCTTTACAGAGTTGATCAAACCCATGGATAGCAATAGTAAGTTTGTAAATCTGTAGAAAAAAATGTATTTAATCAATAAGCTTTTTATAATTATATGTGTAAACTAAAATGACCCTTTTTGTTCATCTACAATAACAAGGTCATTTTATAAGGTCCTCTTCTCAATCACACAATTTATTAAGTGGGTTCAACAGTGCCAGATTTAGATGTAAGCTAAACAAGCTACAGTTTAAGGTCCCAGAGTCTGAAGGGTCTTTTCAAGAATATCAGAAAAGTTGTCATTTGTTACAGTTTTATTTGCATATTTTTAAAATTCTAATAGAGCAACTGCTCCTTCACCTGTGCCAAGGTATGTTAATGCATTTTGGTAGCATTCTTGCCACGTTCAGATGTTATACAACCTTATTCTCTAGTCTCTGTGCATTAGGAAGTGCTCCTATTGCAGCTATCCAAGCAACGTACCTTAAAATCTCTTCTCACCTCTGTTTTGAGACAGTGTGCCCTGGGATTATTGCAAGTGAAAGAAAAGGACTGAGTGATATTAATGCAAGGAAAGAATTAAAGACCAAATCTGGAGATCATAAAAATACATGAGAGTATAAAGCACTGGGGCAAGCCAAAAATCAAAGTCAAAAAGCAGAACAAAACTTTGAATAAAACCTACAACTCGTCTACTTGACAACTGCTTGATAAGCAAACTAACTACTGGTAAAGATTTTAAGTTTTATCCATAAAGGACAAGGCTACATGGAGCTGTCAACATATTTATAGTAGAACATCTGCCGGTCACATTCATGTGATGTGATTCATTATCTCATAAGCAAATGGTAGGAAAAGTAAAATAAATCTCAAAAAACAAATATCCCCAAACCTGTAAAGGTAATGTATAATACTACTTCAACCTCTAACTCTGGCTTTCTTCAACCAGCTGAACCTTTGCACACTGTCCCCCAGACTCTTCACTGTACCTACAGTAAAGGGGTGGCTTTAAACCCCAGTAGTTTTCAAGGGTCCTGTATGCTATGTACTGTAGATGTTCTGGCAAAATACCATGTCATCTGCCCAATGGATAACAGCGGGTAGCATATAATAAAAATAAGCCTATTCCCTGCTGCCACCTATTGTTTGGAAGACTCCTGTATAATTATTTATTTCTTCCCAGTGTCTGTCCATTTTCATAGTCAAACAAGTAACCTTTGTAAGTGCAGTCATTATTTGAGTACTTTAACTCAGCTTCTGTCTGTAATAACTAACTGGCGCTGCCATCCTTGAACAAAGTTCTAAATTACTTGTGAAAGTTTTATTTGCAAGAACAACTGTGTGTTTCTTAGATAATTATCTAAGCATACTTAATATTACTGTTTATTTAAATTATTAAAGAAAACATGTTAACATATTTACACATTTACATTTCAAGATAAAATTATAATAAATGTCGCTCTACCTTAACCATATGGAAAGTACCTTGTTTGAAGAGAGGCCACCAGATAAAACCATGACATCGCCTTCATTTGTCATTTTAAATAAAGATGATGCAGATGGTGGTTCAGAATTTGTAATAGTGATCTAAAAAATGTTAATGAAATTTATAATTGACAATATGGAACAATGCATAATAGAATTCCATGAGCATTGTTTTATTTCAATTATCCACAAACCTTCATTTTGATATGAAAAAAGTTTTGATAAAGGCTAATGTAACTACCAATCATGAAAACCTTTAGTCTTATTTGAAATATGGCTTTCAGTGCCTTGACATATGAGCATTTTTTCTGCCACAAGATATGGGTCATCTCTCAAACACTGTGAGCTTTATATAATTGATGCAATTTACTCACATGAAGAATGACATGCCATCACCCTGATACTGCGCAGTTCAGTGGGCTGTTAGTTGTCATTTGTTATTTGGATTTGGGCTCTCACTTCTCTTATTCTCTCTCTTACTCTGTCTGTCAATCAATGGCTGACCTTAATTTTGCTTTTCTGAATGTGCAGGGGCTTGGATCAAATATGAAAAGATTTAACATTTTTAACTTTCTCTGGCACAAGAGAATAGATGTTACTTTTCTCCAAGATGGTAAACTCTTAAAGTCTGATGTCCCCTGTCAGGAATCATGCTCCTGGGGGCAATGTCAGTTGTCCTTTTGGCTGTTTCTAGTTAGTAGCATTTTTAAAGTTTAAAGACTTTGAAATAATTCTTGGCTATTAGGACCCTCCTTCTACTTAATCCCCCTACAATATTCATCCGTACGTTTCCCCTTCCTTTCACGCTATTTACAAATTTGCTTCTGATCTCAATCTACTCAAGTAATATTGACTATTAAATCCTACTGCAAAGGAATAATCTTTTCCCTCCTCCCCACTGTCATTTCAGACTTGACTATATATTCTTTAGTCCGCTTTGCTTTCCCCCTTTGCTCTAAATGCTAGTATGTTTTCTAAAACTTTGACGAATCATAAGTGTGTTTTCTCGAAGTTACATTTTCCATTGTTTCTCTTTTGTGCTGCATGCTGGCATCTTAATGCTTTGCCACTCCGAAATGCTGACTTCTCCTTATCTGAATGAATCTGTTTCATTTAAACAAGCCTCAGTAAATGAGCCTGCATACTTATGGCTAGCTATAAAGAATCTACTTTTAATTCTGCTATATTTTTTGCAAACAACATTGTACGTTCAACATGACAAAGAATATAGTAGATGAATTTAAGGTATATCTCTCCTCTTTGGTAGGGCTTTTGCGATAGATCAGTGCTTTCCAACAGTTGGGTCACGAATATCCACCATTGAGTGCACTAGTGGGTCACCTTAGCGATTGACAGTGCTGTGCGATATTTATTGCTGCTTGTATCTGAGCATGTTTCATGAAGGGGTACCTCCCGATCTCTGCTGGCATGTAAGACCACAAAGGTTGACAAACACTGTGATAGATTATAATTATGAAACAACTATTAGACAAGAACTAAGTTCTGTTAAATTTAAAGTTCAGCGTATGTGCTTCATATTACTGTTTTGTGCCTAAACCTAGAAAACTATTAGCAGTTGAGTTGTATAAATGTGAGTCTTTTGCTTACTTTTCCATCCTTAAATAAGGTGCTACCACTTACAGATCCACTTAGATTAAAAATAGTTCTAACAACCACATTCTGAAATATTTCCAGATAATTTAGAAAAAAATTAGGGAATGTGTTTCTACTCTTCTCTACTCTACTCTTACTAAAGTAAATGCATCTTTTCTACATTCACCCCTCTCCCTGAGTGAGCTTAAGCATCCTTTGGATTCCCTGTGCAAACAGGAATGCCCAAACCCTGGTGCAATCTTCATGAAGTTCTTTCCACATTTTGAAAGAAGCTGGGTATCTGTCTATTCTTCGAGTTCCATAACAGGATGAAGCTCCCTATGAATGGTTGAATTACGGCCAATATTTGAAATATGTCTTGTCTACTTCCACAAAATGGTAATAAATGAACTTGTACACACAGATCAGACCAGCTTTATCAGGTCTTGTTACACCAGTCTTTACCTGTTCTGCTTCTCTGCTTAAATGGCAATAAGGTCTTTGACCACTTGAACTAGACATCCCTTTGGGATTTTAAACAGAATTCATTATTAGGATTAAAACCCTTTATTCCTCCCAAATGCTATCCTTACTAAAAATACTTCTTCTAGAAAACCACTCTCTGGAAACCTTGGCTATCTACTTCCATAGATAGGACCCAATATCTACTGTCTATGAACATGGTGTTCTCTAAAACTGTGATTGTGTGCTGATAACATTTTCATTTTCATTTTCCATGGTAATGCCTCACACCCATAAATTATTTAACTGTTATGAAACTGTATCAGGGCACAAAATTGATTTCAAGAAAACTACACTTCATCCCTTAAATCATCCCTTCCACCAGAATAAGAATGTATTAAAACACATAAATTACTTTTAACCAATTAAAAATAAAATCACTCCTGTCCATTCTTAAAACCTTGTACAAAAAATCTCAGAAAAACTGTATTATAATTAGCATATTTAAAGTACCTTAAGTGTTAAGGTACAAACAACTTAAAACCAAGAATGGATTTATTCATTTGTCTATTTCTTCTGGGGGACATTTGAACTTGGCATGGCGTAGCCACGCACCTCAGTTGCCAACACCAAACCACACCACAGCTTTCTTATGTTTATATAAGGCAGAATTAATACCGAGTGACTTTCTAATTGTTTTCTCCCGTTTGGGAGGACCTGACTCTGTTTTAAGCATTTGAAATATTAAGTGGTTCCACACAATGAGTAGCATTTCTATTGAATTAAATACTATAAATGACTGTAAAATATCTTTCTCAGTGCTATTTTTAAAAATCAGATCAACTTTATTTATCAATATGTTGTATCCTTTTGTGCAAAAATGTAAAGACAAATATTTTCATGGTGTGAGCTTAACTCTTTACACCACTGTGTACAAAATAAAAATTTGTTAATCACTAAATGTCTAATTTACACCAACTGTAAAAGGAAGGCATACCATATCATACTTACATCCAGTTTTGAATCATGCCCTAGATTAAAGGCATGAAATACACTGCCGAGCCTTGCATTTTCATATATCTCTACCATTTTACCACCTAAAAAGAAAAACAGCAAATACAGTATCTAAGCTTTGACTTAAAACATCTTTATCAAAATAAGTGACACCCCATAATCATAGGAAAAATGATATCTCTCTATTATATAAAATCTTGGGATGAGACTTTTTTCCGGCGACGAGACGTGATGTTTTGAAGAGAGACAGAGATACACTTTTGAAAAGAGACACTTTCACATCCTGTGAGACAGGCATGTCATGTCATACTTACAACCTTTGTAAACAAGTCCCATGATACACATGCAGAGCAGGTTAGAGATAATGGATGTAGGAAAATTCGAAAGTCTCAAAAAAATGAGTGAAAAGATCACATTAGCACAAACAAACGGGAAATATTACTCGGTGAAATAACGGAAAAGTGAAAAGAGATCACATAGTGTTTGAGGACAAAAGGACAGGTGCTGTACAGGCTTTAAAACCTTCGAAGCGCAGCCCGAAATGCCGATCACACGGAACGAAAGCAGCAGCAAGCCAGTAGCTGATTAAGCAAAGAGGAGGTAAAAAAAAACAACTGTTACTTGTTTCTCAATGTATCACCATTTAAGAGGGGTTTCAGAAGAGCGACCATGTCACCTTGGTGTACATTCAGCCACACTCTTCACAACGGTGCATGGCATTGGGGGTGGGGGGGGGTTTGGGGATTGGTATGTGAACGAAGTGCAGATCATGCGGCAAAACAGCAGCAGCAAGCCAACAGCTGATTGAGCAAAGAGGAGTTAAAAAAATTATTTGTATCCCATTGTATCACCGTTTAAGCATGCTTTCAGTGAAGCGGACGCGTCTCATTGGGCAGCGTTCAGCACCCCTCTTCACCATGGCGCAAAGCGCAGTCGGGGGGGGGGGGGAGGGGTTGGCAAGTGAAGCATGCAGGGGCAAAGCCCCCTAGTAATTTATACAAAATAGAGTTTTAACAGTTGCTCTCTCTGATTCTAGTATTGCTTAAACATTTCCATCTCATGTTATAAGTTTCCTGATCTACTGCTAGAGTCTCCAAAATTCTAAAAAAATTTAATACACTTGAAGAAAAAGACAAATGATTGTCTACCAAACGACTGACATTTATTCAGAACAGTGAAGCTAGTAGTGCCCATGTTCAGCCTGGTCACCTGTTGAAGTTCATGAGGTGTTCTTGGATCTATGAGGCTTTTCTAGAGATCTTCAGGTTTGGTCCTGCACGCCAAAGACATGCGTGTTAGGTTAAGTACTACTTCTTAATTGAGTCAGTATGAGTGAGTAGGTCTGGCCCTTAGATAACAACTATAGAGAGAGTCTCTTTTTGAGTTTTACTTTGAAGAAAACTATTAATAGCCTCAGGGCACATTTGAAGTCTCAATTAATATTTTATATTTGACAATTTGTTTTTTTATTGCAATAAGAAGAGAAATATCTAAATCTAAGGCCCCATTAACTTGAACCCAAACCCAAACAGCCCTCCTACCATCACAATTCTGCACCTACTGATGTATGTAACTATCTAAAACCACACCAATCAAGTAATAATCATTTATATCTTTTTGCTGTGCACTTCCATTGTCCACTATACACAACCACTACAGTGACTCATTGAACCCAATTAATGGAACAAGCAAAATTTTAGAAAATGAAAAAAAATAGAAAACACCCTCTTCTCCAACAGAGCGCATAAACTTAAAATGTGTGCTGTCTCACATGATCCAGAGTAAAGACTGAAGCTAAAAGAAGGACTGAAGTAAATGCAGAAGGATTCACAAGAGTTGATTGATTGATTGATTGATTGATTGATTGATTGATTGATTGATTGATTGATTGATTGATTGATCATGTGGCCTCATTTGATACACCTGCAATCAGGATCAGATCAGAATAAATTTGACCCAACACATGTAATGTCCCCTCATTCATGCTTTGATCCTTAAATGTTAGGAATGCAATAAGCTGCTTAAAATAAAAATGTACTGGTAAACATTAATTATGTGGAAAACAGATTACCTGGTCTGGTGAAAATATTGAAGCAGTTTAGCTGAAAATGAAACAAGTAAGTCAGCATTGTAAATTAAAGCACATACCAAATGTAAAGTATATACTGTAGAAATCACCAGGACCAGATAATATTTATTTTTAAGTTCTTAAGAAGGTTAGCAAGTACATATATAAACCCTTGATGCTTGGAAAATATTATCCCGTTATATAAACAGGGTGACCAGGCAGTATAAAAAACAACTATAGGCCGGTAACTTTAAAGTGCATCGCAGGAAAGTTAATAGAAAGAATTATCAAGGATAAGATGGAGCAACACATGGCAAGAACAGACGTTTTACTGAACAGTCAACATGGGATCAGACAAGAGACATCCTGTTTTACCAACATGCTGAAGTCCTGTGAGGAAGCAACAAAAGGGTGTGATCAAAGTGGGCTTTCAGAAAGCCTTTGATAAGGTGAAACATGAGATGTTGTTCATCAAACTACAAGAAGTGGGAGTTAAGGGTGATGTTTGTAGATGGGTGCAGAATTGGTTGAGACACAGGAAGCAGGTGGTGATGGTGTGAGGACCCTTATCTGAAAATGGTGATGTTAAAAGTGGTGTTCCACATGGGTCAGTGCTAGCTAGGGTACTGCTATTTTAACATTCAGTATATAAATTATTTAGATAGGAATATAAGTAACAAGCTGGATTGTCAGATAATTTGGAATCTGTTAAATCATTACAGATGGACTTGGACAGCATTCAGGTTTGAGGAGATTTGTGGAATATGAAATTTAATGTCAGTAAATATAAAATATTACATGTAGGAAGTAAAAATATTAGGTCTGAATACACAATGGGAGATCTGATAATCGAGAGTACACCTTATATGAAGGATTTAGGAGCCATAGTGGACTCAACGCTATTGACTTCCCAACAGTGTTCAGAAGCCATTAAGAAGGCTAACAGAATGTTAGGTTATATAGCACGATGTGTGGAGTACAAGTCCAAGGAGGTTATGATCGCCAAGGCACACCATTTTCCTTTATAATGCAAAATAAAGCTGGTCACAAGACACCAAAAATCCGAATCTCTGGACTTCTGCCTTATTGAATGTCATGGCAAAGCAAATAGTGACAGTGAACTGGTGGCATTGGAATTGGAATGAGCATTTTGTGTGAAAAGAATTTGAGGGGCGAATGCTCATTTCCATTTACTGCTTCCTATTGAAAGTGTGGCCTTTCTCACATTTTGAAGTATTGTTTTAACAAAAGTTGGATACCATTACATAATAGGGAAGAAGTCTTGTCAAGTGCTTGACAATCTGACATTGTGCATCGTTGTGAATTTAGGACTGCTACTTTGTTTCAATTGGGGAACTTGACTTTTGTAGCGTATCCTCCAGATAGGGCTGTCTAAAAATATTTAATATTTAATCAAAAACCTTTACACCCATTCTGAAGTGAAACACTTAAAGACAAAAAATAGACACAATTTTACTTTAATTTACTGTATATGGATAAACCACCACTGCTTTACACCACTGAGCTGAATCCCGGCCAGGTCACATGAAGTGGTGCCACATATACAGTTGATTTCATTTCTGTATGTCCTGTTGTAAGGTTAATGTTTGTCATGAGACACTGAAAAAAACAGATGTCCAAAAAAATTGAGGTCTATTTCTTTAAGCAAGAAATTGTGGCATGTGGCATGGACTGTGTGGACATTGCAGTTTAGATAGATAGATAGATAGATAGATAGATAGATAGATACTTTATTAATCCCAATGGGAAATTCACATTCTTCAGCAGCAGCATACTGATACAATAAATAATATTAAATTAAAGAATGATAATAATACAGGTGAAAAAAAAAAACAGACAATAACTTTGTATAATGTTAAATGTTAACGTTTACCCCCCCTGGTGGAATTAAAGAGTCGCATAGTTTGGGGGAGGAACGATCTCCTCAGTCTGTCAGTGGAGCAGGACAGTGACAGCAGTCTGTCGCTGAAGCTGCTCTTCTGTCTGGAGATGACATTATTTAGTGGATGCAGTGGATTCTCCATAATTGATAGGAGCCTGCTGAGCGCCCTTCGCTCTGCCACAGATGTTAAACTGTCCAGCTCCATGCCAACAATAGAGCCTGCCTTCCTCACCAGTTTGTCCAGGCGTGAGGCGTCTTTCCTCTTAATGCTGCCTCCCCAGCACACCACTGCGTAGAAGAGGGCGCTCGCCACAACTGTTTGATAGAACATCTGCAGCATCTTATTGCAGATGTTGAAGGAAGCCAGCCTTCTAAGGAAGTATAACCGGCTTTGTGCTTTCTTGCACAGCGCATCAGTATTGGCAGTCCAGTCTAATTTATCATCCATTTATTTGTTATGCCATATAAATTGACTGGGATGTCTGCTGGGTTTTGCTTTTTATTTCCAACTAAAAGTAACAGAGGTGGCACGGTGGCGCAGTGGTAGCACTGCTGCCTCGCAGTTAGGAGACCTGGGTTTGCTTCCCTCCCTGCGTGGAGTTTGCATGTTCTCCCCGTGCCTGCGTGGAGTTTGCATGTTCTCCCCGTGTCTGCGTGGGTTTCCTCCCACAGTCCAAAGACATGCAGGTTAGGTGAATTGGCGATCCTAAATTGTCCTTAGTGTGTGCTTGGTGTGTGTGTGTGCGCGCGCCCTGCAGTGGTCTGGCGCCCTGCCCGGGGTTTGTTTCCTGCCTTGTGCCCTGTGTTGGCTGGGATTGGCTCCAGCAGACCCCCGTGACCCTGTAGTTAGGATATAGTGGGTTGGATAATGGATGGATGGATAAAAGTAATAGAAAAGACTACCACCAGGTAAACCATCAGTCCAGTGCCAAAAACGAGACCTGCTACAGTGATAGAAGAACACTAGGGTGCGCTCTTTACTGCTTTACCTGTCCATTGATACTCTTCTTCTGTGAAGTACAATCAGACTTTGGAAATGGTGGACTGCTGTTTATTTTTAGGAAAGCTTTCATGCCGGGGCAACACAGGCCACCATCTTCAGCATTTATTGATAAATCGTATCTGGGTTGATTTTCACCGTTTACACTTAAAGACTTATTTGGGACTTTGTAAATGTGATTTTGTCTTGGTGTTTTATTTGGAGTATTGTAAATACTGCATGTATTTGGGTGTTCTGACAATATAATCAGAATTCAAACCTTTTCCTTTATGAACTATTTTATGAATGGGAGGTTAAGTGCATTTCATTGCAATGTTGGGGTAATCTTGGCCTTAAAATCCCATCTTTCATTATTAAGCATAGCAATTTATAGCTACGCAGATCTATTGTGGTCTCATGCCTCTTGAGATTTTGGAGTTCTGATACACAGTGACCATGTCGGTTTGCTCGTGTCTTAGTGTGTTTTTCTTTAACCTTCTAGTTTTCTTCCAAAATCCCAAAAATGTGCAGGTTAGGCTGATTGGTGACTTGTGAGTAAGTGTGGATGAGTAGATTAATGCGACTTACGATGGACTGGTGCCCCATTTAATGCTGATTCCTACCTACCTGGTGTTGCCACATCATGACCATGAATTAGACAACATAAGCACTGAAAACAGATGGACGAATGGATAAATAATTCTTACCTTTTGGGAATAGGCTGTATTTTGACCTGTATAAACAAAAAATGCAGTATTAAACATTAATAAAAGACAAATTAAAAGTAATCTTTAAACATGATGCTATCAGAGTCATGTGTTTAACATTTTAAGAATTACATGTTTGGAGATACATTAATAATTACAAATGCACCTATTTAACTATCTCTTTGCCTGTCTCTCTATCCATCATAGTGTTGATGATGTTTGAAGTTCGTTTCACTGCAATGCTGTTTGGTTTTATTTCTTGCTGATTGACTGTGGTTTCATTTTCCCTCACCTATTTATGTCTAATCATGCTATAATTTCTAGATTGTCTCACCTTGTTTATTTATATTGTTTCTATGGATATGTTTAGTTGTTTTTTTTAGTTGTTGTGAATTTGTGACACCAGGTGGTGCTATGAATCTTACATTGTGTTTCATTTAAGCCGGGATTTCCTTTTTATTCTTGAAAGTACTAAATAAATTTGAAAATGACCATAAAACACAAGGTGTTTAGTCTTTTCCGTTAACTCACTTTGGGATAGTAAGAACATCAGTTAATCACATTTTGATCCTCTGTGATAAAATGTTCATAAACCAATGATTTAAATTTGTGCAAACAACACTTTAGTATTCACCTCAGAAAGCTGTTATACAAATAGAGAAAGGCACTCGATGGCACACTGGTTAGTGCTGCTGCTACGCAGATCCAGCACCCTGGGTTTGCTGGTTGTCGTCAGTGTGCCGCTTGCTTGTGCTCCCCATGTCACCAAAGACATGCCGGTTAGGTTAACAGATGATTGAAACCTGGCCTGTGAGTGAGTGAGCCTGGTGATGGACTCACATGTTCCAGGACTGTTTCTTTTCTTGTGTTCAGTGTTTCTGAGATAGTTTGTGGCCCCTGAGCAGGTCTGAGAATGTTATGTTATTTAAGGTGGCATATAAATAGAGGGTGTTTCTTCGTAATCACAGGAACTGGAATGATTGAAATATTTTGATCATAGGCCATTTTAAATACAAAGTGGCACGGTGGCATGCTGGATAGCAGTGCTCTGGGGACTTGAGTCACCTCTCAGCTTGTCCATGTCGGCTTTCTCCAGGTTCTCCGGTTCTTCTGATATCACAAAGATGTGTAGGTGATGTTAACTAGTGTTCTATGAGAGTTCATTACTGCTTTTCAGAAGATGCTGCTAGACTAGGCTTTGGCTCCCTTTCAATAAGTTAAGTGTATTCATAAAATATACCTGAAAAAGACACTCCACATATGTCTGGTACAACTGGATACACACTATTTATTCAAATGCCTCAAACCATAGTTTTTAAAATTCCATGTACATATATAGCAATGTACTATTTGCTTTTAGCAAGATTACATTTTTGTTTCCTTTACAACAAATAAGCAAAAAAAAAAAACCTCACAAAGTTTGCTTGGCAGTATTATTATAAGACTTGTACAAGATAAGTAAAGACGCTGAAGCCACGAGTTCCTTTTCAGCCTTTCCTTTTCTTTTCTTGTGCATGGAGTGTGCATCAATTTTATTTCTCCACCTCTCTCCCCTTTTCACCCTTTCCAACCCTAACTAATACATTTTCCCCCTCCAACAAAAAAAGCAATCAACTAAGAGATCACAAAGAATTGAACTGAATTGAATACCGCAATCAATTATTTGTATCTATACTTTACATGTATTAAATCAAATTATTATATATATTATCTAAAATATAGAGTACTGCTTACACTATCCATGGAGTCAGAATATGAATAAATTAAAAATCAAGATCTCAGAATAAAAAAGTGAGCGTACAGTAAAATGCTTCCAAACTTTGTGTTTCAGACATTGATGAACGTTCATTTTTTACCAAACCTTTAATGCATATGAACATGTTTATAAAAGCAATAAATCACGACTGATGCTCTTTAGATTCAACACCATGCCCCGTTTTCCTATTTATTAGAGTAAAAGGAAACTCAAAGTAAATCATGAATGGTCACTGAGGTTATGAGCTAAGGCTGGTATTTTGAATGTGGGGTGCTGTTTATAAAATGATGCACTCATTGTTAGAGAATTCCAAATGTAAAAAGATCCGTCTAGTCGAGGGGTGTCAAACCCCGGGCCTGGAGGGCCACAGTGGCTGCAGGTTTTCATTCTAACCCTTTTCCTAATCAGTGACCAGTTTTTACTGCTAATTCATTCCTTTTCCCTTCATTGTTTTAAGGATTCGGTCCTCTGAATTGATTCTTTTCTTCATTAAATGACAGCCAAACAGAAATGAGACATGAAATGAGCCAACAGATGACCAGCTAAACTGGGATTTCAAACTCCAACCAATCTCTTAATGAGAGGCCAATTCTTGCTGTTAATTAAACTCGTTATTTAATTCCATGGCTTGTAGCTCCTCTCATTTTGCCACAGCAGACATTTCCAAAACTGTTGATTTTCTGTTTTTTCTAAGGATACTGTCAAGATGTTTTGGTGACCTGAGAGATCAAACTTACTGAGACCTTCACCTTTCTTTATTTTCAGATAATTGCATGATGGGTACTGGTGAGCTGGTCATGTGGCAGCTCATTTTGTGTCTCGTTATTGTTTGGCTGCTAATTCAAGTTAATTAAAATGAATGCAAAATAAGTTAATTAGCAGCAAAAACTGGTCACTAATGAAGAAGATGGTTAGAATGAAAACCTGCAGCCACTGCGGCTCTCCTGGACTGGAGTTTGACACCCATGGTCTAGTTAATTGTGCTTTTTTGTGCAAAATATCACATTTGTATCGGAAATGTGATAGTTACTGTTAGGATTCTTTATGTTCACATATTTTTGTATGTTTGATTATTACTATTTATTAATGGTTATTTCCTAGTTTTGGTTTTGTGAGGTTATGAATCTGATTTTTGTATTTTTTTCCTATAAAAAATTGTTAATAGTTATTAGAAATTATTTTGCTACATTTTTGTCACCTTTTTCTTTTCTCCTTGTCACTGCCTTGTTGTGTAGCCATTATCATGACATATGACAACGGTCACTATGGTATGCGATCCCAGAACTTACGTGGTTGGCGTCATTAACAAGATCTTGCATGTCTTATGTGTCACTATCTGAGTTTGCTGATATCAAAGAAAAGGCTATCTGTGTGTGTGCGTGTCAGTTGTGCTATTGAGATATCCCGGTTATGACTTTTTCTCTGATTTTTCTCCCTATGATTTTTGGGTTTAGATTTAGATTTGATAGGACTGATGTTTAGTTTATTGACGTTTATTTCCTCATTTGGTCATCCCTTTAAACCTGGTGGAAACCTTTCATCCACCTGAAGCTAAGTGTGTTCTGCCCTGGCCAGTACTTGGATGGGAAACCACCCATGAAAGTTTGGGTTGCTGCTGGAAGATGTGTTGATGAGGCCAGCAGGGTCTGTGGTCTGTGTGTGGATCCCAATGCCCCAGTGAAGCTACAGGACATTGTGCTGTTAAAATGGTGGCATCCTTCGGATGAGGTTAGGTTAGGTTTAGGTTAGGTTTAGGTTTATTTGTCATATATAAGTTAACACAGGGTCAACATACAATGAAATGTGTATGACAAGAGAAACAAGTCACTCAGCCTAGATCCAATAAAGCTAAAAAATAATTTTAAAAAATTACAGGTTAAAAATAGACTAGCCATATAAAATAAAATGTGTATGCTTTAAAAGAAGTTATAGAGCAATATGAGCTGAATGAGCAGCAAGTACAAATGACAGTTATTGCACAGATAATGTTTTATAAGTACAGATGCATATTCCATAAAGTGCAGATGCATGTTCCAGTCAGTATTCAGAGTGTGTGCAGGTACAGTTTGTGTGTGAGTAGTGCATGAGACATAAAAACTGATTCTCTGTCATCACAAAATTTCCCTGGGCATCCTTCATAAAGGTGTGTATTATGATGTACTTGCTAAATTGCCCTCCATGACTAGTCATTCTGGCTCCCTAATCATCAACTGTCTCTAATTGGCTAACTATCTCTCACCACTTCACCACCTAACAGCTAATGTGTAGCAATCATACTGGGGCCAAATGGCTGCTGTTGTATCACCCAGGTGGATGCTGCACATTAGTGGTGGCTGAAGTGGCTCTCCACTCACCATGTGCTCTATATAAATGTAATGAATTATTATTATTATTGTTACTTTTATAGTAAATGTTCAACCTAAATGGCAGACATTCAGTTGTGTCCACAAGGGGGAACCACTGAGGCCCAAACCTCAGGCACAAGTTACAGGTTCAAATCAAGTTTGTTCATTTACACAGTATCTTCACTAAATAGATAATCACAGCCCAAAGTTTACTCACCATGGTTGATTAAAGTTCTGTTCCTCCGGTGAATTTTGTCTTTAGCCTACCATCTCTGACTCGCTGAAATGAGGGGGAACTTAAACTTAAACTGCTTTTAAGTCAGACCCAGGAATACTTCCAGTGCCATGGAGTTGCACGACGGAAGCACTTCTGGGTTACACAGAAACTGCAGAAAACAGGGGAGTCCTCTTCTCACAATTCCCCCGGTAACACCCAAAGACCCCAACAGGGATGCCCTCCGGCACCTCCTGGGGTCCAAACTGGGACCAAGCCAGGGGAACACTGCCATCTTTGGTGCTGGAGGATGGATTGCTTTTGATAGAACATCACCCACAGTCCATCCATTATCTTTTCATCCCAGGTGGGATATGAACTGCAAACTATCCTGGCTGGGTTGTGCCTCCATCCATGTAATCTTTCCATTACGGTCTCCCAGCTTGGTAAGGAATCACTCTCTGTCCCAGCTGGGGTGCCAGTCCATCCTTCAAAGCACTTATACAGTTTATAGGGAAAGTGTCTTACTTATATGTCAAATAACTTTATTAACATCATAAAAATTGGAGATTTGACATGCTGTGTATATGAGACATTTGTCATATACACTGAATATACAGTATTATCATTATCATATGAGGCATTTCCTATATATGTCAAATATTTGCCATCAAAGAGAGACAAAGATCTGTACATTCTAACACTTTGGTTTACAAATCCATGATAAACAGGATAAATGTGTACAAACATTTTATTAATTAGAGGTGAAGGGTATTTCAACAATGATAAAAGGTGAGAGACACAATTTGTTGGCTGTACAGCATCATCAGCCTTTTTCCTTCTTTTTATAGCGTTGAAATAACCTTTACCTTTTTCCTTCTGCAAATGCAGTCCTTCACTCTCTTTTTTAATCATTCAGTTAACAATAATGTATATTTATTACAAATAATAAGAGTCTTGAATTATATTGTTGTTATTTTGTTTTGTTTTATATCATGTTAAAAAGGCTTAAAATCTATTTTATAACATGCACTATTATATTGCTAAGGTATCCCAAGTCCTGGGAGCAAGAAGGACCCAAAGATGTGAATTATGCCTGACCTCTTCATGGCAGAGGAATACTGAAAGAACCCCATTATGTTTCATAAATTTGTCCATAATCATCAAAACAAAACCCTCCACAAAGTAATAAAAGCATTATCTAAATGAAACTGATAAATACAGTACCTTGCTGGGCCATATTCTGCAGCCATAGAAGAATACATGCATTTACTAGCACAGGGAGCGCCATAGCTTGTGAACTGTGTTAAAGTCAGCGGGCACAAATAAGTATAATTTCCATTCCAGATTGTGTCTCGCCTAAGGAAACAGACCTGATTTTGTTTTCATGTTACTGTGTACCTTTCTTTATCTTATTCACAAGCTGTGCCACGTCATAAAAGTGCCTACCATCAACACAAATGCGTGTCAGATCTTAAACTGGCACCTACAGTAAGTTATGAATATAATGACTGAGACTTAATGTGATTTAATGCCATGGCCAATCAAGCCAGAGTTTTGGACTTTGCCCACTTCAATTCAGAATCCATTAATTCAATTTTTTTTTGTTTTTTTATTTGCCTGCACAAATAGATTTGGATCTAATATATTATATACAGTATATATGTAATCTAAAATTAAAATAATGACTGGGAGTGGTTACTACTGAAATACAGAGATAAAACACCCGTGTCAGTATTATAAGTTTGACCAGGTTCACACTTGGTGCTTTCAGTAGATTATTTCTCAGCAGCAATCAAGCTCTGGCTTTCATAAACTAAAAACATTTGAAAAAAAGTGAAAATCTCATTTCAAGCATGTCTAATTTAATGACTATGTGGAGACCTTCGAGCACAGTTGTGCATGCTGACAGCCAATAATGTGCTGCCAGATGGAGTTAATGTACGATGGAGTAACAGTTATGGCGAGTATGGCCGCAATCTCAGCCCTTGTTTTTCTTTTTTCCATTCTGCCCTGGTACATAAAACATAAGGTTTCAGGCAGACAAGTTTTCTTCAGTTTCTGAGGTTCAAAGCCCCATTCCCCATTCCTCATCACTGAATTATGTTCATTACTTCCAGATGAGCATTCTTTGATTGTCAGCTCTCATGCACACAGAGCTCACCTCCGCAAGTAAAGACCAAATCAAACCTGTTCAGTTTTATCAGAGCAAGTCATGGACATGTTGGAGTGAGTCGCTGGGTATGTCACATTACCTGACCAGCTTCAAATAAACATTCAAATGGTAACGTTTTAGCAATAGTGGTTAACCCATACCTAGGTTCTCAGCAAGAGGAAGAAGGTCACATGAATCCGAGGGGCTGGAATTAATAAAGCACCTTCAATGTTGTTCAAGATCTACATTGATTTTTTCAGATAGACCATTGGTTTCCCAGAAAATATCTAGAAGTAAAGAGAAACTGGCTAACTATTTGTGCAAAAAAACAGAGGCAACATTTTTAAATGTACTGAGAAGCAGGGTCATAAATTATAACAAATCAAGTTTATTGTTATGTTTACAGAGTACAATGAAATTACTACATTTTTTCACACCTGCCTAAAACTTTTGCACAGTACCGTATATAACATGCATTTGGAACTATTATGTATTTATACACAATGTGTGTTATGTTACCCTTGGGGACACCATGAAGTATAAAATATTCTTTAATAAAAATAAAAATAATAAAACTGAACACCCAGGCAAAATGGTGTTTCAAAAATGTAATCATGGAGGTGTGGTTGTAGGGAAGGAGGAAAAAATGTATTACTCCAAAATGTATGATGAGCCTTTTCAGTTTAAGCAAAAAAAGATTAAAAAGAGACATGATTAAAGTTTTTTAAATTATGATGGAAATTAGTACAGTGGAATGAGACTGTTATTTTAAAATGAGTTCATCAAGAATACAGGGACACAATTAATGAAATTTTGTGTGCATATGACTGTTCCTATAAATTTAAGGTCTCGACTTTAAGGCCTTACAGACATTTCACCAAGAGGCAGGATTGAAATGGGATGGGGTCTGTGATGGCACAAAGATAAAACTTCTATATAATCTGGAGATGTGGTGACATTTCTTGTCAGTTATTTGATTGAAACGATGGCGGGAGGACAGGATGTCTGTGTGTTTTTGTGTGAGGGATGGGAAACCAATACAAAAAATCAAAGATTGCTCAAAAATGGCTATGTCTACTTTCACAAACTTTTGCTAGCTTAATAACTAAAATTTTCCACCACCTAATAATATTTCAAACATCATCGTTCTGTTATTGTTTAAAATGGAAGACACATGGATGTAAATTTTCCATCCATCCATCCATTGTCTCCCGCTTATCCGAGGTCGGGTCGCGGGGGCAGCAGCTTGAGCAGAGATGCCCAGACTTCCCTCTCCCTGGCCACTTCTTCTAGCTCTTCCGGGAGAATCCCAAGGCGTTCCCAGGCCAGTCGAGAGACATAGTCCCTCCAGCGTGTCCTGGGTCTTCCCCGGGGCCTCCTCCCGGTTGGACGTGTCTGGAACACCTCAGCAGGGAGGCGTCCAGGAGGCATCCTGATCAGATGCCCGAGCCACCTCATCTGACTCCTCTCGATGCGGAGGAGCAGCGGCTCTACTCTGAGCCCCTCCCAGATGACTGAGCTTCTCACCCTATCTTTAAGGGAAAGCCCAGACACCCTGCGGAGGAAACTCATTTCAGCCGCTTGTATTCGCGATCTCGTTCTTTCGGTCACTACCCATAGCTCATGACCATAGGTGAGGGTAGGAACATAGATCGACTGGTAAATTGAGAGCTTCGCCTTGCGGCTCAGCTCCTTTTTCACCACGACAGACCGATGCAATGCCCGCATTACTGCGGATGCCGCACCGATCCGCCTGTCGATCTCACGCTCCATTCTTCCCTCACTCGTGAACAAGACCCCGAGATACTTGAACTCCTCCACTTGGGGCAGGATCTCGCTACCAACCCTGAGAGGGCACTCCACCCTTTTCCGGTTGAGGACCATGGTCTCGGATTTGGAGGTGCTGATTCTCATCCCAGCCGCTTCACACTTGGCTGCGAACCGATCCAGAGAGAGCTGAAGATCACGGCCTGATGAAGCAAACAGGACAACATCATCTGCAAAAAGCAGTGACCCAATCCTGAGCCCACCAAACCAGACCCCCTCAACACCCTGGCTGCGCCTAGAAATTCTGTCCATAAAAGTTATGAACAGAATCGGTGACAAAGGGCAGCCCTGGCGGAGTCCAACTCTCACTGGAAACGGGTTCGACTTACTGCCGGCAATGCGGACCAAGCTCTGACACCGGTTGTACAGGGACTGAACAGCCCTTATCAGGGGGGCCGGTACCCCATACTCTCGGAGTACCCCCCACAGGATTCCCCGAGGGACACGGTCGAATGCCTTTTCTAAGTCCACAAAACACATGTAGACTGGTTGGGCAAACTCCCATGCACCCTCCAGGACCCTGCTAAGGGTATAGAGCTGGTCCACTGTTCCGCGACCAGGACGAAAACCACACTGTTCCTCCTGAATCCGAGGCTCGACTATCCGACGGACCCTCCTCTCCAGGACCCCTGAATAGACTTTTCCAGGGAGGCTGAGGAGTGTGATCCCTCTGTAGTTGGAACACACCCTCCGATCCCCCTTCTTAAAGAGGGGGACCACCACCCCGGTCTGCCAATCCAGAGGCACTGTCCCTGATGTCCATGCGATGTTGCAGAGGCGTGTCAGCCAAGACAGTCCTACAACATCCAGAGCCTTGAGGAACTCCGGGCGTATCTCATCCACCCCCGGGGCCCTGCCACCAAGGAGTTTTTTGACCACCTCGGTGACCTCAGTCCCAGAGATGGGGGAGCCCACCTCTGAGTCCCCAGACTCTGCTTCCTCATTGGAAGGCATGTTAATGGGATTGAGGAGGTCTTCGAAGTATTCCCCCCACCGACCCACAACGTCCCGAGTCGAGGTCAGCAGTGCACCATCCCCACCATATACAGTGTTGACACTGCACTGTTTCCCCTTCCTGAGACGCCGGATGGTGGACCAGAATCTCCTCGAAGCCGTCCGAAAGTCATTCTCCATGGCCTCCCCAAACTCCTCCCACGCCCGAGTTTTTGCCTCAGCAACCACCAAAGCCGCATTCCGCTTGGCCTGCCGGTACCTATCAGCTGCCTCCGGGGTCCCACAGGACAAAA
Source organism: Erpetoichthys calabaricus (assembly GCF_900747795.2). Classification (NCBI taxonomy): domain Eukaryota; kingdom Metazoa; phylum Chordata; class Cladistia; order Polypteriformes; family Polypteridae; genus Erpetoichthys; species Erpetoichthys calabaricus. The sequence continues at coordinate 94,714,139 of NC_041395.2, forward strand.
GGGTCCCGTAGGACTCCTTCTTCAGCTTGACGGCATCCTTCACCGCCGGTGTCCACCAGCGGGTTCGGGGATTGCCGCCACGACAGGCACCGACCACCTTACGGCCACAGCTCCGGTCAGCTGCCTCAACAATAGAGGCACGGAACATGGCCCATTCGGACTCAATGTCCCCCACCTCCCTCGGGATGTGGTCGAAGTTCTGCCGGAGGTGGGAGTTGAAGCTACTTCTGACAGGGGGCTCTGCCAGACGTTCCCAGCAGACCCTCACAACACGTTTGGGCCTACCACGCCTGACCGGCATCCTCCCCCACCATCGAAGCCAACTCACCACCAGGTGGTGATCAGTTGACAGCTCCGCCCCTCTCTTCACCCGAGTGTCCAAGACATGTGGCCGCAAGTCCGACGACACGACCACAAAGTCGATCATCGAACTGAGGCCTAGGGTGTCCTGGTGCCAAGTGCACATATGAACACCCCTATGCTTGAACATGGTGTTCGTTATGGACAATCCGTGACGAGCACAGAAGTCCAATAACAAAACACCGCTCGGGTTCAGATCAGGGGGGCCATTCCTCCCAATCACGCCCTTCCAGGTCTCACTGTAATTGCCCACGTGAGCATTGAAGTCTCCCAGCAGAACGAGGGAGTCCCCAGAAGGTATGCCCTCTAGCACCCCCTCCAGGGACTCCAAAAAGGGTGGGTACTCCGAACTGCTGTTCGGTGCATACGCACAAACAACAGTTAGGACCCGTCCCCCCACCCGAAGGCGAAGGGAGGCTACCCTCTCGTCCACCGGGGTAAACCCCAATGTACAGGCTCCAAGTTGGGGGGCAATAAGTATACCCACACCTGCTCGGCGCCTCTCACCGGGGGCAACTCCAGAGTGGTAGAGAGTCCAGCCCCTCTCAAGGAGATTGGTTCCAGAGTCCAAGCTGTGCGTCGAGGTGAGCCCGACTATATCTAGCCGGAACCTCTCAACTTCGCGCACTAGCTCAGGCTCCTTCCCCTTCAGAGAGGTGACATTCCACGTCCCAAGAGCCAGTTTCTGTAGCCGAGGATCGGACCGCCAAGGTCCCCGCCTTCGGCCACCACCCAACTCACACTGCACCCGACCTCCTTGGCCCCTCCCATAGGTGGTGAGCCCATGGGAAGGGGGACCCACGTTGCCTCTTCGGGCTGTGCCCGGCCGAGCCCTATGGGTGCAGGCCCGGCCACCAGGCGCTTGCCATCGAGCCCCACCTCCAGGCCTGGCTCCAGAGTGGGGCCCCGGTGACCCGCGTCCGGGCAAGGGAAAACGCCGTCCAAAATGGTTTTTCTTCATAGGAGATTTGTTTAACCGCTCACCTAGGACCAGTTTGCCTTGGGTGGCCCTACCAGGGGCATAAAGCCCCGGACAACAGAGCTCCTAGGATCATTGGGACACGCAAACCCCTCCACCACGATAAGGTGACGGTTAAAGGAGGGGGTAAATTTTCCAGTGTCAGGGAAAAATAATATTACTTCAACCCCAGTATTAGACATATGAATAATATGTTCAGTCTGTTCAATGCCACTGTTATGTTCTGGTTTTGGAAAATAAAATAAAAAAACTGTGTTACCTTAAAACTCAAACTGCAGAGAAGGATTGAAATGATGGATAACTGGGGCTTAAGTGAAGGATTCCTTTAATTATGAATAATTTGTGAAACCCAAAAGCATTGCACCTCTTTAACCAAGATTTGTTTTTTTCCAGTCTAAAACTAAATTAACTATAGGTTGGTACATATTTAAACAATATCTGATAAGACGGTTAATGAAACTCCCATTTCTCTAATTTGCAGTGTGGCTTCTTTTGATGCAATTGAATATGAATCTTGCATGAGTGATATGGTTTTTCCACGTCTATTGAAAAAATGAAATGTTACCAGTGTAAAGAAGGAAATACACCCCCAAGATTTCACAATACTATTCATTAAAGACTGAAAAACAGTCAGAGCCTTCGCTAAGTCATACTGTAATGCCCAGTAGAAGCTCTAAGTGCATTGGCATCAGCGCATTTTGAGCAAGTGGGACACTGCTCCACCAACTCCATGTAGATGGCACTGTTGAGCCAAAAAATAATAAAGAGTAAATTCTCCTCAATAATTGAATATACTGTATAGTTAAAATATTTATAGCAGATTCAGCTTAGTAATCGTGATGTGCTTTTTTCTAATTTCTTATCTAGAAAGCTATGCGTGAATGTATGTGAAGTGTTGATTGTGTCTGTTGCCTTTAGCCTATTGTTGGGTTGCTTGGGCCGACCTTTGGACACAGCAGCGTTCTCAGCAAACCTTTGCTTAGGTGTGGATGGGTGCAGCCTGAAGTTTTCATTTTCATTGTGGGGGTATGAATCTTCCCCATTATAACTGTTAATTTAGTGGATGGCTTTACTTGCAGCAACTTAGAAAAAATTTGACAAATGATGGCAAGCATGCTAAATAATAAATTATCAAATATAATTTGTCATACATGAATAGTGAACAAAATGGAAGTAAAATACTGTATAATGTTTCATTTGTGAAAAGTAAGCAAAATAAAAGTAAAACCTCAACATTGTAGACAATGATATAAAAGATAAATATTTTAAGAAAGAAAAAAAAAATGAGCAAAAATAGATTCTACCACCCAAATTCATGACATCAGGAAATCAGCCTTGTGAGGTTTGCTGTAGAGCCAGATCTTCTCAAAGGTTCCTTTAGGGTCAACAGTTTCTTCTTCTAGTAGACCATTTCAGGTTATTACCATGGATTTCATAACTGATCTCATTTCATCTCAGTATTGTACTGATGCCTTTGTCTGCCTTACAAAGCTGTACATTTTTTACCTTTGAAAAATATACTCACGGCTATTGAATTAGTGGACATATTTATTGCAAAGATTTCTCATCACCAAGGTGTTCTGAGAACTAACATTTCAGGTAGAATCCCCCCAATTTATTTCTGATTTCTGGCTATTTTTTATATGAGAGATGGATTTAAACTCAACTTATCTTCTGGAAACTATTCCAAGATTAATGGGCAGACAGAATGAGTCAATAGAGATTTAAGGCACACACATTTCAAAAAAATTTGAAGTTAATTCTGCCACCATTAAATAATTTGGCCATCAGAATGTCACCATTTAAACATTTCTGTTCTTTTAAACCTTCCTTGTTAGATTTTTCATTAGTATCGTGTTTGGTGCATGGATTGGCAGAGCTCCTTCCTAGGTTATGTAACACAGACTAACTAGGAAACTCTGGAGATGGCGGAGACCTCATTAAGTGGTGCCGAGTTTTTCCTTGAGACTGAAGATGTGATTTGTAGCACAATCAACAAAACAGTTCCAGGACTGGCTCTTAATCTATCATCAAACAAATTGGTCTAGTAACATACAAACTGGCCTTTCTTCTCATTTTAAAATCCATTCTTAAACTATAACCTCTTCGTTTTAATTCCTAGAGCAGAAAAATTTCTCCACCAGTCCTGGTGGATGGAGAGCCTGAATTTAAATATTTTAGACTATTAGCAACATACTGTAGTTCTAAAGTGCATTTCATCATCTACTGGTGTGGTTATGGCATGGAGGATCACCATTGAGTTGCTTGTTATGATGATCATATTCGTGCATTTTGAGACAATTCCATCTTTGGCCCCAGAGAAAGTCAGACGTTCATAAGCTTCAGGACATTGCATATGACAAAGACAGCTTTGTTGTGATTTTTAGGGTTTTCATATGAATTGAATTTATTTCTATACTTATTTTTTAGCTGTATAACAATCAAACTGAGATGACAGATACATACAGTATAAGAAAGGGAGAGACAAACGGGCTTGTGAGGTGACTGCACTGCTGTGCTAGGTTAAAAATAACAACAACAACATTTATTTATATAGCACATTTTCATACAAAAAGCAGCTCAAAGTGCTTTACATAATGAAGAGAAGAAAAATAAAAGACAAAATAAGAAATTAAAATAAGACAACATTAATTAACATAGAAAGGAGTAAGGTCCGATGGCCAGAGTGGACAGAAAAAAAAAAAAAAAACTCCAGAAGGCTGGAGAAAAAAATAATAATAATAATAATAATAAAAATAAGGAGTGAGGCAGAAGAATGCGATTCTTTTCAAGGTATTTTGGTGGGTTAGCCAGTATGATGAAGATATAAAGTGTCATGGCAGTGTGGAATGCTAAATTCAGTTCAAAGTTCAGTTCACTTTTGGTTAAGACTTACTTGTTATTTTGCCAGTTTTAAAAGGTACTTGTATTTAGGCAATAAAAGTGTTGTTCATTCCAGTTCTATACCAGACTTTGGTGTGAAGGATATCTGTATAAAAGTAAGACATCTATCCAATGTTAATTAGATTGCATCAGACTGTTCTTATATATATTGAAGTCCATGTTTGAAATAAAGCAGTTATCAACTGGGATGCAGACTCCCGTTGATTTTTTCTCGTGAGTGCTGCCATTCGTAGAGTTACCTTGCCTGAGACCCAACACACACATTTACTGCATCCAGCCCTGAAAGCAGGTCCTCCAAATTGCAGGGAAAACTCAGTGGTAGGTGGCAGGACTGGCACTCCAGCCACTGTAAAAACCTCACACTGTGCCAGTGTGGTGCTGAGGTGTCACCTGTTGCAGAGTTTCTCTTGGGTCCCACCTGGAGGTTCATGGTGGGCTGTAATCAGCGTGTGCTCCCAACCTCTCCCTCTCTCTCAAATTTTGATTTGGAACTTTTATTTTTTTTCTCCTTATTACCATAATGTTATTGTGTTCGCATTTGGTTTTTGGTTTATTTCCAGAAACACTTAACATGTTGTGTGTTTTTGCATTGCTCCAACCATGTTGTTGATGGTTGGCACTTGACATTTTACCATCTATAGAAGATGCTGGCTCTCTATTTTCAGTGTCCACGTTTGTGGATATTTGAAACATCTTGTGTGTGCAGGTAGTGTTAAACATTTCAGGCAATCTAAAATGTTTTGTGTATTTTTTGTGTTTGCCTTTGAGTTTGGTTAAGGAATTGGATTCTGGTGAAATGAACTTTTGACTTTTCCGTTTAGGCTTCAGCTTGCTTCTGATAAACATTTCATTTTTTCATCTCCTGCTCCTTTTGTTTGTTCTTTATGACCTGCCATTATCTTGACAGAAGACTTTCCTGTAAAGATTTTCTGACCAAAGAGTTTTTTTAAAAGAGCATAAGAGCTGTTTTAAACATCATTGCTTGGAAACTGTTACTCCATAGTTTTAATTGCAATAAAGAAGAATTAGTCATTTTCTCACATAAAACTTGAAGAAGAATCGATTTCACATTCCTTAATTTTCACAGCACACACCACCACAAGATACTTTACAAAGCAAACAGAAGTATATTTGAAAATGTCAAGATAATGTGCACTACAAGATTAGTCAATAAATGATAAATTACAAGGAAACAATCTTTGAAGAGTCCCCATCAGTTAACATGAACTGATATGGGAGTAGGCTGATATGGCTTGACAGCACAAAAGAGTCAATCAAAGAAAGCAGCACCAGCCACAGGCGAGTGCAATGCGAGAGAAAGAAGGTGAACTTTTAGGTGTGATTTGAATTTAAACTATTTGCAGAGCCTCATAGAAAGGCCTAGAAAGAGTTTCAAACAGTGGGATAAGTGGGCTTGTTGCATAATAAGCCTTCGGAGTATTGAAAAGGCCTGCAATGGAGAACCGTGAATATCTGGCAGGTTGATAAAATACAACATAAAGATTACAGACAATTCCTTTTTAAGTTTGTGGCAGAGTTCTGAAGATAACATTATTTTGTACAGGATGTAGGTGGTATAGTCATTTCGGGGGTAAATTGATTTGCAGTACACATGCAAGTAGTAATTTCAAACCTGCAAACTTTTTTCGGTAACCAAACCATGCTAAGAGAAGAGTATTTTTGTAATCTGCCATATACCCAGTACCCATGCTATATTTTATATTAACAGTGTAATACAAATTTATACTAATTTACCCAAGTTTTCTTTTTAAAAACTTTAAGGTGTTTAAGAATCATCCATCTACACTCTCTTTTCAAAAGTGAGGCAGAAGGAGCAGACATCATGACTCTGCACATTTGTAGCTTTGTTTGCACTTGTCACGCATACATGTCAGAGGGTTACCTTCTTGGCTCATCCGAGGTAAGCAATACCACTCCGGGACACGAGGGGTCACTGTCGCTAACAGAATCGTCTCTTCTTCCATCCACAGCTCAGAGAAGATGCCCAATGATGGCAACTGACTCTGCCCCTTCCAGCCAGGGGACTATAAAGCCAAAGCGCTCCTGGAAGGTGGCGTCTCATTTTGGATTTGGGCCAGCTGAAGAAGAGAGCTCTTAAATAAAGCCAGACCACTCACGTGAGCTTACGTACAGTTATTGAGAAGGCCGTGCAGCCTAGAATTCCTTGTTCTGCTTTAGTGCCATCATGCACTTGTTCATGTTAGTGATTATTACAGCACTATAAAAAGGGGACACCCAGTATCACCCCAATATTTATCCTTTGGACTGTTGTTGTACCTCGCATGACCACACTCTGTTTAAAGCAACTCATACTTAGGTCCTTAAGTTCTCTCAGAAGACTTTTTTAGTGTAACCAGTAGATAAAAATGTAATGATTTTGCACAAAATTTGAAATATTCCTAAGAGGTTTCTTAATAATCTTGTATACTTGGCTAACTTTTTATTGTTATAACCTTTTTTTCATTATTTTTAATATTTCTATTGTCTTGAATATCCAATACAGAATTTTATCAGTTATATTTATGATGCATAAACTAATTTTATTTCACGTAAAAAATATTTTAACATGTATCCCCAAAGGTTCTCACGTGCCTTTTGAAACTAGGTCTTATTTCTGAATATCTTACAATTATTTCAGAAATTATGTTTACGTGGTCAGGCACAATCTTATTCTTTTGTTCACAAATTTGACAGAAGAATAAAGGACTGAGATCACAGGTCACATGCTTGGCAGGCAATTAACATTATTGGCATTTTTAATTACCTAAATTGGTCAGGTGTGAGTGAGAGTGTTTGTGTGTGCATGAGTGTGACCAGCCATGGACCACCACCACCACGTCTAACGCTGCTTTTGCTTTGTGCCCAGTGGGGCATGGATGGACTCCAGGTACTCATGGCTGTTCAAAGGGTATTGAAAATTAAATGCATTGAAGAGACTTTTGTGAATAAAATTTGTTTTTTGTGGACCAAAATGACTTTTCAGACAGGAAAGTCCAGCACCTTTTCAAAAGTTTTGGACTGTCCAGCCTAGAGAAACCAGGAGGCAGCTTGGGATTGATTTGTGACCAAAAGGTGAAACACGGCCAGACGTCACAACCAGGCAGTCAATTACTGTATGGCAAATGCCAAAGCCAAAGCAAAAGGGTCAAAACCTGGAATTCTGAGCAATACAAAATATATAAACAAATAAAACGACATTGAAAAAGATGTGAACAAATTGTAACTACACTAAAACAGCTTCAAAGCAAGAAAATTAATATCAGAATTGAAATCAGCAACCCATATAATGGTAAATAAAAAGTCTTGAAAAGACAAGTCATAGCACAATGCAATACTATTAAATATACAGGAAAAACAAATACTGAAAGCATACAGTTTGTTTTGTATTTATTTGGCATATTCTAGGTTTCATGTAGAATATTTTTTCATATATTAAACAGTTCCAATTTGTAAAGAAGTTGTTACTGTGTTGGTAATATTTGTTTAAAGCACCAACAAGATGTTATCAAGACAGAAACATTGATAAGATTGTTTAGCCAAACAAGTAAGAACAGATGCTGTATGTTCAGCGTGTTCTTATAGGATTTCTTGTGACCATAGCCTAGAGATTTGTAGATAACACAGTAAGGAAGGACTCTGTGACAAAGTGTGACACACACCTTCTATTACATCAAGCACCAGCACACCCACCATTAGGACAACTGCTAACACCATATCAGTAGACGCAGCATACTGCAGGCACACTTTAAAGTTAAACTAACCTTATAAAATGTGCATGTCATCTGAAATGTAAACCGTTTTTTTAATTGTCTCATAACAGTTTACAAACTTGGGAATCACAGACAAAGATGTAAGTACATAGTAGATGAATTAACCATGGTGAGAATGTAGAAAGGTTCAAGGTAATTACAAATTAAAAATTACTAAAGTTCAGTTCACCAAACCTGTTTAGTTAGTTAACAGTTTAAAGGGTATTAACAAAGTTCATTTGAAATTTTGATTTCAATTTAAGGTTAAACATGGCAAATTAAAGGAAATATTTTAACTCCAACCCTACCCTTTTTTTTCATTTTCAAAAAGCAGAATAAACAGTAATAGTCATAGTGGCACTGGTATAGAATTTCCTATAGTTATAACATGAGAACTTAAAAAGTTCCATAAATAAACTGTAATTTTGAAAAGAAAATTCTTCAGACCATGTCACCATCCCATAGGTCATTCCATGAATACTAATAAAATCAGTGAATTCTTTAATCTTAAAAATGTCAAAAAACAAAAAAAATGTGTCAAAGGAATACTTCCTGTGTGGAAAAAAAATAATTTCCAACTTCTGATATTTCACCAAAATGTAATGACTGTTTATTGCAATAAAAATAAAAGAAACATGATTGTTGTTATTGAAGATTAAAATAGAGTTTGTACTAAAATAAAAAGAAAACAGTATATAGTAATATTTGTTCTAAATTTCTGCAGAAATGAGTTAACAAGAAAAAAATTGCTCAATTATAATACTTCAGCCTGGATCAAGTGTTTTTAATTTAAAGTCTATTAAGAGTCAAATGTACTCATTTTTGTTTAAGAATCAGATGCAGAGCAATGCATTTTATTGGCAGTTTGGCTTCTTTTACTTGATTGTTCTTCATCCACATAAAATGATACGTTCATGCCAATGAATATACATTTATTTAGGGAAATAGATCAAAACCAATTCAAAAATAAATTAAATAAATGACAACTGTTGCTTGGCATTTCTTAAAAACACACATGGATATTTATATGACAAATTATATCAGTAATAAGCAATTAAAAAAAAAAAAAAAGCTGTATATTTAAATCCAGCGACGCTCTCCAGTAACTGAATTGTAGAGATACTCTTTTCCTGTAACTTAAAAATATACAAACGTGTTAAAATGATGAAAATCTACTATTTTACTCCCTTCTGATAAAAGACAGACACATTGACAGAGTGGTTGGTAATGCTGGGTTCAAATCCCATGTGTGAAATCTCGACCTTCTCACCTCCAAAGACGTGTCTGTTAAACTGGTGTCTGTCAATGAGCCCCGTGTGGTACGTCCATTTTCAGATCTCCTTGGCTCAATTCTATGTCGTTCAGCTCTTCATGGAAAGCTTTTATTTCTGACTCCATCAAACCTTACCATTACTGTAACAAGTTAACTGCTGACCAATGGAGGATCCGGTAGAGTATGGCTGCTAGTTTTCTTTGTTATGTTTAAGGTTAGGATTAGGTGTTAGGCTTAGGGTTAGAGAAGTCTAATGAAATGCTGGACAATTTAGTGTTGATGAGATGCTATGCTAGTACTGAAGAATGTGCCTAGTTTCATTAAAACTTTATCAAATATGGAATAACAGAAAAAGTGCAGAACAAATGTACAGTCATATAAATCAGAATGAATAACTGAATCTTAGAACTGTGTTCATTTCTAAAATGGCCAGTGCGTTTACACGTTTGTGCTTTTGACTAAACAGCCATGCAACATGTTAAGAGTCTTTTACAAAACTTTCATTCACATTTGTGTCTGATCAGCTTAAAGTTTACTACACACTTCAAATAAAATCCTCACAAACAGGTCAACTAATATTCTGCAGCAATTACAACCTTTTAAAATGTACTCACTAATAGGTTGTAATAAATATACTTTATTTTAATCTTACAGATTTAAATTAAAATTGAGGATTAGTATAATAACTTTATACTGTCAGTCCATACACGGCAGTGCAGCGACGTGGTTGTTAGCACAAAAACATCATGGATCAGGCATCCAGTACAGCACAATCTCCAGCATTAAACTAACTCTCTAAGTGTTGAAGTAACCATTAAAATGTATACATGGCAGGATTGTGTTCATGTGTGCACTTTAAGTCACTGATTCTTAAACTGGGGGTCGCCACATGAGTGTGAAGTAAAACTAGCCTCATTCATCCAAGCATACATTTTGGAACTGGTGATATAACACCTTCTGTTTAGTACACTACACGTATTTATTTACTATTTATTGATGCATCACAGACAGCTTTCATTCGTATGGTACAAACCATAATGAATATTCCCTATGATACCACCACCACCACCCCAAACAATCAAACTGAGAAAACTGATAGGTAAGATACATAAAAGAAAGGGAAAGACAGACAAGCCTGTGAGGTGCTGGGACAGACAGAGCAGCTTGAATCCCATGCCTGTGTCATGTCTGTTTGATGTTTAAATTTTCTTCCCAAGTATTCTTGATTTTAGTTCCCATAGCTCAAAAACATGTGTTTTGGATTATTGTGTTATTCTAAACTGGTCATGTACAGCATGTGTAAGTGCGCCCTGTGATGGAATGGCACCATGACCAAGGTTGGTGTATGTCTTGTTTCAGATGCTACCAGGACAGCCAGAGGGACCCTGAACTTATTAAAAGGGTTTTTGAATATGATATTCTGTTATATTATGAATATTTCTGCATTTAAAAAGAGGTATTTTTTATGTTTGCACATAAGTGAAGAGGAGTAGCACACTAAGAGGTTACAAAACATTAAGTACTTACGAGGGTCAACTGCTTTTCCATCAAATTCCTAAAGAAAAAAAAAGTGGTGCCATTATTATGATTAAAATTAACAGTATCTGCTACAACATACAGAAACAGTCCACTCCAACTTTTTAGATTATTTCTTAACTTCAAATTACTTTAGTAGCATCTGCTGCAATTTACGTTTTTTGTTAACAGTAACAGAAATGAATGCAGTAACTGATCACTAAGTTAAAGAGAAAAGCTGATCAAGATCTAAAATACAGAAAATGTTTGGCATTTAGTTATGTTAGCAGGCTGAGGTGACTGAGAAAATTATTATTTTTCCTTGCTTTTTATTTTAACTGATGAATTAAAGCAAAAATTCTTCAAATTATTTAAACTACATCACTGCTTGTTCAATGAACTTTAAGAAGAAAGTATAATATTTATTACTGCTTGAAAAGACTTGTCCTGCCAATGGTAGAAAAAAATTCACAAGAAACACATTATAATATTATACTGGGTGGCCAGGGTATTACATCCAAGAAAAGGTGACACAGGCAGAAGTTCTACCCAGGTAAGCATAGACTTAGATAGACTTGTGAATATCCCCTTGGGATTAATAAAGTATCTATCTATCTATCTATCTATCTATCTATCTATCTATCTATCTATCTATCTATCTATCTATCTATCTAGACACAGAGACACTGCCAGCGGCAATGCATACCATCATAAAAATACATAAAACTAAAAGCAAAGTACTACCGGGGTGGAGTAACATGTTTAGTTGAAGAAAGTGCTGGAAGTAAGTGATTTGTGGGCACCAAAAAGAGAGAAAGGCTGTAGGAGAATATTTTGGTGGGTAGAACATTTCTCCACTCCAGTAATTTCATAAATCACTTTTACATGTAATCCATTACAGACAGTATAGAGCCAAGATACTTGAAGTTTAGTTTGGTTAACTTCATTGATTCATAAATATTCTTCCAGTTAAGGGCCTGCAACACATCCTAAAAATACTTTTAGGGACAGTAATGAGTTAGGTGACTGCAATTATGCTTTGGTGTAAAAGTTGCATCCAGGAAAGGCCTAGTCCTTTAGGAGCAAAGATGGGATAAGGGTCACCAATTGGCTCACAAATCCATAAAAAAAAAACATTCAAGAGTTTAAAAACAGTGTTTCTCAATGACAAATAATAAGGAATTAGGTATTTCACCCTCAGCGGGTATAATATAATTAAAGGATTCAACGAATATGGAGAAATTTTGGTACATAAATGGCAAGTGCATTAGCCTAAGCTGACTGCTCATGATCTCCAATCCCTCAGATGGCGCTACATCAAAAACCATCATCCATCAATAAGTGATATAGGAATTTTGCATGACTAATAAAATGTCCATCCAGGAGGATGCCATAATAATGTGAGATTTGAAAAATAATTTTTTAACTTGGTTAAGTAATTATCAGTTTTGCCTTCAACAATACTGGTAATTAGTCAGATAATTCAGCAAGGCTACAACTTTATTTACCTTACTTTTCTCCTTTGTTGGATGCAGGTATTCAGTCTTTAGACTTATACCAGGGTAACTGAAGCCCACTCATTTTAAGAAACAGAATTTTACAATTTATAGATAAACACAACAATTATAGAAATATAATAAATACATATATATAGACATATAAGATTGATCGCAAACAGACTAGACAAACATGCAACATATATGCTGGCTGCTGATTAATTATTTAGAGTTCTACTTTATCTTGGCACAGATAAATAGTTTTATTATACCAGGTCTTTATGGATGATGTCCAATATTGTGAGGAGTTGTTGCTTTTTTGTTGCTCCTGGTTCAAGTGAAAGATGCGTTGGAGTACACTCTTTCTCTTTACAGCGTGATCCTTGTCAGTGCTGTATTACTCCTTCCTCAGCTCGTCTTTTGCCACTTCATAGAGAAAAGGCATTACTCATTCTGGCCCAAGAGTTTAGATGATGAACTCCCCTTCTTGAAGTAATGGTTGCTCCTAAGCCGACAGAGCTCAGTGCTTAGCTTGGAAGATTGGATGTCAGCGGTCAGACTCACAAAGGGTAGAGTTTGTCAGCTTCAGCTCTCCAAGGAAGTGGCTTACAGCTTTTAGGTTTAGAGGTCAGATTCAGATGTTTTCAGTCATTTGGGAGAGTTCTTCCTCCCCTAGAGAATCCCAGAGAAAGTGCCCCAAGAGAATCTCCAGGGAGTTCAGTGAGTGTCCAGCGATTAACACAGAGAGGACTTCTTCAGGATGGTGTATGTGGTTTTAAATGAAGGTTCAACCTTCTTCTGACTGGATTAAAGTCACTCCCAGTTAAAAATAAATCAGTGTCTTGTAATAGATGGGTTCATCTGTCAATCTTAGTTCTCATTCCTTGAATTAAAGGTGTTTGTTCTTTCTTGAGTCCATTTCACTCCTTCTAGCTCAAGAGGTCTGCAGAGGGGCCTCTGGAGAGATGTCAGGTCACCTCTGATTTACACCTTTCTTATCAGATGAATTCCAGGCAGATCCTGGTACAGGCTAGAGTTCAATCACTTAGTTTGAAATGCAAGTAGGGGTTTTGTGCAGGTGGATGTCTGCATCCCTGTTAAATCTTCTTTCTTAACAGAATTGGTGTGCCACTAAAGCTTAGCAGAATGGGTAATGCCCACTTTGTTTTACAGTGATATAACAACATGGGCTTGGGGTACTTTGGCAAACCTTTATCAGTTAACACAATACATAGTTACATCCACAAATGCCAATTATAACTGTACTGGGCAAAAATGAAGCAGCATGTTAACAGTGAAAGCACAGTTAACTTCTCATGCCCTGAAATACCTGGGATAGATCATCACACAGTGGAAACGTACACTGTGATTGGACAAATCAATATTTCAGGTCTTTTTTGGGAAGAAATGCATGTCGTGTTCTCCAGATGAAAGAAGAAAAGGACAATCCAGAATGTTACCAGATATAAGTCCAGAAGCCAATGTCTGTGATGGTATAAGGCACCGTTAATGCTGCAAAGTGCACACAGATTTTGTAGCAATATATGTTGCCCATGGAAGCCCATGAGTATTTCAGTAAGACAATACAAACTACATTCTGCACACATTAAAAGACATTGCTGCATAGGAAGAGGGTGCAGGTGCTTATATATTATACTGCGTTCAACTTGGCAGTGTTTTAAAGGTGCTTTGCCTTTTAGCCGTTCTTTGGGACCTAGCAAAGCAGGGGTATCTGGATTCACCAGAGGGAACTCTGTAGAGAAAGCCTCATGATTTTCAGAAGTTCCTCCTTACCCCAGATTTAAAGGAATAAAGGGATACGGTCTTGTCCCAGAAATACCTCAGGGGTAAGGATTAAAGGCCACTCCCTGCCAATGAGTTAGAAGGTGACTTGGGAAGGGATTACAGGACAGAACACAAGAGAAAATATCACCGCTTGTCAAGTAACATTTTCTTGGCTACCCTCTGCCAATAAACAAACCCAAAACAACTACACTCTAGTTTGTTATTAAAAATTTCTTGTACCTGAAAAAAATTATAAACTAGTCATACGTCAGATAACAGCAGGCTGGAAGAGTAGCTCTTACCGTGGGAATCTGGTTTACTATCATCGTTGTTTCATCCTCAATTGTCTGAAGTACCCCTGTTTCAATGGACTCATTGCTTTCAATTTTTGGTTCATTTCTTATAATAGTGAATGAACTGTTATTAAAAGACAAGAAATGAATTGCATAGAAAATAGGCATGATTAGGCATTAAAAAAGAAATTTATTTCGGATACAGTAATAATTATCTGAATAATTAATGTAAGCTATATCCAAGGCTGACTTGATAAGAATGTGGCTCCAAAAACTATTCCAGATGTGTTAAAAGTTCAAACTAATATGTTGCTCTGCTATTTGTCTGCTTGCTCTGTAATTATCCAAAGGTTTGATAAAGATATTATATCGCCTGCATATTGTATGTATACAATAAATATGTTATAGTTCATGGTTAAAAGTGCCACATGCTGAGAAAAAGTTTTGAACGGGAGAATCGCAGTTGTAATAAATAAGATTGTAACAGACAAAAAGCTGGATGCTACTTACTTGAAAAAATGTTCTATTAAATGTATTGCTGCAGCTTTCACCAATAACAGTTTTTTTTTATAAAAAACTAAATATGGAATGTAAAGAGTGAACTTACTTTTCTTGAAGCAGAGGTTTACATGCTTCATCAGGAGGTGGCAGACAGAGGCCATACCTTTAAAATAAAAGTGAAAATTCTCTCCAGTCATCCATGAATATGACATTGTAATCAATAACTCAGTGTGTAGCTGTGCTATTTTATATTGTCATATTACTGTATTTAATTTAGCAAACATTTTGAAAAAGAAAGAGATAAACTGAAATTAATGCAGGATATATGTTATTGAATGGTTTTGGGAACTCCAGTTAATTTTATAGATATGTTGTAAATTGTATTGTGCAAAAGTTTTATATAAACTAAAGATAGATGCATTATTTAATATTAACTTGTAACCATTAAAATATGCTTAAATACTGAAGATAATATTCAAAGTTTTGGGTTTTTGCATTTTAACATTCTTTTAACGGCATAACATATCAACGAGATAAAGTGAGTGTAGCCACAGGAGATATTGAAGTTTTCTTCAATAAAGCTGGAGTAAACTCTGCACAGAACATTCTTTTACTCTTCGACCTCAGCTTTATTTAGAGTTTTGATTCCACTTTTCTTTAATTATAAATTACAATTATCCATTCTTTTTCGTGTACTTCTTGGCAGCACCTCTAGCACTTAAGGCCCGACTCTCAAAAGCCTCCTGTTATAATGTCTGGGCAGAGGAAATTACAGACAGTGAAAAGTCTGTGGAATGAAAATTCTTTCAAGGGATGAGACAAAAACTAGTCATTTAACAATCATGCATCACAAAACATAAAAAATGTATTTCTAAAACTGCAAAACAAGCAAAAATCAAAGGTTGTCTAATAGCCTTTCCCAAATTCCTAACACAAACAATAATCATGGAAAAAAGGCCTTGTCTTTGACCTAATACATGAATACTTGAAATGGCGTGCTGGCAAATCTAAATAAGGTGACACCAGCACATAAGAACAAATCTCATGGTAGTAAAGTGGTTGTGTGGAAGATGAATGTTCTCTTCGTTCCCTTGTACTAATCCTTGTCTAAGGAGTTAAGCGGAAGTAAGCTTTAAAAACATGCTTTGCTGAGCAAACAGAAAAAATATTTGTTCAAAGGACTCAAGGTCTAAGCATTCCACACTGAGACTGCCTTATCACTTTTCCCTTAGTTTACATCTGAACGCCATAACAAGGAGCCAAGGAATCAAGTTGCACAAAGAGCATTGAAGGGGCTCAAGGATTGTGTATAATAAAGTGTTGACTGTTGCATTTTCATAATGAATATTAAATCATGCATTCTAGGGGTATAAGAACTTTGCCCCACCCAAAAAACAGTTATTCAGAAGAGCCCTGGCGCTGTCAAGTAATATTGATTGCCTGTTTTTCTGAAACCTGCTTACTGTGATGATGAGAAAATAAAGCTGCTATATGACCACACCTGCTGTCTTGTCTAAGTGATCGTACACAGTTGCAACCATCAACAATATGGCTATAGATAGATAGATAGATAGATAGATAGATAGATAGATAGATAGATAGATAGATAGATAGATAGATAGATAGATAGATAGATAGATAGATAGATAGATAGATAGATAGATAGATAGATAGATAGACACAGAGGGTAAATTTGGCGATTTTCAGATGGTCTTTAAATCAATAAATACATATAGTTTGATAAATAAACAAATACACATATAATTTGGTCTAAACACACAACATAATACGTAAAAGGAAGAAAAACTTTTTTAAAAAAGAAAAGAAAACTGACATGACTGTCACAGTTCTAGTGAGGCACTATGTAGACATATTGCTTTTGGTATAAAGGAGCCCCAGTAGTGTTTTTTGACCCACTTCTGCTGAATAATTCATTGGCTGACAGTCCTCAGTATTAGTGTGTCAGGGAGAGGATGTGCAGCATTGTTCAGTTGTGTTTTAATCCTCAACTTCATCTTGACCGCTTCTGCTACTAGCATCTCTTTTCTGTGTTCTGCGGGTTGCCAGTGTCTGAGCAGATATCCAATATTATCTGGCTATATGAAAAAATGAGATTTAAGCCAGTTACCTTACCAACAAGCCCACCAGCATGTAACATCATGTTTGCCAAAGCTACTTTGCCTCAAAATATATGAATTGTGAGTCGACACAGGCAACTGAGCTACGATGTTTGTCAATCTCATCTGGGCATCACAGATGACTTGTGTGGTAACAGAATGTAACTGTTCACGCCTAACAAAAACAGCATCATTCTCACTAGATTCCCTTATAGAAACATGAGTGTAGTAAATTGCTCAGAATACATTGGCAGAACACTGCTGCAAATTGCCTTTTTAAGTTGGCAAAACATGTTCTATTTTATGTGTGTGTACCCACACAATACGAAAACTAGATGTAGTGCCATTGGCCCTTTTAAAGGGAACTAAAATGCAGTCTATCCGTCATAATTATCACTTTGAGATGTATTATGTTTTTCACGTCAATACACATTCTAATAATGGCTCAGTGATATGAATTGATATAGATGTGAGTCATCATTTAGCTGGTTTTGCTGCATTTCCCTACTTGACCAAAAGTGTTGCAGTTTCCCAGATTCTCTAAAATGTATACAGATGCATCAGAGTTGCCTTAAATGTATGCATATTCTCCTATCAAGTTTTCTTTTATAAATCCTAACATTTGCATGGAAAATGACATATGCACATTGACTATATATATATACATAGGGCGGCATGGTGGCGCAGTGGGTAGCGCTGCTGCCTCGCAGTTGGGAGACCTGGGGACCCGGGTTCGCTTCCCGGGTCCTCCCTGCGTGGAGTTTGCATGTTCTCCCCGTGTCTGCGTGGGTTTCCTCCGGGTGCTCCGGTTTCCTCCCACAATCCAAAGACATGCAGGTTAGGTGGATTGGCGATTCTAAATTGGCCCTAGTGTGTGCTTGGTGTGTGGGTGTGTTTGTGTGTGTCCTGCGGTGGGTTGGCACCCTGCCCGGGATTGGTTCCTGCCTTGTGCCCTGTGTTGGCTGGGATTGGCTCCAGCAGACCCCCGTGACCCTGTGCTTGGATTCAGCGGGTTGGAGAATGGATGGATGGATGGATATATATACATATATATATATATATATATATATATATATATATATACTTCATAAATAAATACTCACATACAAGTTTAGAAAGCTAAGTCAAAAACAGGCAGGATTTAAAAGTGACCAAAGTTGGTGCTGACCTAATATAAAAAAGGTAGACTGTTCCAAAGCTTGGGGGCAGCTACTGCAAAAGTACTGTACCCTCTAAGCTTAAGTCTAGAATTTGGCACAACCAAAAACTTCTGGTCAGAGGACATCTGTTTTGGTGAAGGAGAGTAAAGGTGTAAGAGATCAGTAAGATAAAAGGGGGCTAAACCAATTAGGGACTTAAAAACAAACAGTAAACCTTTAAACTCAGTCCTGTAGCAAACAGGGAGCCGGTGAAGAGAAGACTGGAGTGATGTCATTCTGTTTTCATGTGCCTGTTAGGAGCCTAACTAAGTGAAACATACAAAGGTCCAAATACTCCAGGGTCAAATAATTAGACACAACATCATAACAAATTAATAGAATCACAAGAAAACATAATTACTCTCTATACAGGATGCTAATCTCATTTGTAAGGTATGAACATAATAAATGTTTTGATGTGAATAGGGTTTTTAGTTCACCACAGCTTGCTTTGAATTTACATATCAACATTTCTAAAATATCCTTAAGTAAAGTTTTCAAAATGCTTCTGTCAATTACACCATTACTGATTTCTTTGTAAAGAAATGCTTCCTAACATGCCTGCTCTGCTTCTGTGCTTGCGCTCACCCGTAATGAACAGAATACAGAGCTACTGTATGTCAGTGAACATCTGCAAAAAGGAGAAAATGGTGACTTTGAAATCCAGCCTCAAAAATACACGCCACATCTTAACTCAAAGTGTGCAGCTATTATTTCACAAATACAAATCTGTTGTACTTTTAAAAATATGACATATTGCCTACTGAGCAACGCCAAGACAGTGCATTGTTTACCCTACTGTTAATGATAATGTGGATACGTTGGTGGTTTTTAATTACTGAGATATTTACAAAATTTTCCAGCAACGTGCTTTCTGCGGTGACGGGGAAAATTTGTTTGTCACAACAGGTTGCTTCCAATAAAGTCAGCATTTGATGTTATAAATGGACAGAGGTTTATGGTATGATTAAAATTACTAGTAAACAAATCCCAAAGTAAGTAATATCTGATTATTTACCTTCTGAGCAACTTTAAGATAATGAAGAGCAGGAGCAATAGGAGAAGCACTCCAGTCACTGTCATCAAAGCAACAAACCATGGGTCTGGAGCCCAGTAGTAATCCACCATTGTTGCAATTCGGGTTGTTCTGGTGGTGTGCTGGATGACAGGAATATAAATTACAAATTTACTAATTTCAATTAAAAAAAGGAGTTTTAATATTAACATTCATTGGAAAAAAATGTTCTGATGTTATGGAAGGAAAAGAGAATCTGAGAACAAGAACAGCAAGACATTTTCTCCTATTGGCAGATGTTTACTTTTATTGGAGTTTTTCTGTTTTAATAGTAAAATTACAATATCATTCAGCATTTAAAATGAAAGCAACAGCCCTGCTGGAATCTCTGACATAATCAGGCAGTGTCCAGCTCAAAAGGCTTCATCCCAGAAATCCTCAGGATAACTTGGACTAATTATTGCATATACTGTATTTGCCACAATAGTTCAGCACTCCATCAGAATTAATGCATTAAATGGGTTAAGACATGGAAAGATGGATGAACATTTACATAAGCTAGAAAAGAAGGACTAAACTCATTGATTGAATTATGAATCAATTTCGAACATAGTTTCACTTTTAGGGTTTTTCTCTGTAATTGATCAATAATAATATAAACTATATTAAAAAGACAACAAGCAAAAGGCAACTGATCTCCAAAAATAGGTGTCTTCCATCTCTCTGTGCAAAAGTGCATCTTGAGAAATCATACCGTGGTCGTGTGTGTAGTTGTCACAGTCGTGGTGGTGCAGTACACCACTTGGATCGCCACTGTTGCTGTTGCAGAGGTGTATGGCTGTGAGTTATCTGACACCACTACGAGGACCTCATAGTTTGGAGGAGTGATGATACCAGGATAGAGAAAATTGAAAGTCTTCTTTGTAAAGATGTTTCCTTGGTCAACAAGGAACATTTGATCTGTGTTGCCTATTGATGAAAAAAAAGAAAAACTAAGCATTATGCTTTTGATGTGGTAGAGACTACAGCTCTGAATTTACATTGGACAAAATTTAGATTTAAGTTCTAAATACATTTATATTTAGCCATATACACTCACTGGCCACTTTATTAGGTACACCTTACTAATACTGGGTTGGACCCCCTTTTGCCTTTAGATCTGCCATAATTCTTTGTGACATAGATTCAACAACTGCGGTGGGTTGGCACCCTGCCCAGGATTGTTCCCTGCCTTGTGCCCTGTGTTGGCTGGGATTGGCTCCAGCAGACCCCCGTGACCCTGTGTTCGGATTCAGCGGGTTGGAAAATGGATGGATGGATGGATAGATTCAACAATGTGCTGGAAACATTCCTCAGGGATTTTGGTCCAAATTGACACAATAGCATTGCGTAGTTGCTGCATATTTGTCAGCTGCACATATGATGTGAATCTCCTGTTCCACCACATCCCAATGGTGCGCTATTGGATTGAGATCTGGTAAATGAGGAGGCTATTTGAGTACAGTGAACTCATTGTCATGTTCAATAAATCAGTTTAAGATGATTTGGGCTTTGTAACATGGCGCGTTATTCTGCTGGAAGTAGCCGTCAAAAGATGGGTACACTGCGGGCATAAAGGGATGGACATGGTCAGCAGCAAGACTCAGGTAGGCTGTGGCATTCATATGATGCTCAGTTGGTACCAGGGGGCCCAAAGTGTGTCAAGAAAATATCCACCACCACCAATCTGAACTGTTGATACAAGGCAGGATGGATCCATGCTTTCATGTTGTTGACGCCAAATTCTGACCCTTCCATCTGAATGCCACAGCAGAAATCGAGACTCATCAGACTAGGCAACATTTTTCCAATCTTCTGTTGTCCAATTTTGGTGAGCCTGTGTGAATTGTAGCCTCAGTTGCCTGTTCTTAGCTGACAGGAGTGGCCCCCGGTGTGGTCTCCTGCTGCTGTGGCCCATCTGCTTCAAGGTTTGACATGTTGTGCATTCAGAGATGTTCTTCTGCATACCTCGGTTGTATCGAGTGGTTTTTTGAGGTACTATTATCTTTCTATCAGTTTGAACCAGTCTGGCCATATTCCTCTGACCTATGGCATCAACAAGGCATTTTTATCCAGAGAACTGGATATTTCCCTTTTTTTGAACATTCTCTGTAAACCCTAGAGATGGTTGTGCATGAAAACCCAGTAGATCAGCAGTTTCTGAAATAATCAGATCAGCCCGTCTGGCACCAACAACATGCCAGGTTCAAAGTCACTTAAATCACCTTTCTTCCCCATTCTGTTGCTCGGTTTGAACTTCAGCAGGTTGTGCCACTAAATAAAGTTTCCAGGAGGAAAAAATTTGGAACAAAAAAAATAGCATTTAAGTTTAAAACCAGAGTTCAGTATTTAGCAGACTTACCACCAGTGATTTCATACGAGAAATCTGAATTCCAAGATTTGCAATTAAGATTTGCCACTGAACTACGTGTAGGCAATGTAGAGCAAATGGTTGTCCTTATATACCATGGATAACATGTGATGGAGGTGTCCTAAGATATCAAGAACAAAATAAGAAAGGCTGTACTTTATTCTGAAGCCTGAAAATAGTATTATTTCTGTGTTATTTATTTATCAGTCAATATATGTATTTATTTATTTAAAGATCTTCTGAAAATTGCCAAATTTACCCTCTGTGGACAAATAAAATTTTATCTATCTATCAATCTGTCTGTCTGTCTGTCTGTCTATCTATCTGTTTTACTAATAGCCTTCTTTAAAGCCTACTACTATTACTAGTATTCATGAATCTTTGTTCCTGTTTAGGGAAGTTATGTTTTAGAAATTTTAATGTTAACAGTATCAAAATAAAATTGACTTGAATGGTCATAATGTAAGGTGGTTTCATCCATTTACAATATTATTTATACTGCATACTATAGTTTATATAAATGGTTGTCCAAGGAAATACAGAGGCCACTGATGTCTTAAAAGTGAACAGAATGTAATTTAAAAATATACACTGATTTATAAGCAAATAATAATGAACATTTCTTGCTATTTACATTTATTAAACTAATTACCAAAAAAAGGCTTAATTACATAATATTTGTTACTCAAATGCTATAAAGTAATTACCTCTACATTCACAGTGATGGTGCAATTAGTCGTTTTCTGATTTATAGGATCTGGAATTATATCCTGATTCACATCCACAATAAGAATTTCCAGCTTATAAACAGAACGTTTCTCGTATTGAAGGGTATTGATGAGCTGAATAAAACCTGCAGATGTTAAGTAAAATGAACGAAAAGGTAAGTTAAAAAAGTTCTGCTTCAGTTTTTTTGTTCTTTATATCACCTTATACAATTTCTTGTATTAAGGATTTGTTAGTTTTCACAGACCCCTTGGGGTCAGAACGCAGGGTTAGCCGTTGTACAGCACTCCTGGAACAATTACAGTTTAAGGGTCTTGCTCGAGGGCCCAGCAGAGTAGGATCTATTTTGGCAGTGACGGAGAATCGAACCGGCAACCTTCTGGATACCGGCAGAGATCCTTAGCCTCAGAGCCACCACTCCACCCTATGAAGGTGTAGCAAGTTCACATTACACAAATTACACGCAACAATGACCAGAGGACGGTGAAGCTGAAGTTCATCTTTCTTGTATTGTGATTACTTACAGACATGAACAGGAATGTAGTCAACCTCTGGAGGCAGAGTTTGAATTAAACACTTTCTGTAATGAAGCTGTGCAGCACTTATGGCTTAAAAGGGAGCTGCATGAGTGGAAATACTGGAGGTCTGATTCCATTAATGTTATAAAGTGCATGTGCCAAAAGGTTTTTTTTTTACAATGAAGCAAATATCACTATTAGAATACACATTTTAAGTAATACCATGGGTGGTAGAGTGGGGGACTAATAAGTATGCAGACTTTTTAAATTTAGCAATTTGATACCTCACACATTTTTTAATGTGATACTAGTAAAATATTAGTAGTAGAGGATTATCAAAGAAGTACAGGAAATTTTCTGTATGCATTAATGCACATGCTTCAATATTATATTGAAATGAAATGCAGCAGACCACTTCTATAAACCCGTCTAGAATCATCTCTGACAGACACGAGCACTTGCACAACTTCAGCATATTACCCAATACACGGAGAAGCTAAAATAAATATAACTGCTAAACTATATGTCGATAATCAGCGATGAGCAGTCCATTAGAAGGCACTTAATAATATCCCATAAGTCAGTGTGAACCCTTCAAGTCACTTGTGGAAACAGTGAAACAGTATCATGAGTCAAGCTGAGCAGCAGCAATTTACCTGTAATATGGTCCACTGGATATTTCTATGTTTATTATAAGTGGAATTGAATTATTTAATTATTTATTGCATTCATTTGGTCATGCCCTTTGTGTCATGCTCTTCTGCTGCTCATGGGTAAGACACCAAAGATACTGGGAACTTTTGAATCCAAGGATGAAATGATTTAATCTTCTGATTAAACTGCCCAGTATATTCCTATAAAGTACTGTAGGAAGCGTGGGAGGAGGTGGATGACGAGTTGGCCTTGGTCCCCAGCACTGTGACTGTGTCTGTGACTTATGTTATAATTGTATAACATACATATAAAATGTATAAAAGTCATCAAAGGTTTATTTTCTCCAGGTATGCTGTTTGTCGAGTGTTTTCGACTGGCCATATCTCAATGATTAATGGGCATACATTGTTGAGTTCATATTAATCAGTGTGAAATATTATCTTCGTGCATTATGGGATTTTTATAGCCTATAATTTCTTTTTGGTTTTTTTTTTGCCTAGAAACTTTTTATGGCCCATATTCAACAAAGAGTGCAATACAAAAATACGTCGAAATTGACATTTTTTTATTCATTTGCATTTTTGAGTTAACTAGCAGTCTGAATTCTTTATTTTTATAGCACAATGACTGAGGTACACCAAATGGCCACCTTCTCAGTCATGTCTGCCCATGCTGCATATAGAATTTGACGGTAATTTGATGACAAATGAATCACAAGTGTATGCAGTTCAAAAAGAGGATGACTGCAACTACACATGAACAACAAACAGCCCTTCCCACAAAACAGTGTCATAAATGTATCTGGAGTGGGTTGATTGAGGCTGACATGCAAAATGCCAATGGTCAGACAATTAGTGTCTGACTTCAATGGTGGGGTAAAAGGGGTCAACGCAGACTGCATTAGGGATGAAATATGACAGCTGGTGACACACCTGAATTCCACCTTTATCTGTGAAAAAAAGAAGGTGTAGTTTCAGTGGCGTAATTAATACAAATACTCAACCGTAAAGACAGCAAAAACAAGGCTGGTTTGATGAATAACCTCATATTTCCTTTAATGGAAATATTAGGACATGATGGCTTCATCCTGCTGCGGTGGGTTGGCACCCTGCCCGGGATTGGTTCCTGCCTTGTGCCCTGTGTTGGCTGGGATTGGCTCCAGCAGACCCCCGTGACCCTGTGTTCGGATTCAGCGGGTTGGAAAATGGATGGATGGGTGGGCTTCATCCTGGTAAGGGGTGAACAATGAAATCTGATGGCAGTGGTGTAATGGTGAATGATGTGATTTTGTAGAACATTTGAATTCCATCCGGAATTACAAATAAATCACATAGTATTTTTAATGGACCACAAATATGCTGGAGAGGGCATAAACAAAAGGGACTAGAGAAAACAGAAGTTCAGCACACAAATAAACGGGCTCAATGATGTTTAAATATTAAAGGTGATGTAATGCCTCCCTCTTGGTAATAATTTCCCAATTTCATATTACACACATTTACATATTTATTGAAATGTTTAAATATTTCAATAAATCATAATTAAAATATGTAATTATTTTAATTTTGATGTATGATCCTCTTGGGAAAAGTGGTTTAAACAGCATTAAAACGACTTACATGAAAAAAAAAAATGTTGTGGCGGACGGCCAGTGACCTGAGATGAAGACTGGACTCCTTTGGTTCTTTGTCTCTTTGGAGAATCCTTGTGTACTTCTGGTTTGACTTTGTGTTGAATGAGCGGTTGCTCATGGAGTCCCGAATGAGACACATTACCTGCATTGTGAGGGAGTGTCATTTACGGTACTACGGCCATGTGGCGTGTTTCCCCGAGGGTGATCCAGCTTGTAAGATCCTCATTGTTTGGGACCAGAGTGGCTGGACCAGACCAAGGGGTCGCCCATGTAACTCCTGGCTGCAGCAGATAGAGGGTCATTTCCAGAGGATGGGACTGGACCACGTGTCTGCCTGGGGGGTTGCCAACCGGGATCCCGAGCTGTTTTGTCGTGTGGTGGGTACGGTAACACACTGCTCCCCAACTTGACTTCACTTGACTTGGCAGATGGCTGGGACACCCCGGTAAATGGGGGAGAGGACATTCTCGGGAAAATACCTTCTCTGGAACATGAGAGGGCAACCCCCCCGGCTCACAACAGGGCCACGGGTTTGGAGCTTAGAAACTCAACCCTGCTGGGTCCTGTGGCCTCCACCAGGTGGCACCTGGACAATTAATGAGCCCTGGGCTGCAGCACTTCCACCACACCCAGAAGTGCTGCCGGAAGAAGAATCTGGGTTCCGATATAAAGGGGCCACCTCACTCCTTTCGAAAAGCCAGAGTCAGGAGGAGGTAGACAAAGCTTGCTGGGAAAGGAGTGGAGATGGCAAAGAAGGAACAGAAGAAGAAGAAGGAAAACAAACTCTGTTGTGCTTTGCCCCGTGAGCATTGTGTACTGAGAACTGAAAATAAAACATGTGTTGTGTGGCAACTCGTATCTCTGCCTGTCTGTTTCGGGTTAGGGCAGCTGTATGCACCCTGGTGATCCACAATGTATTTAGGAGAGAAAGTGTGTCCCAACACCAAAAAGGTTGACGAACATGGGATTACACAACATTTTTTTATCAATGCATAGAATTGCAATTTGAGAAAGTGTTCTCTGGTATTCCATCCTTATGTTCTCAATACCAGTCAACAACCAGCTTTAATTTGGTGATGCTGTATTTCAGAATGTTATAGAAAGAGAACAACAGACAACAGTACTTTTGAGTGAGCAAAAGAGTAATTAGTAACTTTTATTTATTTTTTGTTTGTAGGTATTTATTCAAACACACTCTATAATGAGACAGTACCAATTTTAGTCTTTAATGCTAATTGAGAGTCTGGATTTGTAGAAGTTATTATCTTTGAATGAATCAACTTTAAACTGTCTTTATAAAATTACCAAATGCCAAGATTGCTTTCAGTATTTCTTGGAATTCATACAATTACCCCCTAAACACCCCTTCATATCCACAGACAAGCCCCCCCCACACACACACACACATCTGTAGATACTTTCCACCGTCAATGAAGTGGTATGTTTACCTTTCCAGACAAGATGGTAAAGTGTAAGGGTGTTGAATTAGCCAATAAACTTAATGGTATTTTTTATAATTGTTTTAGCTCTGGGCATTACATTTGCATTGCATTTTCACTTTACTTCCACAATACTTGCATGCATTCTGTTTTCTTTCAGAATTGATAAAAATAAAGCAGAACTCACCCAGATGTGGATCTATGATGAACAGTGGTGGGAAGGGGTTTCCTCCAATAATGCTGTAGCGGAGATCATTAAATCTCCAGTCACGGTCCGTGGCATTCACTCTCCCCACTATATAACTCAGTGGGGAATTTTTTTTTATATTATGACTGAAAGGAGGGTGGCATTGTGGATAGTACTGATTGACTGGTGTCACTGTAATGTACACTTTCACAACAGCTACGAAAAGAAAAGCAGTAGATTATTATGAAATACATCGATAAAGATTACTGAGAAAACAAATTGTGCCGATCCTATAATAATCAGATATTTCAAACATTTTAATCAAAACTTCACAGTTCTGCGTCTTACATTTCAAGGGAATTAGCTAAGTTAAAATTGATTTCATTTGGCCACTTTATACATATTTGCTTTTGGTTTTATTAAAGATAGATAATAGAGACAGATTTTATATACAATTGAAGATATTACCATATTGACTATGAGAAGTGACACTAGGGATACTGGGAGAGTTGGGATCCAAAATGAAAAGATTTAGTCTTCTTATTAAACTGTCTGGCACATACTCATAGATGTGTGCAGATTGTTGGTTAAGGTCATCAGAACTTTGACTTTGACTGACCGTATCTGTAATAACCAACCGTGGACCACCTTAGAAGTTAATACTTAGAGGAATGCTGTTAATCAGAGTTTTTATTTTTCTCTCTTCTATTGTCAAATGGCCATATCTCAATTGTAATATTAATGAGTTTGTATTGTCGTAATTTGTTTGTGTCAATGATACTGAAATTAATCATAAAACTATATGCAAAAATAAATTGGTTTAAATTTAATTGCCTTGAAATAAATAAAGGAGGTTTTTTTTTTAGTAATTTGGTTTAGAAAATGAGATAACATGAACAGGAATATCTCAATCTCAACATGAAACTTCATGGGTGGCACTGTGGATAGAAAAGTGGTATATAAACAAGGAGTGACCCAAAAAAAAGATAGAGTAATTAGCCTCAAGCTGGCATGTCCTTCTTCTGTCCAAATTAGTGGGCAACATGTCATTTTCTAACCCTGCTAAATCCAGACCAGGGTCTGGAGTCTATCCCAGCCAGCAGAGGGCACAAGGCTGAAAGAAACCCTGGACATAGCACTAGTCTATTGCAGGGCAGACAAAAACACCACACACACACATACTGAACACACACTAGGATCCATTTAGCAATTCACCATTTCACCTAACCTGCATGTCTATGGACACTGAGAGGAAAGCAAAGTATCCCCGAGGAAACCCACATGGACACGGGAAGTTCATGTAGGGAGGACACAGGGCAAGTACCTTTGTCTCCTTACTGCGAGGTAGCAGCACTACCACTGTGCCACCATGCCACCCAGTGGGCAAAATAAAATATGGAATTAGATTGGTTTGGTGGTATTCTTTGTTGATTGAGAATAAGACTATTTAACAAGTCATACTGTGCAAAAGACAGATAGACATCCCTTACATTTAGTGTGAATACTAAATGTATGTAAATTATACAGATTTTAGCAACTTATTTAAAATAATCAGTGTTGGTTGTTTTGCCATATTTTAGACATGCTGTGGTCAGGCTATGTTGTCCCATTATGATGGAACTGAGGTGTGAGTGACAGATGATTAAAAATGGTGGCAGCAAATTTTATATATGGGAAAAGTTTTATAGAAACTTGCACTTAAGGGCTACTGTAGTTCCATAGCTTCTGATATCTGGGTTTGATTTTTGGCTGAGCTATTGCCATTGTGGAGGTTGAACATTCTTCAGACACTCTTTTTCATCTAAAATAAATGAGTGTTAGTTTAATTGGCAATGCTAAATTAGTCAGATAAGTAAATGTGAGTATGTATGTGAGTGTACTCCCTTATAGACCGCCAACAATTCTGGATTGTTTTCTGTTTACACATCAAGCTGTCCCAATAGACTATAACACCTCTCAGCCCTGCACTGGACTCAATTCTGAGACTGGCTGAATTTGGTGTATTTTATTATTCTGTAGACCATGTGCAGTCGGAGTAACCACAGCCTTGGGATACCCAGGAAAGGATTCTGTAATATTACATTGTATATGAGGAAAAAATAGAAAAGCAGCTAATTATAAAAAAGGAATCTAGACCTTGAGGAAACTAAGCATGTAAATTAGTATAAATTAAACTATACAGAAAGTGAAAGACAATTTTAGGTCATACTGTATTTATGAAATTAAGTCCATGAAATGCATATTATGGGACTATAATAGAAGTTTTGATCTGTGAACAGTAATATACGTTTTTAAGGAACAGACATGCTGCCTGCACTCCCAGCTGACACCTTTATCCAATGTGACTTGCAACATTTACAATTAGTTACATTTCTTTTTTGGTTTTCTAACAGGATCTCAGGCAGGTCAAGTGACTTGCTTATGTTCAAACAGTGTCAGTAGTGGGATTAGATCCCTCAAATTAACAGTTTACGGTCCAGAGCCTTAACCACTATGCCACACTGCCTACCTCCCAACCCACGGCTCAGCTCCAATAGCTTTCTTCTGTAAATCTTTCTTCTATCTATTGGCTTGAAGGACATGAAACAAACAAAACATGTCCTGCTATTTCATGTGTACCCCACATTGGCAGTACCCATTAAACTACACACTCCTGGGCACTGACATTTATGAGTCTGCTTTCAGAAGGCAATAGCATATAGCAAATCCAGTTATCAGGAAACATTCTCCTCTGGCCAAAATCCACTTTCCTTAATCTATGGTGGGAAATCTTAATCTTAAAATTTGGACTGGTCGCTGTCTTAACAAGGAAAAAATTAAGATTCAACCTGTTGAGAACTGTTATGTGATCACCCAGTGTTACCATGTCCCCCAGAAACAATGCAAAATCATAACATTTTAGCTTTACTAGTTTTTAATTAATCCAAATCTGCATTTTCTATTCTCGTCTGCAGGAGCACATGCCATAAGAACATCAATCCGTGTTTAGTGAACTTTAGAGCCACTGAGGTATACTGGTTAAGATTCTGGAATACAAGGATTAGTACTGGGGTGACACTTTCTAAGTGGTTATTCAGGAAATGTATTTGTGTCTATTTATAATGATAAAGTTTATTCTGATAAATAATTAAATGAATCTATGATTTTAATTTGCATGCTAAAAGAATGGCAGTACTTACCTGACAGTTCAGGATATCTAACATCCTTTACAATGATACTGGCAGTATACTCAAAGTTAACACTCGCCATTTCTGCAGAGTCATAAGTGAGGGTATTTTTCACCTGTTAAAACAAAGATAGCTTTCCATCTTTATATGCTGATGTGATAACAATAGGATCTAAAACCTCACAATATATATATACCATTGTTTATATCAGCATTATTTTAAACAAACCAAAACAAGAAGAAAAGGAGTTAAAACCACTTTTCCACCAGATGTAAATTTGGTTTCATACTACATTTACATTGAAATACTTTATACACAAGTTAGAGCCTACAGCTGCTTCACAACCCAGACCTTTCATTTTATGTTTTGACCATTGAAATGAATTGTTCACACAAGTTTATCATATATACAAAAACACCAATCACATGACTTTTTGAGAACATACAAATCTAAAATCTTTAAAACACAGTAATGCATTTAAACCTTAACACTCATTATTATTCACCTTAAACAGTCCATCCTCCAATGAGAATTTATCTTTAGAGTTCTTATTAGTTACAACTTGATAGGAGAGTGAAGAATTTGATCCATCATAACATTTGCATTTTAGGATGAAAAGCACTGACTGAAGCGGTGTCGTCTCTGGAACACTTTTCCTTTAAAATAAAATGATAAACAAAAAAAATAAAATAAAAACATAAAATTATAATCTCCATTATTGAATAATAAAAACTATTAATTTCTTATAATCATTTTGCTTTCACATAAAGTGGATGTATACAAGACCTTATCTATTCATTTTTCTAATTTGCTTATCCAAGTAAGAGTCTTGGTGTAGCTGGAGCCTAACACACACACACACACACACGCACACACACGCGCGCACACACACACACACTAGGGACAATTTAGAATTGTCAGTTCACCTAATGTGCATGTCTGTGGCAGAAACCTGGAGCACATGGAGGAAACCCATGTAGACACAAGGGGAACATGCAAGCTCCATGCAGGATGCACCCAGGAAGTGAATCCTGATGTCCTTACTGTAAGATTGCAATGCTACAATGGCACCACCATGCCACTATGGTGCACGAAGGTCTGATGTAATTTATGTTGATTTTAGCCTTTACATCAAGAAAACCTATACTTTTAATATAGGTATGAAGACTTCTAAAATCCACTGTTGGTAGCAGCAGGGGGCCTTAAATTATGCTGTTAACTCTGCAGTATATTGTGGTTGGACTTCATTTGGGTTTTAGACATATTAGTTTCCACTAAGTGGATATCTGACATGGTGTCCT
Source organism: Erpetoichthys calabaricus (assembly GCF_900747795.2). NCBI lineage: Eukaryota > Metazoa > Chordata > Cladistia > Polypteriformes > Polypteridae > Erpetoichthys > Erpetoichthys calabaricus. Next base: position 94,745,381 of record NC_041395.2, read on the forward strand.
TCATCAAAGGACAGATTAGTTTCAACCCAGAATTGTGTCCAAGTGGACTAAAACTGTCCTGTTTTATTCTCCTTTACCCAGAAATATATAAATGCTTCAATTTCTGCATAGATCAACATGGCAATCAGTGAAACAATGGTGCAAGCCAATTTCCTCTGCATAACAAATAGTGTAAACACATTTACTTTGAGTACTTGATTAGAAACCAATGTCCCCAGAACTCATTAATTTTCAAATGAAGCAGACAGTTCTGTATCCCTACATTGTGTGTAGATGAGATACTAAATCAAAGCAGTCTGACTATAGCAAGTCAGGTAAATATTTATGTCCTGTAGATAGCCATCAACAATAACCTGTAGCAGAATTTTCCAGAAATTCTGCCTTTTCTTTAAAACACTGGTTTATAGCCCATTACACTAAGCAACACACAGAAATGTCATTTTCTTTAGAATACTGAATTCTAGCCCATTACATTAGCAATGGGCGAGTCACCCAAGTATGAGCTGGCATTAATCACTGGTGGCAGGGGTGCCTACATTCTGTAAATAGAAAGCCTGAAAAGTTGCATGCTTTTCCAATTAGTGCAGCAAAAAGAGAATAGACCTATTTAGAATAGCAAGCCATGTAGGAATTAGAGATTCCATTCATTGTGGTGCTCAGCACTAACATTACAGTATATTTATTATGTGCCTTCTGTAGAAACCACATAGTATCATAACAAGCAGACATACAAAATGGTGGTACTTATAAAATAAAATGCATCCAAATTGTAGATATTCACCCACATTTGATCCTGTGCCATAGGTTTATTTAGTTATGGTTATTATTTATAATGCTTAATAATTTACTGCAATTTAGAATTCAAAACTCTTAAATAAAACTATCAAAGTGAATTTAGTGAATCTGTGAATATGAAAAAAAAACTGCATAAATCACTAAATGTAAACAAAATACTAGGGGGCTTTGCCCCCTGCTCGCATCACTCGCCAAATCCTTTTCCCCTTCCGCCAGTTCTACATGCCATTGTGAAGAGGGGGGCTGAACACACCCCAACGAGACGCGGCTGCTTCTCGGAAACCCCTCTTAAACGGTGATACAATGGGAAACAAAAACTTTTTTTTTTACCTCCTCTTTGCTCGATCAGCTACTCGCTTACTGCTGCTGCTGTTGTGCCGCGTGATCTGCATTTCGAGCGGCACTTCGAACATTTAAAAGCCTGTGCAGCACCTGTCCTTTTAACACTATGCAATCTCTTTTCGCTGTTCCATTATTTCAACAAGTAATATTTTCAGTTTGTTTGTGCTAATGCGATCTTTACTCTCATTTTTTTGAGACTTTCGAATTTTCCAACTTCCATTATCTCTAACCCGCTCTGCATGTGTATCACGGGACTTGCTTCCAAAAGTTGTAAGTATGACGTGTCTTGTTCGTCTCGTGGGACGTGAAAGTGTCTCTCTGTCTCTCTTCAAAAGATCTGTCTTCCAAAGATCTCTCTTCCAAAGATCACGTCTCGTTGCAAGATTTTTTTTATAATAGAGAGAAAAGTGGCAAAGCTTGTACTCAACACCACTGACTGAGAGCACAAGCCTTTTTAAATTTCTAGGTTATTTAAAACTTGAAGTAAAGGCAAATTCCTTTGCCATAGGAGCTCTAAACTGGAGAATTAGCTGTTTGCTGATATTCAAGATATGTCACTGGTCTCAGCATTTAAAAAAGACTGAAGCAATTAAATTCTAGCATGGAGTCTCCCTTGTTAGAGCTGCCATTTCCACTGTTCAATTAATTTGTAATCACTGGGACAATACTGTAGTTGTGTTCAGATTTTATTCTCTTTTTCATTCTCTTCTCTCCTCCTTATGTTGTAGACGTTTTTAACATCAGTGTCACTCTGAAGTTAACTCTCCTAAACTTAAATCTGCAGATGGTAAACATTAGGCTTGACAAGAACATACCACTGTACCAACCAAAATAATGGGCACAATTCTGCTCTCTAACACACTGTCCAATGCCCAGGGAGAGAATGGGTGGCCACTGGGCCTGTCTCAGAGAGATTTGTCTGGACCAGAGGTTTAGCTTCTCTTGAATCTGTATTGAATGGAATTATGCTTGAAAACAATTAAATTGAATTTAATATACAGTATGTGCTGCACATATATGTATATATTTCAATGTAGATATTTCATGGTGTTTCATGTTTTGGTAATGATATTTTGTGTAATGTTTTAGCTATTTGCATTTGGATATGTGTACAGCACTAACCATACTAGTTTAAAAAAGAATATAAAAACAGTCAGAGCTTATCTTGGCAGCATTAGACATAAAGCAGGATAGGACATCAGTGACTTGTTGGGAACACTCACTGCCATATCCACACAACATGTACATCTTTGTCTGAGGCAACTGCAGAATCTAAGGAAACCCATGCAAACACAGATAATGTGCAAACTGAACACAGATGGTGATTGGGCTGAACCAAAAAAAATATTAATAAAAGTTAAATAAAGCAGTTAAAAAATATATTATAATGAAATTATTCAGTCTTGTGCTCTTACTCAACAAGGTCTGGAGAACAGATGGGAGGGAGGTTATTGGCCTCCAAGACGGTGATGCTGACGGTGGCAGTAGCACTGACTTCATGTATTCTATTGTACGCTCGGACTAGTAATGTCACTGCATACTTCTTGTTTTGGTTTTTATTTGAGTCAAAAACAAGGTTGAATGTTGTTCTTATTGTCCCAGTTACTAGTGAGAAAGCAAAAAGAATAAAATCAAAATTTGGAAATAAAAGTAAAAAGAAATTACAAAAAATGAATGAAGCAAAAATAAACAAATGCTAACCTTTGTGTATTCAAGCTTGTGAGTTAAAATGTTATAATTCATGTTTTGCAGATATACAATTTGTTACTGTATTTCCTGGATAATATAATATGTAAAAACACAATTATATGATTACAGAATCAACACTCAAGAACACAGCTGACAGCAAGTGTTGCAATGGTGACCCTTTATTCAGTTACCTCTCAGTTAATCAGCACACACACATCTTTATACAGCAGACTAACAGATCATATTTTGTAATACATTACACAAGTTATTCAGAAAAACATAGAAACATGAGGCAATAATTATATTAAAAGCAAGGTATTAAAGGATAACTTAAGTATTTTTCAAGTCAAAGCTATTTCTTCACAATCGTGATATACGTATATATTTATTTGCCACATGACATTGCATTCTAAAGCGAAGCATATTTTATGTGTTGTTAAAAATAACTTGTTCTTGCGTTTAATAATGCAGCTTATGGCTACTGGAGTTCCATTATTAAGAAAACTTTACTGAATACATCCATTTTTGAAGCCAAAAATGTTACAGAGTATTGATCTGCATCTGCACCCCTTGCACTCGGGTCCCAATTCAGGTGGTGGCTTGTGGTGTGGTGGGTGCGGTGACACGCTATCAGCTCATGCTCCCAACCTCTCTCTCTTTCTGTCTTTAGCTTATACAGTATATACAGCATATTGCAAAACAGCATATTCATGTCATACTCCACTGTTTGTCTTTTTCTGCAGCGTCTTTTGGGGCCAGGGGCATTGATTCACTTTGGAAAGTCGTTGCCATGTGCCATTATTGACATTGAGTGTTGATGCACAGATGTGAATTGCTGTCTCTCTTCTGAAGACAAGTGTAAAATAATAACTGAAAAAGACACACAATCTTACATTCTTTCACTATATGGAAGCTTAGTTCATTATTTTGCAAATATATTACCTGCTGTTACTGGATTGATAAAGCGTGCCTGGACTTCATTGAGAAAGGGGGTACAAGAGACAGAAGAATAGAATTAGTCATTTTATAGCAACTGCTGGTGATGTGGACCTAAAAATGACTTTTTGGTTTCTTCAGCAGTTTCTTCCACCACGCCTCCCAGATGTTTCGGCAGTGACACACTCTCCCCGCTGCTTCTTCCTTTTGACTGCTCATGCACATTTAGCCAAGGTCAGAGGCAACCCATATGCCACTCTTCCATTCGGCTCCCCGCTGGCAGTTATGCATCAGAGTTGATGGATTGTAGTCACCAGGAGACACAATTGAAGTGCTCTCTAAGTGCTGAGTCTGCACATGTACCCAAAGACTATTCTTTTTTGCTGGCTTCTCCAGATAGCGCAGGGCCATCATTCACACCTTACAACGTCACAGTCTGCATGTTCTCCCTGTGTAATTGTGGATTGATTGATATGAGTGAGTGTCTTTGAGTTTATTCATTAAAACACATTGTCCTAAGTTCTTTACATTACCATCTCCTCAACAACAGCACCTCATTATGCATTTAAAAATTAGATAATTGGGTTGTGGCATTTCACTCTGCTCTGTCGGACACTCTGCCTTTTTCATTATTATTATCGTACATGTGCTAAACACACCATGAGAAATGCAGCGTGTAGGTAGGTGGCTTAGCCCTTTCAATAATGTTAGTCTTTTATTGAAATTACAAGACAATATTGTTATGTGGACAAAGTATAATGAAACTCTTATTTGCTCTTTTCAGTGTGCTATCGATCGGCGTAAAACTTCTTCAGTAGGCAATGTAAAATAACAACACAGGATGCAGTGGGCAAAAGGTAAGCATGAAAAATATTTATATGATTTGCATGCACATCAGTCTGTTATTATAAGCCATGGTAGGACATAACTGTTGAAAAAATAGAATTGCAGAAGCAAAAGTAGGATTATAAACAAAATATAGCTTGGAGCTGGAGGCTTGTTGGGGTTGACAATGGTAGCTGTGAGCAGACAAGCGAACAGGAAATGTATTCTTACCTCGTGAAAAATAGTTTCAACAATGTGTGATAAAATGTTTGTTTTTAGTTTCCTTTCATTCTCAGAAGGATGCCTCATAAACGCAAAAGACATCTCTCTATTATAAAAAAAATATTGGAAGGGAGACTATGGAGACGAGACGTGATCTTCTCGGAAGACAATCTGACGTCCCGCGAGACACACTTTAACATCACACGAGACAAGGCAGTGATACAGCATTTAAAAGAACTTCACGGACATCTAACCTAGCAGTTGTTGGAATGCTTTTGGCAGACACACTTCATGTGCTCCCAGCTCTTAAAACAATGACAAGCAACAAGCAGAACACACAGCTTACCAGCAGCAGTAAGCCAGCAGATGATCCGACCGCTTCTCTTTAGCATGTGTTCAGCCAAAACCCACCCCCCCCCCCCCCCCCCCCCCCCCTCACAACGCGCGCGGCAGAGACGCAAAGTGGCAAAAGGACAGCTACTGTACAGGCTTTTAAATGATTGACGCGCAAAGCACAACAAGTAGAATACGCAGCTCACCAACAGTAGCAGCAAGCCAGCAGGTGATCCAACCACTTCTCCTTAGTGTGCGTTCACCGGCCCCCCACCCCCTTCACAACGCGAGCAGCGTTATACGTCCTGTGAGAAAGAGATGTAACCACGCCCGAGGCCAGAAATAAAGGACAAGTACAGTATTGTTTTTACAAAAGTTTCAAAGTAAAAGTGAAAATAATACATATGTAACAATTCCCATAAAAATAACAATCTCTTTAAATTGTATATCCAGTAAACCAAACCCGGGGGTGGGCAAGTGAAGCGAGCAGGGGGCAGAGCCCCCTAGTATTTTCTTAAAAAAATCTGTGCTGCTTAAAAGAGGACATATTTAGTGGGTATTAAGGCTTTTCCATTCACATATGGCCCTGGTACCCTTCAGCCCCATTGTAAGCTGCAAAACCAGACAAGGAATTTTTAAAATTTATAAGAAATGTTTCACTGTATAACACTGTTTCATATGGAAATTTAATATATATAATGATTGTGAAGAAATAACTTTGACTTGATAAATACCAAACTTATTCTTTAGGTTCAGAGATAATGAAAGTCAAAACAACCCTTTAGTCATTTAGGTAGAGAGCTACACAAAGATGTCTCAATTCAGACCAATCAGTTTTACAATATTTGCCAACTGCTGTTATACGTCTTTAACAAGCTCCTATATGCTTTAGCTGCATGTACTGTGCATCATATACTTTGGTAATTTAAGTTGGATTTTAAAGAGATCATTCATTATATGCAGTTCATGTGAAAATGTGTCCTAACTGCTTACTAAAATTGTTTAAAAAGAAACAAACTTACACGTTTGTTCTGTGTATTTTCTGTAAATTTATTTTTTAGAATATCACTTATACAATGATAACATGATACCTTTGTTATTTTGCATTTATTTACTTAATGTTACAATATATAACTATTGTAAATGCCTAATAGGTGCCTAATAATGCAGTCACTTAACTGAGATGTTGCCCACTTTTGCGCATGAGCCTTTGCAACAGTATCACTGAAAAGGCAGACAATACCTTGCGGTTAACATTTGTTTAAAGGTCTTACCTTGATTGATTTGAAAAGCTCGGTTGGGATTTATTATCTCATAAAACACCTGTACACCCTTTGCTGTGACGTTGGTGACATATGATAACGGGCCAGTGTTTGCATTAATCCGAGCATAATATGTACTGTTTCTGAAGAGAGATAAATTCATTTAGGCAAAAGTAATCATTTGGAAACTTCCAAAGAAAGAGAGAGAACAAATGTAATTACATTTTTCTTACTGAATCAATACAATAAATCATTAATTGCCCTGTATATGTTATTTTTTGATTTCCTGCTGATAAAGCCACATTGTCTTAAACTGATCATTAAATCAATTAGAAAGGAAAAGCATCCTCTGTTTGCCTGATTGCACTGGCAAAAATGTCAATAACTAAATAAAACACTGCAAAGGGAGAAAAAAATCTAAAACAATATGAAATATTATTAAAGTTGTTATATTTCATGTCTAATCCCTATTCATGTCCTGCTCCTGATTATTTCAGTTCAAGATTGCATGAAGCTGAGGCCTCAGCAGGAAGCACCAGGGAGAAGGAAGAGAACATCTCAGAACATACCTGTAATAGCAGTTCTTTTCACTGTTCATGCATTTATTTTTATGTTGATTTTAATATACTTACACAAGTGTTTTGTATTCTCCAACTTTTTGGCTAAGTAACTCTTTTCCACATTTGAAAACACCACAATAGCTACCATTTTTCCTCCAGTTTCCTTTCTCATTTCTCCTATTTCTCGCTTACTGTTAGACATACTGTACTACTTTCCATTAATCCTTCTTCCCATCCTACCTCTTGACTCTAAACTTGTATGGCCTGTGACCGTAGTTGGTCATTTATACAAATTCTAGCACAAACATAGACAACAAACCTGAAGTCGCTTCCAGGGTCAATGTGTGTGGAAGAAAGGCTGTGAGCCCTCGTAACAGAGTGCTTTCTAAAGGCTGCAGTTTCCTTGCCTCCCAATCCCTGACTGAAATCTTTTGAAGAGTTAGTTTCCCCTAATTTCTCATCGGATGTTTTCTACCCATCATAACAAACAGAGTGCAAATTTTTCAATTGGGACTCAAAGGTGCCATCTTTTGCGTTCAGTTGTACTTCATGACACCACTGTTAATCTCCTTCTCATGCGTCATGTAAATGCATGTGTGTAGCATTCTGGCATGACTGCTCTTCAAAGGCAAGCAGGCAGGCAGGCATGGAGGTGGCTGTCAGTGAGCTCTTCTCAGGAATCTTCATCAGCTACAATATTTATTAATGCCCGCCATTTCAACCTTAGCCTTACAACTATTCAATTCAAGCACATCAGCCTTTACATCATTTTACATTCAAAAGCTTCCAGCATTACTCCAACTAAACTTTGCTTAGAAGCCATTAGGTGCAGCGGGAGATCACACGCTACGTAAAAGAATGCATCAAGCAGTTTAGATGAGGAACATTATTGCATTTAAAGGAAAGAGATTTTGCTGGATTATTCATCTTTAAAAAAAAAGCAATCAATCACCATATCATCCAGTCTTTGGGAACTCCTGTACATTCCAGAAAGGGTTATATGGTAGTCAATCCAAAATCAGAAGTGAAAGACTGAAATGGTAGGACATTGAAAGGGTCATAAATGATTTGTCATTTTAAGTTGAGATTCCTGTTGGCCATTTTTTTGTCTGTTTTCTTTCATTTAATTTGGTCTATTTACTGTCTTTGTTCATTCATTTCTTTTGTTTATTACCTTTACTATTTTTAATTTTAGACCTGTTGTACCACATTATTCAAAGTACTGTGAGAAAATCATACCAATAACTTATCAGACATCACAATCAGCACATGTGTTGTATCGTAGTAGGAGGACTGCTCTTCATGCACTGGGCAGTGAATCTGTGAGCTCTTCAGACCTAGCAGAGCTACATGCTTTAGTGACAGAGGCCTGACTGGATGGGAAGAGGAGCAACTCCCTTGACAAGTCTTGGGAAATGACAGACACTTTCAGAGAAAAAAGAAGGAATTAGAGCCCATGCAGAATTTAGGGCCTTTTTGTGACCATGTAGAAGCTGAGAGGTGTGCTTGACAATGATGGTGGACAACAGCAATAGAAAAAGAGAGAGCACACGAGAGAGATGTATGCAGTGTTCATGCTGATAGGGATCAGTGCAAGGCTAGCAGCATCTTCTTCCCAATTCATAATTGTTGTTTTGTGGCATTTAACAATGAAAATATGAAGTAAGATTTGGTAGGATTTGGGTATATCTTTAGATCAGGGTAGACAATGTCAGTCCTGGAGGGCCGCAGTGACTGCAGGTTTTTGCTCCAACCCTGTTTCTTAATGAGAGGTCAATTACTGCTGATGAAGAACTTGTTGCTCAATTGACATTTTGATGTTTCATTTTAGTTGTCATGCTTGTTAAGATTTTGAACCCTTAACTGATTTATTTTAATTTTAAACAGCCACATTCACTGTTTTAATTGCTCCTTGTTAGCAGTAAGATGCAAATGACAAGGGAGCCAGCAGTTCTCCATCTAACGGTTTTCCATTTACATCTGGTTTAATAAAACACTTATGAGTAAAATGTGACAAACTGAAAATGATCCATTTTAGGCTTCACATCATTTAGATGATATCCTTGGAAAGGAAAAAATCTATGATGGAAGAACCTAACATTGCAGGCTAAAAAATTAAATAAGAAGATCTGAGATTGGCAAGGACTGGCTTCTAATTAAGCAATTGGGTTGGAACGAAAACCTGAAGCCACTGCGGCCCTCCAGGACAGACATTGCTCAGCCCTGATTTAAAGGGGCTGAGTCTTAAATTGCATATACATTAAATGAAGTTAATTAGTAGCAAAAACTAGTCACAAGTTAAGAAAATAGTTGGAATGAAAACCTGCAGCCACTGTGGCCCACCAGGACTGATATTGTCTACCCCTTCTTTAGATAGTCATTCAGTGTGTAGGCGTCAATACTGCCATCTTCATGCTCGCCAGAGTATATTAAGCTTTCACATAACTAATTTAATGCATGTTCTATTTCTAATACATTGTTTTTTTAAAGAAACACATTATTGATGATCATTTTATAATATTTAAAGTGCTATTGCAGTTGTTAGGAAGAAACAGCACATCATTCATCCAAAAATCATCTGCACCCAGTTGTTTAATCCCTGTAGTGCAATCTGCTAGTCAGAGCTTCACTTGGATTAGTGAGAAAGCTCAAGAGTAGAACTATAAAGTATACACTCATACATAAGCCTCCCATGATAATTTGACTTAACTGTAAAGTATAGAGGAGAAAATCAATTAGACCATAAGTAAAATATATAATCTGACAGCATTAACTTGTAATACAGTAAAGCCAGTGGGACTTGTGTATGACTAATGGCACAATGACTGCAGAACAGGAACTTGTGAATCCATGACAGGGTGCCATAACAGTGGACACAATACGTTAATGTAGTGGATTTCCTGGAGCACTGCTTGGAATCCACTGACAAGCTTAAGAAGAGGTGTCCAGTGTGTGATATGGATTTAGATGCAGAATTTTCCCTACTATTTTCTTAGCAAATGTAACTCCCCTTGTTGTTCTTTGTATATCGCTTTAGCACTTTACAAGTACACTCTTTATCAGACTAGCTCTACTGACAAGGCGTTTTGCTTTAGATGGTAACCAAAGCTTTCTTATAATATAAATAGTATGGGCCAGTGGTTCTCCGATTCAGTCCTGACTGCTCCCTATGGCTGCAGGTTAACCAGTTTCACAATCAGTGAGTCTTTTTTACTTCCAATTGATCTCTTTTCAATTGGCTGGCCTTTTCTTCCCTTCTGTTACCCGTACTCAGAAATTCATGGTAGTGCAAGATTTACCTGTATATGAAATTTTAAAATATTGCTGTTTTTCTATAGCTTTCTTTGTCATTTTCCTATTAATTTGCCCTTTTTCTATGTAGTTTGCTCCCTTAGCTGTATCCAAATAATGACAATTAGACATGAGCAGAGCAGGCACACAGAGAAAAGGCAAACAATGATTACAGGCTGCAACTACTCCAGCATCAGACTCATTAATGTTTCCAATAAGAAGTAACATCTTAAATAATCTGAACAACTGGAAATGTGGAGTGAAAAATGTGAAAAACAAAAACTTATCCCTATTTAACTGCTTAACATGTTCAAATAAACGTGTAGCAAACCCAGTTTTGTAATTCTTGATTGACATTAAAACATAAAAACAGGAAAATATAAGTTTGGCTAAATAAGGAATTAATCCAATTAGAAGACATTGGCTGGGATGAAAACCTGCAGCCTTCGCCATGTTATGTTAATCGTGTTAATCGAGAGGTCCTGTGTTGTCCAGTGTTGACTAAACCCTGAAATCCTACACAAGTACCTTGGAATATTGTATAAATTAAGTATAACAATTTGCAGATAAAACAATGCCTGTTACTGAGTAGCCAGAGTTTCACCCCTGGCTCAAGTGTCTTTTTAAATGTTTATGTATTCTCTTTTTGTCTTTTACATATTATTTTGTAAATTCTTCTTGTGTTTTTTTCTGGTTGCTTTTGATTATTTCTCAATGAATATTGATTTCTTTATTACGTTTTATTAATGTATTAAGTTAGTTATGTGTTTTTTACTTCTGTGTCTTATTCATCTTGGTTTTGGTGTATTGTCGGCTGTCTCCAGGCTTATCTAAGTATGTAAGGGACTTGGGCCAGTAGAATAGAATAGAATGCCTTTTTATTGGCACTATACACATGTACAATGAGATTAAAAGCAGCTCCTTCAGTGAAGATGGACCCTGAAAATAATGATATTGTACAGTATACAGATATTGCACTGTTATTATCAGTACCATTTAGATATTGAATATTGCACAGTTGATGGATAGAAGGAAGTCCAGGGGTTGGGGGGTTAGACTGTGTAGTCAGTACATGTGTGAGTTTAGAATGGTTATAGCTTTTGGGAAAAAACTGTTCTTGAGTCTGTTTGTCCTTGTTGTGATGCACCTGTAGAGCCTCCCTGAAGGCAAAAGGTCAAACAGATCAGAGCCAGGGTGGGAGCTGTCCTTGATGATGTTTTTTGCTCTGCTGAGGCAGCGGGAGGTGTTAATGTCCATCAGGGAGGGGACAGGACAGCTGATGATCTTCTGTGCTGCCTTTACTACTCTCTGCAGCTTCTCCATGTCTGCCATGGTGCAGCTGCCGTACCATACTGTGAGGCATTGATGATTGCTCATGTTTGTTCAGCTCTTTTTTGAAAATTTAACTTGTGAGATTTTGTATTCTTATTTGAATTCTCTAGTTTATGAACTTTGCTCTTGTTTTTTTTAGATTTTCATTTTAGTTTGTGGACTAAAATGCGTTAACCTTTGGCTTGCCTTTCTGGCAAATAATTTGGCCTGAGAAGAGTTTGAGATGGGGCTTGCTGGCTTTCAAGACCGTCTTTGAAGCCTTTAGACCTAGTGTTTTAAGGTGAAACTTTTTTTAGTTTCATGATCCTATAAAATTACAATAACCCCTTGTACAGCATTGTGCAGAACAGACACTTTATATGAGACATTCCCATGTGTGCAATGCTGAAATGACTATTTCATCATGCGGTTTAAGGTGATAGCTCTAGATAGTTCCGAGCAGCGAAGGCATGTCATTCTGAGGATGCAGCAGCGTTCAACAACAACGTGAACACTTTTAGTGTCATGGTATCAGCAGTCTTCATCAATTCCTGCTATCTACCATCACACTGTTCTGCATCACTCAGACGAAGACAAGCAAATCACTAATTGCTGGGTGGGGGTGCTGCCATGAGTTTGAAGAGACCTGCCCTTCCAATCTGTAAGGTGACTTTGCTTTTTTAAGCTTTCACGAAGTTCAAATAGTTTAATTGGGGATGATGTCCCAGACATCCTGGAATCCTCTAAATTTTGCACCAGAATCCCAACACTAAATTTAAGAATCACTGATGTAGTATCTCAACTTAGTTTTAAGTGAGTTCTGGTTACTAGACAACACGGCTGCCCCTCTGTAACAAAAAAACTTTCTTGTATACTCAGATATGGGGATGGATATTTGAGGAGTTAACTACAAGACAATGATTATATTTTTTATATTATGTGCATTAAAGAACCATCAACAACAAATGAAATCAAATTAATAATACATTGAAAAATTATTACAAAAGTTGAATAAATCAGCTGCATGAATAAAAAAGTACCACTTCCAGTCAGCAGAAATAGCTCAAAATCTACGTTTTGTACCTAAAACTTGTATGCAAGATTTGGTTGACCTAAGTGAAAGAATACTCAAGCTATCGTGTTTACATACATACACACACACACACACAGAAAGACACACAGACATAATTCCAAAAATGGTATTTTTGGACTCAGGGAGGTCTAAAATGTCAAGATTTCATCAAAATCTCGACATCGAATTTTTGGACGATTAAAATACTTTCCCTACGAGAAAGTAAATCGGACTCAGGGAGGTCTAAAATGTCAAGATTTCATCAAAATCTCAATATCAAATATTTGGACGATTACAATACTTTCCCCATATTCCATAAACGAGAAAATAAAAATACTGCAAGCACAGCATGCTACTGTAAGATGTATTGTTCTGGAAGTGTTGGATATGCTGGCATAAGTAAGTAACTTCAAGAACAGCTAGCGAGGCACAATTTCAGAACTAAAGAAAGGTTTACAAATTGATTAGGGTTAGGCTTAGGGTTAGGGCTAGTGATGATGGCAGTTATAATTGTACTGGGATCCAAAATATTGTCCAATTTTCTTCTTCCAAAGCAATACAATTGTTATTTATAATCATCATATGTGCATGATTGGTGCAAACAAGCAAGTTTACAAATGCAAGCGTAATTTAAATTTAATGGGTAATTTTGAAACTCACTGGATTATTCTGAAACCGATGTTTATAGTCCATCATTCTTTTAAAACAGTGTTTTAAAACTATTATATAAATGCTGACAAAAAAAGAAATGTGTCACTTGGGATTCACACAGTGTTGCTTGGAGAAATAACACAGTTTGCCATAAGCTCTAATTCACACAATTATGCTCACCTAGTGGCCATTAACCACTTAATAGTCACTACATCTTGCCTATGTAAGATTTGTCATTGGCAAAACAAATTACAATATCAGTAAAATTTTAACCTATCCAGGATAATCCTTCGGAAAGCACCTATGGCAAAAATTGAAAATGTTTGCAAGAAAGTTTGTTTGGCAAGAACGGTAGTTGTATTCATATAAACAGTAACATCATTAAACAAAAAATTATCCAAATTTGCAAAAATTAAAGGTGTATTATTCATTTGCTAAAGAAATTGTTACTCATCTGACTAACTTATAGAATGCATGGAGGCAAATAAAGGCTAAATATTATGCCAGGAGTGCGATCACAGGGTCACCATGACAGGGGACGACTTAATGGGTACACAGGAGTTGGTGAACACTCTGACATGTAAGGTAACGTGTCTGTCTATCCTATCATCAACCTTCCAACTCCAGGCAACAAAGTAGAATTAATCAAAATCCTGACACCATGAATTTCTATATCAATAAAAGGTGCCCCCATTACTCCAGTGGTACCAGAGATTTACAGAGATGGCACAAGACCAGCTACCAGAACTGTGCTAGCTTTATTGTTTGCAAGCTAATTACAATAAATAAGGAATCTGGCTTGTGCCCCAACCCAAACGTTCATTTGTTGCAAGTTCTTAACAATTGATATAGTACATTTTAAAAATCAAGTCTAATTTATCAATTTTTTAATGCAATACATGATCTAAAACTTACGTGAAGTTTACAAAGTATCTTGGCTGCACTCGGATAAGTAGACATTGTTTGCAGCTGTCTTCTTTTCCTTTAATAATGACATTCACCTTGTAAATCTGTTTTAAAAAGACATTTCATATCTATTATATTAAAGTTGTAATGGGCTGGCATGCCAACCAGAGTGTGTAAACCACTGCCATGATAGAAAATATCTCCATAACCCCCAGTTGAATAAAAGTGTTAGAAAATAGTTCAATGAACTGAAGTCACTTGCAAATATTAAATTTAACAATTATTGCAAAGATTGCAAAGATCAGAAAATTTCTGTAAAATGGCTTTTTATGTAACACTGTGTAAGGAACAGTCTTCTTAAGACAGTCACAAATAGAGTATATTTAATACAGTAACTGTGCAAATTTGATTTGATTAGTATAATACCTTATTTGAATCCTTTGCCGTGAAGCCCCTGGATGCAACCAGAAGTGATCCAAACTGTGTTAAATTAAACAAGGATGATGCAGACGCTGGCTCCACATTGGCAAGGCTATACTAAGCAAAGGAAAACAGATAATGCTGTATTAACATCTAAATAGAAAAGATTTGGTGATTTATATTTTTTAAATACAGAAAAATATTTTTGGTAGATGTAGGTTACCAAAAAAATTCAAACAGAGTAGGACCACATTACAGTATACAGATCTCCTTTGTAATTTTTAACTTTCACATTTTTTACATGTTGCATCTGTGAAAAGAAGGTATTAAACTGTATGGTTATTCCATGTGCTACCATCCACTTCTTCCACCAATTTACCAAATTTCTAGCACATTAGTGCTGCAAAAATGCATCTAATACTCATTTACTGTTATGTAACAAGACCTTAACAAAGCTTTCTTTTGGTCTTCCTAACACTTATTAAACATCAGTAGATAGGTTATTCATGTCTGTGCAGTGTGAAATATTGACATGATGGTAAAACTACTTATTAGCAGGTGATACTGTAAAGATGAATAAACACTTTATAATGATGCTTTGTAAGTGTTATAAAGACCCAAAGAAGTGTTTAATGTCTTTTTTCAAAATAGTAAATAAGTAATAGATGCATTTTGTAATGCCTAAACTATGGCATTTATTGTGTTAACAGTGTTGAACATGCAAGTCTGCTATAATCTAAGGACATCAGTGCACCACAGATATCAGAAATGCTAACTCCAAAGATCTTTAGCTTAGGCTGTTGGGTAGTTTTATCTATGGACAGATAAGTCAACACAAACCCAGTCTTGGTTGCAATATTTAAATTATTTATTGTGTGTTACTTCATAAAGATACATTATTCTGTTACATTTCTTATTCTGCTTTCACTAATTAATCAAAATCATCAGTAGCTTTTGTAATTGGGCTTAACTAAATGAGCCTGATATGACGTGTTTGAGTGTTCAAGCTATAATGTTGAATTGCTCCAATAGTCTTTCATTCCATTTTTTTTTTATGAAATACCAAAAGAGTCTGATCGTGATAAAATACAATTCATGCACACTAGTGGCTTCATAGTAACCATAATAAACTGAGATTCCCTGTTGCGACCATTTAACCCACTGCATCAATTTCCATGAGTCACGACCTGGGAGGGCATGTCCCTGACATCACAGGACACTAACCTAACAATGGGAGCAAGAATTACAACCAGCTCTGAAAAAACAAATTGGCAGCCGAACTGGACCAAAAATATCTTAACAAAAATAAAAACACACCAAATAATTGAAAACTGAATTCAGAATTGAGATCAGTGACTAGAAAAAAACCCAAACAAGTACTTGATCTCTTAAAACAATGGAGAAAAGTACATTAAAAAATTATACAAAAATCTATTTCTAACAATACCTCTGCTGGTTAATTATATCCCTCAGTTCCTTTGAGATGACTGCTTCAGAGAGAACTTAGCAAAGGCCAGAAACCTATATTCTTTAACTTCTGATGGGAACACAGCCTGTAAAACTACAACCCATTGCTCAGCCTTTTAATGACTAATACTCATCTAAATTTAGGACCTTTTTTATTTTATAGGTGACACTTTATTTTCATCTTCTGACAGCATGATACTTCAAAACCGTGTCTCTCACATATCTCCAATGTCCTCTCACTTTCATACTAAACACTGTGCCTCGTCTATCTCTCTGTCTCCCTTTCCTCTTTCATGAAAAGTTACGTGTCTTCAAGTACTCTCATAACTCTTTCTTAAATACAATGCCTTGCTGGCTGCTTATATAGATTTTGCATCAGTTGAAATTGGACAACTGACTCATACATTTCTATGCTCTGGTCACTTATCAGTGAAGTTACTTTTAGCTAACTACAACTACAAAGTTCCAAGTCCTTATTTCACTTCTTCTTATGAGCATATACACACTGGTAACTTTATCTGAACTTAAACACATACATAGATAATATATTAAGATAATACAGTCACATGAAAAAGTTTGGGAACCCCTCTCAGCCTGCATAATAATTTACTCTACTTTCAACAAAAAGATAACAGTGCTATGTCTTTCATTTCCTAGGAACATCTGAGTACTGGGGTGTTTTCCGAACAAAGATTTTTAGTGAAGCAGTATTTAGTTGTATGAAATTAAATCAAATATGAAAAACTGGCTGTGCAAAAATGTGGGTCCCCTTGTAATTTTGCTGATTTGAATGCATGTAACTGCTCAATACTGATTACTTGCAACACCAAATTGGTTGGATTAGCTCGTTAAGCCTTGAACTTCATAGACAGGTGTGTCCAATCATGAGAAAAGGTATTTAAGGTGGTCAGTTGCAAGTTGTGCTTCCCTTTGACTGTCCTCTGAAGAGTGACAGCATGGGATCCTCAAAGCAATTCTCAAAAGATCTGAAAACAAAAATTGTTCAGTATCATGGTTTAGGGGAAAGCTACAAAAAACTATCTCAGAGGTTTAAACTGTCAGTTTCAACTGTAAGGAATGTAATCAGGAAACGGAAGGCCACAGACACAGTTGCTGTTAAACTCAGGTCTGGCAGGCCAAGAAAAATACAGGAGCGGCAGGATTGTGAGAATGGTTACAGACAACCCACAGATCATCTCAAAAGACCTGCAAGAACATCTTGCTGCAGATGCTGTATCTGTACATTGCTCTATAATTCAGCGCAATTTGCACAAAGAACATCTGTATGGCAGGGTGATGAGAAAGAAGCCCTTTCTGCACTCACGCCACAAACAGACTCGCTTGTTGTATGCAAATTCATTTTGGAACAAAGTGCTTTGGACTAATGTATCAAAAATTGAGTTATTTGGTCAAGACAGACCTCAGTATGTGCGTCTTGGGAACTGCAATTCTGACATTGTGGTCAGCAACACAGGAGCGCCACAGGGGACTGTACTTTCTCTGGTCCTGTTCAGCCTATATACATCGGACTTCCAATACAACTCGGAGTCCTGCCAAGTGCAAAAGTTCGTTGATGACACTGCTATCGTGGTCTGTATCAGGAATGGGCTGGAGGAGGAGTATAGGGACCTAATCAATGACTTTGTTAAATGGTGCGACTCAAACCACCTACACCTGAACACCAGCAAAACCAAGGAACTGGTGGTGGATTTTAGGAGGCCCAGACCCCTCATAGACCCAGTGATCATCAAAGGTGACTGTGTGCAGATGGTGCAGACCTATAAATATCTGGGAGTGCAGCTGGATGATAAATTAGACTGGACTGCCAATACTGATGCGCTGTGCAAGAAAGGACAGAGCCGGTTATACTTCCTTAGAAGGCTGGCATCCTTCAACATCTGCAATAAGATGCTGCAGATGTTCTATCAAACAGTTGTGCTGAGCGCCCTCTTCTACGCAGTGGTGTGCTGGGGAGGCAGCATTAAGAGGAAAGACGCCTCACGCCTGGACAAACTGGTGAGGAAGGCAGGCTCTATTGTTGGCATGGAGCTGGACAGTTTAACATCTGTGGCAGAGCGAAGGGCGCTCAGCAGGCTCCTATCAATTATGGAGAATCCACTGCATCCACTAAATAGTATCATCTCCAGACAGAGGAGCAGCTTCAGCAACAGACTGCTGTCACTGTCCTGCTCCACAGACAGATTGAGGAGATCGTTCCTCCCCCAAACTATGCGACTCTTTAATTCCACCCGGGGGGGTAAACGTTAATATTTAACATTATACATAGTTATTGTCTGTTTTTCACCTGCATTATTATCATTCTTTAATTATCTATCTATCTATCTATCTATCTATCTATCTATCTATCTATCTATCTATCTATCTATCTATCTATCTATCTATCTATCTATCTATCTATCTATCTATCTATCTATCTATCTATCTAAAAAGCGATTTGAATGGCGGAAGAAGAACACTGCATTCCAAGAAAAACACCTGCTACCTACTGTCAAATTTGGTGGAAGTGCCATCATGCTGTGGGGCTGTGTGGCTAGTTCAGGGACTGGGGCCCATGTTTAAGTCGAGGGTCAGATGAATTCAACCAAGTATCAACAAATTCTTCAGGATAATGTTCAAGCATCAGTCACAAAGTTGAAGTTATGCAGGGGTTGGATATTGTAACAAGACAATGACCCAAAACACAGTTCGAAATCTAAAAGGTATTCATGCAGAAGTACAAAGTTCTGGAATGGCCATCACAGTCCCCCGACTTGAATATCATCAAAAATCTATGGGATGATTTGAAGCAGACTGTCCATGCTTGGCAGCCATCAAATTTAACTGAACTGGAGAGATTTTGTATAGAAGAATGGTCAAAAATACCTCCATCCAGAATCCAGACACTCATCAAAGGCTATAGGTGGCGTCCAGAGGCTGTTATATTTGCAAAAGGAGGGTCAACTAAGTATTGATGTAATATCTCTGTTGGGGTGCCCAAATTTATGTACCGGTCTAATTTTGTTATGATGCATATTGCATATTTTCTGTTAATCCAATAAACTTAATGTCAATGCTGAAATACTACTGTTTCCATAAGGCACGTCATATATTAAAAGGAAGTTGCTACTTTGAAAGCTCAGCCAATGATAAACAAAAATCCAAAGAATTAAGAGGGGTTCCCAAACTTTTTCATATGACTGTATATTAAGACTCTTTTTAGTATTTTCTTTTACTTTTGCAAATCACTCATCTTATTTGCATACTTCTCCACCACAGCAACCTAATTTTTAACAAATATCCAATAAGTCATTGGCCAAGTGGTCCTCTTGTGAGCTATGAGTGAACTGCACCTGTTTCTGTTACAGAACATACAATAGTTTTCCCTGTTTATTCACTCAAATGTAATATCTAAATAATCCTAAAATAAAAACTCACACAAATAAAACATGACAAATGGCATTTAACAAACTATCGAAAGCACAATTGTTTATTTGCATTAAACAGAGCAAATACACAGGAACAACTTGTATTTTCCACTCACAGAATGGCCAGGCTTGGATTCATCCCCAAGCTCCTGGTGCTGGGAGACAGCAGCCTAAACACTGCACTGCTGTGACACTCCTGCTTTAAATCACTGGAGTTTGACTGAACAACTGATTGAAGTAATGCTGCTCACAGTATGTACGTATTATGGATTAATTTGTCTAAACATCTTGAAATTTAAATGCTACTTTATAACAAATTATCTTCTTGAATTACCAGTACAAACAAAGTGATTTTTTCAGCACATCATTCATTTCTTTTATAGAGGAATAACAATAGTTAATAATTAGTGCCATAGTAGGAATACAGTTAGTCAATGTCCTACTCTGGTTCACAGCTAATTTTACAGCACCTGGGCTCAAAGTGACAATAATACACAAAGGGCTGTACTGACTACCTCACATCTTATGGAATAGCTTTATACTGACCCCTTGTTAGGACTGACAGTTAAGTGACGGTATTTTCATTTTTATGCACATTTTTTATTGTTCTGTTTGACTTTTCTTACTATTTGTCTGACTCACAGAATACTGGTGTTTTTGGAATGGCTGCACCATTGTTTAGTGTCTGCCATTGCTGGGATTCTTGTATTGTTATGATATTTGCTGATGGTACCCACAGTCCAGTGTAGAGTTATTGGCATTGTTACTGTGGCAATGTTTTCCTTATTAAAGTGGATTGGAAATTTAAAAGTATTATCAGCTTTTCTGATCTTTAATAGAGATGCAAGAAATTATTTTGAAATTTTATAGAAAGAATATGTGAAGCAGTTGTGACAGTTCATTACTTAGTACTGTGTTGCTTTGTTTCCTCATTAGGAGATAGTCAGCTCAGGCAGGCACCAACATCTGTCTAAGAAGGGACAGATAAGCAAATTAAACTCTATTTGTCTTATTTTCTTTAATTTAGCTTAATTTACTAAGACATTTTAAGATAAAGTGTGCCCTTCCAGACTTTTTAGTTCCTTATGCTATTTGTTTTTATCAGGATACTGGAACTTTTTGTGAATTATTTACAGATTATTATCTGGCTCTAGTATTGATCTGAATATCATTATAGGGTTTTTTGACATTGATGAATTTGATGGAATTGTTTGTTTTTTCATTCAATGCTTTATTCTAAATTTCATTTTTGATAAATGGTATTTTGTGTCACCCTTCTGGTTATAAATAATTGAAGTTCTTCTTGTGGAGACAAAAGGTTTAGACATACTGACAAAGGTTAAATTAAAATTACATCTTGTAGACACACAATAAACATTAGTGTCATATTTTGAGAAAATGGTAACAAATGAGTTAGTCTGAAAGCACACCAGTGGGCTTGTGTCCCAAGACATTAAAAACAATTGGCAATGAAAACCATAAGTCAGTGTGATACCACAACTTCTAACTATATAATTTGAAGTCTACTTACTTGCAGATTTTCAATCCTGGGATTTGTGACAAATGTATAAATTGAAGTGAGAGGTAGAACATTTCCATTCACTTTTATTGTGTCACAACCTATAAAAAAAGGTTCAAGTCTTATCCTTCATCATAACACTGAATATGATATAAAGAACTTACTAGTTATCTTTCATATCTTACCTACCATTAAACTTTAATATTGTAAAATGTTCATTCCTATTTGCTCTGCATGTACTTTTTTGATTTTGGTAGCAATGTAAAAATAGTGGTCAGCTTGTTGAGCTAACAGAATATACATTTGGCACTTTATCACTCTTCATTATGGAGGTAGTGAGTGTCCCCTACAACAAACACTCACTGTGCAATAAGAAAAATCTGCACATTTCCACTGTATAATAACATGCTATTAAATAAAACATGGCAACAATAAACATCCAACAACTGAGAATTTGTAATAATCAACTGCAAAACAATAGTAAGAAATATCAAAGACTTTTTTTGGCTCCCACAAGAGCTGCTTGACTTGCTGCTATCAGTGTCTAACACAAACTGGGCATTATTAATAAGATCATGGCTTCAGAGCTGGTATGAGAGCTTCAGTATTGCTAAGAAAGGAAGTTAAAGATGTAGTTTCTACATTCTTCAGTCTTTTTAAAACTTTAAAAGGATAACATTTCCTATAGTAGTAGCTTGTAGTAGCTTGTAGTAGTAGTAGCTTGTTTATTTCGCACTATTTTTCAGATTTTCCAAGTGCTGTAAGGTACTTCAGAAGGTGATACTAAAAAGCTCATCTCGTATTCAGTAAGACAACACTGCTAGTGGCTACGTTGACGCGAACACTCATGAACTTGGTTGACAGAAACTGGGATGCAGTAACGCATCTGGAGAGTAAAAATATCCACATAAAAATCCATGTGGGATTTATTTGCACTGTACAAGTATGTCTATATTAATAAAAGCTAAAATATATGTGGATAAGTTCATAACATCAGGTTGCATATAGATATCAATTTCTTGGTAAATCTGACTGTCCAGAGTAAGCACTTATATCTTAGAATACCCAGCAGTGGCAGACCTACATTTTAGGGACATGAAACTTGAACTGTAATGGAGACCCCTTTGCAACCAGCAACAAGGTCTGGGTAACCACTGTTATCTTCTTCAATACGATTGTTCCACAACAGATCACCACAAATGTTTATTGAAACTTTAATTACCATTTCATTATTATTTTAAATATTATTTTTCATTGAATTACACTGTTATTATTATTATTTTTTCAAAAACACCTTCTCATAGAGTACACACCCACAATTGTGAAGAAATGTGCAGGATTAGGGGCCCTGAATCTTAAGCTTCATTAGTTTCATAGAAGGTGAGAATGGGTGGCAGGTTGGCCTTACGTCAGTAGAACTGTGGCTTTGTCTCACTTTGACCATGGCTTTGTCTGCTTTAACTAACCATGGACTCTTCAGATATTAAGTTCTACAGGAATGCTGTTAACTGCAGTTTTTGTTCTTCTTTCTTCTGCTGTCAACTGGCCATATCACAATAATAATATTAATGGATTTCTTTTATCATAATTTTAGATTCATTAGATTGACATTTCCTCAGTTTTACTATGTGTTTAATGTTATTTCTATGTTTGTACAGTATATGTAGATGACACATGGTACAATTATTTTATTAGCCCATTAATCAAGTTAAAGTGTATCTTACCTGGCCTTGTTAACAAGCTGTAGCAGGTAAACTGGAAGCAGAAATAAAGACATTAATAAATAGCATAACATAACATCCATCCAGTTTCTAAACCTGCTTATCCTGAGCAGGGTTGCAGGGATAATAATAATAATAATTCTTTGCATTTATATAGCACTTTTCTCACTACTCAAAGTGCTCAGCAATTGCAGGTTAAGGGCCTTGCTCAACAGAGCAGAGTCCCTTTTTTGGCATTTTCAGGACTCGAACTGGCAACCTTTCCGATTGCCAGTGCAAATCCCTAGCCTCAGAGCCACCACTCCAGGATGATAGCACCTATCCCAAGGCAGGAGCAATCGCTGCACAGGGCACCGGTCCATTACAGAGTGAACACACACACACACAGTAGGGATATTTTAGTGTCACAGATTCTGTCTGTCTTTGGACTGTGAGTGGAAACTGAAGCCCCTGGAGGAAAACCAAATAACAAAACATTTCCAAAGCCACTTAATGCAATTGAGTAGTGTGGCAACCAAAGACTACCCCAGAAGTACGGGACACAAGGCAGGGAAACAAGCCATGACAGGGTGCTAATCTGTCGCAGGACCTGTTCACACTCACTAATTTGCACAGGGGTGAGTTTGAAATCACTGTTTAATCTGCTTGTCTATGGGGAAGTGGAAAGAAAAGCAGAATACCTGGAGGAAAACCAATGCAGATACATAGAACATGCAATGAACAATGAACAGATATAAAAATACTGGACTAACTAACCTTTGTGAGACTATGTCACCCAGAGAGATATTACCGTGAGTACTGAATTTAACTTTTACATGTTATAAGTGCCAAGAAGGAAATAATAAGACAAGAATCTATAAATCTGTCTATCCATCTTACTGTTTCTTTTCTTATTACTTTGACTGGATATGCCAAGCCAAAGAAAGTTCCATGTTTTGTTTTGTTTAACATTCAACAAACATAAAGGCTGCCAGATCTAATACAGCTTATGAATATCTTCTGTAGGATTCCATATTAACAGATTTTAATTAAGCAAAGCAGGTAGCTGGTTTGCATTGTAGACACAATTGGCCTTTTGTAACTCAATATTAAAAAATAACAAGTCTAAACATGTAATACATGATTTATAGTTGTCCTAATGAAATTGCATGCCTCTCGGGTATTTAATTCAGAAGTTTTCATTAAACTTACTTTTTCTGGAGCTTCATTTTGATGTTTCAAAAAGAAAAAAGACAAAAATATTAAATTAAGAAAAATACATTTTCTCTGTATTTGATAAGTCTGTATAAATATATATTTAAGTGAGTTTTAGAAAACAGATTAAGTCATAAAGGTGCGGTCAATAACACCACATTTCATATACATTTTTTAAATGTGAAACTCTGATATGGCTCCATACAGCATATGTGATCCTGTGGTCTTCTGTGTTGAGTTAAAATAAAGCTTAACAGAAAATAATTGAGCATGTTTTCTTCTTTAAGTTACTCTATAAAAGCCTCACAAAAATATCCGGAACTTCTGATTAAACACATTAATCGTCTTATAAACATATATATAGGAAAATGTTATAGAAAAAATCTTCCTTAGAAAACAGCAGTTTAGTACATATGGGATGAACCTGAATAAAATCCAAAGATGTTTATAATATTCTGTTGCTGAGTGTTTTTCCATTTTGCTTTATAGTTCTTTCTTCACACTATGACCTACTGTATTAATAATATTGTATTTACTTGCTCAATTAAAAGTATTTAAAGACAAAGCAGTGCAGCTAAAACAGTTCCTGTATGAAGCTGATAATTGGCTTTCCATGTCAAGCTGCACTAGTGAGAGAAGCGTCTTTGCCTGTGTGGCATCTGAGATAAAGGATACCACATAGACAGTTCATCATGGCGGTTCACAGTGAGTTAGAATCAGAAGATGCCCAAGACACTCAAAGACAAACACATAACAGTGAAAGGTAAAGGCCGAAGGAGATTACAAATGATACTGTGCAGTAATTAGCAGACTGAAGTGGACAGGATGAGAAGATTTTACTTAAAATTAAAAACAGTTAAAATGATGCATTATAGCTTATTTATATTACATTGGCAAATAATATGACACTATGCTACAAAGATATGCCACTACTAGTGCCCATCAATTTTTTCCAAGTGGTTCATTACTGAATTTTCCTTTTTCCCAAGTGTAAATAATTGCAGTTATTCATGTTTGTATGACAGGTGCCTTTGCCCAAGGCAACTTCCAAGACCAAGATAACAGCAAACTAAGGGTGGGAACTGAATCAGCAGCCATAAGGTTTACAAGCTGAAGGTTTAGTTATTAGGGTTAGACAGACGAGCAGCTTCATGTATAACAAATACAATAAAGAGTGTCTGCCTGATTGGCTGTATGTTTTAGAATATTCTGGCAGGTATTCACTCCGAGAATGTATGCAAGCTTAGTACGTCGTTCTCTTAACTGTGTGTGATGTCAGCACACTGCCATTGTGAGTGTGTCGACAAGTGAGAATTATTTGATGTTAGCTTATATCAGGATAGGTCTTTGTATAATTGTATTGAATCAATTTTTCACTCAGTTTAAAATTTAGAATCAATACATACATGGTACTGTTCAATGCAGATACTTACATACTGATGAGGAGAGCTCTGTAGTAGTAGTTGTAGTAGTGGTATTTGAATGGCTTTCTTTACTCAGTGTTGACACTCTCTCTGTTTAGTAAAAACATTGTATTATATACTGCTAATGTTGTACTTATAAGCTGTTTACATATTAAATTATTTACTTTTTTCAGGGATAACATAACATTTAGAAAGTGCATGTTAACAGTTTAAAAAGAAAAGCAATTGCAGTGCTGAATAAGTTTACCATATAAATATACTTCAAACAAATAAATCAGACAAATCACTGAACATTGAATATTATAGACCAATAGTTACACACAAGGTTAAGCTTTATCACAGTTCATAAATAGTTAATGTATAGCTAAACAGCTAACAAATGTGCCCACCTAGCTTAGCTCCAGACCTGCTTGCTCTGTCACAGTTGGTGACTGGCATTTTCTACAGTTTGCCACATCCAAACATTCTTCCTCTCTTTTTCTACTTTCAGGATCTGTTGCTTTCTCCAGTCTAAGGTTACTTTTACAAAAAAACTGCCTTTTAAACCCCACTCTGGGGTAACTTTCAGGGTTCATCCTCAAAAACAGATGTCTATCTCAAAACACTGTTCTCTGATAGCTCTTTGGTAACATACTTTAGTTTAGGTATTGCAAATATCTGTTACTCATTTACTCTTTCAGTATGTAACAAGACCTCAATAAAGGCTTCTTTTGGTGCCCCTAACACTTATAAAACATTAGTAGATAGCTTACACATGTCTATGCAGTGTGGCATATTGACAAGATGGCAAAACTACTTGTTAACATCAAGGATTCACAGGTCTTATACTAAACGTGTAATATCAAGAGAAATGAGTGTCAGTTAACCACCTCAGACCACTCCAAAGTGACGTATTGTTAGTAGGTCACAATGCAGAGATGAATAAACCTTTTATTAATGCTTTGTAAGTCTTACAAAGACCCAAAGAAGTGTTTCTTAAGGTCTTGTTTCATAGAAGTAAATGAGTAACAAATGCATTTTTGCAGTCCTTAAGCCAAAAATGTTACCAGCTCTTTTGTGAAATTGCACTCTGACTTGTTTAAATGGCAAGGATCCTAGCAATGGCTTTAAGTAATGTTCTCTTCTCCATACTTTTCAAAGCTCCAGTGCTTCTTCTCTTTTGATTTGCTGGAATAGCTCCACACGTGTTGTTTCCACATGATATCGAGGTGCAGTGATTTGTCTACTTGTTCAGCTGAAATGTGGTATAACCTATGACTTCTTATCTGTTCTTGTTCTGCTGTCTTCAGACCTAACTGCACTTCTTCTCTCAGTGAGTCTTCCCACAGCACCTAATAGTAGACTCCCTGTCAACTGATCGCTCATTAATCAAATCAGATCAGATCACTGTGGGGTTTTTTTTAGGTTAAATTCTTCTTTAATTTCAGTTTCCTGGCAGAGGAGAAGACCACAAACATTGTGCCACAGTATAAAGTCATTTGGAACTCCTTACTTTTCTCCTGACCTAAGGCTCTGTACCCAGTGAAGTAGCTCCATAGCATGTTGACACCACCACCATACTGGGCAGTAGATACTGTGTGTGTTGGATAATGAGATGGGTTGGCTTTGTGCAAAACATACCTTTTCGATGTAAGAAAAAAGAAGAATGAATTCCACTTTGGTTTTGTCATAAGACCTTTTTTGTTATTTTTAAAAAATGTTTATTGAGCTTAATGCTTAAGTGACAGTAGGTAAAACACAGTCTATTCAAAACTACAATCAACACAGCATTTTCAAAAGCAAATAAAGATGCATTATATCTTTATTAACACTTAAAACACCACATATGCCCTATTTAAAGCTCATTGTAAAATAGTTTTTCACATATATTATAAAATCACAAAGTAAACAGAGCAAAGCAGACATATCTTAAAACAATATTTTAAAAAATATTGACAAATTCTGAAAAAGCTTTGAATTGTTCCTGCACTGCCATTGCTGAGAACAGCAGGCTATGTGGGCATAAGTAGCTATGGCCCGGAGATGAAACATAAGTCTTTAAATGTGCAGTTCAAACACAGAAAATCTGTCATACTGAAGGGAATTAATCAGAATGTTGTTTAGTACTGAAAGTTAAAAGTTTAAATCTGACTAATTTTTTGTAGCCTCTTTGAAGGCCTTTCTCCAAGCTCAGTTTCTAGAGCAGAGCCTGCAGGAACACTTAGGTTATCCATCTCCCTTTCCCAGGCACCGGGTGGGAATCTGCAGGCACTCATGACCTTTTAACCTGAAACCTAGAGACTGGGGATTAACAGATTTGGTTATCTTTTGTAGGCCTGAAGACCCTGTTTTCCAATAACTTTTGCCCCTATCCCAGCTTTTACCCCTTAATAAAGTCCTAGGTTGACACCGTGTCCATTTAAACTTTAATGCTACAGTAATGTTACAAAACATTTCTCTTATTTGAATATAAAAGTCCAAGTAAAACAATAATCTAATTTATCTAATTGTGGTGGAGTGATATCTAGCATATAAGTTAATAAATATTTTACACAACTTTATTTGTAACATAGACAAAGCAAATGTAATATTCAATGGTGTTTCAGAAGGCATGTTTTACTGATAACAGCGGTGCTTTGATGTTTACCTAACCAACACCTCCAGTCTTTAGGACTGACTCAAGTTGTGAAATTTATGGCCGTTTGATAAAGCATCTATCAAACCAGCTTGACAAGGGTGACTGTGTTAGGACTAAGAGCAGGGATCTCCAACTCCAGTCCTGGAGAGCTACTGTGGCTGCAGGTTTTCACTCTAACCCTTTTCTTTCTTAGTGACCAGATTTTGCTGCTAATTAACCCTTTGTCTTAATTTTAAATGATGCACATCTTAAGACTCAGGCCCCTTAATTATTTCTTTTTTACTTAATTAGCAATCAAATAATATTAAGACACCAAATGAACCAACACATAAACAACAACCTGCATCCATCACACAATGACTGAAAAATAAAGAAAGGTGAAGGCCTCAGTAATGTTGATCTGCTCAGGTCCACAAAACATTTTGATAACGCTCTTAAAAAAAGAAAATCAACAGTTTTGGAAATGTCTGCCATGGCAGAATGATCACCATGGAATTAAATAACGGGTTTAATTAGCAAAGAGAATTGGCTTCAAATTAAGAAACTGAATGAAGTGAAGTTGGTTGGAGTTTGAGGCCCTAACTTAGTTGCTCATCTGTTGGCTCACTTCATATTTATGTTTAGGTGCTGCTTAAGGAAAAAAGAGTCAATTCAGCAGTCAGAGTCTCGAGAAAAGTCAATGAAAATACAGGGAAATAGTTCATTAGCGGCAAAAACTGGTCACTAATTACGAAAAGAATGAAAGAATGAAAACCTGCAGCCACAGTAGCCCTCCAGGACTAGAGTTGGAGACCCCTGGCTTAGAGCCCAGAAGCCAGCCACTGCAGGAAGGCCATTAACTGCTTAAACGAAACAACTAGGGGATCAGTTGTATCTGAGCGCTTTCATTTGCAACTGGCCCAGGGAGTAACAGGTAAACTAATTCTACTGGTCTAAAGTATGGCTGTTTATGACCAGTTTTGGAGGCCATTGACACCCCATTGTTTCTTGTTTGGTGGTAAGAATGGTATAAAGTTGGTCGTTTTGGCTTTACCTCTCTCTTACATAGTATCTGGCCATGAAGAGAAGGCCATGATGAAGACAACTTTATCTCAGCATCCATATTGAGCCTGTTTCAATACTCTTTTAAAGGCCTTGTTGTAACAAAGCAAGCTATGCTGAAGGTAAGTTGAAAGCTGCCAATGGATGCAAGATGTACTGATACTTAGGCTGTAAGGGTGTGGTTTGACAATATTCACATAGTATTGAGCTTCCTTTTTGGTCATATTATCAATAATATATTATTAAAGGTGTAACATAACTATTGACTGCTCCTTTACTCTGCCTAATTATTTGATCTTACAGATGTAAAAGGGAAGGAGGGGAGAGTGCTGAAGTACCTGACCATAGAGTGGTAAGTATATGGGATTTTAAACATTTTATTAGGGTCTACACAATAAAAAATATAAAGGGTAAAATAGAGTCACCATAGGATCTGACAGGACAAAACACTAATAAATAGACTCAGTAAAATACAGTAATAAACATATAAGTAATGAAGAAACTAGGTCTTATAGTTCTGTAATACTGTTATGAAAAGTGTACCCTTCTTTTCTGCCATCAAGGAAAGAATCTATTTAACAACCTTCCCTTCTTTTATACACACATTCTGAACAATATTTGTTAACTCTTTTTGCCTTTAATAACATTCATAAATTCTTAAAAGAACAACGCTTCTTTTATAAAAATGTTATGGTAACTCAGCAATTGACTTTAGTACATCCCTTTTCTTATATTTAAAATATAAGAGCATATTAAAACACTACATGCACTTTAATGGATGATTTGCTTTTTAAACCACATTCCCTGGTTTCTTCAGTGATATGCTTATGATAGTGATAGTTTCATAGTGTTCCACAATATACAGTATGTAATAAGTAGGTGTAAACATATGTAACTTGTTATGCCCAGCAGGCACAGGATTTCAGAGAGCAACTGGAAGAAAAAGACGTCAAAAAACCAAAGCAAGGGGCAGAACCAGGAGAACAGCTATCACTAACCAACGCCAGGAATCGTGAGACAAAAAGTCAGAAGGATTTCAGAGAGTTAAAAAAAACAGACAAACAAAGCAAAAACATTTTCAAAAAGGTTTGAAATGAGGGTGCTGTTAGCAAGCATCTAGCAGCACTCAGACAACAATCTCTTAGACACTAACATTACCGGGGAGCAACGACAAAACAACAATGAGGTTTCACGCATTATGACAAATAAATCACAACAAAATCCCTTCATCCATTTTGGAATTATGTGGAGCAGAAGCCTAACTGATCAGCTCTGGAAACAAGACAAGAACCAACTAGTTCATCCCTTGAAAGCACAAACAAGTACAGTCCCATAGACAACCGTACAAGATTAGTCAAGTAACCTACCATGTACATCTTGTGAATATCTAGGAAATGCCGACACAGTCATAAGAAGAGGTTGTACACCCAAACAAATACTTACTAGGTTGGGAAGTGTGACGCAGTATAATGCTTTTCATATACCAGAGATTTCAATTTGTGAATTCTGCATACTATATGTAATGTGTATATAAATGCTCTGTAAATAAGCATAAAAGCCTTAATTAATTTAGCCCCTGCTAGTATGTAAAAACTGGGAACATCAATAACTTCACAAAGTCTTCTATCCTGCTTTGAGCAAATATACATTATTTTACTGCTTACAGTAGGAGGAACATTGAGTAAAATTATATCTACTGAGATACAGAAGGCATAATCAACAACATAGAGAAGTTAATCATGCACACTCAATCACACATGTGCACAAAGACATAAAGTATAAATCGTATCTTTTTGTGGCAAGTAGCTTATAATATAATATAATCTTTCTATATAATACGCTACCGTGGCTGTTCGTTTGTCTGTCCAGGATTTTAAATCACCTGTAGCTCGCAAACCGTTTCACCTATTGTCCTGAAATTTGGTACATATATACTACGTGATGTCTACTACCCGCTTTCAGAGTAATGATTTTTATTATTCTTTTTATTTTAATTTTATTTTATTGTAGAATCAACTCTCGGCAGCACGCAGCAAGGCGGCTGTGTGGTGCATGCGTATGTGCACCGTTCTCATTCCCCACCACCTTCGCGGTCACTTCCCCTACCTCTTCATATCTTAAATCATTCCTGAGGCAGATTGAACACTTAAGTGCCAGCTTAAGTGAAAAATTAAGAAAAAGTACTAAGTAATTGCAACACAAAAACTAACTTAATTAGTTTTAACACGAAAAGATGACGATGAAAGAAGAGAAGCAGCGGGCCGCTAGGGTGGAGTAAAGAAGAGCTGCTCAGGAACCAGCAAGCGCATCAACCTCTGAGCAAATGAATGCTAAACAGAGACAGAGAAAGAGGATGAAAACTAAGAATGCTCAAGTCAAGTGTATTCACTGCATGTTATCATGCAGTATGCCGTTACTGGTATAATATAATATAATATAATATAATATAATATAATATAATATAATATAATATAATATAATAATATCTTATGGGAAGCACAGGGTAATAAAACTACGGTGTTCCCTCCTTTGTCATTTCAGGTAAATCCTGCCAAATCTTCCACCTTTTTCCACAATACTCAACGTTTTTTCACTGGAAGCTCGTTTTATTTCCTGTTGGTCCATTGGTGTCCTTAAGATTGAATAATATCCAAAAAACATGCTATTATTTCATTGTTTTCTTTTGAAAGAGTCTTACTTTGAGCACTCGAGTCAGTCTGATATTAGTATTACTGGAGAAGAATAAGGAACCCCAAGACCACACCATCTTCCTTCGATATTTAAAGTAGAGTTTAAATGCTGAAGTCTTTATAGTCTTGTATGAATTTCTGGACCAGAACCTCAAAGAAAACTCAACACCTTTGAATCTGCTAAAGGGAGGATCTTACTCATTTACTCAACTGAGACACACCAACAAGAAGAGAGATACAATTGAAATATTGTATAAATATAAGTAAATCACAAAGCAACACAGAGAGAATTAGTGAAAAAATGATATTTATAAATGCAAAGCAATCAGAATAAGCTACTCATCTGTTATAGAATCAATTGTCTAATTTAGGGCCTTGCAATTGTAAGTCAGAAGCTTTAGCTACTGTTCCAGCTTGAAATCAGTTTACTGCAGGAAGGATAATATTGATACATAAATATTTATAAATACCTGGTGCAACAAAATAATATATCCAGAAAAAGGGTAGAATTTTCATGGTCTAGTCGCTGTGTTGATCTCAATATAAGGAAATCAAAGACTAAATTTCATAATGAAGCTGCATGGTATATGAACAACCTGTAGCCTTCTGCTCAGTTTTAAGTTACTATGTACATTTCTTAATCAGAGCCACAAGCTGCAGCATGTAATTTAGCCACACTAGATAAGAAAGGCTGACATGCAGATATTATTATAGAAAGAGTAATGAAAGTTAGCCATACATATCTCATCTTTTACAAATAAATTATGTTGTCATACTATGTAAATTCTGGCAAGTGCAGCCACGTTGGCATCCACAGGAATATTTATTAGTGTGCAGAATAAGTTGAACATTTTACATGTCATCCATTGCTTCTAGAATGAGGTTTTGCCAAAGCTTTCAAAAATATTACAATTCATGACAGAGGAACTTATCCCTATGGTTTTGGATACTTTGTCTAAGCCAATTTTTAGAAACTTCTTAATATTTTATCTCAACATTCTTTATTAGTTTCTAAATTGTTTATTTGAACTGTGAACAGTTCAGATCTTAACTTTTACTTTTTCAGTTTTGAGTGTCGCAAGTCAATTTCTGACCTAAATCAGTTCTTAGGCTAAGCCTTTGCTAGTTGGCCAAAGTTGCTTGCTTCTTAACAGTTTCATGGAAACTAAACTATTTGTAGATTTTTTTCTTTCTTTTAAAAGCAATTTCTTGTGGTGCCTTTTGTGAGAGGTGTTTTATAAATGAAATCTAGTAATTCCCTTTAAAATGCTTCTTAGTGGAATATGTGTGTATACTCTTCTCATTTACAGTATAACCACTGTTTTATTTTTAGCACTTCAAAAATTACAAAAAAAATATATTATAAATGAGGCTTTACACCGAGTGCCCTCAGTCAGGCCATGATGATGCAGCAGTGATGTTATCTACAATGCCAGCGTGATAAACTAGTGGAATTCTTTGAAACAAGGAAGCAGGCTTGATCTTTCCAGGCCATCTTCATCCATCTCACTCAGCTGTAGTGGGAGCAGCACCACCTGCTGGGGTGTGCTTGATGTCTTAAATACATGAAAGGCTGAAGTTTCAAGGTACGTTAGATCTGCTCACTTATCATGGAGCCAGAAAGTGGCAGCGTGTTGCATGTTGATTAGCACATGGAAGTAAGAATGTCATTGAGCTCTATGCAGGTGACCATAATGATTCTTTAAAGTTATAAATATTATCACAAGCCCCCTCTATGAAAATATCTATATGTAAAACAAAAAGTACATGTCTGTATAAATCAGTGTTTCCCAAACTTGGTCCTGGGGACCCCCTGTGGCTGCAGGTTTTTGTTCCAACCAGCTTCTGTTTTTAATTGAACTCCTGGGCTAATTAAGTGAACTGATATTTCCCAAGTTCTGTGTTTAGGGAACAATATAGAAATTAGAAAACTAAGTTTGCTAAAAAAAAAAAAAAAATTTAAATGTACCAAGCAGTTATATAGGAATAATGTATGTTTTTTTTTTTTTTAACAGTATTTCCATCTTGATTTTCATTCTACTTTTCTAGGTCTTCTAATTGTTTAATTAATCCATTGTTTACTCATTAGTGGGTCGGTTGCTGCAGCCTTTGATTATTCAGTGTGTTGTTTGCCAGCGTGTCTGCTCTGCTCATTTTAAATTGTCATTATTAGGATACAACAAAGGGGCGAAAAACTGCACAGAGAAAGGGCAAAGTATAATGAAATCAACAAAAGAGAGTTAAGCATTTAAATCTATAGCAAAAGCAGAAATATTTCTAAATATCTTATAAATGT
This sequence comes from Erpetoichthys calabaricus, assembly GCF_900747795.2. Classification (NCBI taxonomy): domain Eukaryota; kingdom Metazoa; phylum Chordata; class Cladistia; order Polypteriformes; family Polypteridae; genus Erpetoichthys; species Erpetoichthys calabaricus. The sequence continues at coordinate 94,779,390 of NC_041395.2, forward strand.
AAAAATCATGCTGCTGTGCTTTTCTGAAAGTCGAATAAAAGAAAAATAATACCAGCTAATTAAATGAGCTCAGTGCTATCAGGTGTTGTCACTGATTAGGAATCCGGTTGGAACAAAAACCTGCAGCCACAGGGGTTCCCCAGGACTGAGTTTGGGAAACACTGGTATAAATTTACGGTATGCACTGCCTTTTAGCAGTTATTTGTACACTGTTTTTAAATACTGTAGCCATCAGTGTTGTTGACTACTCAATAAGTTTAGTTTTGTCTTTAAACAAGTGGTACATTTCTTATTAAGTCAATTACTAAGGGCAACAGACTTATTAAGTTATTTTATGAATATCAAAAATATTATGTTCCCTTGAGTATTGGAAAGTTATTATGTAAATAACATTTATTATTATTATTATGTTTAAACATTACAGCAAGGATGTGGATAAGAAGTTCGGTGAGAGCACACTAATTAAAGTAAGGATATTTGCACATATCTGGAAAAAACAAATTCCCATTAGGGAGTGTTACTTTTTCTCACGGTACTATTTAAAAATATACTAATTAAAACTGTATGTTCTGCCATATACTATAAAAGTGTGCTTTGATGGGCTGGTACCCCTTGCAGGATTGTCACTGGTCCATTACGTGGCTGGGAAACCAGAGTGAAGGAGAAACAGAACATTTTCAGGAGATTGTGAAGTGATACCCTAAATATGAAAGTGTGTTATTGGTATTGGTATCAAACAGGAACATTTATCTGGCTGGGTGGTCAGCACAATGGAAAGACAGTGAGAAACAATGGGACACAGACACCTGCAGTGCTTACTGGGACCTGTAGTTCTGTGGGGCAATCCTGTTGGATTCCATGGGGGCTGCCAGGGAGAGCTCTTGGGATTTTCAAACTCTACTTTCAGGGACTTCTGTTTGACCCAGAAGTGCTTCCAGTAGGCTATGCTCCAGCACCAAAAGTACTCCCAGGTGTCCAGGTGAGCTGCAGTTGGGTGGAAGAAGGACAACGCTTCCCTGAAGGGGTGGAAGGAGAGGGAACAGAAAAAGGAGAAGAAGACTTGTGTTTGTGTTACTTTTGAAGCCTTTGTGAGGTACTTGTGATAATAAAACCCTGGACTTGAGTCATGGGGTGGTGGTTTAGGGTGCTGGTATGCCCACTAGTGGTGACAGTGCATGCTATAGAACTTCATTAGAAAATGCATGATGGCATCTAGTGTTCTGGGAGATACTACATATATTTAAAAAGTACCTTAGAACATTTCTAAACTACACTATACAAACCATGCACATTTCTTATACACCATGCCACATGCACTCATGATGGATATCATAAATCATTACTATGACTTCAAGGTTCATCAGTTCACCTTTGTTATATGTCCTGTCTAATGCTACAGCAAGTATAATTTAAAGTAACAAGTTTATCTATTCTACTCTTAACTAGGATTATTTATATAATTGTCCACTTTTTAATTGTTGTTCATAAACCAGCTTTTATTTTTCTGGTAAGTATAACTATTAACATTTAAGTATATGTCTACAGCTTTTTGTTTTCTGGGTACTTAACAGATGCCTGAACCTTTTTTGTGAAATTATTTTATTAGAAAAATTAGCAAAGCACAAGATCAATTGCACTGTATTAATTTAAAAAAAACTTTTTTTCAATTGATCCTAATGTATATTGCATCACAAGGTGCTTCACAGACAATAAAAACAATAACATATTTAGAATGAGTTCAAAAAATTATAAATAAATAAAATATACAAAATAAAAAAAAATTTGAATTGAATTAATTAAAAAGTTGTTCAATAAAAGTAAGTTTTTAAATTAGTCGTAAAACTAGTAAATGTTGGAGAATCTCTGACCTGCTGTGGCAAAGCATTCCACATTCGTGGTGCATAACAAATGTTCAATGAACTGAGGGGACTGCTAAAAAGATACTAAACTAAAATGAATATTTGTTTTTGGTTAACATTAAGTTAGACAATCTCTAATACAAGGGATGTTCAAAAAGTTTCCACACTTTTATATTTTCATTGGAAACATTGAAGGTGGGAGGAGTAGTAATTGGGTATTAAAAAGTTGGTATGACGCTGGGAAAAATGCATCGTAAACAAAGGTGACTATGTAGAAAAGTGATGTAATTTATTTTTGAAAATCTTAAATAGAGTTAAAAAAAAGTGTGGAAACTTTTTGAATTTCCTTCTTATAATCAGGAGGTAAACTATGTAGGAACTTATAATCTAACTAGTCATTTAGCCCATTACAATAACGGGAGCTAGAACAGTAGTGCATAAACATTAGTAGGAACAGTCTATATTAAATGGCAAGGGACTTTGACCTCATTCTTTTTGTTGGTCGTATTTTTCTTTCTTTCAGCCTTTCTTTTGTTGATGTTTACTTGCTGAGCTGACCGTTCTTCATGGGCTTCCGCCGTGTATTGTGTGTCTTTAATTTTCTGTGACAGTAATACTGTCTTGTACGTCCACTGGCTTCTACGTCTGTAATATACCTTTAATACTCTCTGGCGGTAATACAGGCGTGCGCGTCAGTAATATGCCTTTAATCTCCTCTGACAGTAATACTGACTTGTATGTGGCTGTAATATGCGTCACTGTATTGTGTACCTTTAATTTCCTCTTGCAGTAATACTGGTTTGTATTTCCGTAAAACACCTGTAACTTTCTCTGACAGTAATATCACACATCACACCGTGCTCCGCGCATGCGCACTTCACCAGAAGACACACACACACGGACACCTGGACGCACAAAGGGATTTTATTAAAGAGGATAACTTAAAATCAATTGAAATATTCACAGTAAGCCAATGTAATTTCTCCAGAATAGTACAGATATACACTTTACCATCATCAAGAACACTGTGTCCGCATTTTGATTCATTTTTCAGATATTCTATACATTTTTGGGCAGGCTACTATAAAGTGCATTGCAATAATTAATTCTACTAGTAACGAAAGCAGGAACTAGCTGTTCTGCCTGCTATAAATGATAGTAAAGACATCACTACTATCATCATTATAAATGATAAAATGCAGTGTTAGTAGCCCTTTTCAAATGATATACAAAGATATATTCAAACTCAAAGCTCACTACTAAATTTTGAGTGGCTGACTTCAGGCCTACTAAATTCATCTTGTGGCTCTTAATCCAAACTCAATACTCAATAATGAGTACCTTGGACTTACTGTGACTAAGTTTTTTAAAAATTGCTTGCCATCTAAAACCCAGTGTCAAAGATAAAGTTTAATAAAATACTCTCAGCATAAAAATTATATTATTGATTGTGCTTCTCAATGGTTAACATTAAAAAAGAAAACAAGAGAAGTTCCAAAGTTGAATCTTGAGGCGCACCAAACATAACGAATACAATATAAGATCAAGTCTCACCAATAGAAACTGAACTTTCATGTAGGTAAGACAAAGCAGGGTAGTGTTGCTCCAAAGATATCTACAAGACTTCAAGATGGTCAACAGTATTGAAAACAGTATAAGAATACGGTACTCATTTACATAAATCTTCAAACAAATATCATTTCTTACCCTCGTCAATGCAATTTCTCAATTATATTGATGTACTGGAACTTTTCAAACAACTTATTTAAATTCATTCATTTAATGAATGGATTAGATACAAATTACTGTAGGATCTTCACCATCAAATGAAATCTGGAGATTAGTTGAAAATTATCCTACAATCAGGGTCTAAATTAGGCTTTTTTGATATTACTTGCATCACAGTATTTTTAACATAAGAACAGAGGTAATTACAAAATAATAATGATATCAGCTCTAACAGATGGAATGCTGCTGACCTCATTAAACAGTTTTGTCAGCAGTATCTCTAGACTGATGAAGCTTAAGGGCAAAGCAACTACGTGTTACGGCTATGTAAGCCAAAGAGTGAGAACAGAACTGGATGAGCAGGCCGCATTAAGCAGGGATGAAAGGCAAAAATATCTTTCATTAGTTGTAATCCAAAGAGAGTATTCCATGAAAAAGGATATATACAGTAAACACATACATATGCCAAAATCACTGAAGAAGAGGAAAATTCAAGATACAAACAAAAGATCAAAGCACTAAACACCAGGAACAAAACTCAACTAAGGACTTGCATAGAGACACAATGAAAAACACCCCCTGTTTTTTGTATTTCCCCCCAGTAACATTGTTCTCAATTGTGGTCTAAGCAAGCAGGAATGGAGCTTTGTCTTGGACAAGAATGCTCAGGTGTTGTGGTCATCTGGGCTGCAGTTACAATTGTCTGATATAGCAGTCTTAGGTAACAGCCAGAATCCATTGTATTAATTCCTTTCATAATTTTAAAAACTTCAATCATTTTTCTCATTACACTCTGTTTGCTTAAATTGAAAAGGTTCAACTCCTCCAGTCATTCCTCATTTCTCAGGCTAGTCACTCATCGCTGAAGCTTCTCTAGCACTGTTACGTCTTTATTGTAATGTGGAGGTCTAACTGTACACAGTAGTTCAGAAGAGGCCTCACCAGTGCGTTATAAAACTTAAGGAAAATCTCCTTTGTCTTGTACTCTGCACATCATGCTATTAAAACCTAACATTCTTTTAGCCTTCTTAATGGCTTCTGTACACTGTGTAGATAGTGATGATTCCTTCTCAAAAGAGGCACAGTACTTCAAGTTTCAGATGTCCATTGTGTATTCAAAACTAACATTTCTACTTCCTAAATCTTGCATGTATTTTCATTAAACCTTATATACTATATATCTGTTTAAGTCTTTATGCTGTCCAAATCCCTTTGTCCCTTTCTGCCATGTCACCTAGTTTGTCATCTTCTGCCTGTTATTTTTGTTGCTATATAGATTATTTATATATATTAAAGAGGAAAATTGCCACAGGATTGATCCCTGAGGGTCACCACTTTTAATAGCTGTTAATTTTGATACAATCCCCATCTCTATAAATATGATCTTCCTGTGTTTGAGGCAGTGGTACGCCCACCTACGTATTGCACTCTGAATTCCCACTTCTTTCAATTTGATGCAAAGCCTTTCATGTGGCACCTTTTGAAAAGCTCTGTGAAAATCATGACAAATAATTTCATATGACCCTCTTTGATCGTATACATTTTATACTTTCTCATTGAATTCCAGCATATTAGTAAAACACAGCCTCCCGCAGTCTGAAGCCATGTTGACTGTTCACTAAGATTCCTGTTCTAGACATGTAGTACTCGATCCTTTCCTTTATAATTTCTTCAATTAATTTACCTGTGATACATATCAAGCTTACTGGTGTATTGTTACTGGGATATCCAGGAAAATACTCATACAGTGTTTCATTTCTTTATGATATTGCATTCATCCATCTATTTTCAAACCCAGTAGTCTAGGTCACAGTCACAGGGAACGAATGACTATCCTTCTTTATAATAAATTTCTGAATATTTTATGATTCATATACTGCTTATATTTGCAGTCTGTTTTTTAACAGAGGTTGTTTTCTAAAAGTTTAAAGCTGCCTTAAGCACCAATTTTAAGTACTGTTTAGGATTTCTAAATTCTTTTGTGATGCTGCCATCTTCTGTTGATCTCTTGTAGTGTGTGAAGGACGCTGGCCAAACAGGTCTGAAGTCCTAATTCTCATTAAACTAGAAGATGAAGCTAAAATGCTTCTAACATGTGACTCCCACATTGTTGGCACTTAAATATTTTTGCAATTATAACATATAATATTAAAAGTGAAAATCATCTCTTTAAAAACTAGAAGCTGAAAACAAAAAGGGGTTGTCAAACAAGGTAAATCATCAAGCACTGTAAGTAGTTGTAACTATGGCAGATGTAATAAAGTTTGGTCCTTTTTCCAATGAACTTATTTTAAGAGTTTTCAAGTCTGTCTTTTGGCAGTGAATGACTGGGTGGCCACAACATGATGAGAGTGATAACATTTTAAGCTGTTAAGGATCTCAAGTGGCACATGAATTACACTACTACTGTATATTGTTGTGTGTTCGGATAAAGAGTACCTTGTCTCATCATGAATAACTACCGTGTTTCCGGAAAATAGCACCTAGTGGTATTTCCTTTCATCTTTATGCAGACGACTGTCAGGTTTATTTCCCTCTGAAGCGCCAACGTCCATGTTCTGTCCAGTCCCTGCTTGATTGCCTTATTGACATAAGAAGTTGGATGGCATTAAATTTTCTAAATTTAATGAGAACAAGACAGAAGTCATGCTATTTAGACCCAATGGCATCAGCGAGACCCCCCTGCATCGACCTTTCCACTTTGGCTCAATTTAAGAAATCCATGATCACAAATTTAGGTGTGAAAACGGATTCCACTTCAAAACTTGATGGCCATGTGAACGCAGTGGTAAAACCTTGCTTTTTCCAGTTGAGGCGGCTGTTAAAAATCAAGCCTGTTTTGTCTAAACACAACCTTGTAACAGTGATATATGCTTTTATAACCTCTCGTCTAGATTACTGCAATGCGCTTCTTTTTGGAATTAGCCAGGCCTCCATTGCTCGCCTACAGCTGGTGCAAAATGCTGCTGCTCGATTTTTAACTGATACAAGAAAGCATGAGCACATTACCCCGATTTTGGCTTCCCTTCACTGGCTTCCAGTTTGTTTTCAAATCCATTTTAAGGTCCATGTATTTGTTTTTAAATCCTTTAATGGTTGTGCCCCATGTTATTTGTTGGAACTGCTGCACCCTTATGTACCATCTCGCTCTCTCAGGTCAGCAGACCAGTTCCTAAGACACGATGCAAACTCCGAGGTGATCGGGCTTTTTCAGCTGCAGCTCCAAAACTCTGGAACGATTTGCTGTTGCACATTAGGCAGGCTCCTTCACTAGCTGTCTTTAAATCTTATTTAAAAACACACTTTTACTCCCTGGCCTTTAACCAGGTATGATATGTTGGCTATCTGTATACTTTTTATTATGAATCTCTTCAGCTCTTATGTGTTTATGTGTTTCTGTTTCTTTTACCCTTTGGTTATTGTGTGTCTGATATGTTGGGTTTTTAATGTACAGCACTTTGGTCAGCCTTGATGTTGTTTTTAAAGTGCTTTATAAATAAATAAATAAATAAATAAATCTGATAGTGGGCCATTTTTGCTGTGAAAAGATAATTTAGCAGAGTTTACTAGTCTAAAATACTGTGGTGAAAGTGGCAAAGGAATGTTCCTGACGATCAGTGGATAAACAGACCTGGGAGTGATGGTGAGTGTTCATCTGAGTCCTCAACACTATTTTTAACCATTAGAGTTTCCTTCAGTAGACTAAGAAACTGACCAATCAATAAATTGCTTTATATTTTAGTATTTTTACGTGAGGGATACTTTAGTACCAGGAATAAGTGTACTTATACAAATGTTTTTACATGAAAGAGGAGGTAAGTTTTCATAAAAGTGGCTATGACAGCCATTTGTCAGGATAATTCCATTAGGTACTGGATTTTCAGTGTGGCTTAAGGGTATACAGGGATCAGAGTTATGGATACATGGGAGCATCTAAGTAAATGCAAAATTTGGGTATCGTGATTAAGGTCAGACACTCTAATCCAAACATAAACACACAAAGTGATTTATCATTAAAGTGTAGGTTAAATTAAGTAAAAATGAACATCCCAATGAGTAAGATTTACCAAATCATATCACTCTAACAGAGTTTAACAGTGTCATTGTAGCTTACTTTAACTCATAGTAAATTACAACTCTTACAGCCTCTCTGGGCTTCCTTAAGAATTTTTGTGGACCTCTCAGACCATATTAAGAATGGTGCCTATAGATGATGCTTGTAACAGGATTCCCCATTTGCAGCATTAGGATTCATTTTTGTTGTGAAACACTCAATAATCGTGGAGTACCCTCCTGTATTATTTATGATGCAGGTCCCTGCCTCTCCATCAGGGCTCCTATAATTATCCATGACCTTACCGGTACCTTAAAAGGCACCTCTGGTTCCCACACTAATCACGTCCTTCTGGAAATCTTATCTTACCTTTCCTAAGAAAACAAAAGAACACGTTTTGAGTTATCTGGAGTTCTTCACCTGTTGCTCAAGGGTTTTCCTACACTCATTCCTTAAACATCATCAGGAGAAAGAGCAAAGTATGATAGTATGCAGCAAGTACAAGGATGGAATTGAAGTGCATGAAGGAGATAATGTTTGCCCAGAGTACAGGCATGCACCATTTTTAATGAATATACATATAGCTTTGTTCCTGACAGAGTTTTCATTGTGGGAAAGAATAGAAGAAACTGACTAAGAGCTGGGAATGTTATTTTTCCAGAAGGGATCTACCATTGAGATATGGTGACTAATTAGAAATCATCAGGACAACTGCGCTTTTGTTGGGAGGGAGCTTGTCAGCTGCCATTCACGGTTATTATTTTGTCCATTTGTTGTAAGTTGGGTTTGAAAGGTTTAAGGAAATGTGTTAAATTAATGCTATTCACCATGTTTTCTTTATTTTGATATCTTTAATTGATTTAAAAAAATTGTAAAAAGTTTTATCAACCAAATCTTCCACCACTTTCCAATTTGTCTTGTAGGTTCTCCTCCTTTTTTCTTTGAGGGCCTGTCTGCATTTTGTTAATACTTCATTGTGCTGTTGTGTGGTCTTTGCCATTCATTCAAAGGCAGTTGAGGTTGATGTCAGCTCTTTAAAGTCATCGTCATGCCTGGCGGTCTACTTAATGTCTAGTTTGATTTTGTTTTCATGTTTTACACAAAATCTAAGCATATGTCACAGGATTTTTACATCGATAATGAGGAAGCAGCACATCTCTGTAGCTAAGTTACTTGATTGAACTCCCAAAGGCTGCTGCTTCAATCGGTTCTGTTTTCTCATTATGACAATGGCTTAGCCGCAGCTTGTAATGGCCTTTTTAGATTTGTTTTTATTTACTGCAGCATGGTCAAAATCTGTTTTCTTCTTAACAATTTTACAAAATATTTCCATCAACTGTTAACATGTTTTTGATATATTTTTATAGAAGGATAACTCACTTTTGTAGTGCAGGATCCCTGAGAGTTTAAACCTACACCAGTGATGAAATGCATAACCCCCCAGTCACACATCTACCCTGAATTGTGGGGGAAAACAGAAGTCCCACTCTAACACTGGAAAACTGTGCACAGAATGGGCTCTAGCCAAAAACACAAAGGCTGTAAAACATCCAAAAGAAGCAGAACGTATAAATGGCCTATTTGGCTTTATAAGTTTATTCGCTGTCTGAAAGTTTAATGCTCCAAGAAATGATTGTCTTCCTGTTATATAGGTGACTGGTTCTTAGTTTTTGCCTATTTATACTGTACATACCCATATGTTTGTCACCAAGATAGCATAACACTAATATGTACAAGTTTGCCTCTGTGAATGAATTTGAAAAGCACTGAAAAAAAACATTAAAGGGAAACTATCATATGGCCAATGAAAGGATTAACATTTGACATAAAGAATAAAATGTGATATTATTATGTATAATTAGCAGGAAAACAAAGAAAAAAAGCATATGTCTAATGAATAATTATCACACAATACAGACCACCATATTGTTTGATTGAATGGTATTTATTACATTTCTGTCATCTATGATTTAGTTTGTTTATTCTTATTTGGCGGCCGTATCCACCGTATTCCAGTTTTTTTCTTTAACAGATGTTTTTTTCAAGTTTAAACATTGGTTCACTTGCTCGTACCGATGTCCAGCTGCTCCTGGTTTCAGAAAGTCAGATGGGCAATCTCAAATGACCGTTCGTTGGATAACAAGTTGACAGCGCGAATAAGCAAGCTGTTCAAACTGTGCAGGAAGTTATTGATACAGCTACATTAGTGCAGAACATTACATGAACATGCAGATGTTTCATTTTAAGCCTGACATTTGAAAGAGTTTTATCTTTTATTATTTAATTTATTAGCTATCGCGTTCAACATATGACTAAAGAAATGTTATTATTATGCAAGTTCTTCTTCTAATGAAACGTTGGGGTTGTTTTCCCAGCACATCTTGTGCATTTTATACAAATATTTGTGTTTGTCATACTGATATTACGAGAGGCATCATGGGTTGGATTATAAAAAAGAAAGTAGGGTGGCACAATGGCACAAGGGGCAGTAGCTAAGAAGTACTGTAGAGCACAGATGTTAGGGGCATTAGAGAGCATTATTAAAAGTTTTATTTTACTGATCAGTTTACAATGATGCCTATTTTTACTTGATGTTTTTATTCTTGCTAAAGAATCACGAGCTTCTTTGAATAAAAGTCTCTGCTAAATGTAGCTTCTGTATGTTCTATATATACGCACTTTGTTTTCTTGCGCAGGTATTCTTAGTGTCTTTTTGTCTCCATGTTCAATCCAGTGGCAGATTCCAGTATGTTTGACATACCTGGTACTTGACATAAAGAGTGGGATAAAACTCACAAATACAGTCTTCGGCTTCTTAAACTTCTCAAACTGAGTTTAAATATCTTGATCTTCTGCTGTACTCTAACTAATATTGTTTCATTTGAAGACTAAGGGATTGGAGAAAGTTTAAGCCCATCTTGATTGCTGGCTTCAGTCCCAATGACCCATCTTTCCTGTGATGGTGGTCATCTGCGCCTTTATTGGCTGATATTTCAGTCAGTGATTTTCTACCTTCAGTTACACATTGGGGTCAACCTGTAGTTAAAGTAACCTGATTTTTGTAAGTCACTTTGGACAGCAGCTTTTGTTAAAGTTATAAGTAATGATTTTCTTGGCTTTCTCCTAAAGCGAACCACCACTAAGGATGACAGCTTCAGTTCTCTTGTTGCCATAATTCTGAGTTGCTCTCTCAAGTCTAGTGTTTCAACTTTCTCTACCCATTTAAGATACGACGTTTTTTGCAAATTTTGAATGTCAATTTGAAGTGAGAGGTTTTGCTGTAAAAAAGTGGGCTTCCTAAAGGAAAAGATCTTTGTTTGCTGTTGATGCTATAGTATATACAGTATATGTAATGTCATATTGTTGGTATTGTATTAGCGTCACTTTTTTGAGGAGACATACAAGTAATAACTTCATTGTACTATGTGCACATGACAATAAACCTGAACTTGTACTCTATGTGTTTGTTATCTTGTCATCAGTATTATTATTCAATAGCAACATGTATTTATATTGGACAAGGATGTAGTGCTTTACAGAATGTCAAAGAAGTAGTTATATGCAAAGAGAACCAAATTAAATATACAGTATACAACAAATAAATTGTGTACACTTACAAATGAAAGATATATAATTAACAGTAGAGTCCTTAGAGGAAAATCCGTAGAGGACTGCTGAGGTTTCCAAATGACAATCCAATGATAAGGTCAGATAACCAATTTGGGCAGAAAAAAAAAGGAAAAACTTCTTTTAACAATGCAAACAAATATCCCTGTGGTTCCCAGTCAAAAGACCACCCATTAGTTCTCTAATGTTTTTTATTAGGGTCCGTCTTAGGGTATTTCAATGCAGTTTGTGTTGTGATAAGTTGGGGTATCTGCTCTCATCACAGGTGGCTGCACAGGACTTTGATCAGATGGTGGTCTGTGCAACTTTATACTGAATGCTTGCCTTCTCACTTTCAATCACATTTGGTTTTAAAGTCTCTCAATAAATTAGCCAACATTAATTTCATATAACCCAGAAAGCACAATTACAAAGCAATTACAATACAATACAATTTAACTTACTTTATGTATAGCATTCTTCACTAAGTGCAAGTGGTGAACAATTCTCAGTTAACATACAAGTATAGATTATACTAATTACCAAATAAAGAACTGGTACACATTTAAATACAGATTTGTTAATATGCATGGGGAACATGTTAGAAATTAATTAATCATAAATGGAAACCAATGACATCTGTCCATTTATTAACAGATGAACTATGGCCAGTTGACAATGAAGGAGATTAAAATTGTAATATAGAAAGTCAAAAACAACATTACAGTCCTGGAGACCACAGCCAATTGGCTCCTTACCCGCTCTTGGGTTTTCTATTATGGAGTCTGTGCTGGATGCCCAATCTGCTGAGAGAATCTTTCCATCTAATGATTCCAACGCTCCTTTATCCGAAATGCCTTTTCCATATGCAGGAGAGCAGCCTGGCAGTAGAGCAGTGGCACCAAGTGTAACATCCAGATGCCAATAACAGAAAAAGAATAGAGAAGAGTTAGTAATTGTTTATAAATATTGTGATACAGTGATCCCTCGCTATATCGCGCTTCACCTTTCACGGCTTCACTCTATCGCGGATTTTATATGTAAGCATATTTAAATATATATCGCGGATTTTTTGCTGGTTCGCGGATTTCTGAGGACAATGGGTCTTTTAATTTCTGGTACATGCTTCCTCAGTTGGTTTGCCCAGTTAATTTCATACAAGGGACGGTATTGGCAGATGGCTGAGAAGCTACCCAACGTACTTTTCTCTCTCTCTCTCTTGCGCTGACTTTCTCTGATCCTGACGTAGGGGGTGTGAGCAGGGGGGCTGTTTGCACACTTAGACGATACGGACGCTCGTCTAAAAATGTTGAAAGATTATCTTCACGTTGCTATCTTCTGTGCAGCTGCTTCCTGAAGCGACATGCTGCACGGTGCTTCGCATACTTAAAAGCTCGAAGGGCACGTATTGATTTTTGACTGTTTGTTTTTCTCTGTCTCTCTCTCTCTCTCTCTCTCTCTCTCTCTCTCTCCCTGCTCCTGACGGAGGGGGTGTGAGCTGCCGCCTTCAACAGCTTTGTACCAGCGGTGCTTCGCATACTTAAAAGCCAAACAGCCCTATTGATTTGTTTTCTTTCCTCTGTCTTTCTGACAGACTCTGCTCCTGACGCGCACTCCTTTGAAGAGGAAGATATGTTTGCATTCTTTTAATTGTGAGACAGAACTGTCATCTCTGTCTTGTCATGGAGCACAGTTTAAACTTTTGAAAAAGAGACAAATGTTTGTTTGCAGTGTTTGAATAACGTTCCTGTCTCTCTACAACCTCCTGTGTTTCTGCGCAAATCTGTGACCCAATCATGACAATATAAAAATAACCATATAAACATATGGTTTCTACTTCGCGGATTTTCTTATTTCGCGGGTGGCTCTGGAACGCAACCCCCGCGATGAAGGAGGGATTACTGTACTTACATTTCTGTACAAATGCCTAACAAACAGAAATGAAGTATACACCGCTAATCAGCAGCTCTAGTCAAGGTATGCTAGACTAAAGTAGTGCGTCTTCAGCCTGGAAAAAGCTGAGATGAAAGAGGCATTTCTAAAGTTAGCAGGCAGATCATTCCACACTAATTAATTAATTTCACATTAATTAATAAAACATAGAACAATTATTGGCAAGCAGTACAAGTTAACAAAGTAGGAAAGCAGAATGTAAATAAAATCAAATGTAAGATAAATAACAGTAAAAAGCGGAGACATTTGGGTAATGGCTAATGTCCTGCTATCAGTTCCTAATAAAACAACTAACTGAATGTACATTAAATAGATTGATCTGATATACTGTATAGCCTGGCGGGATCAAAGTGCAGTTGTTAGGTCTGCTGCCTCAAAGCTTCAGGACACCCAGGTCAGTCCATGAAATGGTGTGGAGCGGAGTGGAGCTTGCACATTGTTTCAGTATATATATACTTTTTGCCAGCTATTCCAGTTTCGTTCCACATCCCATTATTGCACACACTAGTTTGATGAATGGCTCAGACTGACTAAATCCAAATGTGAGTGTATGCTCTACTGATGTCCCTTTAAGGGTTAGTTTGCATAAACTTATGTGACAGTGGAGTCGACATTATTATGATAACCAGAAAATAAAAAAAAAGAAATACACACAGGGAGCAAATCTAAAGGAGGAATGATGTGAATGCACAAATCAGAAGATCTCAGGCACTGTGTCTCTCATGTTTATGTGGGGTAAGCTGTGATAATGGATATTCTGTTGGAATTTATAGCTTTGGATGTCAGTAGCAGAGTTTTGAAAATGATTGCATAACAGACAAAAGCTGTTTTAGATGGGCCATTTGAGAGGTGACATGGTTGATGCATTTGCTCTGTCTTAGTCCTCTGGCAGCAGAACTTAAAGAGATGACTGTTGTAATCCACCCATGAGGTCATGAAAGCTTGACAGAGTATTTCCACAGAAATGCAGCAGCTGCTCCCTTTTGTCACTGTGGATGTCACTAATACTTGAGGTCATGAAATAGATAAGGGTCTTTCTTGGATTCTGTTTTTTCTCCAATTAAACATATTGTCCTACAAATCGGTCTTCTGTTGGGTTATTTTAGGACATCCTTACGGAAAAAATATTTTTATGAATGAAAACCCTGCATGTTAACTTCCATTTCTAGTTATAAGGGTGGTTTAGTCAGCTTGTATGTGCCTCTTGACAAGTGATAATACAAACTCATGTGTGCAAAGATTTTTAATCACAGAGTGTAAAAAAATACTTCAGCGCTTCCCTTGGTGGTCTATCTAAAAGAGGTCAAGGATGAGGACTCAGCAAGCCGATTGTAGGAAAAAAGAATATTCTTTCCTTCCATGTCAACTTTCCCTGAATCCACCAGTTTATAGCACTTTTCTACATGAGATTAGCCATATAGTAAGCTGCTATGTGTCAAATTATAAAAAGTTATTTCCAAGCCAAGATCTTAACAGCTAAAAACAAACAAAACACGAGGTTATGTAAGGTCTTCTTAGAGAGCAAAAAAACACAAAATCACATCCAAAACTAGAAATTAAAGAAAAACAGCAAATTCCAAAAAACAGGCAAACCTCAACAAAGTACAGGAAAACAAAATTGAAAACTCATTTATTGAGCACTAAATCAGTTCTTCTTCATGTAGATACTGTAGCGGTCAACAGATTGTTTTTCCAGGGCTGCAATCTGAACTGGCAGAGGAGGAAGAAATTCTTTTGAGAGCCTTAGAGAGAAGGAAGGATGGTCGTTGGATGCTGTCACATGGAGAGAATAAGTAGAAGTTAGTACAGGAGTACGGGAATCTTTAGATTGTTAGTTTGCAGGGGAATCATATGCAGGATCAGCGTGGTACTAGTCCATACCAGTGTTTGTTGTTTGTGTAGGTGCTTCCTGTGGTTTGTAACAACCTTAAAGGGGCAGTAGGCATGTTAACCTTTAAACATTTTTTGTATGCCAGGTTTGGAGCTTAACTACATTTGGTGTAGACAGACCATGATAAAGAAGTGGGACACCACCCTGGTGACCCCATATAACTGAAGTGCATTAAACACAAAATACTGTATATACGCAATAATTGTAGAAACATCTTTCCAGATGCACATTCCCAATTGAACCGTCTCATGATGGCGGATCTTCTGGTCTTAAGTCCTTCCAGCACAAAAAGGCAGGTCTAAGCAGGACGGACACATGAAGTGATGTTAGGGGTGTTACAGCTGTTAATCTTCTGGTCTGCAGAGGGAGGAGGAGAAAAGCCATTAGGACACAGCGACAACCCCTGGAACAGCAGAGAATTACAATCACCAGAGCCCTTAAGCTGTTCCCAATGTGTACACAATTGACAGTGTGTGACTATTATCATGTCAGGGATTGTTAAAATATTATATACATTGTGAGCCTGGGTCCAAACATAATCAGACAAACACTACTTCTTTATCAAAACACACGTTTATTAAAGCAAAGTTCCACACAGCACACAGTGCTCCCAGCACCAATCACCCTCCTCACGGGCTTCTCTCTCAGTCTCCGTGGGCTGCCTTTCCTCTCCTCTCGGGAGCTTCGTCCTGCTCCTGCTCCCGACTCTAGCTCCTCGATTGTAGGAAGGTGGCCCCTTTTATTTCCACCCGGATGTGCTCCAGGTGCCTGATGACACTCTTCCGGCAGCACTTCTTGGTGTGGCGGAAGTTCTGCCCTTGCATCCGGAAGCACTCCGGGTGTCCCTGGAAGGTCCTTCCTCCACTTTCCCAGGTGTGGTGGAAGTGTCGATCTCCCGGGCTCCCCGACGCTCGGGTCCCTGGCGGTGGCCACGGGCCCCAGTGGGTTTGAGCCTCCTTGCTCCTTCCCCGTGGTCCCCTCAACATCCAGGGCAGTCATCCCCTCGTGGCCCGGGGGACATATAAACCACCTCCCAGTCCTTCCAGGCGTCCCAGCCGGGTCTGGCCCCCAGCCTCCTGTGACAATATGAACAGCTCCAATGCAGGTAAAATACAAGTGGCAACAGATGCACACAGATAGTGGAATTTAACATGTTGACTATTAAATACAAGGTAACACATAGTAGTCTATCAATAGATGGATGCCACTTACAAATTATCTCATAAATCATCTTGTGCTAAATACAGGTGGGTAGCAGATGTAAACAGAGGATAGCTGGCATCTGAAATAAGAATAAAAAATCAGCGTGGTATCACAGAAAGAATATTTATTGGCGAAATAGAACAAACATTAATGCAAATATATTGACACTATATGTTATGAATGATGATTTAAACAACTTTTCACTCAAAGAGATGGTTTTTCTTCACACATAGGACAAAAATAATGTGTTTCCCATCATTTTTTTGTCTGTTGTTCACATCTGCCAAGACTTAGTCGGGTGTTCTTTTTTCTTAGTTGGAGGTAGAGATTCTAAATTATGAAACTTACCATTGTCTTTTGTTTTTCTTGCAATATTTGCCTTTTTTCTCTATAGTACTAGGATGTTGTACTATGTTAGTCATTATGGATGTAGTTTAGAAGTCAAGCAAAATGACACCTTTTATTGGCTAACTAAAAAGATTACAATATGCAAGCTTTCGAGGCAAATCAGGCCCCTTCTTCAGGCAAGCTTAGCTTGAAAAGGTCTATTAATTTTTTACATTTAAGATTTCTCACTTAAAGGTTTTCCAATGTTATACCTGTTCTAGTATGCATATAAACACAGGGAACTTCAGTTCCTGTATTACATTTTGCCTGAAGAAGGGGCCTGAGTTGCCTTGAAAGCTTACATATTGTAATCTTTCTAGTTAGCCAATAAAAGGTGTCATTTTGTTTGACTTCTCACTACATGCTTTTTTCTCTAATAAGACATTCAACAAACCCTTCTCTACATTTTGATATGTTATTGAAAAAGGTTTCCAACACTCTGACTTGAGAAAACTTAAGTAGTAGAATTCCAGCTGAGACTCCAGCTTATGTCACACTTTCTATAAACCACTTGTGGATTTGAAGATGCTCTACCACCTTTCTGATATATCTGAAACTTTTCATTGTACTGTCCCCATTGCCATTGAGTTCTTTCAATGGAATCAAGTTTTAAGGTCATTTCGTAATCTTGCTTTTTCTGGCCTTCTTCAGACTGTTTAGGTGAAATTCATGTATTTATTATTTTGTCAGACAGAGACTTGGTCTATGTGAAAATCATTAGAGAGAAAGAAGCAAGAGGACTAAAAATAAAGGTCACAAATGAAGGACATAATTCAATTTTTTGTAGTGGTTTAAGAAAACATTGTAATGAATTTCAGATAAGGAATGAAATTCAGCCATTGATAAAACAAGTTCTTCAATCTGTGCAAATCTGTGCAAAGCATGGCAAATATTGCAAATCTCATTTAAAATTATTTGAAAAGCATTTGAGACAAGATCCAAATGGTAGTAATCAAGGGTCCTGCCTCACTAGGTCATGTGTTTTGAGAATGTTCCATTCTTTAATCATTTTGGGTCAAAATAGTTTCATATTCCTCAAATAATCTTGGATCTAAAAGAATTCTGTCACAATAATATTTGGAGTGACAACAGGCGGGATAACACTAGGCAACAAAGAATCTACAATGACATCCTATACTACATTGCTTGCACGAAAACACATTTTGTTTAGCAGAAAGGATCCTACCACACCTACCAAAATTCACGAGAAAAGTGACAATTTCAGTTATCTAAAACAGGAAGAAATTAAGCTCTCTTTGTAAGAAACAGTTCTAGATTTTTAAATTTGGCATATTGATTATTGTTGTTCTAGAATAAGCAGGTCAGGTTGCTGCTAACCTTTTCTGTTGCCATCAGGTTGGGCTCTCCTATATGAAAAAAAGTCTCTGTAGTACTGTTTCATTTGCATCTTTGAATAAATTGTACTTCACTGTGTTTTATTATATTAATAAAAAATAAAGCATTGTACTTTGTTAATGTGCACTGCAGAATTTAATAAGCAACTTGAATATACCACAAAGACTTGTGATAGAAGTGTTAATAATTAGTCAATGATTGGAAAGGGTAAGGAAATATGAATATTGGTTTGAAGTTTCAGGAAATGGAATTAGTGAGTGAATTAAACTAATCAAGTATAAAAAATGCAGTAATAGTCAAAAAGAAAAAAATGATTGATGAAAAAGTGAAGAATTAAGAAATAGAAGGAAGATGCATGGAGTTCAGCCATGAATGGAGATGAGGTGGTGAGAACCAAGATATCTACACCAGTCATTAAGCATGGAATCACCTTGTTGTACCACCTACGTAAGTCTTGTCTCCTTTTTTCCCGCACAATATCAAGAAATTGTCCTTTGATGGCAACAGAGCCAGCGAAGCTTTTGGTCCATCCAGTTCAAAAAGGAGACTTTTCAACCAGCAAGATGGCAGGTCATTTGGACCTGACAGTGTGACTAGCAGGGACAACACCAGATGAAAAGTCATTAAGAGCACCGCCAGAGCCGCTTAGAAAGCATCAAGCCAGCAGTTTATTATAGTGCCATCAAGTGCATGCTTTTTGTTTTCTGTTTTTTATTTGTTCATATTAAACAGGGTTTGAAGGGTTGGCACCCCAGCTCTTTTTGGACTTGCACCACCTCATCACTTGTCCTGCTACACAATGCAAAATGTATCAAAGTAGAGGATCAAATGACAATGTTCTGTCTTTCTTTATCTTTTTAGTGCATCTTAGTTTCTTGTCTTTACATTCCAAACATCTTCATATTGGTCGTCAGTTAAACATGATGGCATTTCAGGATTGATAAAATGAGACTCTAAATTTGAAACAGTGGGTGAGTGTTACTTTCTTTTAGCTCTACAGGCCTGGGTTTGAATCCTGGTGACATAATTACATTCCCCAAATATCCCCTTACATTTTCTTCCCTGGGGTCTTCCTAGTATTCTCTTTTTTCCACTTTCTAAAGACATAAAGTTTTGGCTCCCAGACATTAAAGTGAATAGGAGTATTCATTGGAATCAGTGTGTCATACAGTGAACCACCATTGGTGCTGTACTCGATGCTTCAAGTATAGCTTCTGGTACCTCACTGGAGTGAGTGAAGCAAAGGGCTTGATTAGTGGATTTAATGAACAGTAATTTTTTTTTTGTGATCATGCTGCATTATTTTTATGTAATTTCTTTCTGACACCTGCCTAATCCACTACAAGGTCACTGGGGACCAAAGCTGATCTGGCACCTGAGTGTACAAGGAAGGACGCAGACCTAGGCAGAGTGCTAATTCTCACTCACACAGACATCCCCTCACTTATTCACATGGGGCCAGTTTAGAATCATCCTTTAAACTAGCATGCATGCCTATTGTGGATATGGAAAGAAAGTCAATGTAACCTGAGGAAAAACCCACAACAACGCCAGAAAAACATGCAAACTCCACACAGACAACACCTAGCTGTGAGTATTAAACCAAGGATTCTGTTATGTGAGGCAGCAACACTCAGTTAACACATGCTCTGCGATGCATTATTCTCTATGAACACAAAAATGTACAGGCTGAGAATAAGGAGGAGGACGAAGAGTGAAGAAGAGAAGAATGAAGAGGAAAAAGTGAGAATGATCTTTGAATCAAAGATCCCAAATTAACAGAAAGACTTAGGAGAGTCACTGACTCCAAATATTAACAAAAGAGTAGCTTGACCCATTATAGCCTGGATTGTCTTGAGATGAAAAATTCAAACTTCATTCAAAGCTGTGCAACAGCTGGATCCTCTTTTTGTGCTTTAGTATTGAAAAATGAAAGGACATAAGAAACATTGCCCAAGTAGATTTTGTTATGACTAAAAATCCATTAATGCATTCCTTTCCAAGTTCCAAATATTTTATGTCAAACGACGTTTGAGATGCATATAAAACAAACTGAACTCATGAATGTGGGCTTAGTATTTTATTCATGGGACAAGAATCATTAACCTTGAGAAAACCAAATAGCCTCATGTGAAATATTAAAGAGACTGGCTCACATACTCCATGTTTATCTACGGATTTCTGCATTGAGAGCTTAGGATCCAGCAGCGCCAAGTTTTCAGAAGCCTTCTGTGGCTTCAACTTGTTCAAAGAATGAAGATAGCTTATGTATTCCGCATTGCAATTCAGTTCCTTATTTTCCACTGCGCCAATCCCCCTCCAATATTAGGCAGTCTAGAGCAAAAAAAAAAATTGATGACCAAATTACATTATAGTTTAAGTATTGCTGGTGAAAATGACTGATAAGATTATCCCGGTAATGAAAGGCAAAGGTTAAAACAACAATGGTGAATGTGCAGTAACATATCCCCAAACAGAGACGATGAATTCTCATTTTTCAATCAACACTTCCTTTTGCATACCTGCTTATTTCTAATCAAAGCATCAAGCAATAGACTGAAAAGCACAACCAGTGCCCTAAAAGGTGGTCACCCTTTCAACATGACCCTCAGACCCGTCTGTGCAATGCAGAAACTTAGCCTTGAGAGGAGAATCACACAACTCTGTGAAATAAACAACATGCATAATGGCATTCTCAAAAACCGACCAAGCTAACCAAAGCTGGTTTTCTATTTTTGTGCTGAATGACATCTGATTAGGTTAGGGAACATCAAAGAATGGGCCAAGATCAACGTCCAGTCCCCTATACAAGTAATTTAAACACACTAAACAAGGTAAATACATATATCTAAAAAACCTGGAAGAAAGTTATTATAAAAGAACAGCTTCTTCAGGGTGACTCCACTCCAATTCACAATAAAATAGCAAAGAACACTAAGATAATGTATGTATTTGCAAACACTCAAGAAAAACTCCAGCACCATTAGCTCATTATGATCCCCAGTGATGTCCAGAGAAATTTTTCCTCTGACTGCTCACGTAGATACTTACATGATAGAAAGTCATCAGGCACCAAAAAGTAGTTTCATCATGGCTGTTTTCAGGTTTCCTATGGGCTTCAGCAAGTTGAGGAAGTCTATATGGAGAAAAAGATGGGTTGCCCATGGGTTTTCCTCTGTGTACTTTGTTTTCTTCCAAAATTCTTAAAAATGGGCATATTAGATAAAATGGCAACTCTAAATTGTCCCCAGTGAGAGGAATGGCATGTGCACGAATGAGCTGGACTCAATGTGACTCTGAATTGGATTAATGTGGATTTGGGAATGTTATATTATTTCTTACAACTAAATCTATGAGAGTGGCTAGACACAGTAGATAGATAGATAGTGGAGAGGTAAGGACAGATTGTATAAGGTGCCATGGAGGGAAGAGAAAAGGGTTTGACCAAACAGGGCAGAGAGCAAAAGCCTGAAGTTTAATCCAGTCAGTGATACTCCAGAAGTCTGTCTCAGATTGGAGTTGAATTTTTAAGTTTAAATTATTTGACATATCATAAATCCTGTAAGCCAGTGATCTGAATGCAGCCCAATAGATAGATGTAAAGGTAGCAGTATACCATTTATGAAATGAAAACAAGGGACAGTATTCATTTTGGCAGTGGCAACTTGAGATTGAAAGGAAAGAGAACATTTAAACTAGTTATTAAAATAAGCTTTGGCATCAGTGAAGATGTGATGATAGTCGTTAGAGTATGTACAGTATCTGAGACTGAGGCAGAAACATCCAATCCTAAATATCTAAGACTGTGAGATACAAGAATAAAGGAGAGGAGGGAGGCTTGGCAGCCCAAGTCACTAAGAGGCACAACAGATCTCTCAGTCCAGTCAAAAGACATGGGGCTGAGTTATTGAATGTCACATCATATTATATGTCATAAAGTCTTCTATTTCATTGGTAAAGTATAACTGTTTTTTGTTTCTAGGAAATATATAGTTTGTTTAGTACATTTTCTGCTCAGAGTCCATTGGATCTTCTGTTAAAAGACATGATGAGTGCTTTACAATCATTGATTTCATTTTAGTGTTCATTATAAAACCTCCCAATCTCCTTTTTAGTTTCTTATTGCAGGCCTTTTTTTTTAAATTTGCTTTGTTCTATTTTCATATCTAACAAAAAGCTTTCAGATGCTATCATATTGCCACAGTGAATCAATGAAACTACTTCTAACTACAGAAAATAGATATTGACAATCCAGGTAAAAGACAAGCACAACTTTATCTTTGAAAGATGTGTGTGCTCTGTTTTGTTTAAGAAATCTTATAGAATCATAGAATTAAAATAGCAGACAAAGTAATCTGTCCTTTCTACAGCTTCTTTTCTTTTCAGCGCAAAAAGCCTTAAAAAGCAATTTAGAAATTTTTTTATAAACCATTTCTAACATTATAACCCTGTGCTCTCAGTTAAGTTACTGTGACTCATTCACAAAAATCCTTAGACTCTCCAAGTTCCATTTAGTAAATATGAATCAAAAGACCTAGAATATCACCAGTAGTTTTCACTTCCAACTGTATTACGTGTATTACTATTTCTTCTGTATTGGTATTTAACATTTACCACAGTGTTTAAATGCCTCAAGATCCTGATGGGATTTTTGGATGAAGAATCTCTTGAAAGCACAATACTTGAATATGTAATAACAATCCTAAACACTGCACCCATCCCTGTAAATATCAGAATTGTAAAAAACACCAAATGAGCGTCCAGAGTGGACGAACAGGTGAGGTGCAGCACTCCCACGTCTCCAGTAAGGAAGTGAAATGCTAGGAGACAGGACTGGAGTGGGGACCACAGGGGACCCCCTCATCCACTAACTATAATTTGAGGGGTTTTATTTATTTATTTATTAGCTGTGAAAACGTCTTTAGGCTGGAATGTCTTTAATAATCTGACAAAAGCATTGCATGCACTACATTACATGTTCTATCTTTCTGTTTCATGTTATTAAATCATTTTATTCAAAGCAGTTTTTTTAAAAATTACATTATTCTTAAGCTAGTCTAAATAAAAGTATACAATCAAACACAACAAATATTTGCCTGAGGTAAAATGATGTAACAAAAATATTTGTTCCTAGATTGATTGGTTACATTAAAATATTTGTTTTCTTTGCAGCTGCAGTAACTCATTTTGGTAGAGTTAGACTGATCCCAGTCTATCACATCTACATTGTGGTGTTCATTCTTTCGGAATTATTCAAGTCTTCTGTGTGCGACTGTAACAAAGGCGCTATATAGGCGCCAACCCGACACAGACTGACACCGGAGGCACGTATAAAAGTAAATAAACTTTTATTTCTCTTCACCTGTGGGGCACGTCTTCACCTGTGGGGCAGTACACGGTCCCAAAAGCACCAACCAAAATCAAAACACACACTACTCTTCGCACCACCATTCCTCCTGGCAAACGTTGTCCTCCTCCTCCCGACTCAGGCTCCCGGTGTGGTGGCTGCTGGCCCCTTTTATAGTTTACCCAGAAGTGCTTCAGGTGCTTGACCACCTGCCTCTGATTGCACCTCCGGGTGTGGCTGAACTATCAGCCCAAACGCATTAGGAGATCTCCGTCTCCATGGCTATCTTGGGTCCAAATACATCTCATATTCTGGGTGATATCAACCCGTTCTTGGAAGGGGTGGGGCTGTCCGTCACAGACCCATTAACATAGCTCAATTAAGACTTTCCAACATTTTATTTTTCTGAATGTGCATAGTTATAATTCTTAGTCTATCCACCTAACAGACAATAAATCAAAGAAAATTCAATCATTTAGAGCATGAACAACCAGCATATATAATGACGTGATGCTATTTCTTTATTCTTGCCAGAAATGGTATTGGAAATAATGAGCCATGTAGCTAGAAAAAACATTAACAAAAAGTGAAAGCAAACCAAAACAGAAATGGCAAAATACATAATGTCACAAGTATTCTAAATACGGTGGCGTACACTGTCATAATTGATAATTCATCGACAAGCCTTTCTAATCTCTGCTGTACTGTTATACAACTGAGTTACATGCAGGTTATTAGAAACTAGTGGCTCCAAAATTTTATAGTATAACAACTACTAGCCACTGGCTGCACTCCATTTGCTTTCAGACCATATCAGTAAAACTATGCTGCTTTAATGCTTGTTGAGTTGTGAAAGTATACACAGAAAAGGTACAGTAAATATATCAATAAAAACATCCTTGCCTCATAAACATTTTGCAGTAAAATGTGCCATAAATTGCAAGGCTCATTTAAAACGTGGAGAACATAAAAACCAGAAACTGTAGAATAGATTGCATACTGAAGAGAAAGTGTTATTCTGCTTTTATTGATTTTGAATGAAATGCAAACATATGAGCCACACAGCTAGGAAAAGGGTAAGCAAAGGCTGAAAGCAAACCACACATAAATATAAAGGTAATGAGCATCTAAACTGTAACTTCACCTACTAAGCTCTAAAGTCCCCAATTAGCCTTAAATGCATGTCCTATGGATGTACGAGGAAACTGGAATTCATGGACACAGCCCACAAAAAACGTCACCCACGCTGCGAGAATACAGGCAAATGGAAGACATCTGGTTAGTTTTAGTTTTGAAGAAATGTCTTTCAAAAGCAGAAACACAAGTTTTCTTGATAACATAAGGACCAGGTTTCCACCAACATAGCAAGGAAAAAATTAAACAGATTGTAGAGAACCATCTATTTTCCTGAGGAAAAGGAGCTCATCTAAATAATTATATTTCAAAACACACCAAAAAAAATAGAAATTATAATAAATTGAGGAAGCTCTTATGGCTGTTCAACTCACCAAAATGAAATTCATTAAAGTGCCAGCTTCTTGACATGGAGTATAGGCTCTACACTTTTAGCCAATAGGTGGTAAGATATATGTGTGATGCGTTGTACTCCATGGTGATGTTTGTTATTCTACAGCAGAAGATGGACTGGAAAATCACCACCTTTCAAAAGTGTTCTTATATTTTGGAACATAAATATTTGGAGTATGTTGTTTCCAGTGATACACCAGTTTAACCCTGTGCTGTTTTGTGTTCCCATTGTAACGTATGCCTCTTCACCTACAGTTCATTTAAAATTTTCTCCAAAAATTACTCTTTTCTCCCACACTGCAAAGCAGCATCAAGTTCTTTGTAAATCGCAGGTAACTGGGACAACCCTCATGGGGTTTGATTAAAACTTCTTGGGCAGATCCTACTATGTGTTCTGGTTTGGAGACATGTCAAGTGTGCATTCAGGCAAGCACAGTGTTGCCCGAAAAATCAGTGCTGGGTTCTCTCCTCTTCTCTTGACACACCACCTCTCTAGGCCCCATCATTTATTCTGAAGGTTTTCCATATCAGTGCTAAGTTGATTACATGTAGCTGTACCTGTTGTTCTCTCCAGGAGACCCATCCATCCATCCATTTTCCAACCCGCTGAATCCGAACACAGGGTCACGAGGGTCTGCTGGAGCCAATCCCAGCCAACACAGGGCACAAGGCAGGAACCAATCCCGGGCAGGGTGCCAACCCACCGCAGGACTCTCCAGGAGACCACAAGGTATAAATGAAAATCACTGCATGTCTCACTTATAGTGCAACCTAAATGAACGAGCACCATCTCCACTTCAACCTAGCAAAGACAAACCTTCTTGTTACATCAGCTTGTCAGTCTATTCAGCACCCCATCTCTGTTCAGCTCAGCCTATTATCTCTAACGCCTGCCAAGTCAGTATGCAACCTTGGCTGTCCTTCAAGGACCATGCTGCTATGTTCTCTTTGTCTTGCAGATTCACACTATATAATACCCACAAGATCAGACCATATCGGACAGAATATGCAGCACAACTCCTGGTCGTAGTTTTGGTCTTCTCACATCTGGGTTACTGCAACTCTCTGCTGGCAGGAGTACCACCACTTGTCACCAAGTCGCTGCAGATGATTCACAATGCATGTCTGATGTTCAACCAACTGGGACAGGCACATGTCACTCCTCTCTTCTGATCACTACACTGGTTTCCTGTAGTGGAACTTATTAAGTTTAAATCCTTGATGCTTGCCTATGGAGAACCCAATATGTCAGCACATACACATGTTAGGGACACTTGTGTGGTCTGTTATTGAGCAGCATCTGGTGATGCCACCTCAGTGCAGTATCAAATCTCAGTCCAGATCCTTTCATATGTAGCCCCTGGCAGGTAGAACAAGCTGCCACATCCATTACAAATTTTGACTTCCTCAATATGTTTAAGAAGCCATTGAAAACTCTTCTGTTTGGTGAATTAATGTCTAATTTAGCTCTTAGAATTTGTAACCAAGTAATTGTAATTGTAGCTGCTGGTGAGTGAGGCAGGATCAAGCACGGGTCAAACTCACGCCGAAGAAATCTGTCAGTCCATAAGTTTGTTTTCAAAGATTTAGTGAAAATTCAATGCAAACAGTCCACACGAGAATAAAGACAGAAGGATGTTTCACACGTAGAATAAAAGGCAAAAAAGATAATTGGAAAAAATGTCTATTCTCTAAACTTAGCTTTTCTTCCCAAACCTCAATAGATTCATACTTAAAGATGCTTTACTTCGCCTTCAGTACGCTCTAAACGTACGCCACTGTATGTTCAACAGAGCATGTTAACTTTCATACTATTGGGCACACTCAGGTGTGATTTAAAACCATGTGCCCTCCATGTCTTACTCTCGTCAAGGCAGGTCACTAACTGAGACTAGTCTATACTCAGAGAGACAAGAAATAGTTAGAATATACCAATTATAAGAACCTCCCATAGACTATGCACTAATATATATAATATATTTAATATGACTTAAATAACTAGCAAATGACTCTTACAGTAATCTTCCATTTTGTGCTGACTTGTTTAATTGTGGTGATCAATTTTGTATCCTTGTCCTGTAATACTTGTTCCCCAAACTTAGTCAATTATGTTGAACTCTTTTGTAAGTAGCTTTGGATAAAGGTGCCTGTTAAACAAATAAAAGTAATTATACTGTGTGTCAAAACCCTGTGACCATATTCTGGTATGCCATGTTCGGCATTTACAGTTAGACTGTAATGTTAACTTATTTTAGTTTTCCGTATAGAGTGTGCAACCTCGTCTGTCATCTGTAGTAATGCTAGATTGTCATTTCACACATGAACTGTTTCCAGTGTACTGAGGAGTAAAATGTCTCTTCATGATCAATAGCCAAAAGAATTTCGTTAACAGGAGCTCTTCTCACCTGCTTTTAATTTGGTGTGTTGGCACACCGTTTAGTATGAATAGATACTGGACAATTTTTATTTATTTTTTTTGCGAACATACAGTGCATCCGGAAAATATTCACAGCGCATCACTTTTTCCACATTTTATGTTACAGCCTTATTCCAAAATGGATTAAATTCCTTTTTTTCCTCAGAATTCTACACACAACACCCCATAATGACAACGTGAAAAAAGGTTACTTGAGGTTTTTGCAAATTTATTAAAAATAAAAAAATTGAGAAAGCACATGTACATAAGAATTCACAGCCTTTGCAGTGAAGCTCGAAATTGAGCTCAGGTGCATCCTGTTTCCCCAGATCATCCTTGAGATGTTTCTGCAGCTTAATTGGAGTCCACCTGTGGTAAATTCAGTTGACTGGACATGATTTGGAAAGGCACACACCTGTCTATATAAGGTCCCACAGTTGACAGTTCATGTCAGAGTACAAACCAAGCATGAAGTCACATATCTGGGGAAGGTTACAGAAACATTTCTGCTGCTTTGAAGGTCCCAATGAGCACAGTGGCCTCCATCATCGATAAGTGGAAGAAGTTCGAAACCACCAGGACTCTTCCTAGAGCTGGCCGGCCATCTAAACTGAGCGAGATCGAATATATTGTTCGGATTTAAACTTTAAGTCGGAGATTTGTAGATCGTCTAATTCATGTTGCCATCAGGGAAAAGTAGTGTTTCTTCCCAATGAAGAGGGGTATCCGCAAGAATTAAAAGATTTTTTGTTAGGTGAAAGTGAAATCCACATACGTGAGCAGCAAAGACATGAAGTGGCTGGCACGTAGCACAGGCCGGGGGGGGGGGGGGGGGGGGGGGATTTGGGGGGTTGGGTTGGCTAGCGAAGCGAGCAGGGGGCAAAGCCCCCTAGTATATACATACAGTATATATATTTTCACACACATGTGCATGGGAGATATTTTATGGGCTCAAATAAATGTGTTTCTCTGTTGGACCAGGGGTTTGTGCCATACTCTAACTCTCCTCTTTTCATCTTAGAAACATCACTTCCACTTCTGGTCCCTTCAAACCCTCCTCTTCCCGTTATCAACCTAGATAATGGCCAGGTTTTTCATTTATACCTCAGTTCTTTTTTGGACTCACATCTGTAAAGACCTTTTGTGATTTGACTGTTCAATTTACCTTTACTGCCAAGTATACGGGTTGGCTACCCAAATAAATGAAACAAATGACTTTTCAACATAGCACTGAAGGGTTCAAACATGTGAAACTTGAAGAGAGTCAAGTCTAGACTATTAGTTAGGTGACCGGGAACGTCTCATGTATTTTTCTGAATGATATATGCGTAGTGTAGGCAAACGTGTGCATTATCGTGTAACCAAACAGCACCTTCTGGGAGTCTTCTCTGCGGCCCCACACACTCTCTGTATGTCACGCTTATCTGATTGGTTTTGAACATCTCAGTCCTTTGTATACTCTTTGGAAAGGTGAAGTATTGCCTTCATTAA
The DNA here is from genome assembly GCF_900747795.2 of Erpetoichthys calabaricus. Lineage (NCBI taxonomy): Eukaryota > Metazoa > Chordata > Cladistia > Polypteriformes > Polypteridae > Erpetoichthys > Erpetoichthys calabaricus. The sequence goes on from NC_041395.2 coordinate 94,808,208, forward strand.
AACAATTAAGAAGAGAAAATGCCAATGTGCCCAATATAGCTTGCCAGTCTCTATTTACTTCTTTACATCAAGTCACAAAAGTATTACTGTCCAAAACATTACTTTATCACTTGCATGCATTTAGGATTCTTAACATGAAAAAAAAACAGCTTCAATTTGTGTCCTCATGTTCTTGCTGAGGAACTTATTTTAAAGGAACACCACAAGAAACACACCATACTAATTCCCTTTATCATTTCAAACACTTTGATCATTGCACATTGCAGTTTTGATTTACTTAACTAAAAATGATCAGTTCCTTCAATGTTTCGTTATAGCTTATAGCCTGTAGTAAAGGAATCAGTCTACTTACTACAGTAGTCTCTGACTTCCTTTAGTTCTATGTTTTTTTGTAATACTGAGCCAAAACTGCACACAGTATTCACAAGTGCGTTGTACAGCTTAAAACCACAACCTCCCTTATCTTGTAGTCTACACCTCATGCTATGTAAACTAACAGCCTATTGACCTTTTTAATCACTTCTGTACACTGTTTGGGTAGAGATACTGATGAGTCCACAACAACACCTAGGTCCTTTCATAAGGTGTGCTTTAAAGTTTCTGATATACATTTCATATATATATATATGTATATATATTTCAGAACATCAACTGTGTATTCAAATCTAATATTTTAACCTCCCATATGTATTCTTCTACATATATCCATCCATCCATCCATTATCCAACTCGCTATATCCTAACTACAGGGTCACAGGGGTCTGCTGGAGCCAATCCCAGCCAACACAGGGTGCAAGGCAGGAAACAAACCTCAGGCAGAGTGCACACATACACACACACACACACACGCACACACACCAAGCACACACTAGGGCCAATTTAGAATCGCCAATGCAACTAACCTGCATGTCTTTGGACTGTGGGAGGAAACCCACGCAGACAAGGGGAGAACATGCAAACTCCACACAGGGAGGACCTGGGAAGCGAACCCAGGTCTCCTAATTGCGAGGCAGCAGCAATACCACTGCGCCACCCTCTTCTACATATATTTACATAAAATTCAATCTTCCACAACTTTGCCAAAGTCTAACTTCTGTTTAGGTCCGTCTGTAATTACCAGCTTATCTGCTATTCCACCTAGTTTGTCACCATCTGCAAGCATAACTAGTCTGTTACTCATATTCTTATCAGATTGTTCAGTTATATAACATCACATAATCCTGAAAAATGTACTTGTACCATAAACTTTTGCTACAGGTGTTGAAGCTGATTTTGCACCAATCTATATGCTGTGCCTTGAACTCCCACTTGTTTTAGTGTGAACACTAGCCTGTCTCTAAATCAAGACAGGCAATATTACACGTATCAGTTTGATTATATGCCTTTACTGCTTCCTCATAGAATTCTAGTGTATTAGTAAAACACTCTGTAATGTTTAAAAAACTATTTTGACTTTTTATTAATATCGCTGAACTTGATATGTGTTGCTCAATTTATTTCCTTCAAAATGGTATCAAGTACTTCACTCATGACATAACTTAGTCTTTCCGGCAGATCAGCTTAATCTCCTTTTTTACGAGACAGTATTTCATATTTCCTCAAGGTGTGCAGTGATTTCTGAAAAATACTGTATATGTGCTTACTAACTGCCTTAAAAACTCTAGGATACATCTTACCTGGCCCTGGTAATTGGTTTTACTTAAATTAATTTAGTGTAGTACTTTTCTATCTGTTACAAATTACTACTGATGGGAGGTTATCAACCTTTTCAAAGTGAAAACTTCACAACCATAAGAATTCAGAGTATGTTTTATTTAATAATCTAAAGCTCCTCATTGATTTAGTCTTTGACGACTAAAAAATTTTGAAAATATCTTTGGATCAGCTTTTGTATCTCTCACAATGTTTTCTCCAACTGTTCTTTAGCTTTCCTAATATGTTTTCAATAGTTCCTCTTATAAATACTACAGTTAGTGTGGGAGTTGTCTTGTTCACATTTTATAGTTATTTTTTTCTTTTACAATTTCATTTTTTGCCCCACATTTGTATTTCTGTAATGTAATAATAATACCTCTACATTTTAGAATGAAATTGTCCAGCATTTTGTGTAAAATGTTTTTAAACATGTTCCACTGATTCTTAACAGTCCCCACACTTAATGTTTCATCCAGTTGATCTTTGCCAAATCTGGTCAACAGTTACCTTGGTAAAATTAAATTTAACCATTTTTCTTTTGAATAGGAATTCTGTCAAAACACTGAGAAATGTTTTATTTTATTTTTTTCTAAACAATGGTTTATTATTTTTAAAGGCAAAAAAGAAAAGAGGGACAACCAGATAAGGAAAGCTCAATATCAAAAAGAGAATAAATTCCTGAACCCACCCCGTGCTCGAAAAAAATGCTAGTCACATACAGTACCTTACAAATCCCAATTACATCAAAATAAGAAATGTCTAATAAATGTAACACCTGTTTCTAAAGATGATGCCGGGGATGAAGAAGACAAATTTATATGAGCTGCTGAAATTTCTAAAAGAAATAAGTTGTAAAATAAGTTCCTGCATTAATTTATCAGACGTTAGTCTTGCTTTTCCCAGCCTAACGCCAGTAGGTTCTTAGCAGCTAAATGAATTACCTTCTGATTATCCCTCCCTAACGGTTTGATCAGCTCTACCTTTGAATTCCATCCTGATTATTACATAATAAAAAATCCAGGCAGGCGATTCCTCTTAATGGAGTTTTGACATACTACATCACATATTGCTAAATATGTCTATGAACAATGAGTACATCAACGATTTTGAATTTCAGGTCACAAAAATCACAGCCTAATTCTTCTTCTTAGGTGTAAACTGATAGATACTTAGCCATATTCATCGCTCGGTCACAGCTCATACACTGACAGCCAGATCAGCAGCAGCAGGGTGCCAAACCACTGGACTACGGCTGACAATGTTGTAAAGTCTCAATGAGCCACCACACAAAAATAGTTTAGAAACAAAACAGTGTGAAAACATTTTAAAGGGCGTTCATATCTTACACTCCTCGGTATCGTTTGAAGACACCACATTTAGGTGAGAGCTTTATTTTATTATAACAAATATACCAAAAAGCAGTCAAAAGACAAGAACATTTTTTAAATTTTATTTTAAAATGAAAATGACAAAAATGGCCACCTGGTCTCATTGTTACACAGATCCATGATTTAGTTTTAAGGGCATGCTCATTAGATTGGGAATTTCATATATATATATATATATATATATATATATATATATATATATATATATATATATATATATATATAACCCAATCAAAAGTAATATATTATGCATTCCAACCAGCATTACAGCATCATTTTAACATTGTCTCTCTTCATTTGTAGACAAGATCATATTAAACAGCATCTCTTCCTCATGAGAGTTAACTCAACATAACATAAACTGCAACTTCTTTGGACACGATGATAAAATAAAAGTCTTAATAATTTTGATGTTTTTAAGGATAACTTGACACAAAAACAAAAACAGCCCACTAACACCCTACTCTTACCTGGCTAACCCAACGTAATTTGTAAAACTGATAATTTTATTGTATTATTGTACTGTTATTATCGTATAATATTTTAAAAGAGGTGATGATGCTTTTCAGTACAAAATGAGCCCCCTTTGACTGCAAAGTGCTTTGAGGTTAATCAGGATTAAAAGTGCTGTAAATACATTGCCATTAATACTTCTGCATTTAAGAAACATAACACTCTGGCAACTGTCTCCTGGACCCTGACACATAAAAAATAAAATAAATACACAATATAAAGTAAATCCTTTTGCTGACAGCGCCATTTAAGTAAACTCGTTAAATCTGTTCATGAATTCTGATACTCTTTGGTCAGATTTCTGGTACATTCTTTCAATCACCTCCTGAACCGCTTGTCCTCGTGAGGTCTGCATGATCTCTCCACAACTTGCACCATCAGTCCCAAATTTTCAAATATAATATTAATGCCATTGGATTTTTTAATAACATTTTGAAACCTGGCTCTGTGCACATAATTTAATTATGACAAAGATGCCTTAGACAAGAAACACACACAAATGGTTAATACTGTGTTTAAATATGTACAGAATACTGAATGCTGTGACATTGTTGCTTAAAATTACAAAGATAAAGCTCTGCTGTCATTCTGATGGCACCATGTTTCTTTACCTTTATGTTAATAACATGTAAAATGTTGTTCATGTATATATTTATAAGTCAATATTTCTACAAAAGTTATACTAGAGAATTAAATAAACTGGAAATATGGATGGCTGTTTTGAATGCTTATCTAATGGAAGGTAATAGTGCATGTCTGTAGGATCTGGTTTATTGTTTTCAATCTAAATATCATATATATTACAATAATTTTAATGTAGCAACATTTTGACTTTCCCTTCATTTTCTAAAAAACTGCTATTAAAAGTGGGGTTTTACTTGTAAAAGTGCAGCCATTTGACACCTAATTGGCTGAGCATGCCCACTGACAATGGAGATCATTCAATAAACAGCAAAGCTTTGACCAATATTAGTAAAGGAATTCATAACAAAATTTTTAATTCCTAAGATGTACTTAGAGTACAACTGACCTAGGTTCTGCTCTCGAAGAACATGCGTATTCATCTTCAAAGTACTACTTTTAGATTATTTCACATACAAAACAAAATAGTCAGATATTTACACCCTATAGCCCATAATACAACAGGTCCCCAAAAAGTTGCAATGGCCATGTGTACTTTCTTGTATGCCAACAACAGAACTGTAGAATTATCATCTGCAGGACTACCATGCCGTCAAATATTTGGTGAATCAATAGACCATGATTTAAAATATGTTATGCAGAACGTAATGCAATCCTGAAAGCAGTGTCAGCCGGTTTGCTGGTCTGAGATCCAATATGTACTGTTATCAAAGGAATTGGTTACAACATTTTCGTAAAAGAACAATGAATATGGTCCAATTCAAAAGAAGCTTATTCCTGCTGACAGTACAAGGGGCATACATGAAAAGTCACTTGGTGTCTGATAGGACAGTCTTTCTGAGAGTGACCTTTATACAGGTCTCTCCACAGCATACTGGCAAGGACTCAGGTTGGTTGCAGGATTCTGGACTGAAGGATAGGCAAAATTGGCATGCTGCTTAGCCTTAAGTCTGAGACTGGCCAGACTTGAGTTGCAAGTGTCTCTATACATGTAGGGGCTAGCAGTAGTAGCATATGGGCAGGCACTGGCAGAGACAGCAGAGTTTAAAGTGGGACTATTCAGGTTATTGAGATTACTGAGGTTATTGAGACCAGAACCAGGAACCCCAGTAACTGCAGAGGGCACCATTGAAGAGGCCATGTTCATAGAAGAAATAGAACTGGAAGGTGAAAACATTGGCTGTGTAGATAGTGGACTCACATTCATGGAGTTGAAGAATGGAAAGCTCTTAGCAGACAAAGGACTTGTTGCTAGACTCTTTGTTGCCCAGTTATTATAAGAGTAGCCTGAGTACATGTCATCATATGGCTGCATTAGTCCATTAAATTGAGCTCCGAAACCATTTTTACAGAGTTCAGCCTGTTGATTTCTTTCCCTCTTCCTCCACTTGGCTCTGCGATTCTTAAACCATACCTATAATGAATAAGAAACACACAATTTAAAAATACTATAACAAGAATATGTGGTGTAACTAGAATTTGATGGGGCCTAGTGCAAGAAATAAATTAGGCCCCATGTGAAATTAAATTAAATCCAATGACAAAATGTCCATCAATGAAATGCATCAAACATATAAGATACATAAAATATCAACAGTCATAATAAAGTTTTATGGACTTGTGGGAATGATAACACCATAAACCTTTTCATTCTGATATCAAGTAGGAAAATATGTTAATCATAAACCTTTGTGAAACAACAGCCATGCAATTATCGCGGCCCCCTCTGCAACTGCTGACCATGCATATTCAGAAATTTAAGAAAACTTCTCAGAGACCGAAGGATGACCACTTTTCCTTGTAATTAAGCATTACTTACGACCGTACTTATTCATTATTCATTATTCATTCATTACTGATAGGCAAGAGTTTGTTAGTCTTGGCAACAGCAGATCCAACTCCGTGCCAGTCACACAAGGAGTCCCTCAGGGCTCTGTCCTTGGTCCTCTGCTTTTCTGTATTTATATGCTTCCCCTTGGCCATATTATCCGTAGTTATGGATTGGGTTATCATTTTTATGCAGATGATACCCAGCTCTACTTCAATGTTAAAAGTGGAACTTCATCAGAGCTTTCTCAGCTCACAACCTGCCTTAGTGAAATTAAAACCTGGATGGAGCAGAACTCTTTAAAATTAAATTGCAATAAAACTGAACTCCTGCAAATTGGGACTAAAATGCAACTTAATAAAATGAGCTCCTTCCCAGTCTATCTTGGCAGTGATCTCATCAGTCCTGTCTCTACTGTAAAAAATCTTGGTGTCATTTTTGATTCCTCCCTCACTTATTCCGCCCACATAAATCACATTAAGAAACTTTCTTACTTTCACCTCCGTAACATATCCCGTGTTCGCTCCTTCCTCTCCTTCTCTAATGCTGAGAAACTTGTCCATGCTTTTATCACATCCCGCATCGATTATTGTAATTCCCTACTGGCAGGTGCCCCTTCTAATCTTATATCACAGCTCCAGCTTATTCAAAACTCAGCTGCAAGAGTCCTTACTCGAACCAGCAGCAGCGAGCACATCACACCCATCCTGCTCCGTCTCCACTGGCTCCCTGTGTCCTACAGAATCGAATATAAAATCCTACTAATAACCTACAAAGCTTTAAATAACCTCGCACCAAACTACATCAGTGACCTCCTCCATCACTATGTGCCTGCCCGCCCACTAAGGTCCTCTGATTCTGGTAATCTTGTTGTGCCCCTCATTAATCTACACTCCATGGGTGACAGGGCCTTCAGCTGTATAGCGCCCAGACTCTGGAATGACCTACCGAAATTAATCAGGTCAGCTGACTCCATGAATTCTTTTAAAAAACAATTCAAAACTCATCTGTTCAGGAAGGCTTTTAGCTCTACTTGACTTTATTACCTTTCTCTCAGTTTACTTCTCTGTCAAGATGCTAATGTAACCTGTGTGTGTGTTAGACCATCAATTATGTTGTCTGGTTTTTTTTTTCAGAATTTACTGTCTTAATCTTCTTTATTTATTTATCTGGTTTGTACAATGCTATATACTGTATATTCTGCCGTTCTTTATTATATTCTGTAAGTGCCTTGAGCATGGGAAAGGCGCTATATAAATAAAATGTATTATTATTATTTGCTTACTGAAGAAAAGCAAGTAGCCCAGATGCTGGCACTGACTACACTGTTCCTCAAGTAGAGTTAGACAAACCAAAACTTGATAGAAAGTGTACCATGCTCAGGCACTGACTAGTGCCCCCATTTTGAGCTGGCACTAGCCTTTTATGATTATTTTGCTTTTTGAATTTTAATAATAATAATAATTCTTTACATTTATATATTTTGGTATCTAGTCTCTATTTTAGATGTTTTTTACTATAGATTTGTGATACCTGAGATGGAAATGGCACGATCAATAGATAAGTTTAACAGGACAAGGAAATGAAAGGCAAATCAAAAACAGGCAGGGGTTCGTTACCAAAAGATCAAATAAACCAAATTCGACAAGATCCAAAAAATGTATCGAAAGATCAAAACAAACGTCAGAATCTTCAATCTCTCAAAAATACCCTCGGTATAATAATGCACCGCTACATTGTTTATTTATTTACTAACTTGGATGCCAGTGGTACCATACCCATGGAATACCATTTTTGCCAAAATGAAATAAATAAAAGGGCAATTATGAAACGAATAATCATCTTATTATAATATATACAGTATAAATGAGTCCATAGATTGTAAAAATGTATAATTAAATAAATGTCATCTAAATATTATTTAGATGATTACATCTTGCCTGAAGAAGGGGCCTGAGTTGCCTCGAAAGCTTGCATATTGTAATCTTTCTAGTTAGCCAATAAAAGGTGTCATTTTGCTTGGCTTTTCTCTACATTTATAATGGCTAACACGGTACAACACCCTAGTACTACTAAATATTATGAAATACAATGTCATTATTTTATCATTATTACACCTTTTATTTCAAAATGGTCCATTTTTATTGCACAAAGCAAATTTTCCGAACAGCTCTTCTAAAGCCAGCACTATTTATTTCACAATGCCTCTTTTCCTGATGATTTCATCACTTGTGAATCAAGACCAATGGGCTGAGCCTTTTCCTATTGGTAAATCCTTTGCTGTTGATTATTTTTGTCTGATAATAACTGGTATATCTGATGGACCTTTCCTTCACTTTGTCTGTCTGTCTCTCTTTCACTATCTCCAATTCAGTAAGAACAACCCACTACCACTACTCCTGCAAAAAGCTATTTATCCTCTCTCTGAAAATCTCTACCTTTCATCTTAAATGTTCTCTTGGCTTAAAGAATGCAAGGGCTCCCTCCCTGTCCCCTCCTAAATGGTTACTGTCACCCAACAATTTAGCACTACCAATCTAAAGAGTAGTCTGTCGGCCACAATATGATGCTGTTTTAAGACGAATTGATGATACATTGGGAGTGCTCGGATATGCTTTACTAAACATTCACACTGATGAAGTGCTGAGTGCTGTGCCCAAACAGAGGGTCATCTGAAAGCTTGTCACCTTCATGGGCATTTTCTGTGTGGAGATGGTCAGTCTTAAACTAAGAGCATCTTTATTAATGTCAACATTTTGAACAGCACCTCTCTGTCTGAGCATTTCCAGCATATCGACAATTCATCTCAAAAGATTTATTTCTGTTCAAACTAACCATCCCAACTTTTGACTTCCTTCTTGTGTCCTCCAGTTGATATGCAGTAAGCAGTAATGCTAGGTTTTTTGACAGCCTACAATCGGGGGAATGTAATCAACAGCAAAGGATTAACCAATAGAAACAGGCTCAGACAGGCGCTCTTTGCTTTTGATTGGCAAGTGACAGTTAAAGTTCAGGACACTTTTTCAATAGCCATTCATTCAAACACAGGAAGTCCACAGGGGTGCGTCTTATCACCATTACTGTTTACTCTGTACACAAGTGACCTGAGACAGAACAGTGACCACTGCTCCATTATTAAGTATGCGGATGACACCATGATCATAGGATGCATATCTGGGGAGGATGAAAGCCACTATCTAAATCAGGTGGACTGTATGGTAAACTGGTGCAATAAAAACTCTCTCACTCTGAATGTAAAAAAGACCAAAGAAATGATATTTGATTTTAAGAGACAGAAATCTGTATGTTCACCTATTATAGTTCTGGGAGAGGAGGTAGAAATAGTGAATGAATATAAATACTTAGGAACTTACCTAGATAACAATCTTAACTGGAATACAAATACAAAAAAATTATTTTCTAAATGCAACCAGCGCTTATTTCTCCTCCATAAACTCAAACTATTTAAAGTAGATAAGGACCTCATGTTGTCCTTCTATCGTAGTATGATCCAGTCCGTGATCACTTTCAGTTTCATTGCCTGGTTTAATAGTCTGACAAACCAAAACTCAAAAAAGCTCCAGCAGATTACGAAGTATGCAGCTAAAGTTATTGGGGCTGATGTAGATGATTTGACTAGTGTGTGTCAGAGGGCAATGCTAAAGAAACTGGAAATCATCTCAACTGATGACAGACATCCATTACATGTACAACTAAACTTCAGTAAATCAGGAAGGATAGTTTCTTTGAAAACCCACACAAATCGCTCCAGAAACTCCTTTCTTCCTAGTGCCATACGACTTTTCAATAAGAAATATCGGAGATAATGTTTAAGGTTTTGATATATATCCTGTAACCTTTTTTTTTTTTTTTTTTTGGTGTAAATATGTTTTATCTAACTGCCTTACCTTAACCTTTCTTATTTCTATTTGTCTGTTTTATTTCATTCTGTCTGTTACCTGTTATTAGATGCAAATGAGAAGGCAAATTTCATGTTTTCCAGTGTAAACATGACTAAGTAAAGAAACCTAACCTATTCTGAAATAAAACATATCAAGGCATTAAAAGATTCATTTCACGATTTACCAATCAGAAACTTTGCATTATGAAATATAATCAGCCTTTAAAAATAAGGCCATTTTAAAATTAAATCTGTAATGAATATAAAATAATGACATTGTAATTCATAATAATTAGATGACTTTTTTAATTATGTGGTTTTTCATAATTTATTGACTCATTTATATATATTGTTGTACTTTTGCATGTGATTATTTATATCATAATTGCTGTTTTATTTATTTCATTTTGGTACTAATGGCATTCTATACATGCCACCATATTAAATACCAGTTGTACAAAAATGACATGCTTTGCATATTGGCAGTTACAAAGTAATAGGAAGCCATCATCATAGACAAGGTCACAAGAAAAAACAAAATGCCAAAGAATGCAAACCAAAACAGTCAACAAAATGGTGACAGGGTAATTTAATCAAAACAACATTAAAAAATAATATCAAGAGTAAAACCCAAATAGAAATGTAAAAATCCTACAAAAAGGATTCTGCATGGAATTAAAATTACTATCATGACAAGTTTAACACTGTGCTTTGAGTTTTGGTGCTTTAGGTTTCTTGCCATTAGTTGTGTTTTGGAGCTCTGTTTCATTTTAACTAAATAATCACGTAGGTAAGCATTAAGATTTGAAAATTGTATTTAACTTTTCTCTTGCTCTTTTATTATGAAAACGAATACTCCACTCAAAAATTATTTTTTACGTGGTGAGGCACAAAAATAACCGGACTCGGCTTGGGGCTTTCCTAGAAAACTGTCTGTAGGTCAACCGAACGTGAATCATAGAACTATATCCCCTCATACATGCCCTCTCTAGGTATATCCTGTGAATAGCCCAGTCAGTATTTGCACAACAATCACTGCACAAGTTGCCGCCATAATGTCGGGTGAAAAAATCGAACAGCGAATTACATTTCTCATGAAACTGAATAAAACAGCCACAGAAACTTAATGAAATGATAACAACAGTGTACAGTGATAACAGTTTGTCTCGCAAACAAGTTTTTGAGTAGCACAAACATTTCAAGGAAGGACAAGAAAATATGGAAGACGTTCAACACCCAGATCAAGATGGGGGTAGGTGCTTCACCAAGACAACGCTCCCGCGCACAATGCTTTTTCTGTAAAGCAGTTTTTGACTGACAAAAACATTCCGGTCTTCGATCATCCTCCCTATTTGCCCGATTTAGCTCCCTGTGACTTTTATTAGTTCCCGAAAATCAAAAGTGACCTGAAGGGAACACATTTTTCTTCAGTGGATGCAGTGAAGACAGAAACGGCAAGCCTGTTGAATGGCCTCAAGCAAGAAGACTTCCAGCACTGTTTCAATCAATGGAAGATACGTATGGAGCGGTGTAGAGATCGGGAGGGCGAGTATATCGAAGATGACAATGTTTAGAATGCTGTAATTCATCAATAAATATTTTTTTACCAATCCGGTTATTTTTGTGTCTCGCCTCATATACTTTACTTACCCCATGTGGTTTATAGTGTTGGTGGAGAAAGATTTTCAATCTCACGTGTTCATTCACGACGGACATAAAAAAAAAGTTTCTGATAGAACAGATGTCTGCAGTGACCAAATTAAACAACAACCAACAATAGCAAAACAGCCATGAAAAAATCTCATATTATTCGTGTTGCATAATCTACATGTGAATCATCTAGCTGCATGCTCTCGAACACATGTATTTTTACCAAAAAAGTTTTAAAAACAGTAAGTCACAAAACAGAGAGCTCTCAGATGTGAGCAAGAATTTGAACTGTAGACCATCTCATGTCACTACATTTATATTCATATCGACAGCTACTGTGCCTCAGCATTATTTAGAAACTGATTCTCTGCCTCAAGTTTATTTCCACCAGAGTAAACTGTTGTGTTCCCCATAATACATTAATAGATTAAGTGGTATTAGAAAACTGACAAGGAAAAGATTATTATTATCATTATACATTTATGGTTTGATGTAATGAGAAGTTAAGCAAAATGACACCTTTTATTGGCTAATTAAAAAGATGACAATATGCAAGCTTTTAAGGCAACTAAGGCCCCTTCTTCAGATCTAAACAACAGCCTCCTTGGAGTGCTCATCTGCTTCGAAAGGATATTGTTGCTTTCATTCCAGATATACAACAGATGTTTCATTGTCTTGTTGGACCAGAAGACAGAAACTTCTTCTGCTTCTTCTGGTGTTGAGACAATGATCCCAGTAAAGAAGTCACTGACTATAAAATGAAAGTGCATATCTTTGAATACAGTCTTTCCCCAGCTACAGCTAGCTATGGCCTTCAAAGTGCTGCACAAGACGAAGAACAGAATTTCAGCACAGATGCAAAGCAGTTTATTGAAACAGACTTTTATCTTGATGATGGGTTGAAGTCATTGCCCACAGCAACTGCTGCCATTGAACGTTTGCGGAGAACAAATTAAATCCTGACTTGCTCTAATCTATGGCTGCATAAACTAGCTTCAAGCAATTGGGAAGCTATGGAAGCTTTTTCAGCTGAGAATCATGCCTGTGCTTGAGGAACCTTTATTTTAGTGCTCATGAGCCACCCATTCGGCACTGTCTTGGGATCAGCTAGAATCTGAAGAAGGATACATTTACGTTCAAGGTATCCACTTAAAGTAGACCTTTCACATTATGTGGAGTTCTATCAGCAGTAAACAACCTGTACGACCCCTTCGGATTTGTAGCTCCATTTGTTTTACAACTGAAGTTTCACTTCAGGATCTCACAGCTGACTGGAACACAATTCAACCTCTAGGAGAGTTTGACTGCAAGGACCTCTGTAGACATCAATGAAGACAAGTTCAAATCCTTGCTGATAACCCTTGGGACAATAGTGGCAAACAATATTTGGCTACTCTTCAGACACAAAAGAAGTGGCAATCTGATAAACCAACCATAATGCCAGGTATGTTTGTGCTTGTTAAGAGCTTACAAACCAAAGGCAGTAAGTGTCTTATGGGACATGTTAAAAGAGTGTTTCCTAGTAAAGACGGAAAAGTCAGAATCAAAGTTCTAATAGAAGAAGGGTGTAAAACTTGATTATGATCCAGTAAATAAAACCATGCTGTTTTTACTTCCTGTGAACTAAACAATATTAAAATTAGACTGTGGTATCTAGCGATATCGGAAATGAAGTGTTTTGTTAGTTAATTTTTGTGTTCAGAAGACTGTCATCTATTGGTGTTCTGTTAACTTCTGTGTTTAGAATAATGCCACCTGTTGGTCTACTGTGGTACTGCAGTGTATTTAAATATGTAAATAGTCCTTTTACTGAAGATCAGATGGTGTAACTGGCAGAAGGAAGCACAGTTGTGTTTAAACAACTGAATCCTCCTAAATCTGTTTTCTGTTGAGGCCTCTCAAAGCATAATTGGTATGTTTAAAATTCTTTATGTACGTATTGATAGTAAGGAACAATATTCCTTGTATTAGAGCAGTTTAACTCTTATATTTAGAGTTGTGCTTTTAGTATGATTCTGAGATGTGCTGGATGCCCTCTAGCAATTAAAAGGTACTGTCAGCAGCAATAATATTAATCTCTTTTATGCATTAATTTTTTTTTCTACAGATTAATACTTTTATATTGTTTTAGCAAATTTCTACGTTGTGGTAAAGGGGGAATGAGGTTAAGCTGCCTGTCAAATTCTATAAAGGGTATAAAGAGGACAGAATATACTAGTTGTTAGGGATTTGTTAGGACCATTTTGACTTTGCTTTTTTTAAATTAATGAATATTATAATTTGTTAGTTTTGCTTTTAATATATATATCATTATTTGGCTGACATTATCACATCATTGATTTGTTTGCTAGATTTTCTATGGACATGCTCATTTTGTATGCTTGAATGCTATGATGCTGATTGTGGATTGTGGAACTATTGCCATATTTCACCACTATTTTTTGTTTTCCATTTAGATTTTAAATAGAAGAGAACTCATTTATGTTGGTGGTTGTTTATACTGACAACTATTTCAATGTAATAAAACTATTTTGTACTGTCTTTTATGTCATGTTTTTTTTCTGCCAACACTGCCATTACTTGTTTAGTCTCTTTAGTTACAACCCAGTGGCACTTGTGCGTGATGTCCCTTAAGTGACAAAATAAAAGGTCACCCTTACATCCTGTCACATTCATGGTAATGGATAACCTAACATTTTGCTTGCATTTATTTTTTATTTCAATTTTCTGGTTAAAGACTCTTGGCTACATTATTTTTCCACTCTGATTAACGTTTTTGGGATAGATGACAGTTTCTTTTGAATCATTGGTTATGATCTATGTCTTTTCTTCCAGTACATTTTCCTTTCCTCCCATGCTGGTTCTTTATTTCACATAACAGAGTCTACATGTTTGCTAGACATGTGATGCACATGTTATATGACTTATGATACCATAACATTTAAGATGGCTGAATTTGTAGGAAGTAAAAGCTTAGACAAATTAGTTTGTAACTACAAAAACTATTTAGGGAATGTTATTCTGAATAAGAATTCTTGATGGACTTAAACTAAATATTTTGTCTAGCATTTTAGTGTTTATAATAATAAAACTCGAATGGCTTGTGTAACAGACCCTTGCTTCTACTTTGACAATTTTTGGTTAATTCCAAAATAACAGACAACTTCTCATCTCTGCCGCTCCCGAGATTTAGTTAAGTTTGGATGGAAATTTTTTCAATCCAATTTGAAGTTTATATTAATGAAGTAAAACATACTGAAACATCAATGGATTTAGGTTAACCAGTGATTTAGGCAAGCAAACACATTAGATGACTTTGAAAAAGCCTGTGTTTCTGATGTGGTGGTCACTTAGAAGTTGCGTGTCTAAGATTACAGGAAAATTCAAAGAGCTCACAGGTCATGTGAGACAAAGTGTATGTACTTTATTTGTTCACAAGAAAGTTGCTAAAAAAACAATAATTATTGAAGCTTTTGTTCATACTAGTTTATCAGTTTAACTTTAGTGGAAATGTTTAATTTACACGTGTCACATGCACGGGTATGTCACTAGCCTTACCAGGATTTATTTACAGGGAACAATGGTTTTTTGCTTACAGAGTGACTTACTGTTTTGTACTTTCCTTGAAGTGGAACTGTGAGACTGCTTAAAACCTCCTTCGTATTCCACCCCTTCCAAACTTCAGAGCCAAAACAAACAATGCAGTGGTATTACAGAGATTGGCAAGTCTCAAAGGCACACTGGTGTCCCTGACACAAGCCTCTTTTTTCTTCCCCTACCTTTATCTTTGCCCACCAACAATGCATGAAGAACCCAACTTATGACTTCCTTTTTCTTATTTTTACACTATAGTTCACACCAAATAAAAGATAAGCATTTGGGTAATTGACGGGGGTACAGGTTTAATTGAAAGGGCCACATTGACTCTTTCCCTCATCGCAGAAATTATCATTCCTCTTTGCTGAATCACCAGTCCACAAGCAAATTTTGAGAAATGCATATCTTAAAAATGCATAATCAAAATTTTGATTGGATCAAAAGAGAGTTAACCCTTTGGGGTGGTGGGGAGGGTCTAGCTGTTTCAAGAACTGTCTTTTAAAGCTCTCAAAGCCACACTGTAGTCATTTTTGCTCAGTGTTTTTTTAGTAAAGACAAGTAATTAAAATTACATCCACAAACTACTTAATACTAGTTAATACTGTACTATTGATTTGCTTCCTGAGACATCTTTTCCTAAGGGAAGACTATATGTACTATATAGAAATCAAAGTAAAATATATTTAAGAAAATGTAGCTAATAGCTTTATGCAACCATCAACAGTTTGACTGGCATAGTGCACATAGTATTATCATAATTAGAAAGAAGATGAATGAAAAACCCCTGTCAATACAGCTTTGAGTCATTGAGACTATCTGGTGGTGCCATATGGATTATCAAACATTAGTAGTATTTCAGTCTGTTTGCTAAGGATGATTTTTTTATGATATCTAAGATGTTGATATTCTAGTATATAAAGATGAAAAACATACTTTTTCCTTGTATGTGAACTTACAAGATCATACAAGAATGATAGTAAAGTCTAAGATATATTAATAACAAATTGGAAAAGTGCAAATTTCACACAACCTTTTTTGAGGATATAATAAATCTAACAGGAAACCCCAGCATGGAAGTGACTACAATGTGAGGAGTTTTAAATTGGCCATCACCTAATTCTGTAAAACTGGTGCAATGATTTACCATTTATGAGCGATGACCGATTATAAATTTTTGTTCCATAATATCTCCAGCCACTTTATTAAGAAAGAAAATGCAGCCTTGAATCAGCTACAAATGTTTTAACTGCGACACTAGTATTACGTCATCCAGATAATTCACTCCAGTTTGAAATGGATGTATTTGCATGAAATGATGGGGTGGATGCAGTTAATTCTTGAAGATTCCCAGAAGCAAGGTAGACTAAGTTAAACAGAAGAGAATTATCATGATGGTGATCACTGATGAGCAGAACAGTGGAGTTTGGCTTCACACAGTTTCACAAAACTGCCCCTGAAATTAATTTTGAATGTGATTTGCAATTGCAAAATATATAACTTATTACAGTTACTTTTTTTTGTTTTTTGTTTTGGCCTTTTAGTAATTGTATTGCACTTCATATATCTATACTAATAAAAGGCAAAGCCCTCACTCACTGACTCACTCATCACTAATTCTCCAACTTCCCGTGTAGGTAGAAGGCTGAAATTTGGCAGGCTCATTCCTTACAGCTTACTTACAAAAGTTAAGCAGGTTTCATTTCGAAATTCTATGCGTAACGGTCATAATGGTCGACAACGTCCACCATGTTAAACTTTCTTATTTATGGCCCCATCTTCACGAAATTTGGTAGGCGGATGCCCTGTGCTAACCGAAACCAATGTACGTACTTATTTTGGTGGTATGACGCCACTGTCAGCCGCCATATTGAACTTTCCAACGGTCTTTGTTACTTATGGGCCCATCTTCAAGAAATTTGGTACGCGGGTTCCCAACGCTAACTGAATCCTACTTACGTACATATATACGTCCATAGCCTGCAGCTCGGTCACCATGTGAGGCACCGTTGGGTCCCCCATCCCCACGCCTCCCACGTAATTGGCTGCCTGCCTATATAAGGCCGTCCATCGCTCCAGTCTCTTCATTTCCTTCCTTGCTTCGCCACGGTATTCACGTCTCCCTGCTGATAACTGCAGCCTTTTTATTTAATCCACGGCTTCTCCGCTGTTTTATTGTTCGTTTATTACGATTATAGTTATTGTGTAGGTATTTTAGACTTAGTTTACATTGTTCAGGTACCCATTTCCTTTAATGTTCCAACCGTACCCCCATTAACATGTCTATCGAGGTGATCACCATCGATCAAAGAACTGTCACTTACCGAGTGGTTTCCATGCCCGGAGATGGCACCTGCCTTTTCCATTCTCTGTGTTACATATTGCATGGCCATATCGGGCTCACTCTTGATATTTGGAAAAACATTGTGTCTTATGTATTGAAAGACTGGGACAGGTTCAAGGTGTGGACTGATGACGGTACAGGAGATAATTATACTACAAAGGAGCACTATAAGAGTGAAATGCTTAAGCCCTTCACCTATGGTTCTGCATGTGAGTTGATGGCTGCCGCTGAATTGTTCGGTTGTCGCTTTCAAGTGTACCGAAATGGCCAAATATTTTACACCTTTGGACAACCACC
The DNA here is from genome assembly GCF_900747795.2 of Erpetoichthys calabaricus. Taxonomy (NCBI): domain Eukaryota; kingdom Metazoa; phylum Chordata; class Cladistia; order Polypteriformes; family Polypteridae; genus Erpetoichthys; species Erpetoichthys calabaricus. The sequence continues at coordinate 94,826,060 of NC_041395.2, forward strand.
AATGCCTCTTACAAAGCCTTCTTCAAAATGTTTACCCAATCTACGAAATCTCCACGAAAACGACGTGTCATGGTTGAGGGAGAGAGCTATCCTGACACCAAGAAATGACATGACTATGACTATAAACCACATTTTACTTCAAGAACTACCTTCACAACCGAAAACATATCAGTCTGTGGATTCAGTTGTAGAAGTGGAAGACGCGGTGCACTATCCGGTAGAGTTTCTCCACACTCTGAATCCTCCAGGCACTCCTGAGCATAATCTAATTTTGAAGGTTGGGGCACCAATAATGTTACTGAGAAACTTACAGCCACGAAACTTTGTAACGGCACAAGACTTCAGGTCACGTGTCTGCAAAAGAACCTAATAGAGGCAACTATTTTTACTGGCAGTGGCTCAGGGGAGAGAGATTTTATTCCTCACATCCCCGTTATACCCTCTGATCTTACATTTCAATTCAAACGCCTCCAATTTCCAGTAAGGCTCTGCTTCGCAATGACAATTAATAAGTCTCAGGGACAGACCCTACAAAAGATTGGCATTGATTTGAGGCAAGATTGCTTTTCACATGGCCAACTATACGTTGCATGCTCAAGAATAAGCTCAGCACACAGCTTAGTCATATTACAACCGGAGGGCCGAACTGACAACGTGGTATACAAAGAGATCCTTAACAAATAATTATTGGTATATTTTTCCTCAGTTTAAAAAGGTTTACTTTTCTTCTTAATAAAAATTTTAAGGCAGTACTTCGCCACTGCAAAGCGTGGGTATTTTGCTAGTATGACAATAAACTTGACTTGACTTGAGTATGCTCTCAATGCACCAGCATCTTGCATTCAACCTACTGCAAACAGTATAGGCCCTGACCCCCCCACTATATGGGAAAATTAAGTCCATACAATTATTACATTCTATATGATTAATTGTATGTTTGTGTGTTTGCTGCTGCCAAATAGATCATTAGAATACTTTTAAGTTTTGCCAAATTTTAAGTTTCAGTCAAAATGAACCAAAAAGAAAACAGTTCCCATTAGAATTGATTTTATGAATACAAATTAGAAAAGATAATGTCCATAGCACATATCCTTATATTCACTAATAACTTTCCACCATTGGGAGTATTTTCCACTTAACCATACTCTTTGTTTCTGGCCTATTAAAAATTATAAATAGAATTACTATATGGTACAGAACTACATCAAAAGTTTTTTGATACATGAAATTAATAGTAAACTATGTTACATGGTTTGCTATTGTGAAAAAAACGTCTAGCTTCTTCTTAAAAGTTCTTACTAGCTGTTATTTTGAAGTTTATTTTTATAAATTCTCATTTAAATGGGGCAGTGTGGTAGCACAGAGGTTACATTGTTGCCTCACAGTTCCAGAGTGATGGTTTGAACCCCACCCCAGATACTTTCTGAATAATATTTGTACTTTCTCTTCTGTCTATGTGTATTTTTCCTCTGGGTATTCTAGATTTCCTCTTCACTAGTCCCATATGATTGTGTGTGAATATGCTCTGATTTCTGTTTTCTTTTGTAAATATGCAAAACATTTTCTATGATAATCTGGGGACTACATGGATTTTGTGTTACATGTTATGTTTAAATTTTGTGTTTCTGTACAAGTTGTAGCCAATGCATACCGTACAACTGTAAAGCAGCTATTATATTTATTTCTATTGTTCATTCTAGGGCGGCACATTGGCGCAGTGAGTAGCGCTGCTGCCTCGCAATTAGGAGACCTGGGTTCGCTTCCCGGGTCCTCCCTGCGTGGAGTTTGCATGTTCTCTCCGTGTCTGTGTGGGTTTCTTCCGGGTGCTCCCGTTTCCTCCCACAGTCCAAAGACATGCAGGTTAGTTGCATTGGCGATTCTAAATTGCCCTAGTGTGTGTGCATACACACCCTGCAGTGGGCTGGCGCCCTGCCCAGGGTTTGTTTTCTGCCTTGCGCCCTGTGTTGGCTGGGATTGGCTCCAGCAGACCCCCGTGATCCTGTAGTTAGGATATAGCGGGTTGGATGATGGATGGATGGATGGATGTTCATTCTAGGGGATAAAAACTTAAGGCAAATGAATATGAAAATTAAATATTCTGTATGCTAATTTTAAAAAATGGTGTGCATTTCCCCTTACGTATACTTTGTAGTTATTTTTTATATATATATATATGTTTATATAAAACAAAAATGTAAATCAATATGCTACTTCATTATATGACATGCACACAGCATTGTACATAATTAAAATAGTTAATGTCTAAGAATATTTCTGAAAAATATGTGATGATATTACAAATTAGTTTCTGGTCAGCAGTAATCCCTCCAAAAAATACTTTCTGACTCCCCTACAGTAAGAAGCACCAGTGTGTTTTCACATGAGCCATCTGACTCTATGCTGCATCTGCTGCAAGCGGCAGGTTTGAGAACTACACTTCTCAAATCTCACTTTAAGTAACTTTCCCAAAAATATAGAAAGTGACTTTTATATTGAGTATGAGCGGGTATTTCTTTTTATTTCAGCAGTAGATATTACTGGTTGGCTGTTCTCCTTTAACTCCTAAAATACAGAAAATACTTCTCAGGTCTTTAAGTACCTGCCTTCATAAACTAGTTCTTACTAAGCAAGGGAAAAGACAACATGCTGAAAATAATTTAAGAACAGTCCTTTAAAAAAAAAAAGATTTTAAATAAGTTGTTAAAAGAGACACAAACAATAGAACTAAAATTCTGAAAGATTTTTAAACAACAAAGAATTTAAAAGAATGGTGCTCCTGGCCTCTTTTAGTAGGGGATAATGACATCTGTTATATCACATGCTGGCAAATGTGCTCACATCCACTACAAGTAATGATGTAATGGCCATCTTGAAAATGTAGGAAATGTTTTTCTCTATGCCAGCTGCACAACACAAGTGTGAAAAATAAGGAAATACATTTTAAAAGTACCTTAAAAAATGCTGCATCACACTGATCTGGCTGTAGAACTTGACAGCCACCATACTTATGTAGCTATTCAGTGCTGGATAACATAACATTTTTGCTCCTGTTTAATAATCTGAACAAGCAGAAATGTGATTTGATTCCGTTCTGCCCTACGCAGGCAAAGCTAAGTTCTCACTACAAGCACCAATCCAACAGTATATTATTTTTCAACTTTGATAAGTTACTAGAAAAATCTTTGACTTAAATATATTTTATTGTTCATTGCAAACACAAAAATGTTAACACCACACTATTTAAATGAGAGATCCTGTTGAAAATGGATGTAGTCAAAGGGATCCAAAAGTCTCCCTCAAGCAGCGTTGTCATCTTTTGCGCCTAAATATAATGGGGAGGTGACGGAGAGAGTTGTTGGGAACGCACTCTTGAAGCACTCAAGTATAAAAATTCCAAGTACAAAAATGTATTTTTTCCCTATTCAAGCAGTTTTCATATAAACATACAGTTTATATAATTAGAACATTAATTGTGCCCATCTCTAGTAATTTTCTGTATTTTTGTATTTTCTTCATTATACAAATCAATAATTTCATATGTAAAATACTGGAGTAAGTAATTAAAAACCTAAAACCTTTGTGCATGAATTTTATTCTTCCCTAATGTTATAAACATGTATTGTCACAGTTAGGGATGTCACAAAAAAATAATATTTTGGTACAAAGTCAATTCCAAAGTTCTAAAAGCATAATGGTACTAGCTTTTTTGCAATATCAGTATTACCAATAAAATCTGTATCATATTCTGGCGTAATTGTGTGATTGCAGATAGATTAATTATTTCATGAGGCACAGTGACACATGAGAAAACTGTAAAACCTCATATGAAAATGACTCACAGTGGTTATGATACAGCAGCGCATCAACACATGTCGGTAAGAAAAACAGCAAAAGTCATGTCAGGAAGAACTGAGACAGAGGAATTAAAGCGAGTGTGATTGCAGGAATCACACTTCTTATAAAAAAGGCAAGACACACACACGTATGGGCTCTTGTTACTGCCACTTTTATCTCAATATTAAGTTAGTTCTTTGTGCATGCTTTAGGAGCGAAATAGTATCACTGATTAGATGAGGTGTAATCGTATAACTTGTGTTGTTGCGCATTTGTAAAAGGACACGAAAAGATAATAAGAGTAATTGCTTCTAATAAGAGTCCTACACATGAAAAGAAGCTTCAAATTCATTCTGATTGTAATGGGCACTTCTACAGAAGCCCATCAGTCCATGAACTTGCCGTTTTCTAACAGACATATACAGATCAGGGTCACAGGACCTTACACGCATCCACAATTATGCACAGAGATCTATGAAATATGAGAGAACTGGCAGTGCTAACAACAGCTGTAGCAGAATTTAAACAAAGTCCCTTTTAGGCCTGACCATACCAGCGATGACAAAAGCAGCTCCATGTTAATGTTGTTAATAACAAAATAAAATTTAATTAGTGTTTCAATGCTTCTAAGGACAGGGGGCATCTTCCTATTAATACAACATGTATCCTGTTAGCAGAAATACATGATTGCTTCAAACACTGACTTTGTGTCATTCATTAGTCTTTTGAAAGCAAACTACCGTTCATTAGTATGACCCATAAGTGAAAGCACACGTCATATATTTAAAGGGTATGTAGAAGAAAGCAATGCCGTCTCAAAGTTATTGGTTTATTGAGTACAGATAATGGCAACTCAGGTAAATTTCAAATTAAAGGTTTGTACATAATTTGTACGCAAGCATAAGCAATGGCTAAGTGTCAACACTCACATATGAAATCTTGAAAACAGCAAAACAAAGGCATTTTAACAGGAGTTCTGAAATAAAGAATTAATGTAAAACTAACAAGTTTGATTTCACACAAGAAGCTTTAAAGTTGGGATAACTAAAAAAAAAGGAGGGACGGAACTGGAAAATGAAAGCCCCAGGAGTTTGTTTGTGTTATTTAAAATCTGAATTAGTTGGACTCATCTGTTAAATATTATTCTATAGTAGTATATTTGTAATCACCTAATGATGCAAATAAAAATCTTACAATAGCAAATGTTACAAGCTTAACAGCATGGTTCTTTGACAAACCAGATTTTAAAAGCATGTTGTTACAGAAACAGCTTTAATGAGTTTACTTAAATGGGATTATCCTGGATTATCTTAGAATTCACTAATTCAACAGTACATATATAGTGATAATTGAATTTTAAATTTTATTATGGATATTTAAGCAGTATTTTTAAGCTATGTCAGAGAATAAATTTAAAATGACCAAATGCTATGATATATCAGGTAGTTCATGGCATATCACTCTTAATAAACCCTATGATGATTTCCCACCAAGATTAAAACTCCTAATTTGTTGGGGGGGGGGGTTGTCCCTACCTCTGCCACACATTAACGTTCAAGTGGTTATGTTGTATTTTGATATTTATGAATGCCAATTATAGTTTACTTAAGTGACAGTTAGGTAACTACTTAATAGATATAACAGATACAGGTATACCAGTATTTTAAATGCTATCTTTCAAAAAAAATCACACACTCTAATGTCTCCCTAACTACAGAAGGGAACAGCAAAATGATAATCTAATTAAAAAGAAGATTAAGTTGAAGCAAAATCAACATGGCAGACTGAGCTATGCTGTGAAAGGCAAGCCCATCCAATAACTCTGTGTTGATTCTGTGTTGAGCTCCACAAGCTCAATACAAAGCCAGTGATGTCTCTAATTTGCTCTTCTCTGGTGATTTATATGAAAACACCTGCATTGTTACATGCTGCAAGTTTTTCAAAGCTCCCACATGAAAGAGTACATTTCACTATTGAAAGATACAGAAACATGATTGATCACTTTTAAGTGCATTTGATATGTGCCATGTATTCTTTTACTGACGCAGTGAGAAGTCAATTGAAAACACAAGGCCATGTGTTGGCCCTTGCAAAATGTACCAAAGACAATGGTGACTACCTGATACTGAAATGTATTTAAGCAGACCTCATTCTAAGATTCATGGGTCGCAGGGGCAGATTATTGTGGTGAAATGCAAACTAGCGATTTTATTTCTCCCCACGCTTTCTTGCTCATGCGATATTTACGCTCTATAATCATAAAAATGCTCAAAAGAACTATTCTCATCTCTTTACTTCCTGCTCTTCTCCTGCTTGAGTGATGGCTCAGTGGCTAAGGATCTGCACTGGTATCTGGAAGGTTGCTGGTTCAAATCCTGTTACTGGCAGAAGAGATCCAACTCTGTAAGGCTCTTAACCTGAAAATTTCTCCATAGGGTGATCTGCAGTATATGTTCCCTAATGTAGGTGTTATTTGATTTTACAAAACTCAATGATATAAGCGTTATCACAACAATAATCTTTAGTCTGAATGATTTAATACTGTGCGGTGGGTTGGCACCCTGCCTGGAATTGGTTCCTGCCTTGTGCCCTGTGTTGGCTGGGATTGGCTCCAGCAGACCCCTGTGACCCTGTGTTTGGATTCAGCGGGTTGGAAAATGGATGGATGGATGGATTTAATACTGAATATTTGGTAAATTTGTTATCATTTATCTATTTATATATGCCAATCTGGAGGTGCTGTTGATATGTTTTATGATAAACTACAAAATCAGAATAAATGAGGGTCTTCTAGCCATTTAAATTACCTATTATTTGTTACATCATTATAATGTACACATCGTATAAAGTAAGCCAAAAACACACATTCAGATGACATTCTCAAATTTACTAATTTAATACAGGCAAATTCTCATGACTCCATAAGCAAATATGCAAGTGCAAAGATCTCTCTTTAGCCACATGAAACAAAAGTATTTTATGACAAGAGATTTATACAGTACCTGAGGAAAATTCCAGGACTCATGCTTTTCCACCTCAAAGGACATTTGATCATGATACGATTGATGTATTTTTGTCTTTACGATTTACCAGATATTAATAAGAATACAGGGGGTCCTCGGGTTACGACACAGTTCCGTTCCTGCAACAGTGATGTAACCCGAATGTTGGTGTAAGTCAAAACACACCCTAGCCTAAGTCACTTACCTATCCTAACACATTTGCAAAATCATAATCTAGAACATAAAAACACAACTAAGCCACAGAAAAAGGAAAAGGACAGACATATACTGCACTGTACACTGTACTGTAGTAACAGAAAAAATAACAAAAAATGAGTGTAAAAAAATTCCTTACCTTTATTCCTTCTGATCTCTTTACAATGTCTAATTTCACTTCCATCGTGATGGCTTTCCTCTTCTTCGAAGCACTACCATTTAAAGCCTCTGTGTTTCACTTAGGAGCCATGATAAGGGCCAAAATGTCACCAAACAAAGCAACACAAATGAAACACTTGTGCCGTGTGCAACCAAACGCATTTTTGCCAACTCCCTCACTCAAACGCTGCGTACTTCCACCACGCAAAACCAAACTAGTTCGCCCACGTAGTCTGTAAGTATGACACTAACAGCATAAGCCAAAACACTCATGTCTCAATGTTTTAAAGTTGTTATGGGAGTGAGCATTGTAACATCGAAACGTCGTATGTCAAGATATTGTAACCCGAGGACCCACTGTGTGTGAGAAAATGCATATAAAACTCCACACAACTCATTAGAATTTTAAAGGCCTTAACCAAAACCATCAATAATCAAAATATCTGTTTTTATATGATTTTAAATGAAAAAAGATATGCTAATCAACCTACTGTGTGCCTCACGCCACTCTGTACAGTATGAATGAATAGTCCAGAGCAGGGCTCTTTAACACTTCTTCTGTAAAAGAGTCTTTTGGTTTGATTATGAGTTGAGACATAAGTCAGTCGACCATATCATTCATCAAATAATTATTTATGGGGTTAGAGTATCTTAAATTCTTTTTTTTTCATCTTTCTAAGTCAATTACTAAGATGATAATACATTAATAAAAATGAAGTTCATTGCTAAAACAATTCTCCCCATATTTTTATATTTTCAAATGGCTACTGTTACCACATCTCAGTAGACAATGGCCAGATCTTGCATTTTTAACCTCTAGCTACCAGGTTTCTGCCCAAAAATCTAACTTCTTAAATATTTCATCTTTGTAAATGGGCGATATCTGAGATTTAACCTCTCCAAAACTAATGCCTTGAAACTGTCTTCGGTATCTCTGGTAATAACATCATACTGTCACCATGAACTACGAGGAATAAGCTCATCAACACCTGACTTCCTTCCACCATTTTTCATGGAGATTTGTTTCTAAGGTCTTGTACCTTTCTTCTCAACTTCTACAAAATCTATCCTTTGCTTACTACCTGCTTCTCTCAATTTCTTGTCCAATCACTCATTCTTTTCATGCTAGACTTCAGCAAATCCTTGTTGATACCGGTGCACACAGCTGGCTTGTGGCCTCCCCATCACATGCAGAATGCTGCTCATTGTTTGGTGTATTCTATCCCTTGTTATACCTACTGTACATCACCGCTCTGCATTGCCCTCTCTTGCTGGCTGTCTATTTCTGGCTCTATCCTGTTCAAAGCTCTTATTCCAGTCCTATACAATCCTCACTACACGTGGTCTCTGATCACTCCATAAGTTCTGCCAAAATGTTTCTGTTCTGTTTTGACCTAATAATTGTCTCTAACCAAAAATGGATTATGTCTCAATTTCTTTTCCTAAGAACTATGTAACAGGCCTTTCCTCACCATACAAACTATAACTAGTCAACTGAAGTTTAGGTGCCTCTTAAAGCCAATTTGTGCACAAAACAACTAGATAAGATTAAAGCTTTCGTCTAACTTTCCTATGGATGCCTAGAACTTATTTTGATGGAACGGTTCACTGTAATTTCATTGACTGTTTAACTAGTTTCTCATCAAGTAGAGGCACTAGATATAGTCATATGAAAAAGTTTTGGAACCCCTCTTAATTCTTTGGATTTTTGTTTATCATTGGCTGAGCTTTCAAAGTAGCAACTTCCTTTTAATATATGACATGCCTTATGGAAACAGTAGTATTTCAGCAGTGACATTAAGTTTATTGGATTAACAGAAAATATGCAATATGCATCACAACAAAATTAGACAGGTGTGTAAATTTGGGCACCCCAACAGAGATATTACATCAATACTTAGTTGAGCCTCCTTTTGCAAATATAACAGCCTCTAGACGCCTCCTATAGCCTTTGAGGAGTGTCTGGATTCTGGATGGAGGTATTTTTGACCATTCTTCCATACAAAATCTCTCCAGTTCAGTTAAATTTGATGGCTGTCGAGCATGGACAGCTTGCTTCAAATCATCCCATAGATTTTCGATGATATTCAAGTCAGGGGACTATGACGGCCATTCCAAAACATTGTACTTCTCCCTCAACATGAATGGCTTTGTAGATTTCGAACTGTGTATTGGGTCATTGTCTTGTTGGAATATCCAACCCCTGCGTAACTTCAACTTTGTGACTTATGTTTGAACATTATCCTGAAGAATTTGTTGATATTTTTTTTTTGCTCTTTATTTTGCCTTATACAATTTCTTCTATTAGGAATTTGTTAGTTTTCGCATACCCCTTGGGGTCAGAGTGCAGGGTCAGCCATTGTACAGCGCCCCTAGAGCAATTAAAGGTTAAGAAGGGCCCAGCAGAGTAGGATCTCTTTTGGCAGTGATGGGGATTTGATCCGTCAACCTTCGGGTTCAAAAAATAAGGGCCAAAATAAGTGAAAATGGGTTTTTCTGATAAAGTTAACTTTTTATGCTAATAAAGCTCTTTGAAATTATTTAATATGCATCTTATCAGTCTGCACAATAATATAAAAACAATTTGAATTGCCACCACAAAAACTAAACCCACAAATTTTGCAAAACACAACATTTGTGTCACTGCCAAAGCTTTTAGCTACAACTATATACCTTGATTGTGAAGAAAAAAGTTTAACATCCATCCATCCATTATCCAACCCGCTATATCCTAACTACAGGGTCACAGGGGTCTGCTGGAGCCAATCCCAGCTAACACAGGGTGCAAGGCAGGAAACAAACCCTGGGGAGGGCGCCAGCCCACCACAGAAGTTTAACATGAAAAATACTAAACTTATTTTTTAACATTGTACTTTTTTAGAGCCTCAACACTTTCTTGAATTGAAATTTAACTTTATTTACCCCTCAGCCCCCATTTTCCTATATTTAATTTCACATTTGTAATTGGAATTTTTCTTTTACTGTTTATAAAGCACTTTGAGCAACAGTTTAGTATGAAAATGTGCTACAGAAATAAAGGTTTGTTGTTGTTAAACAGACAAATGTATTTTATCAATTTATGTATACCTTCAGATAGATAGATAAACTGATAGAAAGATAATACTGCACATAAACAAAATGCACAAGAAACTGAACATCAGTTATTTAAGGCTGCAAGACACAAAGCAGGAAGGTAGATACAGAAAGTGTAATGATTAGTTTAATGGAATCTGCCTTACTTCTAATGTTGTCGGGGAGGTCTCAAGTCCTCCATAATCCTACATCACCAAATGATTCAATGAATACGTAGATAGTTTATGTAAAAGGATGGATGAATGTGAAATTTTAATTAAAAACTACTTAATTAAAATTATATCTTAACACAATAAAATATGAAAAAGTCCATGGAGAGGAGTACACTTTCAGTGGACACAGAGTAAATTCTCAACACCATCTAGTGGCCAAAGGTCTCACAAACCTTCCTTAGATCTCCATGGCCCCCCTCTCTCACTCTTTGTTAAGAAAGGGTCAGACATTCTGGCACCTATGGGATTTCCTGCATACTAAAGACCTGGAGGAATATTCCATGCTTCCACCAACAACATGCCAGAGACCGAGACCTCACCTTTATCATATTGCTATGCATGGTGAGCAGCAATTTAAAGTGCAGCATGTTTCACATTATCCCTTTAGTACACTGTCACCTTCAGAAAAACAGCCACTTGTGGGCCATGCTCTACATGTTCTCTCTTCTGTGGGTACAGCAATCAACCGTGTTTAGACATAATAATGCAGACCCAAGCAAGTCCATTATGAAGCAGACATAGCAAGAAAGGTAAAAAATTATTTATCTGAACATGTCTGCAATTCAAAAAAGACCCCAAAATGCAGGCAACAGATCATTTAAAAAGACATAGCCAAAAACACAAGATAAAATGCAAAATCCACAGACAAAAACTCAAAACAGAAGTTCCAACAAAAATAAAGTCACTAAGCAAAAATGCAAAGAACAAAACAAATAGGTCAAATAACACTCCAGCTTTCCATCATGTGAGTGCTGCTTAGCAAATATTACCACATAACAGAAAAAGATAAGAAAGGCCTGGGGAACAAGACAGGTAAAAGGAAGGGCTAAGGGAAGGCAGGGTAACCAGTCCATTCCTCATGGGCCAAAGCTCAGGTTCTCCCCTGCAGTGGTCCATTATACTTGTCGGGGCCTGGAACAGAACTGTCCTAATGGCCCCTGCATCACCCTCACAACCATTTAACAAATTTGGGCATAACAGAACATTAACAATGGGTATTATTCGCAAACACTCATTTATGTTTATTTATTTTACAATGAAAAAGATACTGTATCATTTTGTAACACTGCAAAACAAAGACAACGAAATATCCTTTTAACATCAAGTAAAACAAATATAGTAAGTAACAGGTCCACTAATTTCTAAATATTTCAGAGTTTTTTGCATTTGTGAAGTGATTAATAACATCTGAAAAATTCACTTAACATGAAAGCTCCCTTTCTTTGGACAGAAACATAAGATGTTCAGTCTTGGTACATCATTGAGTGTAGTGAATGGTGGCAAACAAAAAACAGCCAGTGCAACTCACACGTGGGTAAAATCTCTGAAGCTTCATATTGGTTATGCATGAAAAAATTCAAGAGGTGTCTGTTCCTCAGGTGACACTCAAAGGCTTTTTTTCAAATCACTGAATATTGTTAATGATGTTGTTGTTATAAAAACACTGAATATGAGCACAGACCATTCTGCCCTGGGACAGGGACAAATTCTCCTGCGATCTGTCCATACCCCTCTGTTGTGATGTGAGATTTTACATATAACTTGATGAATATTTTGTATGTCTTTATTTGTAATTTAGGCATAGCAATGTAAATTAGTGTTTACCCCCACCCAAAACCAGGAATGGGTCTGTTTGAATTTTACGACAGGATTTGGGGGATGTGTTTTAAACCAGTTTGCTGAGTGTTTCTTTGCTAAAGTCATTTCAACCCCCGCAAATAGGCTAAGGTGTACTTTAACATATGGTTTGGGGGCAGGTGTTCAGATGTTCTATTCCCCCATTGGTCCGAGGTATGGCTGTTTGGAATTTGCTTGTCTCAGAGGCCTTTAAGTACCATGACGTTCTATTGGCTGTAGGGGTTGGACAGAACATCTATAAATGTATGTGTTTAACCTCACAATCTCTCTCTTGCTAACCTGTGATGATGTAGAAGTATCTCTCTCTTACCAACCAACATATAATGAAGAAGTATCTCTCTCTTGCTAACCTGTGATGATGAAGACAACACAATGAAGAGCACAGTTTAGCAGCCATTTTGAACAGACATGTGGCTGAAAGCTGAGTACCAATGATGCCTTAACTAGAGACATTTAAGTAACTACAAGTCTGTGTGCCGCCTGAAACTACACATCACAATTTAATCAGGTTGTATGGTTGCCAATATTCAAATGTACTTTGCATTTTGTTATTTATGAATATTATCAGTAATACATTATTTTATGTGTAACTTAACTTCTGCTTGTCTTTTTACTACATCTAATTGCCTGAGGTTATAGATATAGAAGGGAAGTTGGGAATAAGTTATATACAATAATACCTTATAAACAGTGGTAAGTCTGTGAGATTAGGCATTCTAAGGCTACATATTAATAATACAATAGGGGAAAGTAGAGCAATATATATTACTCTACCAAGACAAAACACCCCTCCAACTACCTATTGATTTGCCAGAGTTTCAGTCCTGAAAAAATGTGCTGCCTCCTTGTAATCTCTTTCTTACCATACTGGCATTATGATACCCTGTGCATCGGGCTAGATGAGGTATCACAGCTCATCTGGGGTTAATTAGTGCACCACCCCATGTGTCTGAGTAATTGATGGAGGGGTCAGTGCTAATTAGCTCGAAGAGTTAAATGGTAGGCTTAGTGCTGGAAGGGAGGAATAGGTGGAGTAATAGTGAGAGGAAAGTACAGAGAAAGAAGGATGGCGTGCAGAGCACAAGGGACAGACTTGGTGGCCTGGAAAGGTGGAGCCAATGTCCTAGAGGGGATTTAGACTTGTTGATTGATTCTGAAGGAGCAGCAAAGGATCAAAGGTACAGCTGGAGCGAAAGGGTTTGTCCGGGAAGGGATGAGCTTTGAAGGCAATCTGCAGCCCTTGCCTATTATCCCAAGAGGGCCCAGATGACAGAGGAGCTGTAACAGTGCTTTGTGCGAGACTGTGGCACACATTTGGAAGTCAGTTTCTCTGACTTTTAAAAGAAAATCTCCTGGTGGTGACTCTCCCTGCTACCATTCTTATGTTTTTATATAATGAGAATATATGATTTTAAAACAACTTTTTTATGTGCCCTGAACATATGCGTTTCAATAAAAATGTCACAGTTTGGACACTGAGCAACTCTCTTTGTCTCTTCACTTGTCACTGGTTCAGCCTGGTCATGACTATCAATGCTTGGATACAGGAAAGGGGACCTTGGCTGCAGGTCCAGGCCATCACAGCCATGCAGAAGACATTTCCCTCTCTATCACAAGACTTCCTTCTTGCTTTTATTGTCTTAGTGATGCCATTGCTACCCACACTGGCATGCTTGTTTATATTTCCACTGCTAGTGCAAAGGTGCAGCTTTAATCCCATTTTATGCCTTCTTGTCCTCCAAGGCAACTCTTTGCCAACCAGGCACCTCATGAGATAATTATCATATGTTACAAAATAAATATTGTGCCAGTGGAAGCCAATTTGGTGGACCCGAAAGAAAATGGGAAATACCTACAAAACTGATAAAGCAAAATCATTTTAGTTGCCATCCTAGCAATGAATAAACATATATAATTTATAATGAGATTAGGAATCAGAACTTTTGACTAATTAAGTTGAGTCCAGTTATCTGTTTGAAAGAAGATGTATATAGTAAGTAAAAAAGATAATAGGTTTTCAAAGTCTGTAATGCCTTGAAATCTGGTGAATTAAAAAAAATGAGTACATTATTGGTATTAGGAAAAACCAATACACAAATCCTAACATTAACTGCATCACGTATTAAAAGTATTAATTTTTGAATTGGAAACAGATTAAATAAGGATTTTTACTAAATTATCTATTTTGCAATTGCCTTTGCTTCATGTCAAAACTAACAATTTTCAACAACTTAAATAAAACTGGGATGTGTACCATCAGATTAAAAATTTAACTGCTAGCTTAAATATCTTCTTCTATAATATGCTACCGTGGCTGTTCGTTTGTCTGTCCAGGATTTTAAATCACCTGTAGCTCTCAAACCATTTGCCCTATTGATCTGAAATTTGGTACACATATACAATGTGATATCTACTATCCACTTTTGGGATGATGATTGACCTCCAAGGTTATTCCTGTTTTTATTTTATTTTATTGTAGAATCAACTCTCGGCAGCAGCCAGCAGGGCGGCCATGCAGCACATGGGTATGGCTGCCGTTCTCATTCCCTCCCACCTTCGCCGTCACTTCCCCTACTTCTTCATATCTTAAATCATTACTGAGGCAGATTGAAGACTTAAGTGCCAGCTTAAGTGAAAAATTAAAGAAAACTTTCTAAGTAATTCCAACACAAACACTGACTTAATCAGTTTTAACGTGAAAAGATGCAGACGAAAGAAGAAAAGAAGCGGGCCGCTAGGGTGGAGAAAAGAAGAGCTGCTCAGGAAGCAGCAAGCGCATCAACCTCTGAGCAAACGAATGCTAAATATGTATTCTGTATATTACTGCAGAATGTCATAAATGTATGTGAGAAATCATTATATAACCTGCATTAATTACATCTATTTGTCATGATTCTTTAGTAATGAACAAGAATAATCAAAAGCTAAGAAAATAATAAGGGAATTGAGGTAGCAGTATTGTCAGAAAACAGGCTACATTCCAAAAACAAAAAGCAACAGAGCAAAGTGTCAAAAAACAGAACTGAAAAAACAAAACTGAAGTGAAAATATTTGCAGGAAAAGGTCCATAAACTGAATAGTATTTCTTTCCCATAACATATTGCTATCATTCATCATTTTTGTCTTTTGTAAATTAATCCAATGTTCAAGTACCAAATACAGAATGCCTTAATAATATAACATAATGATGTTGCGCATCGTGACAACAACCTATGCAACAGATGTCTCCACCACAAACAAATTGGCATCCCAGTTCAGTTCACTTTGCCTTCTTGTGTGGCAAGGGTTGGGAGATTGGGGAAAAAAAAGGTACAAAACTCCAGATGCCTTAGTGTGCTCCTCTCTCCTTTCACATGGAAGATGTCCCTGGGAAGCTTAAATGGAAAGATGAACAGAGCACAGTATAAAGAAGTAAAGAAGGATAGAGTTCCACAAAAAACATGATCCAAAGCTGCTGCTAGTACAACTTTGTGGTAGAGAAAAATGAAGAAAACGTGTACTTAAATGGCCAGTTCCCCATTTCAACAAAAACCACTGGAAAAAAAACTTTAACATTTCTTTTCATTATGGTTCCTTAAGTAAGAGCTTCTGTGTCTTTGTTTATTTTTGTTGTTTTTAAATGAGTATTTAGTTTTCCCACAAGATTTAATGAAAATGAAACATTTAATATGGCATGGCCTTTTTCTTCTACCAGTGTTGGAAGAAGCAAGGATGAATTGGAATTTGCAGGTACAAAGTAACAGAAATCTCACCTGAGTCTTCTCTGTATGAACACTATGAAGCTGGCAGTGATGGTGCTGGGCAAAGAGTAGGGAAAGCCGGCTGTGGCACAGAACAAAAAAATAAAAACCTTATCTGCCATCAATTATCTTACCAACAGAAGGTTTTTCCATGAATATAATGGCTGAGCTCTCAGCCCTTACCCTCGGCAAGGCATAACCCTACCAATTGTTTTACAGAGACTTGACTGAGAGCTGAAACTCCCAATTCAGTAATGTTACTTGATGGACTGCAGACTTAGCACATGTAGACAAGAGCATCAGAAAAAGCAAAAAAAAAAAAAGAAACGTGAAGTGTTTGCAGTTTTAATAAATGACAAATGATGCCATCCAGGACACATGAGCTTTAAAACACAGTTATAAAATTCAAATCTAGAGCCACTTTTCTTTGTATTGTGGCCATATTACCTGACATAGGAATTGTTGCATGTTGTTTTTGGTTGTTTACACCACAGTGTTATAGTTAATAATGTATGTACCACTGTAATATGGAAGCATAATTTTATGCTCACTTAGGTTGTTAGTAAAATAAAGCATAAGTAACTAAAACCCAGATCTGCAAAAATGTTATAGTGAATAACATTGGTCAAACAATGTCTTATAACAAGCCAAAATGAGGCTGTAAAAAAGTAAAGTGAGACTGAAGCAGGAGGTGTTTTTAACTAAAGTATAAAAAGACATTGGATATGAATGTGCACTAGGCCAAGTTCAGTGGAGTAGAACATGGAGTGGGTGGGAAATCCCATGGGATCCCTAAGCCCTAAGTGCCTTCCTTTTATTTAACAAAAATTCACACCAGTTTACATTTACCAATCCATGCAGCAAGTACGTGTGATCAGGATTATGATGAGCTATTTGAAAGCGTACAGTTTCAAGCCATTAAGCCAATGACAGCTCCTGTTACATGTTCTGACAGCAGCTAGCATTGGTCATACGGTCTGAATCTGTATGCTTTCAAATTGCTGATTGCAGTCCTGTTCTTGAAATGACAGAGGATAGCTGGTAAGCAGCGGAAGTGACTAGGCAGCAAGTTGAGCACCAAGCTTGTGTGTATGTATTCCTTCTAGTGATTGAAACTGTACAGTATGTGCAAGGTAAGAACAAACCAGAACTGTTTGTGTATTTGCACCAGCTCTGTGTTAAGCAGTGTTGGAGGTTACACATTAAAAGTAATATAATGCAATACTTTTATTGTAAGTAAAAAGAAGGGTCACAAATCTTTTTTTTTAATTTCAGACATTTTAACAGTACTAGAGTGTTGTACCGTGTTAGCCATTCTGAATGTAGTGAGAAGTCAAGCAAAATGACACCTTTTATTGGCTAACTAAAAAGATTACAATATGTAAGCGTTTGAGGCAACTCAGGCCCCTTCTTCAGGCAAGATGTAATTTTACAGCTTGCCTGAAGAAGGGGCCTGAGTTGCCTCGAAAGCTTGCATATTGTAATCTTTTTAGTTAGACATTTTAATGAATAGTATGTTCTCTACATATTTGTTTTTGGTTGTGTATTATATCAAAGTGGCAGTTTGATACCCATAAAATGTGGTGTGCAGCCACAGAAAAAGTATTAAGGGGGGCCTGGGCACCTGACCTCACCAACGGATGTGCTAGTCAGGGGTTTCAAGACACTGGTCCACAAAGGGTCTTCTACTGGTCCATAAGAAATTAACAATTCTGCTGTTTTATTATGATCTTTATGTTGTCAAACTGCAAATTAAAAATATATGCAGCTCACCTGTATTTTAAATTGTTCAGAAATTCTTTAAGTGCCACAATCATTACGACTGGCTTATTTCATATTGTATGGCTAGACCTCTGTATTACTTGCCGACCTCAAGTGTCAATGGATTAATAGCTCTTTATTACATTGCTCTTTGATGTAGCTCACTCGCCATTACCACACTAGATGGAATTCTTCTGCGACTTGAACAGGCTTGCTGTTTGTGCCGGTTGCTCTACAGATGGCACTGAAGCTGTTTATTTGCCAGCTCATACTGTGCACAACTCATCACACAGCTATGTAAAAAAAACAAAATTATTTTTCCTTTGTTTTTCCTTTGAGCATATGAAGACATCATTTTTTTTTGCTTGCACAGAGAAAAATATTGGCATGAAACAGCTCTGAGCAAATGTTGGTCAGTGAAATGTTCAGTTTTTCATGCAAAAGAAGAAAATGTACTGCAAAAGTAATGGATTGTTTATAACACATTGCATTTAATAATAAGTTACTATATTTAGTTACTTTTTTGTGAGAAACATAACTAAGCTATTCTTAAATGTAACATTCCTCAGTACTGAGGTTACGTATGTACCATTTTTAGATGTAATTGTACTATTCATTGATTTTGTCATTACATTAGGTTGTACTTGTTTTCACCTTAGTCCATTATAACAGTTACACTGGCACAGGAAATATATCTCTTTATACTATGTATTACATATCGTTATTTGAAAACATTTATAATTCTGGATAGTGCAGCCTCATAATATTTGCATTTTTAACTATTTTGTAACAAGTGGATATCTATCTATCTATCTATCTATCTATCTATCTATCTATCTATCTATCTATCTATCTATCTATCATCTTTTAGAGTACATTTTCAAGGAGTCATTTTCATTTCAGGGGTCACAAAATTGCCAGTGGAATATATGCCAATTATGGCTATGTGTAGCCATAAAAATATTCTAATGTTTTCTAAATGCGAACTTTATGCAGTCTCGAATCAGCTTGATTATGTTACATATGGGGCAGCACGGTGGCGCAGTGGGTAGTGCTGCTGCCTCGCAGTTAGGAGACCCAGGTTCGCTTCCCGGGTCCTCCCTGTGTGGAGTTTGCTTGTTCTCCCCGTGTCTGCGTGGGTTTCCTCCGGGTGCTCCAGTTTCCTCCCACAGTCCAAAGACATGCAGGTTAAGTGCATTGGCGATCCTAAATTGTCCCTAGTGTGTGCTTGGTGTGTTTGTGTGTGTGTGTGTGCGCCCTGCGGTGGGCTGGCGCCCTGTAAAGGGTTTGTTTCCTGCCTTGTGCCCTGTGTTGGCTGGGATTGGCTCCAGCAGACCCGGATATATTGGGTTGAATGATGGATGGATGTTATATATGTAATACATAGCCTAATCATTTTTTTCTGAATATGTTTTGGCTATAGCATCATTACAAATGAACAAGTGTTCCTTGAGGTAGTGTGAGGTAAGTTCTATCATGCTTATTTACCATGATGCATGCATTTTAGGAGTTTATTATTGCCACCTTTCAAATAACTTGATTAGTGTATACTTAGTTTCTGCAACATATAAAATGGTTAAAGTTTCAGGATACACTTCATTTATGGTAGCTACATGTGTGGAAATTGAAAAAAAATTTTTAAACTGCAAATGTGAGTGCGTAATTGTGGGAGTGAGGGGAGTTGGCCCATATTTGAAGTGGCTATGGGCTAAACAAAACTTTCTTTTTCAGAGTCTGAAAAATAGAAAAGAAATACGATAAGACTGTCTCCTGAGCTGATTTAAAATGTCACACAATAGGATTACCCTTGTGACACTGTTTCTAACTATTTACTTTTCACTCATCAAATGTTTTGTTAAATTTAAAGTTTTGTCAACTGTTTAACCTGATTTTCAAGGTTTTAAGGAGCTGAAGCCAATCCAGCCAACGTTGGGCACAAGACAAGAACCAGCCCTGTACAGGACACTAGAAATGACAGGGCAAACTCACACAAACACCCACACTCACTCATACTGGTCATATTGCCAGTTAGTCTAACAAATATGTCTTTTGGAATGTGACATGGAATCTCCACATGGAGTAGCAACTGTGCCATTCTGTACAGACAGAAAGATATGAGACCACACCATTAAGCACTATACCATCATGTCGCCTTCAATTTAACGTGCTCATTTGGAATGCATTTAATCATTATTTTAAAGATGTCACTTTAATTAAAGATGTTTCACTTAATAACATAATTTTGGGAAACTCTTGCTCTGCAATAAGTGAACCAAATTACAATGGCAATATAATACACCCACTGCATGTGTCACAGTCAAGCAGAGTCAAATTAGTAGGCATCACTCACTGAATACTTTTTCTAAACAGGCATATTACAGTGTTATACAGTATGTAAACTTACACACTACCAAGAGATATGAAAGCAGCAGTCGGGTACTGCTTGTCCACTACTGAGGTCAATGCTAAGCAGTGACTTAAGAAACACAGGAATGCAAGTGTTTATTATTTATTTTTATTACTATAAATATATACAGTCAATCATTAAGTTCTATAAATTTATGCTTAAATCAACCTGTGTGATGACTTCCTTTTTAGTGCAATCTGTACTAGTCACAATTGACAGTCTGCTGGATTAGACTGCTTTGAAAGATAGTGTGACAGAAGCTTTCAATTGATTCCATTATAAAAACCTGATAAAAACAAATTGTTATGACCAGTAGTTTTTGTTAATTTTTTTCTTGGTTCACTTGAACTGCTTTAAGTAAAGTATACATCTTGTTAGGGGTTTTGGAACCCAATGATTGTGAAAATAAAATGTATTACTTCCTGCAGGACTTTTTGAGAAAGTAAAAAAAAATATACAACATTATGCTTTGTGAGTCCTGTTGCTGAGATGCAGCTCTCGGTTGGTCAAGAAAGTTAGAACATCTGATATCATTAATGCAACGTGTTTAAAGGTTGGAACTGGTCGTAGTGTTCTTATCTAAATTTTGTGGATAATCCCTTTGTTAATGTGCAGTCCTTCTGGTACAGTTTTTTTTGGTGATAATTAACTTCTTGGCTTCAGAACTCTGTTCTTGGTTTTGGTACCTTGATGTTTAGTTAGCAATTTATTCTTGACCATTGATTGGCTTGACTTTTGGTTCTTCTTTTGGCTTGTTCCCTGAACACATTTCATATCCTGATCTTTATCATTGAAACCTTCACTGTCTTGCTCTGACTCAGTATACAGATAATTCTCCTGTCTGAGCCTACTTCTTCTCTTGAATGAAATGGCAACAGTGCTGCATCATGTTTGAATAATTGCAATGTGTTTAAGCAAGTCAAAAATTAACCAAAATACCCAACATTAGGGCCTACTGGAATTTGAAGCTATCTCCAAGAGTTCTTTTAATGAATTGAAAGAGTATCCACTGAGGGCTAGCAAATACAGTGAATGCCAGCATGGAGCACATATACCCCATTCAGGGACCCAAGAACATTCCTCTTTACCACATTCTTGACAGTGCACTAATCAGCCCAGTCTGAAATCCAGAACTTTCTGGATTTCAAATTCCTCATGACCCCAAGCCTTACCAGGGGTAGGAGGTCTTGAATTAAGAGAGAAACAGCACACATGAACCAGTTTACGACAAGACACATGAAGTGTGCTGGAAATGCCAGGCAATAAGACCCAAGAATAACCCTTTTTAAAATACAGTAAGGACCAATGTTCCAAGGTACAAGTTTGCATATTCTACCCAGCTTTAAAGGAGTGATGGAGATATCTATGCCTATCAGCATAATGTTTAACAGAAGCACACCCTTTCAACAAGTATTCCTGTATTATAGTCCTATTAGCAAACAAAGAATTTAAGAATTTAGAAAGGGAGGGGATTACAGAATCAGGATTAGCACAATCTACAACCCCAATTCCAATGAAGTTGGGACATTCTGTAAAACTTAAATAAAAACAGAATACAATGATTTGCAAATCCTTTTCAACCTATATTCAATTGAATACACTACGAAGACAAGATATCAAATGTTCAAACTGATAAACTTTATTGTTGTTTTGCAAATCTTCACTCATTTTGAATTTGATGCCTGCAACACGTTCCAAAAAAGCTGGGACAGGGGCAGCAAAAGACTGGAAAAGTTGAAGAATGTTCAAAAAAACACCTCTTTTGAACATTCCACAGGTGAACAGGTTAATTGGAAACAGGTGTTGTGTTTGTCATGATTGGGTATAAAAGGAGCATCCCCAAAACGCTCAGTCATTCACAAGCAAGGATGAGGCGAGGTTCACCACTTTGTGAACAACTGTGTGGGCAAATAGTCCAGCAGTTTAAGAACAATGTTTCTCAATGTACAATTGCAAGGAATCTAGGGACTTCATCATCTACTGTCCATAATATCATCAAAAGATTCAGAGAATCTGGAGAAATCTCTGCACGTAAGCGGCAAGGCCGAATACCAACACTGGATGCCCTTGACCTTCAATCCCTCAGGCGGCACTGCATTAAAAACCGACATCATTCTGTAAAGGATATTACCATATGGGCTCAGGAATACTTCAGAAAACCATTGTCAGTTAACACAGTTTGTTGCTACATCTACAAGTGCAAATTAAAACTCTACCATTCAAAGCGAAAGCCATATATCAACAACACCCTGAAACGCTGCCGGTTTCTCTGGGCCCAAGCTCGTCTGAGATGGACTGACGCAAAGTGGAAAAGTGTGCTGTGGTCTGACGAGTCCACATTTCAGATTGTTTTTGGAAATCATGGATATCGTATCCTCTGGGCCAAAGAGGAAAAGGACCATCCGGATTGTTATCAGCACAAAGTTCAAAAGCCAGCATCTGTGATGGTATGGGGGTGTGTTAGTGCCCATGGCATGGGTAACTTGCACATCTGTGAAGGCACCATTAATGCTGAAAGGTACAAACATATTTTGGAGCAACATATGCTGCCAACCAAGCGACGTCTTTTTCAGGGATGTCCCTGCTTATTTCAGCAGGACAATGCGAAGCCACATTCTGCATGTGTTACAACAGCGTGGCTTCGTAGTAAAAGAGTGCGAGTACTAGACTGGCCTGCCTGCAGTCCAGACCTGTCTCCCATTGAAAATGTGTGGCGCATTATGAAGCGCAAAATACGACAACGGAGACCCCGGACTGTTGAGCAACTGATGTTGTACATCAAGCAAGAATGGGAAAGAATTCCACCTACACAGCTTCAACAATTAGTGTCCTCAGTTCCCAAACGCTTATTGAGTGTTGTTAAAAGGAAAGGTGATATAACACAGTGATAAACATGCCCCTGTCCCAGCTTTTTTGGAACGTGTTGCAGGCATCAAATTCAAAATGAGTGAAGATTTGCAAAACAACAATAAAGTTTATCAGTTTGAACATTCGATATCTTGTCTTTGTAGTGTATTCAATTGAATATAGGTTGAAAAGGATTTGAAAATCATTGTATTCTGTTTTTATTTACGTTTTACACAACGTCCCAACTTCATTGGAATTGGGGTTGTACAATTTAAGGTAAAAACCCACACTGGCATTCATAATCAATATCCAAAACCAACATAAATGAAATATTTCTGGAAAACTCAGTAATTGGTAATTCATTAAACCAATCAGATTGGAAGTAGTTAACAATTGAAATTTTTCTATGTCCCGATTGGCTCTGTCTGACATGATAACTCAAAGAAAGCTTTTCTTGAATGCCCACTTTATCTCAAAAAACTTTTCCAAAACACAGAGATAATTTGGGTGCCCTGGTCAAAAAAGAGAGATTTAGGTAGGCCATGAAATTAATATTAACATATATTTCAACTAGCTGCCTGGCAGAAGGAATCGATTTCAAAGCCACTCTTTAAGAAACAATCAGCAATGACCAGAAGTGCAGTGCATCTTTAGACTCAGGGAGGTTGGTAATAAAGTCAACCATTCTGTCTTTCTAAGGACAAGTACGAGGATCAGTGGGATGGTGAAATCCTAACCACAACCTACAACATGACTCTGAAAAATAAAAAGTCTCAAAAGCTTTAACAAAATCTCTAATATCTCTAACCATATTAGGCTACCAAAAATATCTTTGCACAGATTCCAGTGTTTTACCAATTCCCGGAATTCCCAAAAATGGAGGCGAGTGGCCTCACTCCAGAAGTTTCCAACAATAATCTCAGGTAAAAATGATTTCCTCTCAAGGTTTTCAGGCAGCAGTGAAAAGGGGACTCAAGTTGATTGAAAGGTATCATGCAAAGAATCTGGCAAACTCACAACTATAGCTCTCAGAATTTTACAAGAACGAATAATGGGTTCAGACACCAGGACAAATTCTTTAGGCTCAGACCTTCATGTTACAATCAACCAGAGTGTAAATAATCAGAAAATTAAATCAATTACAAAATAAAGACCTGGGGCCTCATGTATAACGCCGTGCGTAGAACTCACACTATAACATGGCGTAAGTACAAAAGCGAGATTGTGCGTACGCACAGAAAAATCCAGATGCAGGAATCTGTGCGCATGCAAACTTTCATGTTCTTCCACTACATAAATCCCGATCAGCGTGAAAGTAACGCACGTGCACGCGCCTTCTGTCCCGCCCCAACTCCTCCCAGAATTACACCTCTTTGAATATGCAAATCAATATAAATAGCCTTCTGTGAAAAGACAATGGGAAAAGCACAGGGGAAAATATAAGAATTTCAGCGAATACCAAGTGGAGGCAAAGGAAAAACGTACTATTTGTTGGTTTAAACAGTGGTATAATCAACAAAAGGAAGCTGATCGAGTGACAGAGTGTCGGAGAAACTCGAAAGATCAAGTTCACAAAGTCGCACAGTGCCTGAAATAAAAAAGAAGTCACATATCAAAGAAGGCGTGAAAAGGCGAGTCGTAGCCCACCGTCTGAGTGTCATATGAAAGCTTATTAGGGTACAGACAAAAAAAAATAGGCACACAGTGGGAAAAAGCACGAAATGTCAACTTTAATCTCGAAATTTCCACTTTAATCACGTAGTTTATTTTGTCATTAAAGTAGAACATCATAAACGTCATCTTAAAATCGTTTATTTTAATAGTTTCTCAAGTAGCACGTTAAATGCTTTGTTCTGTATTTGATCTTCTATGTGCTCTATGTGTGTGAATCACTACGTGCTTCCGTTCTTTCTCTTTCTCCAACAGGACACATAATCCATTACATTCGTGATATTACAGATCTCTGAATAATTAAAATACTGAGATGTATACGTGATATCATTTTCATGATGATAGGAATGAAAGCATGTTATTAAACATGGGAACATGGTGGTGCAGTGATTGTTCATATCTCACGCAAGAGGCTTGCTGCGCCATGCGCGACCTTCGATGAAATAATTTATCACAGCAGTACTGTCTCTTTCAAACGTACTAACCTCCAATTCCTGTCCTTACTTTTCTTTCTCCAAATGCCCAATCGCCACACAATCAGCTCTGTAATAGACGTTAAGCCATCTGTAAGCTTAGAACGCCGATTCTTCAAAACTTTTAAGGAACATTGAAATATCTTCGTAGTACATGTTTAATTATTCTATCTGTCTATCTTTCCAGTGTTGCGTCAGCGCAAGAATACAACGCAATGCAGGAACAATCCCTGAACTAGCTAGCGCTGTGGCACCGTGTCCTCACATGTTTAATTATTAACAATACAGATTATTTAAATGAAGTTAAAGTTTTATCTGTATAATATAATCAACATATTTTGCTGCATTTCATCTTAAAAATGAATCATATGTAAATACGCGCTTTATAAAGTGGCACAGGTTGTGCAATATTATAACTGTAGTGCATGTTTACAGTGAGGTAATTGTACTTATAAGTAAACAGTTCTTCAAGGAGCACTTGATGGACTGATTGAGTGTGTTTAGAGTTCTTGGGATGAAACTTTTTCTAAACCGCGAAGTCCGTACAAGAAGGTCTCTGAAACGTTTTGCCATGGCTCAGGCAGTGTCTGCTTCATGCTGTATACCGATATTTCTCTTTCCGATCAGCTGCTGCTGTGATTCCCCACTCAGATACAGTGATATAAATACTCCGAGTGGTGCAGTGAGAATAATATGGAAAAAGATGATCTGCTGTGGCAATCCTTAACGTGAGCAGCTGAAAGAAGAAGAAGATGCAGTGAGAGTAACAACGCTAAAGCAGTTATGGTATTTGGACTACTATGGCTATTCCCTGGACCATTTTATTGCTGCAGGTTAATTACAATCTGATGCATTACACTAATAAACAATATGCAGTTAGTTCCAGTGTATTTATAAAGCCGCATCAGGAATGTGGAGCTAAGAAAGAAAGGGTGACCACGCAGGAACAGTAGCACTGCTTTGACGCTGGGTGCCGCCAGTCTGCAAAACCGAGCGGAGAAATTGCGTACGCCAAGGTATGAGTTACCGTGGAAATGTGCGTGGCTTTACGCCAAGTTTAGGTTTTATACATCGCGGTTTGAGCGTGGAAACAGGAGTATGCAACATTTCTGTGCGTACGCACTGTTTATACATGAGGCCCCTGATATTTTGCCAGCCATGAATATTGTGAACTTGTGGGCAGCACCCTGTAACTAATGTTGTCATTCATACAGTGCTCACCTAATGGCTTACAACTTATGATCACCAACGCCATAGTCCATCAGGAGGCCAAAAACTCATTTTACTTTTTGCTACTCTTCTTAGTAATAGCTGTGATAAGGGCAATAAGGGATTATAATTTTTAATAAACAAATGGTAAAGATTTGCAAAACATACAAAATGATGCACTTGTTTCACACTGTCTGGAGTCTTCCAGTTTAACCAGAGCAATTGATATAGTACCCAAAAAATAATAATAAAGTTGACATTTGTACAACTTAACACAAATAAATTATTTGGCCACAGTCAAGACAACACCTCTCAAACATGATGAGCGTGTAATTCAGAGTCCTTAGAAAAAAATGAGAATATCATCAATGTAAATTTAACAAAGTAGCCCAAAAGATCAGAAAAATGTCATTGACAAATAACTGAAAGTGCAATGGCAAGTTCATATGGCATTACGAGATATTCATAATGTCCAAACATCATATCAAAGGCCATCTTCTCCTCTCCTCTCTTTCACTTATTGTCTTTCATAATCTGAATAAATTTATAAGCTCTGCAAAGACGAAACATTGTAAATGCAGTGGACCCAGTAACTTGATCAAGGAGGGAGGAAATAAGAGGAAAGGGATAATAACTTTACAGAAATTTTATTAAGTTCATGATTGTCAATACAGTACTGGTGGGGTGTAGCATCTTTCTTGGACATAAAACAATCCAGCTTATGAATGTTAGATGGTCTAATGAAACTAATGTCCAGTTTTTCACAAATATAGCTTTCAGTTCAGAACAAGACAATGGATAAACACAATCCTTAGGTAGCAGAGCAGCAAACAGAAAGTCAATAGCTCAGTCATATTATTGGTAAATTAAATTAAGAAAAAAAATCAGAAAAATCCGTATAGACCTCAGAAAGAGTGTGAGTATGACAAATATGACGTGGGGATGGGACAAGTATTTGAATGTACTTTGATAATCAGTAAGAACTCCAAGAAATCAGCTCTCTCTGTCTCAATAACTGGACTGTTCTTCGGTAACTAGAGAAATCCCAAAGTAATTGATAGATTAGAATTGGGCAGTATAAATAAAGAAGTATTTTCGGAGAAAAGGCAACCTACTACTAACTTGGTAGCAGTTGTGATTGACTTAATAAAGCCCTCCACAATCAGACCCCCATCAATACTCACAACACAAAGGAGTTTTGAGTCCTAATTTCGTGGACACGTGAAAGATATCAGTAAAGACCCTAGTGTCTTTATTCAACAGTGAAGCAAGGGAGAATGAACTGCTTTTTTTGACAAGTTCCCATCCCATTAACCCCAATTCAGTCTCTGAAACTTAGGACACATAGCTACCAAGTATTCTGACCCACTACAATAGAAACACTGCATGAAAAAGCTCATCTATAATGTTTTGAGCACTAATACTAGTTTCTTTTATCCCCCATTAGCTCAGGCTGATCTAGAGTAGACCTAGGTTAAGAAATGTTATGGGGTCTAAATCCCTGCTTCTCTCTTTTATGCTCTTTAGATCTACTGCCTAGTTTCTGTGCAAAGCACAATACTTCATTTAATGTTTCCTCTAGGTCATACTTGGTGATTTCAACCTTAATTTCATCACATAATCCTCTCTTAATGATGTAACTAAAGTGACATTATCCCTTCCTGAGGCTTTAAAAGAAATAATGAATCTCCAATAGGTTTGTTCCCCTCTTTTACTATTAATAAAGCATTATAAGTCCTCCAAGTTCTGTCAGGGTTATCAAAGATATGGGCGAATTTCTTTAAAAAGGTGTCTAAATTAAATGTGCTTGGATATTTGTTGGCATACAGAGGTGACACCCATTGAAAACACTTAACTGTCATTACCAAAACGGAAAAAGATTGTGCTACCAAAATACAAATGCTAAACACAAATCAAAAATCAAAGTCAAAAATTTGTCAAAAAAAACTATACCACAAGGGCCAATTTGAATTTGAAGCTGTCACTAAGAGGTTTTCCAAAGAAGTAAGACTTTCCACCAAGGGAATATAAGAAATATAACTAACTAGCTAATATAAGAAATGCCACCATACTTATATCATCCGAAATGTGACAAAAATGATTGTGTCATGCTACTTTGTTGTATAAACAAAAGGACAAGATATTAAAAAATATTACACTTTCCCAAAATTTCTTAAAAATTAAAAAATAGACTTTAAATCAATGATCGAGAACCAACAAAACTATAAATTACACAAAAAAAAAATAAAAAAATAAAAAAAAAATAAGGCACAAAACAGAGTATGCTCTGTAATGGACTACGGCCTGCTCTGACGTTGGTTTCAAGATAAACTCTAGGGCTCCTGATCTTGTACCAAGTCCACAAGAAAGGATAAATCAATGAGTTTAAGTGAGATCTGTTACAAGTAAGTTGTAGGTCCATTTTATTCAGTGCCTTTTGATGTGAGTGGTACTATTTTTGTTGTTATTCGTGTGGATTTGATAGACGGCTTTATACAAGACAATTAACAAGACCGGCAATCGAATTGTTTGCACATATGTTGTACAGAAGGAACACATACATGTTAAGTGAATTTCTCAGATTGATAAAGTCTGTTTGAAGAAGAGACTTAGCCTACAATATCATTGTTTTCAGTCCATTCAGTCCATTGTCCACCAGGTACTTAATTATGGTTTTGTTTATTAGTTGAAATCAGTAGTGCCTTCTATTTTATCTTCCTTTTCTAAAAAGCAATGTAGCACATTAAAACCATACTCGCCAAATGTTGAATACATGTTAACCTATGCTATCGTACAAAGACTTGTCTGATAAGTATAATGCATTGCTTTACCCACTATCATGGCTTATCAGGGATGCTTAGAGAGATGCTTAGTTTACAACTGACCTCTAATAAGTTTTTATTTAGTGTAAATGTTTTTGATTTTAAAAGTTATTACCAAAAGTGATTATTTGAACAGGAAATATCTCCTGATTACTTTCTTGTTCTTCTTTATGTAATTTTTAAAAAATATTTTAAAATTACATCTATTGTGAAAGAAATTCCTATATGTTCATTTTAATAGTTTATGTTTAATAACAAATACATGTAGTAATTTAAAATTGTTAGGAATATATACAGCACAGATTCAATTTTTTTACAATGGGCCACTGGGCTTACCCCCTAATAGGGTGCAGTAGTGGAGATCAGGAACCCCCTGGCCGAGACTGGAACTGAACATACAACGTAGAAACTGGATGGATGGATCAATAGTGTGGATGATATTCTGCACCATTAAACGAAAGCTATGGAGTGCGTAATTTAGTTCACTTTTACTTTTCTTACTAAGAAAGAAATAAGTGGAACATGTCAAGTTAATTTAAATTAAGCTTTGCCTTAAGAGATTTGAAAATGTGGAAGGCAGATGTGTTTTAAACACCACATATTTTAAATATAAAAGAACTCCTAAGTCTGAAGACACATTAGCAGTGGCAGTGATGAAAGAAATGAGAGACGTTATCTAAAATGTATTATATTACAAAGTTGTAAAGTTTAACTCCATTCCACAAAACAGAGATAAAATGTATTACAGGAATTAAAGCACCACAAACCTTATCTTTGTCTTCTTTGAAATATAGATGACTATAGTCATAAATAAAACAGTAGAGTACTTAAATGAGAACTGTAATATACAGTACAGCTGTCATAAACTTGGGAGTGGCAGATCCTATTACTTGAGATTATGAACAGATACAAAGTAAGCTGTTTTCAAACTTCAAAAATATTATTTTATGATTTTATTTTAAGAAATACAGGGCATCTAGAATAATCAGGTATTTATGGCAATATTTTTGCAGAAACTGGAATGCAAGTTAGTTAACTGACAGGAAACAGAGTTTAAAGAGCAGAATGTCAAACCTTTGAGAAAATAAGTAGTGCCCTCTCTAGGTTCTCTCCTACATATGTGCCATAACCATTACATTTCCAAATTTATAATAATGACATGTATTCAACTCAGATTAGAAATATGCAAACAAATCTACAACAGGAAGAACATTAGGTGTGGGAACTCCCAAATTAAAGATGTCCTGATCCCAACTAAAATTAGTCTGTCTTCTTAAATTGACCAGGAGTTAGCAAATATCAGAAACAAAATTAAACTTCCCTGGCCCTGGAAAGATAAATAACACTCAGAATGAATGTACATGAAGAGAGCTGTTTGGCAAGCACCAGTCAGAGACAGGTAAACTGTTTTGTACAATTACACTACTGGTTTTACATTCCTTTGCCTTACTAGTGTTAATGTGAGGGCCTATCAACATGCATGAGACCAGAGTTAAGTTCATCATCTCCCTAAGGATCAGGAAAAACAACACATGCCCTGAGCCAAAGCAGCTCCGTGTATTCACTCCCTGTGACTTGCACAAGAGGTGTACATTCTGTCCTGATGCAGAAGCAGGCAAACTTATGAAAGGGATATGTTTGTTTCACTTAGTAAACGTATGATGTCTACCAAGTTTTCATTAATTGGATTAGCTTAGACATGACTGTCTGCATATGAGCAGCTTCATTTGAAGAGTAATACATGACCTGCTGGTTATGTCAAATGGTAGAATTCCACTGGTGAAGGGTAAGCTACCAGAATGGTGAACAGAATGTCCACAGCTAAATTTGAACCTGTCATGACATTTTGATTTTTTTTTTCATTTTAATGCCTGAATGCATGGCAGTAACAATGCCAGTCTGTGTGGTAAAAACTGCTCAAGGCCAGGATATTCAAAATGAATAGGAATTCATAAACAAAAAAAATTGAGGATTTACAAAAAATAGCATTTTCATTCTAATGTAGGTGTCCTACATTAAAAGACTTAACCATAGTGTTTTTTTTTATTATCACACACAGTTCAATCAAGATTCCTACATCTTTAATTGTTCATTATGTTCAGACAACAAAAGTCTGCAATGAATTGCACATGTGAAGAGTACAAATGCTCATATTTACAAAAAACATTAAAGACTTACAAGAAGCATCATAGTCATTTCTCTCAGCCCAAGACTATAACAGCACCACAAAGGCACTGGTTTCAAACATTCTACTGTATATGAGCTACTCAAAACATAAAACTTTTGTCACATCCCTTTTGTTTAATTAATTTTTTTTTTCAAATCAATCATGATCCATTTTTCTAAACCACAAAGTCATACAAATCATTAACTTCAAAACTTGCCTTATTTAAATCTTCACTTCAAAGAATGTAGTGAATGTATAGAGTTGGAGTAGACAAAGGAAACACCACATGAAAAAGGAGTGTAACTTAGAAGTAATTAAGTCACCGTTACAAACGCAGTTTAAAAAGTGAGTCACATTAAGGCTGATTAATAATCAACAAGATGTGTCAGCTATAAAATAGTTCTGTCAATTAGCACTTTGATAGGTGAGGTTTCAAAGCAACATGAAGCAGCAAAGACAGTTCCAAAGATCCCCAATAGCCTATGTCCAAATTGCAGGAGCATTAGCCACAAAAACTGCAAAATGATTTCATGTATAAAGAGGAACTATCTCAAACATTATAACAGCACAGGTCAAATACAGACACCTATGTTGGCAAAAAAACAGCAGTTACAGTTTGAAGTTCAGGGATTGACAGACATTTTACACTAATTGCCACAACAGTACGGCTACAGATACTATGATAAAATTGTATGATTCCCCTCTGTGACGCAGTCTCATCAAAAACTGTATGTCACAAGCTTCCTCAAATCTAGAGTTTATGCCAGGGTCTCATTTATGTAAACCCTTTCTATTCAAGGCCAGTTTACAAAGATGCAAAATCTGACATAATAAGCACAAGATCTAGACCTGTATGCAGTGGTAAAAAGTAATATGGTCTAATGAGGCATCTTTCTCCCTATTTTCTACATTCTGACAGGTTAACATTTGGTGAATTATACATCATTTCTTTAATAAATATATAATAATAATTTTTAACTACATTTATGTAGTGCATTTCTCACTACTAAAAGCATTTAGACAGAGGGGAACCACTTTAACTACCAATGTGTAGCACACACCTGGATGATTAAATAGCAGCCATTATTGCACCAGTACACTCACATTACACCAGTACACAAACATTAGCTATTAGGTGTTGAAGGGGTGAGAGAGATAGCCAGTTAGAGACAGGGAATGATTAGTCGGCCAGAATGGATGGGGCTGTGATGAGCTGTTTTGCTAGGACATCAGGATAAACAATAATCTTTTTGAAAGATGCTCAGGGATCTTAAATGTCCAAAGAGAGTCAGGACTTTGGTTCTACATCTAATCTGAAGGATGGCACCATTTTTACAGCTCATCGTTCCTGTCACTGCACTGGGGCATTGGGATCCACACACAAACCCCATGGTAAGCGCCCACTGCTGGCCTTATCAACACCTCTTCCAATAGCAACCCAGGCTTTTTCTTAGATGGTCTCCCATCAAAGTGCTTGGCAGAGCCCAAACATGCTTAACTTCAGGTGGATGACCTCTTCTGAAGCACAGGTGGTATAGCTTTAACCCATAATTCTCCTTGCTCTCGAGTGAACATGATGGGGATCCATAATAGTATGGGCAGTTGTCTAATGGAGCACTACAGAGCTCCAACCCTGAAGCCTGATTGCCTTCCAGAGCCTTTAAGATACAGCCAACAGCTATATTTTACTTTACTGCGCTATCAAGTGCTTGTTACTTTGAGTCAACTCATTATGTTGAGTAAACCAGGTGGCCCTGTTGGCACCCCAGCATTTCACCTTGACTCCTGTCTTACCTTCGACCGATGACAACATCCTCACATGTATGTGAGATATAGCTCAAAAAGTATTACTGTCTTAAAATATAGGGGAATTTGTTTTGAAATATAAAAACATATTTGAAAAGCCAAACTGTATTTTAAGGTATCTAAAACTGATTTTCCAGTATCTCTAAATATTAGTTTGATAGTCTTGATTAAGCCATGGTGTTTGGTCCTGAAAACTGACTTTAATACTAAAGCATTAAGCTGTGTGTTCTAGATGGTGTTCAGTAACACAAGTCCACTCCAGGTAACAATCCTGTCTTTCTTTGTCTTTACCCTCTACACCATCAATTTTAAGTATAACTTAAATTTACAACATCAAGTTCTCTGATGACTCCCCTACTGTAGACTGCATTGATCAGGGTTGCATCTGAACAGTAGACTGGATTTGATAGATAACAGAGGCATGTGGTACAAAAGAAGGCCATAGCAGGCTCTTATTTCTAAGTAAATGCGGGTCCTTTAACATGTGTGACAATTTAACTGTCCATTGCCACTAGTACACTGTTAAATTATGTGGTCAGCTGAAGGAAAAAAAACAGATTGGGGCATATCAAATGCCTGAATAACTTGATCAGGAAGGCTAGTTGCAGTACAGGATTGAATCTGAACTACCTTGAGGTAGTAGCTGAAAACAGGACAATGACTAAATGATTGTCTATGTTGATTAATGGTGTTTATCTTCTCTGTGACATGTTGTCCTGGAGTACCTTTATTCACCAGCCTAATTCCAACACAGAGGTCTAAGAGGTTCTCGCAGAGCTCTTTTTTGTCATTAGTCATTAGACTGTATAAGGCCTTCACCCGTTGCACTTGTTTTCACCTTAGTCCATTATAACAGACACACTGGCACAGGGATTATATCTCTTTATACTATGTATTAAATACTGTTATTAGAAAACATTTATAGTTATGAATATTACAGTTTCATCATATTTGCATTTTTAACTATTTTGCAACAACTGGATATCTATCTATCTATCTATCTATCTATCTATCTATCTATCTATCTATCTATCTATCTATCTATCTATCTATGTAATCAGCTAGACTTGCTTACAGCTAGAGGAAAATATTTCTCAAGCTGGGAAAGTATAATGTGCTGCCCTGCCAGCAGAATCAAGCTTGGCTACATGCACAAATAATCTATACTTGTCAAGTATACCACTTGTTCCACGCAGGACTGCCAGAGAAATTATAAATAGACTGTTTCAGGTGCACATGGTTAAAACCAATGCTGATGCATATAATAATAACTTGATGGATTTAGGTGTTGATAGTCTTGATCAAAGGCAAAATCGTCTAAAGAACTGCTTACATCTAGAAAATTTTAACCAATGGCCACAAAAAACAAAGTGCATCCAAATGATGATTAAAAGTGCTGACAGTACCCTATCATAAAGAAAAATCAGTGCCAGAGAGCAGGTCAGAAATAGCATAGCAGATATGAGTGGAGACAGAGAGCTACAGTGGAGTGAACAGAGGGTAGCTGCTGAAAACCTCATACTGTTCTAACATAGCTAATTGATAAGCAGTTGTGTGTTGCTGCTAGATTTTCATCTTTTTTGGCTCCTTTATTCTAGCTGCATATGCAAAAATGATATGACATGCAACTTGAGTTTTTTATACTTAATACTCAAACTCAGCATTGTTTAATACGGTGTATAACAAGCTTATTCTTTAGAAGATGTCAAAATGTAAAATTAAAGGAATTTTAATTAGCTAAAATAAAAAATTGATATACTGTAGTTCATGTTTTGAATAGGCAAGGAAAAGTAATTATGCATTATTTGAAGAACAATGATACCATAAAAAATGGTTAATTTAAATGTTCATTGTATTTATGTTTATACTTGTTTATCTGTTTTGTAACTGATTTTTCTTATCAAAGGCTAGCAAATCAAATGTGCCTTATCATACTATCTCTGGTACTTTGACCTGCACTGATCACATAAATGCAGCTGTGCCAGTTACTAAGTAATGGGTATACATTTTGCACATCTATATTACAGAATTTCATTGTTTAGAAACCCCATGTTCTTTTCCAATTATGATATAAAGGGGGAACTGGCCAGATCGTCGGCTACATGTCTGCTAGGAGACTGCTATGATAAAATAGCATTGGTAGATTGTTAAATGCACAGAGTGGATGTATCTTGCATTTTGCACCTTCAGTTCAGAATTATTAATAATAATAATTCTTTACATTTATATAGCACTTTTCTCACTACTCAAAGCACTCTCCATACAGGGAGGACCCGGGAAGTGAACCCACAATCTCCTTACTGCAAAGCAGCAGTACTACCTCCACGCCACTTGTCTCCCAAGGCTTCAGTTTGCCTTCCTCAGTCTATATTTTAGAATATGGCATTTCTATCAGTATATTGAGATTTTTTTTCTGCATACATATGGACTTATTATAACCTTTTCCCATTACATTTATCTATGTTTTTGATTCCTGTATTCTTTCTCTTATTTTTCTGAATTTGACATTTATTTCTTAATTGATATGTAACTTTTCCATTAAAAATATTTCTTGCATAACCACTGTTCCTTCAGCTGTAAGGTCTACACAAAGATTCTGATGATTGGTTACACATCTGTCATCATTTAAACTGGGCTGCTACCACCTTTTATTTATATTAGTTCGAATCTGTGGTGCAATGCTGTGTAGTGCTGCTAGATGTGGCAATGAAATAGAGTCATCCAGACTTCAAACATTTGAACTGTGCTTGTACAATGGGCCATGTAACCGGACTGCCATTAATGTTAGCAAAGTTTCATCCATTAGCTTGGTGACAAACAAAACCAAACATGTTTGTTTATTTGTCCATCCATCCATCCTTTATCAAACCCACTTAATCCTGTTCAGGATCAGTGGGAGGGCCCAGAGCCTGTCCACTAGCATCCAGAACAAGGTTAGTGCCAAAACTGGGTGGGACACCATTTCAACACAGAATACACTCACACACTCACCGATACTCACTCATTCACAGGAGGCCAATTTATAGCAGGTAATGGCATGCTTCTTTGAAATGTTGTAGAGAAACTACACTACCTCTAAGAAACTTGTTCAACTGCACAGGTGGTGTGGTGTACTGGTTAAAGCTTTGGGCTTCAAACCCCGAGGTTGTGGGTTGAAAGGCCACTACTGAACTGTGTGACCATGAGCAAGTCACTTCACCCTCCATTTGCTCCAACTTGAACAACAAAAAAAAAATTTAACCATCTCTATGTCAAATATTGAAATTCACCTTGGATAAAAGTGTTAGTATAAAACAAAAAAGTTAATAAAATAAATATGGGTAACATGCTAATGACAATGTCCAGGGCTCTGGAGCTGTTAGACAGCAGCCCTGCATCACTCTGCTCTTCGATTAATTTTATTTTTTTGTTAGCTGAAGCTATTCTCCAAAGTAATTTACAAATGATATAGTTACAATCTACTGTAATTGTTCTCATATGTATTTATATGTGTGGCTCTTGATAAGTAAATTGACTAAAGTTACACATAGTACAAATAATGATAACAGAACCAGAAACCTTGCAATGTACAGTTCAACCTTTAAGTCAAATTGATAGCATTGATACACTGGTAATACTTAATAACCAAAAGAGACATCTTCAGGTCCTTTCTTTATAAACTTACAAAATAATATAAAAAATACAATACATTACAAAAACTTTAAATGCCATGACGGATGGACTGGCATTCTGATTGGGATGAAGGATGACTCCAACCCAGGATAATTATTAATTCCCATGTCAGTCAGATTACAAGAATAATGGATAGACTGGGGGAGACTTGGTTTTCTGAGCAGTTTATCCACCAGTATGAGAGGGGGCGCTGCTTCTCTGGTTTGGCCCCAGTCTAGAAACCCGCAGGTTTGCCTGGAACTTATAGTTTCGAAGTGTGGCCCTATCAGGGTCCTTGGATGGCAAAAGGGGGTGCACTTGGGAAGAATACACCTCCCTACTATGCGAGGCCTGGGCTCCGGAAGTACTCCCAGGCCTATCATTAAAGAAACCGTATCACTTCAAGAATTGAGTGAGTCGGGAGGCAGAAGGCAAACCTCAACAGGAGGAGCAGAAGGAGACATTTTTGTTCATTGGTGATTGTAGTGTGATTTTTGAAGGTATTGTGAATAAAAAACATTTACTGGCACCCAGGATTGTCTTGGTGTAATTGTGCCTGGGGTTTGGGAATTGTTGGTGCTCCCTGGAGGTCACAAAACACATATTACTTTTATTTTTTGACTGGATTTACCAATGGAAATTTTACTTACTGTTGTTGAAAATCCTTCAGTAAAGTGTATGTCTGGCACACAATGAAAATAAATCTGGTAATTTGTTATGAAGTTAACAGGTATTGATAAATGCAAAAGGGCATACAATAATTATAACACAATGCAATTAAGCAAATACTATAATGCCTAGAACCTTCACTAAACTAAAATAAAGTACCAAGGAGACTTGTAAGCAGACTCTGATCATATGCCATCCATAGTTTACACCTAAGCCCTTTGTTCCAATTCTTTGTTGGGATGAAAACCACATGAACACCACAATTCATTTCCACTAAAACAACAAAACTACTATTGGGCCTAATTTGAACGGTGCTGATTAAAATGCTTAACATGTGTAAACAATGAGTTAAATCTTTGTGAAATTATTAACATATGACAGGATTCGATTTTTCTGTTAAACCTTTCTCCTGTTGCCACCTGAACCACCGAGAGTCAAATCAATTTAAACCACCAAAATAAACGGGGGAAATACTTCGCTTCTCTCTATGTAAGGTCTCCCGTGGAGTGAACGTCTGCAGTGTCCTAATTTGTTACTTATTTGTCGATTTATTTTTACGAAGATGCGATCAGTGGTACAACTGTCGTATTTCTTTTTTTTCCAACTAAAAAGAATAAGCAGTGACCTACCCGGACTCGCGCCTCTGTCAGGTTCGTCCACACCGCGATCTCCTCCCGGGTGCTCATATCGGGGTAGCGGTTTCTCTGAAACGTGGCTTCCAATTCCTGCAGCTGCTGGCTCGTGAAGTGCGTCCGCTGGCGCCGTTGCTTCTTCTTCAGGGATCCATCCTCTGGGTTTGACTCGTCTGTCTGGTTTTGGTGAGATTTCTCTACGTCTAACACAAAAAGTTGTGTTTACTGAACATGTAAAAATAACTCCATCATTGACACACACTGCAGTACATTTAAAAAAGAACAAATTCAAGATACTTAACATTTGCATTTGGACAGCTTACAACTAATTAAACATGTCATGTGTGTACACTAAGACAAAAGGTAATATTTTACTGCCCCACTTGTGTTTATTCTTATTTTTATTCTTGAACAATTTTGTTGATGTTGTTGTGTACCGCTGTTTATTACGAAATGTCGATTTCTTCTGGCCTATCCCTGCATTTCGTTAAAAAGTAGGACGACGCCTTACATCGAGAAGAAGCTGGAAGGTGTAAGTTAGCAAAATAACCATGTTGAAAGGATGTCACGTTTTCAAGCACATTTAGACAGCTGGGAGGTTTGTTACGTTATGCGTAGCCTCAGGGCTATGCCACAATAACTAATCCATCTGCTTTCCCCACTTAAAAAATAAAATCCCAGGAACCCTTTTATTAAAAAAAAAAGAAGATGATGATGATGAAAGAAAACGCGACTTTCTTGTTTATTTTGACAGCACATTCTACAAACGAGGCCTTAGCCATTTGAAATCCCGTGAGTGTCTAAGAGCTGACATTTTGCAACCCAGCGTGAAAATAATCAATAATCCCGGTGAGCCAAGAAAAGTGGCCGGGCTAAGCAACAAATGTTATGACTGTTAAACTCTTTCCTCCATGGTGCCGGGTTTTCCAAAGTGAAGACCCCACAGAAAGAGCTCATTTAGCGCGAGATGTAATCCAGAGGATCAGCCCTCCGCGACATAACAGGTTTGGGACTGTTTGAGAAAGGCTTAGTACTTTGGGAGCAGCAATAAATGAGCAATGAATGGACTTTAAAACGCTAGCTGGCTTCTAAGACCACCTTCTGTCTGCTATTCCAGATTTAAATAAAGCTGAGAACGATTGAGACGTACACATATCGTTCACGTGGTTAGTTAGCTGTCATTTTGTCGTTGTAAAGGTGACAATTAAATTGCAGTACTTTATATGCAATATAACGTGCTAAAAATATATCATTTATTAAAATTTGCATAATCATATTTGTTACTTCAGCCATCATTAAATAAGCAGGTTTTGTGCGAAATGTATTAGATAGCTGCACACTTCTGCTCAACTTTAAACAGAACACAGTGCAGTTCTCCACCTAACGATAAATAATGCATGAGCAGGAAAAATCAGGCTTAATATGTAAGGTACAATTTTAAATAATCTCCAACACTGAAAAGTTAACGGCATTAAATTCTCAAGACCGCGTAGTGCGGATGGAAGCCAACAGTTTCGACCTCAAGGGTATAACCGATTCTGTCGCAGGGTTCACTCGATGCCACTTTGGAGCCCTCAGTCGTCCTTAAGGTGTGCATCCGAACGGAACCTCAGTAGACACGTGCAGATCGTGCAGACTTCACAGAAGCAGCTGGTTCGAAACCTAGAGGTTGGATCGGCGAGGCGCTGTGGCTAACTGCTGCGTCACCAAGAATTAAGATTGCTTTTAAAATTGTAACAAAATATACTGCATATATTGACAAACAGAAAACAATCGGTTGTTTCATTACAGATTGGTAATGAAAATGGCCTCCTTTAACATCTAAATACAAATAACCAAAACATTGCTGTGTATGTCATATCAACAACGCAGGAAGAAAAGTAAATACCGGCGTATGAAAAGCTACATTATATCTATATTAAGGTGATCTTAATTCTCAGAAACAACAAAAATAATAATAATATCGG
Source organism: Erpetoichthys calabaricus (assembly GCF_900747795.2). Taxonomy (NCBI): domain Eukaryota; kingdom Metazoa; phylum Chordata; class Cladistia; order Polypteriformes; family Polypteridae; genus Erpetoichthys; species Erpetoichthys calabaricus. The sequence continues at coordinate 94,866,036 of NC_041395.2, forward strand.
CCAATTCTCGTTTGGATTTCATCAAAGTTTTAAACAGTACATTTGCAAACCATGCTACTTTGAACCATTAAGTTAAAATTGAGCATCAGTTGTGAATTTTCAACGATGCTTGTTATTTTTAGTTGGTAACTTTAGCCCTTTGACTTATGCACCCACCCAAAGCATGGTTGCCACTGCTATACTTTATTATTCCGAAAAAAATCGAAGTAAAACTGTATTAAAAGTCCAAATCTGTATGTAACAGAAAAATATTATTAGGCAAAACCAAAGGCTCTGACGCCAATGAAATGAAGATTTATAGTTTAATTAACCTCGAAAACAAGCATTATTAGTTTGATATCTCCAAAATAAGTGAAATGGTGTTTTGAATACTCTGAACGCGCAAATATGAGATGCTCGATGTATGCGTGAGACCAAGGATATGTTAATTCCTTTATACTTTCAGATTCAGGCTTTGAGTCGGCGCTGTCTCGTCTCCTCTGGGACTTGATACTGGATATAAGGAAGGCTTACTGCGTTCGCGATTGCCAGTCAGTTCACAGAAACGACCATACAGGGAAACGAAATACATCTGCACGTATATCGCACTTTTTTAACCGAAAAAAGACGAAGTTGGATTTTAGCAAAACCATAAGGTTGCGCACACAAAAGCGTGCATTTCAGCATTAGTAGGCCGAGTGAGTTTTATTTATTTTACTTCTGAGCGAAAATGCACAAAATATACATTTTATAAACTACACTGTCGACAGAGAATAGTTTTACATTTCATACGATGGATATTTAAGTTGCTGGATCGAATCACCCACGTTTTGATCGTCCTATTAGAGTAGTAGTATAATTAATAATGTCTTTATTTTAATGGCGTGGTTTCACATATAACATAGTTAAGTCTTTGATACAACTAATCGAGCAATTTCATGTCTGAAATGTTCTTGGATTGTTTGTGCCACTGCAAACGTTCTGCAGACAAATCATGGGTTTAACTTTACCGTTTTAAGATTGGTCAAGAGATGACTTTTCTGTGCTGTCAGGCCCACAGTAGTTATGTGAGAGCATCACGTTAAGCACCTGGGTATCCTGAATAAATAACTGTGTTGAGAGTAACGTTAAAAAACGTGCACCAGTGCAGAATGTGTGAAAAGAGCGCTTTGTCAACAATGCACACATTACTTAGGGTTTCACTTTACATTTTTACTAATCGGCTACTATCAACTACGTATAATATCTGTTGATAATTATAACTTGTCATTTTACTCGAATTTAAAGAGCGAACGCACGTTCATTATATAAACTTTGAATTGTAATTTCAAATGATCTTTAAGACCTGCAAAGACTTGCCTGAGCGCTTTAATAGTAGGAGTGTGTTCTTACGATACTCCGCCAATTCAGTCCAGGCTGAAACACAGCCTCTTAGCCCTTTCAAATGTTTTGCTTACAAGTAATCTGGGTTAATGATGTTGATAATAAAAGGGATTGCTAGAAGGGAGACTGTGTGGAAGTTGAGATTTTCTGAATGAGTCACATTCCAGGCAATTTTAAGTTGTTTCTAAGGAAGATGGGACATATCTGTCATTGCAAGATTAGGAATTTAAACGGGGGCTGATTTAGGCAGTGTGTCCTATGAGTTTTATAATGGAAAGGCCTTTTCGTTTGGGTTTGAACTATATTCTTAATAACTTCCCGTTTTCCCCATACCAAAATGTTTTAAGAATCACTTATTAAACCGTCTCTGAAAAATAAAAATGCATTATTTTGTTGAAAAAGCAAATATTTCCTACAATATATAATAAAAATAATTATAACACGACCTTACAGACAATGTACATTGTGTTTGATATTCCTTACAGCATGACGTGTTTTATGCATCTACAGACCACACAAACCCACTATGATCACAAAACAGGTGCACGTTATGAAGAAACTCGAATTGCATGCGAAGCCACTCTTACAAATAATGGATCTTTAATGGTGTTTTATGGTAATTTACTGGGTTGTGTGGTTCTTCGTAGAAAGGGTTCTTTGGTTCTTTGTGCTTTGAAAAACTTCATCTTATGTAGAAAAAAAAACCGAAATTCTTAATGTATGGTGGGCCGCCTAGCAAGGCACTAACCGATTACGAAAATCTGAACTTAGCCTGTGTTACTCTATGCAGCAAGAGTCCTTTTAAAAGCATGAGCCCTTGGCATTTCACAGATATGTTACCATCTATTTATGGTTATTTACTGTATGGAGCCTGTTATGGATCTAAATAAATAAAGGTTCTTTCTGGAACCTTCATGTGGCTGAGTTTTTTGAGAACCATAAATGGTGCCCCTATGCCATCGCTCTAAGGAGCCCCTCTGGCACTTTTATTTCTCTCTCTCTCTTTCCCTCTCTGATGCATCATTGATATCTTCATTGATTTTACTCGGTCCATCAGCATAACAATTAAGTTAATACCTGAATTATTTAACTTTTACGTTAGTTTCCTAATTTATTTATTTATTTTAAATTGAATAAACATCAACCTATAGGTATTTTATCAACGCGCATTTTTTATATGCTAAATTAATGATTGACCTGGCCTGTTCTGTAACAGAGTTAACATTTGGTTCGTAATTACTAAAGCGCAGGTTGGATTTCTCCTGAAGACCCCATCAAAGACTGGCATTTTTTGAAAACGAGGCTTGGCTTCCAAACACAGATACCGTCAGTTCTAGAATTACAGAAAGCTTGTTGGAAGAGGATTTACAGCCTGAAACTGTCCTGCCAGACACTCTTGTAATTAAATCTGAATTTATCAGCTTGCAGGCTTCACACAACCCCTGCTGCTTCCCTGAGTGGCAATGCGAACATATAAATTAACAAACACTCGTCCCTTGACTACTTAAGCAAAACACTTGCCTCTTCATTTGGAAATATATTCATTTAAATGTAGTCCTTCGAAGTTTCCACGGCTAAGTGAAATATTCATATTACACAGCACTCGGTATTTTAGAGCTTCACCCATTTTTAAATATATGAGGTTCCATTTATTTGATTTCGCACTGTGCAGTAAATAATAATTAAGCTAAAGAGTGGGTTACCTGGGCTTTAATGCGCTCGTATTCTCCCGTTCCCGGCACATTTCTGTGATTTTGTACATGAAATTAATGTATTGTTTTCGATATGCAAACACATCCAGTACTTGTATTTACGATGTGGTTTGTTAAATTACAGAGTTGCGTACATCTACAGGTATCTTCTGTCACTCACACGGTTTGCGGTGTGGTGTGATGTTTTCCTTATGCGGAGGCTGATAAGGAATTCATTTACATCCGTGGGAGTGAAGGGCTGCGTCAGCGAGCACCTGATGAACATTTTATGAATGCAATACGAACGTTGTGTTTATTGCCTTCTTTTCTTTTCAGTGTGGAAATATAACGACGTTTTTTTCATTAAATAAGCGCAAATAAAAATTGTTTGGTTGTGTTACTACCTCTAAACTTTTAAATCCCCACCCCCAATTCTGAGGCAGCAGCCCTTCTGCTACCTGCACGCCCTTTTTCCCCGAGCCGACGGACTACCTGTCAGGCCAACAGGTATCTCTACGTTTTCCTTAAGTGTACATATTCGTATAATTATAATATGTATGTTTTATTCTTTACAGGAACTGGGGCATTTGGAGCAAAGCAAAATCCAGCCTAGGATGGGATATCTGTCCAAACTCCTAAGTTTATTCATACCGGGCAATCTAGCGTATCAAACTGAGAGGGCGCGGAGTATCACTCAGGCAAGGACAAGGCACTGCTGGACTTACTGTATGTATTCATATTGCTTGTAGTGCAACACTGAATTGTACTGGGTTTGACATATGATGCCAAGGCTTGCAAATTAGGGCTATATTTTAAAACGATTATATTTTTACTTTAATAAAGTAGTTTCAGCGACTGCAACACAAAAAATATAATGTGCATTCGAGAGCAAGTTCTATTTCTGAGAGAAGAGATGGAGAACTTGGTCTTTTGCACGCTACATGTGAACAAACTGCAGTCCTCATTCTGGTAAATCGCAAGCAAAATTCCTGCAACCCTGGAATTGATCAAGTCCTAAAAGGGAGCTTGGCCAAATCAACATATGTGCTATTATTTACAAATCTGGCCCGCTGTCTTAATTTTCAAGTTTACGATTAATCTTTGCGTTGGTCAAGATAACGTAAATTACTTGTACGATTCTAAATTTTTACATGAAGTTACTGGTTTTTAAAGAATGAAAAGAATATCTCTCCCCTATATGAAAGTCTTTATATGAATACATGGGAGAACAGATGGATGGAAGGAGTATAGGACTAATGTAACTGAAAAATGTGTTTTATTTGCCTTAATTTCTGACATATATGAATATCTCTTAATACAGTTACCAATTATGCGGGTATTCCTCTTTCTACCAGCATGACCATGTATGTAAGCCAGAGATTACACAGTTTACCCCTAATTGATTGCAATTTACTACTTAACATGATGTATTGTGATGACATATGAGTAAACTGACCGCTGTTGTCTTGCCCCTTGCAACCCGGATCGTGCTGAGGGGTCCCGGAGTCCGAGAGCGACAGCGCCGGGCTGTGAGCCTCACTGTCCGTCAGCAGGTTAAAATCCATTACTGGCAACAGGAAAGTCTGCGGACAAGAAAAGCGAAACTGATAACCAAAAATGTATAAGAAAGAAAGAAAGAAAGAAAGAAAGAAAGAAAGAAAGAAAGAAAGAAAGAGAAAGAAAAAGAAAGAAAGCATTTAAAACATGCATTACAATTGCTAAATATGTATTTGTTGTATTTTCTATTTTTGGCTTTCGGGTTAAAAGCTATCAGATTTATGGTTGACACTTCGGATTAAAATAGCAGCCTCATGGGGGTGGATACGTAATAGAACCTAAAATAACAACCTGCGTATTTACACAGCGGTCGTTAACGCCTTGCAGACAGAGAGAACAGTAGCTCAGTCTTCAAGGATTTATGGTAACGTTTCTATGCATCAGCTTATGTGATATATATATATATATATATATATATATATATATATATATATATATATATATATATATATATATATATTACATTGCAACTCCACTGTATAAGTAGTGTGAATAATACAACTATAATGTGGTAAAACAAAGGACTGATTTTCACAAAATGGTGGGAAAATATAGCTGCCATAAATCACTGAGTCAACCATCGAAAATATTCCATTTTAAACAACCAATTATGTTGGTTGGTTACAAACACTGGTGTAAACCATAGTCTTGCATTAAATATGTCTGCTTAAAACTGTGTCCTGTCTACTGTTTAAGATACAATTTTCGAGGTACCTTAAAGAGTATCTTCATTTGGAACGGCCAACACTCAATTATGTTTTAATTATTCATTTTAATCCTAACGCGCTAAGACGCATTTGACCAGTGTTCCTTGACACATTAATGTCATCAGTAAATAGACTTGCTTCATACAATTTCCTCAAAGTTAAACAATCACATTTATCATAACTAAACAAAAAAGTAGTTTTATTCACCTGGCATGTATGTTGATGAATATTATGTCTACAATCTTTAAAACTGATTAAATAACTGTGAAGGTTGTTCTTGTAATTACAATATTATAATAATACCTTGGATGATATTTTTCATTTACTATACGACTATTCTTTTATAGAACTTTGGGAAAAGGTAATAATTATAAATATCGCTATCTGTATTATAAGCATTGGTTTTCAGCTTATTTCTATATGCAGCCATCCTACGAAATGTACTCGACAATGTACTCCTGTGAAGTCTCATAACCGTGTTAACTGCTTGATAAATGGCGCGACAAGTCCTGTGATTTAAGCGTATCTTTCCTCATATCCCTCTGCATGCATGTATGACGCATCTGTTTTAAGCAGTGTTTTCCAGTGATGCATCATCAGACTCACGAACAGCTGCAGTACAGTCGGTCTGTCTGATGGGCAGAAAGAAGTCGCCAATCTAATTCTATTTTGATAATGTTCTGCCATTCTGCGATTTTATGGGCGTTTTCCAGAGATGCTGTAATATGGACAATGAAAAATAACCATTGTGTTAGTGTCTAAATACTGCAACAGGCATAACATCAAGCTATGCCGCCTGTTGTTTAGCTGTTACCTTGAATGAATAATGTTCCCTCCTGTGCTTTGCTCCGGATATCTGACGCGCCTTCTGCAACTAGATGTTTTCCGTATCAGGCATAGCTGGTGGCCGAAAATCGTAAAACTGCTCATTTACCGTATGATGACAGTCTTGTTTTAAGAAAACTAATTTTAAAAGAGCAATTAGAAGCCCTCGAGTTCTGATTTCGACGTATTCTAGGTGGCAAAAAACAATTTAGAAAGAAAGAAAGAAAGAAAGAAAGAAAGAAAGAAAGAAAGAAAGAAAGAAAGAAAGAAAGAAAGAAAGAAAGAAAGTGAATCCTATTATACCAACTCCATTTTAATCAATTCATTATTATAACAAAAATATTAAAGAATATGCCTTCTTTCTCATCTATTCATTTCATTTCGCGATTTTGCATATTCCCCCTTGCAGCAAAATATAAACTGATCTTCACAGAAAAATATAAACATCACAAAATCCTGAAAAGCAATGTAAAAAGTAAGCACACAGACAGACAGACAGACAGACAGACAGACAGACAGACAGACAGACAGACAGATAGATAGACAGACAGACAGATAGATAGATAGATAGATAGATAGATAGATAGATAGATAGATAGATAGATAGATAGATAGATAGATAGATAGATTTCCTTATCTTTTCTACACAGCACCTTGCTAATCTTCATTCATTTAGTGGGAAATCGAAGTTTAAAGTATAAATAGAACGACCATGTTCCAAATTAAAACAAAAATACAAAGCAATAAGAAACATCTTTTTGTATCATATTTGACTAGCACATTTGACTAGTACTCCTTTGTTGGTTTCACAAATGGATGGCTCTGCGTGTGTGTATATAACGTCCTGTAAATATACAAACAACACGAAGGTGCATGGGCTTTTGGCATACAATTTCAAACTTAAGGTGAACACACATATCAAAAGCTAAAATATCGAGGATGCAATGACTTTCACAATATATTTAATTGATTATCAAATTGATATAGATTAAACTAAGTTTGTGTGTTTGTGTAATTTCTAAAAATTATAATAAAATATTTTACTTGGAATATGTCCTGTCTGTGTCATAATTGATAAATGACATAATCCATCCATCCATCCATTTTCCAACCCGCTGAATCCGAACACAGGGTTACATAATTATATTTTACTTTCAGGAGCTGTGTTTTAAATGTAATAAAATCATGGATAATGCAACTAATACCACCGCTAATAATAATTAACAATATCATCATCATCATCATAGCCATGCAATGAAACTTTTTCCATAAACATGACCTATAGATAAAGATTTTCCTTCTCAATCTTTTACTGATATGGAATAGTAGGCACTCCTCTGCACACCTGCCATTGAACGGTGTTATATTGAGGTTCATTCTGAGTAGCTGCACATACTGTGAACTTTAACGTAATCAAGAAGCCCACAAAATATTAGTGCTGCTTTAAACTATAATATGCAAACTAATTGCAAAAGCAAGTGAAAAATGCAATGTACAGTAAATCTACAAGCTATATATCTTTTTGATATTAATGTACTCCTTTATAGTAACATGCGTGAAAATTAATAATCCTTATTCAGAATAATGATCTATATTTTAACCACCACATGTTTTGATTTCTATAAATAAAACCATAGACATATTAAGTTATAATTCTAAGATTAGGGTTAGGGTTTGAATTGCATGGGACGGAGAAAGTTATGTTCCTTTTTTATTGCGTGTATTTAAAAAAATACTATAGTATAAAATTGTATACTTTAGTGAAACTCTTTTTCCACCTGTCTGGTCAAGGTTCTATCATATTTCACTCTAAAAAATTATCTATAATTAGCGTGAATCTTAACAATTCTACACACAACCATTTACAAGACCTGTCAAATTTCCAATTCAGGTTCTGAAAGATACGGCTTTTAAATAAAATCAGGTGGTCTCCCACCCTCTATCCAAAAATTCACTGCTCCATTACTTTGAGCTTTAGCATTATTCTGAGAATTATTCATAAACGCGCAGAGAATTAATTCCTTGGATTAAGGCTTGATTAAGATGTGTGTCACTTTGCTGTCTGAGAACTTATTAAGAGCCTCCTTGAGGAGGCAGCAGATGGAATTTCTACCCAATGTTTGTAGATGATAATTTCACCTCTTCTTACAGCAATTTGCATATGATTGCATCTGTCAACGTTTTTTTTTTTTTTTTTTGCTTCCTTTTTTCTCAAAAGAAGATCCTATATTGACGTTTTAAGGAGGTTTTCTCCCATTACTTTAACATGTTATCTGTTTTTATTCCAGCTATGGCCATTTTTTCAAACAGGAATTGTCAAAATTTTCCTCATTACTCTGAGTGGTAAATAATGATTTTTGAGAATGCAGATGTGAAAAATTCATTAAATGTTATCACTTTAGCATATAAGTGCTTTTAAAGTACTGCACAATGGGCTGCATTTATTCTTAATTCAAAAAATATCATGTTGCTTGATTAATCACCAATATATCAAAGCGTGGTACATTTAAAATTCATGTCCTGTCATATTTAAAACAACCTGTACACAAGCTATTTTTAAATGATAATACTGCCCTATACCGTTACAAACTAAAGTTAGTATTGGGCTGAGGATCACTCCAGTGCATTGCACACTTACACATTCTCACTTACTCATACAAAGCCAATGGGGACTTAACAAATATTTTAACACTGGTGAGTCAGATCCATAGGAGGAATGAATCGCATATTAATTTCATATCAGTTTTCTCTTTACATTCTAGGAAGTGAATTAACAAATAGAAATTACAACAATATTCATCCTTGTCCTTACAATGTCATGCATTGATTTCAGGTAAAAGCCAAGAAAAGAAAAGATGAAAGCCTGTGAACGTGTCTTATATTTGTGCTTAGAAAATCAGGTAAACAAGTAAAGAATATGTGAACTCTGCACAGACTCCAAGTGGGAGACAATCAATAGCCAAGAAGTGTGAGCTGGCAACCTGCTTTTTCTACCACCCAAGTTCAAAAGTTGTATGTCTCCAATATCAATGCTGATGGAGGTCCAATGATCTTCGCAAAATAAACTAAAATGTGTTTGCTTTTTTAACTGTACAGTAGAACTGTTAGTAAGTCTGTTAAAAATAATACCAAGTGAGTGTGGAGCAGAACAAATACTTTAAATAGCTGACAATATTATACAGTAATTAACATGTTTATCCAGATATAGTATATGGTTAGGTTTCGTGTGGTTGACTCTTACTGTAGGTAAGGAATTTCTGCAAACAATGTGCGAGATTACAGAACTCACTAAAGTAAATAAAAATACACATCTCTGCATAGGTTTGGATGTGTGTAATAACAAACCTGAAGCTTACCATTGCTTGTGTTATAAGTAATACTTTGAGTAGCAGCTGAAGCCAGATTGATTTTGAGATTAACGCTAAAACACAAAAATGAAGAAACCCATGTGTCACACCACCAAAACAGCACGCCTAAAACATGAAAATGCTCCCATCTAAAACCTTTTTCTAAGTATAAATTAAAAACGATTTTCAATACAGTGACACCGACGATTATAAACTGCCCTCTATCTATTCCCACTCAGAATCCTGCCTCCTTAAGTGAACCCTTTCATGAAACCGAGTGCATATAAGAAAGTAATAAAAAGCTTCATTTAATTCCCAGTCACATTATTATCTAATCTGCCGTCGACGTATTAATATTCAGGGTTGATATGGGAGGCTTTATTGCTGTTTGTAGCTGCAGCGTGATGTGGCATTGCGAATATAGCACGACTAACCCCACAGAATGTAGAACAAAACCTTTATGTTTAAACTGCAAATCCAACTGACTCGCCTGAAGTATATTCATGAAAATAAAAATGATTTTGAACTTTACAGGGTGTAGGGGATGTCTATATTAAGAATCAACTATAGAGAAGCGCCAGATTGTAATACTGTAAGCGTCATTTTAATAAAACCGCAAATAATTAGTGTTAAAAATCTTTATTCTCTCGGTCTCCCCCTCTCTCCACAGGCACTACTCCTTCGCGGTTTACGCAGTTGCCCCTTTGTACAGCTGAACACCGTGTCCAGGCGAGCCCGGCATGAATCGGAGGAGTGGGTCACAAAATACTGCAATTGCATCGCTTAAACAAACAGGCCATTTAAATCGTGTAATCTGGGATCAGTTCACTGACTTGACAGCAATCTAACATTCCTGTTTCGATGAAATCAATAGTATTTTTGATTAAGTGGTTGGCATTTATAAGCATATGAATTGTTTTGATTTGCAAGCGGCACAAACCAATGCTAATTAGTGTAAATAGATTGCCAGTAAACATTCATTCATTCATTTTCTGTCACTGTTCATTGCAGTCCAATAAGACCAGGACTGGGGTCTCTACATTTGCTAGTTGTGTAAACGAATTCAACAGCAAATATTTTCAGTACGCTTTTTCACTAATGCTCCGTGCTCTTTATTACTTCACATGTTAAACCCTGGAATTTACATTGATTGCATTCTAGGATAAATGAGTAAGACAAGCATTTTAAAATTGACATTTTACCAAAAAGCCAGCGGTGCATTGTATTTCATCAAGAGTATTCTAAAAGACCCTGTTATGACTCTATTAAAAATTGCAAAAAAGAGAAACACCTGGTGTAATCGTTGTATTGTTTTTTCGTTTATAAGTTGATCATCGTCATAGCAGACACACAGCCAGAACAATTTTTTTAGATTTACTAACTGGTATTTTTTATCTAAATAAACAAAGCCATTATTTTCATCATTCCTTGGTTTAATAAGTTTATCGTTTTTCTTTAATCTAAACAAAAGAATGCGCTTAAGATTGTTGCTACGTTTATTATCCTACGATGAAGATAAAACGAAAAATGATCATAGCACTTTAATAAATCATTTTACACACAGCCAAAAGTCATTCGAGACTTAACATTCTATCTACAATTAAATATATATTTAAATGTATAACTGACAGTCATGCATATTATTTGTTGTTACCCGAAATGATTTCTATAATTCATTCATTAAACACCAGATTTTACTATAGGGCACAAAATGAAACTTCAGTATAACTCTTCAGAGACAATATATGTGAATAAACCTGGAGGGTGCTTACAATTCTGGTTAGCAGTTATTCAACTGTAAAAACAAACATTTCTTTAACTCAGTTTTTATTTTTTATTTACCCTGAAGTTAAGTATTTTTGGGGACTTAAGTGAAACAAAATTCAAATTGCATGCGCACTGTTTGAGGTATAAATGATTCAACTCCATTATTCTGTTTTTTTAAACATGGCGATATTCCCTTTAGAGTGGAGGAGGTGGAGGAGGAGCATAAATACATACAAGGGAGTTCTTGTGACTAACAAACACCTGTCAGCCATCAATTTAAAATTCAGATTTCACGAACCTTATACTCCACTAGACAGCTTTTGTTCGTTTTCTCATAACCTATAAAACATCATGACTGTTACAGTAATTAAAATATCTAATCCTTGAGCACAATCTGACGAATTTTTCTGCAAAATGCAACTTAAATGAAAATATATATGGTAAAATAGATTAATTCTAAAAAGCTATTGATTAACAGATTAACAATAGTTCCTTCTTTCAAATCACAGCAAAGCAAAGGCAACGCAGCAAAATAGTGAAAGCAGATTCTCACAATTTATGATGTATTAAATCATTTCAATCATTTAAGAAATAACGATTTTTATTACTGTGAAATTAATGCATGCACACAAATTCCAGAACATACCATTATTCGATGTCTGATGTTAATAAACATTCTGAACTACGATTATTACTTCTGATCATTTTTTGTAAAAAGCACTTTGAAACTTTTAAATGACTCTTCCACTACTGTATGTTGGGTGTTAGTTCCTGGTCTGTTTCGCATTAAGCTACCGCGAGTCGATCATTTTTTGGAAAATTGTTTCCTTCCTTTCATGGTTGTATTTTTCAGGATGGCATTAGTAAGTGACAAGTGAGACCAATTGTAGAAATATCGCAGGTAGAGGTTTAACAAGCTGGTCAGCACATTACAAATTCGCCACAGTCTTACACTATGATCTTTTTTTTTTAACCATCCTGCCCACCACATTGTGGCCTTAACGAAAATAAAAATAAATATTACTTCTCGACAGTCCTAAATGCGTATTAGTCTCTACCTATCATCGGCGCTATCTGAGTTATAGAGAAAACAACACCATGAGGTTGGAATCAAGTTATAGTATTAATTTTCAGATATCATCGCATGTTCCACAACAGAGCAATACATATCAAATGAAGGTTTACTTCGGGGGATAATTATTGTTAGAAAATATGAAAGCATATTATAGGTTTATACTCAACACTTGAAATAATTGCATTATGTGATTGTAATGAACGTAGGGTCCGTCTGTCAGGGGATGATTACCCGATTAACATAAAAATCCTATTAAAACTCCGGTTTTAGCATTCTACTCTCTTTTGGTATAATTTTGCAAATACAGTAAAATATAAGGAATTCCTGCATTCAGACCCTAAATAATCACAATAAGATGGCATTTATCATTGTAAATGTCAGTAAAAAAGTTTAAGGAAAACATTTTCAGAAAGATATAAAATTGGAGGATTACCGTAACCGTCTCGTGGTCTATATGGAGTGTGCAGTTCGCATTGTGTCTAAAAAAACAAATCCAGTGCGGACAACTAAATGCAAAATTCTCCGTCAATGAACACACATGCTGCAGTCTATTCTGATCATCTGTCTAAACGGTTAAATACAAGGTATGCCCTTGTTATATGTGCTTTCTATCAAGGTTTACCCACTCAATGACAGCCGTTCGTGGCAAAGGAAAAAAAATATGACGGGCAATCCACGGATTCATAGGAAAAGCGCTATTGATGCTATGCTCCTTCTGCAGTCCTTGGTAGTTAGTTTAGCCCTAAACGAATAAGATGTCACAATTCAATTAAGATTGACAAATACTTACATTAAATCCCAGTTTGGATAGTTTAGTCCTTGTTTAAACTCGCAGAGGATTAATTGTGTCCAAGAAAGATGAATTGCAAGACATAAAGTTCCTTTCACCGTCACAAAACCGCAGTTTCCCTCGACCTCGCCGCTGTCATGAAGAGTCGGCGAGGCTCAACTGGACAGACTCCCATTCAATTGGGGGCGGGGGTTGAGGGGATTATATGCTAAACAGTGTGCGTGAATGCCAGAATGATAGGCCGCCTGTGATAAGTGAGCACTGCCCACTTGACAAAAGAGGCTCCCCACAGCAACTGAGGTACTGCTACCGCGCGTCACGTGTCCCCTTCGCTCAGTCTGCTTTTTCTTCCTTCTCAGGTACACAATCCATTACGACGTGGAACCTCGAAGGCACATGTGCGTCCCTTTTTATGTTAGTTATACGCACCCCCATCTCTAGTCAACGAAGGCTCCTTTCTTGACATTTAAACTTCCCTTTTCAAGAGCATGTGCACATACTAAAATGCACGGCGCAAACACAGATTTTCGTGGTAATGTGTTTGGCATTCAGCATCCTCTGCAAGTAAGCTGCATACCTGATATGAAAAAACATGAATACTATTAGGCAATGACTACAATGAAGATTATTACTTTATAGTCTTCAAATTTACCAACAAGTCATCCGATTACTCGGAGCAGACTAACTCGCGGATATGACTGCCTAACCAGTTTCATTAATTTGAAATCCATCCGTATGAAATCTGAATTCATGTCATTAGGGAATGTGGACTTTTCTGAATCAGATGAGTAACAGGAGTCATTTACCTGTACAGCATGTTTCCTGCACGCCGCGCTCTCCCAGTGAGACAGTCTGACAGTTAATAATAGAGTCTGAGCTTCGCTTTCGTTTCACACCCTGCGTCATGCCATGAATTATATGTTTACGGTAGCCCAGCCAGAGCTCAGAGGTCAGCATGCAGCTATCTCACTATGGCCAGGCTTAAAGGATTACTGGGGAGGAGAAGAGAGGGCTGGAAACGTGCTCTAAAATAAAACACGTGGCAAAGAGCTGAGATATCCTAGTGTGCATAACGGGCTGCGCTGCTTGATTTATGACTTTTCTGCATTATAGAAATACTATTTTTTCTTAATTATGAGAATTAAGGAGGAATGTTCTGAAGGTTGTTTTAAATTCTTTGTTTCTAAAGAACCTCACAATTAGACGGAAGGTTAATAGACACCAACGCGCATCACAAACGGCTTTCCACGAGGACCAAGAATGTCAGGATACAAATGCGTTGTCACCACTTCGATATTTGGGAATTACCTACCTTATAAATCATTTATGACGCATACCAGGCAAATATACAATTTAATGTATGAAAAGGATCGAAAAGTAATTAATACTTATAAATAATGATATTAATTCACCAGAAGTGTCTTTATTATGAGCCGCCTAACCCGTGGAATGTGATTACCATGGTGACCTTTTAGTTTCAGTGATTTCCAAGTGCTGTTAAAGCTGGCCTAGTAAATATCCCAAGGCCTAGCCATGCAACTCAGTAAGCTCTCAATCATCTCTCTCATGCACAATTTGGAAGTCTCCCTCTGCTATAGTCTGTTCATGAGAAATCTTTTATCTGCACTTTCATGTTCAACCTGAAGATAGGCCTTGTCTCATCTGCATTCAAAAACTGAAAGTTATCTTAACAATAGAATTTACATTTCTGAATCTTCATTTTGCATTTTTTACCTTTTATTATACATTTTTATTAAATTTACTGCATGTTTTTACACCTGTGAAATTAAAAAAAAGTTTTAATTAATTAAATTGCAGAGTTGTCATTTCTTCTTGAAGCGCATTAAAAGTTATATGTAATGAATGTCATTGTATAAATAATAGTGATATACTTATAAATCATTTTTGCTCTAAAATTAAACTACATAAATCAAGCAAACTATTTCATAGATTTAAACAAACTTACTCAGGGTAATTTTGATTAATGTGTTTTTCACTGCTCAGAAGTGTGAGGCTTCAGAATAATATAGAAAGGCACGTTAAAGTATATCAACTTATTTTGCATTTGTTCCACTTTAGGGAAATATAGTGGAGATGGCTTTCCTTTTCTTGTTACAATATATACTTCAGGGCTATACCCAGGAGATTTGTGCAGAGAGTGAAGTATGGACAGATAAAGAGAGCAGCTGAAGACAGAGCTAAATGGAGAAACAAACTGTACCACAGTCCTGCTTGACTGTGTATTTTGGAGGTTATAATTGTATTCATAGCAGTTATAATACTGTAACAGTTCTCACGGGGGATACAATTTGGGTAGCAGTATACCAAAGGAAACTACATTTTGGTAAATTAAATTTTTTTTAAGCACAGGTTAATTAACATAATAATAGAAAAGATTTATAATCCATGATTATTCTCTCATCATTGATAACTCCTCTATTAACACAGCTACAATTTCTAGTTCCATTGTACTCGGATTTCTTCACTACTCAAAATTAGAATTATATTCTCAAATGTGCTTGACAGGAAAAAACAATGGGCATTGTGTCTATCCATCACAGGGCGTTTACACATTCACAGGTTCTATTCAGACAATGAGCATATGCGGGAATTGAATGTAGGACCTGGATACTTAAGGCAGCAGAGCTAACCACTGCACCACCATGGTCTATTTAGAATGTGTATATGTTATCTGATATATAAATAACCATACTTGATTTAATGGAAAGTTAATTTGATGCAGGTAATAGTTTCAAATTTAATCCATGCTAAGTGCATGCTAATTAATTCACATATTTGTCAAAATGTTATAGTATATCAAATGACAAATTTAAAAAGTACTTTTATTCCTGACTTATTTGAAAGAGTGCTGTCTTAAAAAATAAATACAGTAAATACAAAACCTCTGTTTAACATAGTGTTTTCTCTTAAAAAGAAAATTTTTATCAATTTGCTTATTTAGTGTGAAATATACATTCCTATTTTATTAAATCTAGAAAAATACCATATTGAACCCTGAAGAATGGAAAACAAAATAAGATAGATAGATAGATAGATAGATAGATAGATAGATAGATAGATAGATAGATAGATAGATAGATAGATAGATAGATAGATAGATAGATAGATAGATAGATAGATAGATAGATAGTGTATATTCCTACCAATATGGGCTACAGACTTAATTTTTCCCAATTAATCTTTCAAAGCTAGCCAAAGGAGTTAAAATAATATCTGAAAAACATCTCATGGCATATCTTGTTTGACAATGGAGAATTGAGATTACCCAGGTAACAGGTGATTAAACAGGGTGCAGAAAAGTAAATACACATTGTATTTGCAATCTCAGGCTATAGCAGGACTATCAAAACAATGCACAATACACACTATGGACATATTTTGTAGGTAGATGCCATTTTTATATTACAATTAATCAAGCTTTAAATGACTGTTCTTGCCTCTGTTTGCAAAACAAATGGTTCTGTCCTCTCTGTAATAATATATTATGGCTGGACCTTATAAAGAGAGGCAGATTGGGTTTTTTAATCTATCTGTCCACCATTTTCTTTTCCTACGTATCCATTTCTGGTTGCAGGAAAGCAAAGTCTGTCATTAGTAATTATGGTTGTAAGCATGTAAGTACGAATTTCACTGTAATAATGGCACTATAAACCTATATATGCAGTGGTGTTTTTGACATGAAAATTCAGCTGAAGCCACACAGACCCGGGAAAGAGATGCTGTCAGAAGGGGTGGAGCCATTTTATGGAGCCACGCAGAGAGTGTGTGTGCATATGTGTGAGTCTGAGAGAGAGAGAGAACACTTAAACAGTAGCACATACAAGACCTGGCCCTCTGCTTAAATCTGGTGGTCTGGGTATGTGGCCAATAGTACTGTTAAGAAGGATCCTAACTTGGATTATCTCACAAAGTTTTGGAAGTTAGTGCAGATGGTGTTGCCACTGACCACAAGTGAGCAGTGTGAGGAGAAACTGGCACTATGAATGTGCAGGCTGAAAATGCAGCAGAAAAAAAGATAATTGTAGTTAGAATGGACTGGAATGGAATGAACTGTGCAAGATCAGAGTAGTGACAGAGGCATTGGAGGGTGGCTGAGGAAGGAGACAACCTTGAATAAACCCCATGTCAGAAAACAAAGGAGGGAAATTGCATTTCAAAACATATTTAGCTGCCACAGTCAGTAATGGTGTAATGTCAGTTGAATATTGCTGTAAAAAATCACATGTAATGAAGTTCTATCAACATATTGTCATAGAGTGCAACCACAAAAGGACACTAATAAAAGATATCTCGATATCAACATCAACTACTCAGTGCCAAAAGTTAAATATATTGATGTATTTTCGTTATTTGTTGAATGTGAAAAATTGTACTATACATAAGTAAGCAACATATATCAGGATAATGATGCTGACAGCTCCAAAATAGTAAGATGCAATGCATCCTTTATATTGAGTCACAAAAAAACCATACAATAGTTCCTATGTGCCCATTGTCCAGCTTATTGAATGATCCATGATACACTTAGTTTTTGTAAAGGTTCATGCACAATAGGTTCTTCTAAGACTGCTAGAAAAACAAGAAGAAAACAAATGGAGCAGTGAAGAAAATGGTGCATGCCTCAGTTATTGGAGAGCCAAAATCATTTTAAGTGATGCTATACAGTAGCTTGTTCAACGCTGGAATAAGTGTGTTAAGAGTCAAAAAAAGGTGGCCCAGTAAACCCTATATTCTTTCTTTATGTTTCTGCAAATATATTGCAGATTATTTTTGATTTAGACATTTACAATTTTATTCTGTGAAAAAGAATAATTTCAATTCAGTTCATTCCTATATAACACTCTCCTCAGAGTTCATGCATTTGTTTTCTGTGTTCTGTGTATGGTATTGTATCGACACCCTTCTTTTTGACACCCACTGCACACCCAACCTACCTGGAAAGGGGTCTCTTTTTGAACTGCCTTTTCCAAGGTTTCTTCCATTTTTTCCCTACTAGGGTTTTATTTTGGGAGTTTTTCCTCATCTTCTTAGAGAGTCGAGGCTGAGGGGCTCTGAAAAGGCAGGGCCTTTTAAAGCCCATTGCAGCACTTCTTGTGTGATTTGGGGCTATACAAAAATAAATTGTATTGTATTTTATTGTATTGTATTTTCTAATTTGTGAAATCAACAAGCATCATCAACAATAGACACAGATGTGTGTACATGTATCTAAACATGGAAATAGTAACAGATGACAAGGGTTTAAGCTTACAAAGCTGGAAAAATAATGTAAATGAATGTTATATACGGCCAATTTTTCCATGAAGAAGCAGAAAGAAAAAAGAATCCTGGAAAAAATGAATCTCTGGCAGGGTCCCATTAAATTCCAAATCTAGTAGACCAAGGCCAAAAGGATGTCCAGTGGTGGCATCATTTAATGGCCTGATGTAAAGTCTACAATGTCAATTTCATTTTTTTTTTAATTTTTTGCATGACATTTTAATGCCAAGAAGAGCATCTTGGTAAGGCTAGATATGGTAGCAAGTGGCAAAGCAGAATACTAAGCTATAAAAAAGAAAATGAAAAAAGTAACTAACTGCTGATCATGGTGTTCATTACATATTATGTTTAGACTAACAACTGAGAGATATTCATATACTAGGTGTAGCTGCATGAGCATGTCCATTAAACATGTGCTATTTAGACAAAAGAGGCCTTCAGCATTCCTTCTATTTACTTGTAGTTTATGCTCTACCAAAATGCAGTGGCAATTGATTGCTTGTGTTGAGGCAAATGTACTTTTTTAACCATAACCTATTTTGACAATAAATGTTGGGGTGACATGATGGTACAGTGATACCACTGTTTCTCTGCAACAAGGAGACTGGAATTTACAACCTGGGTGCTCCCAGCAT
Source organism: Erpetoichthys calabaricus (assembly GCF_900747795.2). Taxonomy (NCBI): domain Eukaryota; kingdom Metazoa; phylum Chordata; class Cladistia; order Polypteriformes; family Polypteridae; genus Erpetoichthys; species Erpetoichthys calabaricus. The sequence goes on from NC_041395.2 coordinate 94,885,072, forward strand.
GAAAGTTGCATGTTTGTCTGATGTCTGCATGGGCTTCCTACCACAGTCCAAAGAAATAGGTGAATTGGCATTGTTAAATTAGCCTGTGTGTGTTTTCTCCTTGTGATGGATTGCTGACCTTTCCAGGGGTTGTTCCTGCCTTGCTCCTGATGATTGCTGGGACAGGTTCCAACCGCACTGCAGCCCTGCTCTGAACAAGCAGGTTTAGAAAATGTATTTCAAAAGGGGACCAAACTAGGTATATTATATAGACCACTGCATTGGGTAACCACCTAATGGTACTCCTGAAATGGACTGTTACTAATACAAAACCTTACTACAACATTTAAGGCATCAAGCACATTATTATGTGTAAACCAATCACAATAATTCTATGTAGTACCTTTTACAGAATAAATCATCAAAAAGACCAACTATAATAATAAAATTCAATAAATAATAATGTACAATAATAAAACTTTCTGATGTGAACGCAATAAAAACCTGGAAGCAGATTGATAGTTTCATGTTCAATAGATGAAATTAGAAATACTGCACTTGGTATAGAAGAGTCATTTGGAGCATAATGTTTCATGCAATGGCAATAAAAAATTAAGATAAATGTTGGTTTTCGGTTATCCTACTAAAAGCTTTATATACACAAAGAAAAAGACACAGAAAGACAGATACATGTAAAGAAATAGGGAACCATTCTATCAGACTTTCCCACCCATTTGCAGTTGTCTGCTTGTTCATGTTTGAAGGAATGCAACAGCGGACTGGCTGAAGAGCTTGAAGCTGTGAGGGACCTGACAGTAGCTCTCCGATGCTGAATGCTTTTGATTTATCTGGAGAAAAGTAAAGGAATTATTATCCTTTAAGTCAAAGCACAAAATCTTTTCTAACTACTATTAAAGTAATCATGTTTGCATTATCTTTTTTCAGTATAGTGTTAAATTACAAAATTCAACACATCCTTTGAGCTTGTGCTGATACATTTCTTACTGCTCTTCCGATATCATGGAACAGCTTGAGCTCCCAGTGGGTTTTTATGACAGGTCACTAATATAAATTGACCTCTTATCAAAAGTTTAAAATCATTAGGAAAAAATGTAGCTGATGACTTGAAAGGCGAAACCTTGCACCTGTTTTCATTTGAAACATAATAAATTGTGAACTCACATTCATTGTTTCTGTTGCACCAAAAGTGATTTTAGTTTTTTCAGTGTTTGGTCAGTAGTTTAAAAAAAAAAACGTTTTGTATTATATATATGAAATAAACACAACCTTATCAACATGACATATACATTTGTAGCCTTTACTAACATTTAATGAGTAAGTTATTTGACATCTCAACATTATTACAAGAAGTGTTAAAGTCCGCATTTTTTGTCATGTATATATAGTGCAATGAAATTTTTACTTGTATGTCTCATCAGAACAGTGTCAGTAATGCAATACCAATAGAAGATGCACATACATAAAACACCACATATTTTATTTTGTATATTTTCACATAAATACATACATTTATATACACACACATATAAAAATATATATATATACTATGGGGCTTCGCTCCTGCTCGCTTCGCTCGCCTACCCCCGTATTTGGTTTTCCGGATACACACTTTTAAGATTTTTTTTTCTTTGAAATGTTGCTATTTCATTAGTTTCACTTTTATTTCAGAACTTCTGTAAAAACAATATCTATAATCTTGCGAGTCCCAATATGCTGAATCTTTTTAATGAGGTCAGGATAGGTTTTTGGAATTTCAGCATAGACGAAATGATCTATATCATCAGCATTTAATAATTTTTTTTTTACAAAGTAAGTAGAGTTCTGCATTGGACTCCTGTCTGTAAAGTCGTGCTATTTTCCTCTCACAGTTCCAAAAGTACATGGGTTTACCAAGGTGATACCCCAGCTTTTGTCTAGGTTTTTGTACTAGGGCTAGACAGAACGTTTTTGACTCATGGGGTAAATTTAGCTTTTTAAATAAGCAGACAGATAAATATATATACATTAACAAAGTAACCAAAAAATGCATGTGCGGTAAACTCCGTTTTTGAAATTCTCAAGATTCTTTATTTGTCACATGCACAGTTATACTGTACAGGACAACACGCAGTGAAATGCATCCCGATCCGCTTATCCAAAACTGTGCAAAGTTAGAAGAATATCAGTTAGATTAACAAAAAGTCATAGATCGAAAGGCAACAGTATAGTAGAACATAATAAATAAGTTCAATTATGTGAATAAAGTAGAATTAAGTGTTAAGGTGCAATAGTGTAGTAATTATTGTGCAAAACCAAAGTTAGACTGGTGCATAGTTAAATGAGGCAGTTTGTTTGTTTGCACTACTGCGATCTTTACTTTCTTTTTTTCTATTTTCTAATTTTCCTACTTTCATATCCTTTAACTTTCTCCACATGTGTATAGCGCCTTTTTTTTTTTGAGCCTTTCTAATTTCCCTGGTTTCATAGTCTCTAACCTGCTCTGCATGTGTTTAGCATCAACATTTGTAAACGTCTTTATGAAGTTCTACTTTCTTTAACTCATTGTCTTTTAATTCTGAGCCAGATTGGACGTGCTTTTTTTCAATTTCACTTGTTCTGGGCTGGAGTTTTTTTTTTTTTTGTTTTCTCTGTCCTCCTGGTCATTGGGCTTTATATTCTTTGTATTGCCTAAACTTATTTTTATATTGTTATTTTTTTTAAATACTTTTCTTTCTTCATCTTGTAAAACACTTTGAACTACATCATTTGTATGGAAATGTGCTATATAAATAAATGTTGTTGCTGTAATTATCAAGAGCTTCAGAATACATCATTTAAATATTTTATGTCATGATGCACTATTTTGTTCTCTTTATAGGTGCTGCCATTTTCAGGTGCATTGCTTACAGTTGCTATGCACATTGCTACCACGTGAAAATGGCAGGTCGTGAACTCTGATGTCATTAGCACGATAGTATAAAGGTGCATCTTACATTGACTAAGTTTCTGGATTTATAGTACCTTTGCAAGAGTTTTTGAGAGTTTTCTTTTTATTATTTGGCAACAATCTCTTTTGTGTTAGTTTGATTTTTTGGTTTCTTGAATTGGTTTAGATGCATTATTATTTTGACTTCCTGGTACTTGACCCCAACTAGCTGTAAACATTGATTCATTATTTTCACTCTGTTGGTCCTTTTCAGAACTGCTTGGTTCTCTGTCTTGCCAGACAGTATACTTAGGTTGAAGAGGTGACAATACCAGGATGTGATGCAGCCAGTGCCGATGGACTTCGTGTTGAGGTTTATGAGAACAGATATTCAAATGCAAGCTGATGGTTGGGTAAAGCCAGTTTTTTAGATATTGGTCCAGTCTTCTTCACGGTAGTATAAGGTTCTATGAAACATATTCTTATTTTTTGAAACAACAACAAAATTTAATTTTTATACATGAAAGAAGCTCAGAGTGATTTACAATGTTAATAACTAAACAGAGTTATAATAGAAATTAAGAACTAAAAAATAGCTATATATACCAGATTATATTAAACAGTAGAAGAATAAACAAATTGTCTTGATTAATAACAAAAACTATGGTCAGATTGCCAGGGAGGAGAGGGAAATACAAATTTCAGTCAGTGGAATATTGGAGAAAATAAACCTTCAGGGGTATCAAACCCAAAAGACCACTAAGCCTCCATTGGGCATTCTGACAAACTTGTGGAGTTATCTTCGTCTTCCAAGGATTATAGGTTACAACAGCTTACTTAGAGCAAAGGGCAGAGAAGCATAGCACCACCACTGAGTATTGGGGAAAAAAGAAAACACACCAATGTAGTGATTATTGACCAGTTTATAAAGTAACAAATAACACTGCATTTTATGAAAAGAATCAATTTCCACTGCTCCATATTATGAAAGGAAACCTCATGTGGTAGTAAACCACACCATCTGTACCACTTTAAAATCATAATACAACATTAGAACATTAAAAACATTTTGATGGTAATAGGTCATTCATCTTAACAAAGCTTACCAATCCTATCCATCTAATTTCTCCAAAATAACATTGTGGTCAATTTTGAAAGTCCCTAAAGTCATACTATTTAGTTCTTTATGTGAAGAAACACTTTGTAATGTTTGTACAAAATTTACCCTTAACATTTTTCTAACTGTGCCAAAATACACTAGTTAAACTAATTTTAAAGTAACAGCCTGGATCTACTGAGTCTACTAATTCATTTCAGAATTTTAAAAACTTCAATCATGTCACCTCTTAATGTCTATTTGCTTAAACTAATCTTTCCTCATAACTCATATCCTGCAGCCTATCATTTTTGTAGCCCAGAAACCAACACTATATAAAGTATTCCAGGTGAGGCCTCATCATTGTGTTATAAATCTTAAGACTTCTTTAACTTGTACTGTACACACGATGCCTTCAGTATATCCTAACGTTTTGTTCTTAATGGCATCTGTACACTGTCTGAATGATGATAATGAGTCCACTCTGGCTCCCTCTCATAAGGGGTTTTCAAGTTCCAGACCTCCCACTGTGTATTCAAATCTAATATTTATAATTCGTATATTACTATGGTGTTGTACCGTGTGTAATCTTTTTAGTTAGCCAATAAAAGGTGTCATTTTGCTTGACTTTTCACTAATTCCTATATGTAATACATTAAATTATATACTTTAAATTTCAGTCACAAATTTGCCCAAGCCTGTATTCTGTCTAAGTCACTATTCAATGATTTGACTGATTAGCTCCCACTCCACCTAGCTTGGCATCATCTCCAAACATAATCAGCTTGTTGCTTAGATTCCTTAGCAGCAGCCCTCACACTGACCCCTGAAAGACGACACTTTTAACATCACCTAAAATCACCTAATTCTGTTAAGATTCCTCGCACCGATCTAGACACTTGTGAAAACATAAAAAGATGTAATTGAACAAAATGCATGTGTGTATAGAAAATAGGACAGAGTGATGAAACTTGTTTGTGTTTGGCGTGCGTGACAAAAAGCATGTATACTTTCTGGAAGTTTCTTTTGATGATGTGTGTGACAAGAAATATACCTTTAGGGTAATGACTTTACAAAAACTGGAAAAGTACAATGAGTCAGGATGCTATTTTTGCTTACATGGTCAACGATCAGGAGATTAGAAAGGTATAAAAGAACAAGGACATCTGCGCTCGAGGCAGATGAAGCGCGGTGTCCTGGGACTGTGTTTCTCTGACATTTTACCCTTGCCTGGTATGTATTAATAAAAGGTTTTGACTAATTTTAATTTTCTTCTCTGTCTTCAGTCACAAAAAGTGTCCACAGTTTTTGGCGCCCAACGTGGGGCAAGAGACGGCCGGTCGACTCCTCCAGCGAGACCATTTCAGTGATCCGTCTTACCAGCGGACTGCCGTTAACTTGAGATATCCGGCAGCAGAGCATGCAGCTCCGGCAAAAGTTAGGACTGCCCTGTCCTGAAAACAGTTCTTGCGTGAGGAGCCCCTGGTCTCCTCTTTGCTACATCCACGGTGACTGAACGGATTTCCAGACAGAGCTTGCACACTTCCAGGCTGGGGTAAGCACCGGGGGATTTCCGAATATTTTTTATTTTCTAAATAACGGGAGGGCGAGTTTCCTGTTGACCGTCTAGTCATACTCATATCTCAACGGGTTGCTTAAGGTGATGGAGACTTGAACCGAATCGGACACGAAGTCACCTGAGCTGGAATCCGGGGATGTGAGCGGACAGGCTAACGGGACGAGTAACGGGGGTGGTATGGAAATATAAACCGAAAAGAGCACAGATTGCAGGATTGCTGTTAGGAAGGAATAAATAAATCTACATACGGAAGAAGCAACAAAACCGTGTTCTCCTGGGAACTGGATCAGTTGATAGTTAGGTGTCTCCCCTTGGAACTAAGAAGGGAACAGTTTAGGTTTAGTGAGTGGCACACTTAATGCCTTGCTGATTCATACGTACAAGGGATTAGGCGAATCAGTATATAGTTGGAAAATTAAATACAGAACCCGGGAGGGCAAGGGAACAAAATGGGAACTTATAATAGGAAGCCTGTTAATCGCCGCACAGGGGGATCAAAATCATTAGTGCTGGAGGGATTATTTTCGGAGGATCAACAGACGCCCCGTAAAAAATGGGTCTCCTAGAAAATTTATAGAAAAGAAGACAGGTTTAGATTTATCCTATTATTTTTTTTCCCCTCCTCAGAACCGACCTCAGACACCTCTATTATCCCCTCCTCTATTCCCCATTCCGATTGCCCCCCCCTGCACTACAACTAGCAGAAGTTTCCCCTGATGATTCCCCAGGCACAGATCACTATGACCCCTCAACCCATCGTGATGACCCACCCTGTACTAGACAAACCCCCGTCTCCAAATGCACTCGAAGTCAAACCTCCACTCACAAACCAGCTCCAACTTTTTTCTCCTCTAATCCTTCACCTTCACTTACTTGCCCTTTAATAGAAGTTCCCAATCCCCATTATAACCCTGCCCATCCAGCTGGACCCCAAAATCCCACAACAGTTATGATAAATCGGAATTGGGACATCCAAGAACTAAAAGATGTCGTGAATGCACTTCCAGATCCAAAGGAAACGGCGTTTGGCCGGAAAACAGTATGTAGATGGAAATCGCGACGGAAGAAAATTGTACAATAGACACCCAGAAATTGTTGCTGTTTCTGTGGGAAAATGGCCATAAAGTTTCTAAGGTTAAGCTGCAGCTAAACAAAACAACAGGTTATGTCTGTTTTAGGTATTCTGGGCTACTACAGACAGTGGGTTCTAAATTTTACTGAAAGAGCACAGCCGTTGCAACAACTGGCTGAGAAGGCTCTCTGTGTACCTCAAAGCTACTCTTTTATCTGCGCCCGCGCTAGGTTTGCCTGATCATTCTCGTCCATTCACTTTGTTCGTGGACGAAAAGCAGGGATTTATGAATTCAGTACTGACGCAACAACATGGAGATAAACAAAGACCGGTGACTTATTTTTTCTAAAAAACTGGATCCAGTGGCCGCAGCACTTCCTCCGTGTCTTCGTGCTGTGGCTGCAACAACAGAAGCTGTATTAGCAAGCACGGATGTAGTTCTCATGAAATTTCTTCTGTCCTTTTCTTTTTTCTTGTGACGTGTGTATTGAGTTAATAGTCCATTTGTTTCTGTTTCCTTTGCTGCATTGTTTCCAAATATAGTGTAAATATAGAATAATACTGGGGTGAAGTGTGTTGAAAATGGTTTGGGTGATTTTGTGTGTTATAGAGTGTATTAAAGGGATCCCTATGAGTATCAGAATGTACTCTGTACTTTGTCAAATGTTACAATTGAAAAATGGAGCACCCTCAACCAGTTACGCAGTGGTCCAAGGGGACCGCCTGCTGGAAGCAAAACAAATTTCATCAAGCTAAGTGCACAAAACAGCTGAACTCGTAGCACTCACTCAAGCATGTCAGCTGTCCGAAGGGAAGATCGTAACAATTTATACAGATTCCAGGTATGCTTTTGGAGTCTGCCATGATCATGGAACACTATGGAAACTAAGGGAATTTAAGACCAGTACTGGAGAGCTCTAACTAAAAACTGAAAAAGATAATTATCAATTTGTGTAATTGGTTTAGCGCAAATGAATGTCTCCACTTTTGTTTAAGGTTTGTAAATATACAAAAATATTTTTCCTTTTAAACCCTGATCAAGTTTGAAGGAAAAATACTCTTTTAATAATATTACATGAGAAGGGAGACAAGTTTTTTGGCGATAAGCGGAATGTGTCTAATTGTGATATGAATGTGTGTCTAATTGTGATATGAATGTGTGTCTAATTGTGATATGAATGTGTGTCTAATTGTAATATGAATGGAAGTTGTGTATTTTAGGTACTATAAAAGAAGAGCATGGTGACGCAGTGGTCAGCACACTTGATACGAATAAAGGTTCAAGCACGTATGTTTTCCTTGTTAATAATAAGCATGAAGGAAAAGACGCGTTTAAGTATGTTGCATAGATAACTTTTAAGCACAACTTAAGATCAGTACTGGCAAACCCATCCAACATCAGAAATTGATCGAATCCCTTTTAGAAGTTATAACCAAACCATCGGAGATAGCGATTGTTAAATGTCAAGCTCACATAGGAAAACAGGATCCTGCTAGCAAAGGGAATGATTTAGCTGACCACTTTGCTAAAGAGGCTGCATATAATAACACACCAATTTCTTTATTCCAACAGAGAAATGACCAGGACCCTGATAATCAAATTATTTCTTTACAGAATGCAGCCACAGATATCGAAAGGAGAAAATGGTCCAAAGAAGGGTCCCTCTCTGATGGAGTCTGGACTCATAAACACACTAACAAACCTTTTCTCCCAATGATTTTCTCTCTAGTCTTGCAGGTTTGCGAACCTCGTTGAAGGAAATCCACCAGCAGGTTGATCAAGCCTGGAGGACCAGCCCCCTTTCCAAGGATTTACCAATTCCTTTGGGCACCTGGATCCTGGTTCGAGATACTCGGAGGGAAACACTGGCATCAGCCTAGGTGGAGAGGATCATTCCAAATTCTTCTATCCACACCACACGCCGTGAAAGTTGAAGGGACTTGCCTGCCTGGATTCACGCCTCACATTGCAAGAGATGGCACCCTTGATTGCTGTGCTACTATGTTTTTCTTTTCCCTTGTCTACTGCCCTGGTCACCTTGACTTTCCCGTTAGGAATCACCACATCAGTGCAGTTTGATTTCTGCTCTATTATCAACTGTGGGACTGGTCGACAAGCCCAGTGGACCGGATCTGACAAATACGTGTGTATGAGGGGAAGTGACTGCGACAACTGGCAATGGGTTTTTGCTAACACTGGAACTGAGGACTGGGGTTATCAACCTTTTGAGGCCCAAAAATACGGTTTTGAAAAATCGGTTTTCTATCATAAAAGGACATGCCTCTCATTGTATGTGCTGACAACCATTGTAACTCAGGTATTTATGTATTAGGGGGTATATGTATCTGGAACAGACCCTTTAGGGAGATTTCTAATTAAGATTGACAATCCTGTTACTAACACCCCTCATTCTCTGGCACACACACCCCTCTCCCCAACTTTTGGTTCAGATTTTTCTCCTGTTAAGATTATGAATATTTCCACCTTTTCAAGCAAGTTAATCGTTCTCATTGTTAATCTTATGGAACGACATGGGTAGAGAATTACCATTTTCTTTCTGTTCTCAAACTTTTCAGGTTAACTTTTCTCTGAACACCGTTCTGTCTTCCTTTCTTCTCTCCCAAAACCACTCCTAGATCAGATATTTGGTGGATGTGTCGTAGGTCCAAATTATTTGCCACCTTTCCCCCTAATTGGTCTGGTACCTGTGCTCCAATCCAATTAGTTATGCCTTTTAGACTTCTATCCTTACCTCCCTCTCCTTACATGGCCCTGGACTATACATAGATGCTATTGGAGTCCCTAGGGGTGTCCCAGACAGATTTAAAGCTAGGGATCAAGTCGCAGCCGGTTTTGAATCTATCATACCCCAAATTACTATTAATAAGAATGTAGACTGGATTAATTACCTTTATTATAACCAACAACGTTTCCTTAACTTCACCAAAGACGCTATTGAAGGCATACATGAACAGCTTGATCATACTTCTCTGATGACTTGGCAAAATCGTCTAGCCTTGGACATGTTACTTGCCGAAAAGGGAGGTGTTTGTGCTATGTTTGGTGATGCTTGTTGTACATATATTCCAAATAATACCGCGCCAGATGGATCAATAACTCGTGCATTGGCAGGCCTCACTGCTCTCTCTAAAGAACTTTCCACTAATTCTGGCATTACAAATCCCTGGGATCAGTGGTTTGCATCCTCCTTCGGATCCTGGGGACAATGGATAAGATCTGTTTTTATTTCTTTGGTTGTGACATTTTGTCTCCTCCTCCTGGTTGGTTGTTGTATTATCCCTTTGTTTCGCTATATAATATACTTTACCGCCTCTATGGAAAGGGCATATGTGCTACATGATGAGCGCATGTCTCGTATAGCTTCTTCCATTTTCTCTCCCCCTTCCCCTTCATCAACCATTTCAAGATAGAATTATATAGGCCCACATCATTTTTGTTCAAAAAGGGAGGAGTGTGAAAACATAAAAAGATGTAATTGAACAAAATGCATGTGTGTATAGAAAATAGGACAGAGTGATGAAACTTGTTTGTGTTTGGCGTGCGTGACAAAAAGCATGTATACTTTCTGGAAGTTTCTTTTGATGATGTGTGTGACAAGAAAATATACCTTTAGGGTAATGACTTTACAAAAACTGGAAAAGTACAATGAGTCAGGATGCTATTTTTGCTTACATGGTCAACGATCAGGAGATTAGAAAGGTATAAAAGAACAAGGACATCTGCGCTCGAGGCAGATGAAGCGCGGTGTCCTGGGACTGTGTTTCTCTGACATTTTACCCTTGCCTGGTATGTATTAATAAAAGGTTTTGACTAATTTTAATTTTCTTCTCTGTCTTCAGTCACAAAAAGTGTCCACACACTACATTGTGAACTCCCACCTCTTCTAGCTTATTGCTAGTCCCTCATGTGGGGCCTTATCAAATTCCTTCTAAAAATCAAGATAAATAAAGTCACATGTACCTGTCTGATCATACACTTTACCTGTGATGCATATTAAGCTTATGCAATAGTTATATGGGTCTGCCTGATTTTATATATATATATATATACTGTGTAAAAGTTTTGAAACGTGTGAAAAAATGCTGTAAACAAAGAATGCTTTCAAAAATGGAAGTGTTAATCATTTATTTTCATCAATCAACAAAATGCAGTGTATGAACAAAAGAGAAATCTAAATCAAATCAATATTTGGTGTGACCACCCTTTGCCTTCAAAACAGCATCAGTTCTTCTAGGTACACTTCATCCATCCATCCATTTTCCAACCCGTTGAATCCGAACACAGGGTCACGGGGGTCTGCTGGATAGCCAATCCCAGCCAACACAGGGCACAAGGCAGGAAACAATCCTGGGCAGGGTGCCAACCCACCGCAGGACACACACAAACACACCCACACACCAAGCACCCACTAGGGCCAATTTAGAATCACCAATCCACCTAACCTGCATGTCTTTGGACTGTAGGAGGAAACCGGAGCGCCCGGAGGAAACCTAGGTACACTTGCACACAGTTTTTGAAGGAACTCGGCTGGTACGTTGTTCCAAACATCTTGGAGAACTAACTACAGATCTTCAGTGGATGTAGGTTTCCTCACATCCTTCTGTCTCTTCATGTAATCCCAGACTCACTCGATGATATTGAGATCAGGGCTCTGTGGGGGCCATACCATCACTTCCAGGACTTCTTGTTCTTCTTTACGCTGAAGATAGTTCTTAATGACTTTGGCTGTATGTTTGGGGTCGTTGTCCTTCTGCAGAATAAATTTGGGGCCAATCATATGCCTCCCTGATGGTATTGCATGATGGATAAGTATCTGCCTGTATTTCTCAGCATTGAGAACACCTTTAAATCCTGACCAAATCTCCAACTCCATTTGCAGAAATGCAGCTCCAAACATCATCAGTCCAGAGCACCTGCTGGCATTTTTCTGCAACCCAGTTCCTATGTTTTCGTGCATACTTGAGTCGCTTGGCCTTGTTTCCACATCGGAGGTATGGCTTTTTGGCTGCAACTCTTCCATGAAGACCACTTCTGGCCAGACTTCTCCGGACAGTAGATGGGTGTACCTGGGTCCCACTGGTTTCTGCCAGTTCTGAGCTGATGGCACAGCTGGACATCTTCTGATTTTGAAGGGTAATAAGCTTGATGTGTCTTTCATCTGCTGCACTAAATTTCCTTGGCCGACCACTGCGTCTACGATCCTCAAAGTTGCCCGTTTCTTTGTGCTTCTTCAAAAGAGCTTGAACAGCACATCTTGAAACCCCAGTCTGCTTTGAAATCTTTGTCTGGGAGAGACCTTGCTGATGCAGTATAACTACCTTGTGTCTCTTGTTGCTGTGCTCAATCTTGACATGACATGAAACTGTCTTCCACAACCTCACCTTGGTAGCAGAGTTTGGCTGTTCCTCACCCAGTTTTAAGCCTCCTACACAGCTGTTTCTGTTTCAGTTAATGACTGTGTTTCAACCTACGTGTGACATTGATGATCATTAGCACCTGTTTGGTATAATTGGTTGATCATACACCTGACTAGAATCCCTGACTTTGTGCAAGTATACCTATAAGAATTGATGCTGGTTTGAAGGCAAAAGGTAGTAACACCAAATATTGATTTGATTTAGATTGTCCTTTTGTTCGCTCACTTTGCATTTTGTAAATTGATAACAATAAACAATCATTATTTATATTTCTGAAAGCATTCTTTGTCTACAGCATTTTTTCACACCTGCCTAAAACTTTTGCACAGTACTATATATATATATATATATATATATATATATATATATATATATATATATATATATATATATATATATATATATATATATAGATATAGATATATATATATAGATATATATATATACATCCATCCATCCATCCATCCATTATCCAACCCGCTGAATCCGAACACAGGGTCACGGGGGTCTGCTGGAGCCAATCCCAGCCAACACAGGGCACAAGGCAGGAAACAATCCTGGGCAGGGTGCCAACCCACCGCAGATATATATACATATATATATATATATATATATATATATATATATATATATATATATATATATATATATATATATATATGTTATCTGGTCCTGATGATTTGTTAAATGTAATCTAAGCAGTACCCCTACCAAAGCAATTTCCCAGTTACTCAATACCTCCTTAGTAGTTCCTGTTTTTGCTGGTGAGTTACCCACTTCTTCGCATATTTTCTATTTCATTGTCAGTATATTTTAACACCCTTAGTGTTTCTGATACACTTTATCTCCTAAGTGGCCCTTCTTTTACAACTAAAAAACTGAAAGAATCCTATATGGGGCAGCTTTTGCCTTTTCTGCAGTATTTTTCTCTAACTGCTTTTTGGCATCTCCAAAATCCTTTTTTTAATGGTTGTCCTCATGATCAAATATGCCCTACAATCACCATTGTAGTTATTTGTTTTTTACGCATTATATAGCTGTTTTTTTTCCTTTGCAAGATTCTTTTTTTATCTAATTATTTACACACTACAGAGTTTTTCATTTTTTATTTCTTTTTTTTTCAGAGTGAAAGCATTTCATTCTTGATTTTTTCCACTGATAACAGTGCTTCCTATTCAAGCCAAATTTGAGGCTGAAGTTGTGCACTGAGGCACTCGTGCTTCCATTCAGAGACATAAGAGCACCATTTGAGTCGACCAACTGTGGCACTACAGTATACACAATGCTGTTTAAAGATGTTAGACAACACAAGAAAATAATTTTTAAGGCCAGTTACAAAGGACATAAGCATTTATTTTCTCATGAAAACACTATATACATTACAGTAAATACAAATAAATTTTGATACAAAAAATAATAAATAAGTATTTATAGTGTGCTTAAAACATGTCAGCATTTTGAGTACCCTTGTAAAACTGAAGAAATGCACCTTTGTACCACTGCTGCAAAATTTTGTTAACTGGCCGTGTAGTAAACTCTTTCAAGCTCTTTGCAGTATTTTCCATAACTCACGCTTGAATTCAGGAATGTTGCTTTGGGCTCAGAGCAGAAGTTTCAGTTATATTTCTTCACATTGGGTTTTGTTTCTAATCAAGAAAATCATTAAGCATATCATATTGCCAATACATCAGAAGCATGCAAGATGTCTTTCCTTTTGTATTACTACATGAAAATATTGTTGTCTGTTCAAGTATGACATTTATTTATTCTATTTACACATATTTAATGTTAAATTAATTAAAATTTAACTAATTGAAGATGTGCAGTAGGTAGTATATACTACATTTTGCTTACAAAAATCAAGTGTGGCTAGTAAATGTAGCCTTATACATGTACAACAACAACATTTATCTATATAGCACATTTTCATACAAAGAATGTAACTCAAAGTGCTTTACAAGATAACAAAAAGTAAGTTATATGAAACAAAAACAAATAAGATTAGTAAGATAAGTAACAAAAAAGTTAAGGTCAGGTGGCTGGGAGGACAGAAAAAAAACAGTTAGGCTGGAGAAAAAAACAAAATCTGAAAGGAGTCCAAGGCCTAATGTACTAAAGCACTAAAATCAGTTCTCTTTGTTTTCATGTTTCATATGCTAGAATTTGATGATGTTGGTCGTGTAGACAGCTGGGACAACTGCTTTTGATCCATCAACACAGGGGATTGCCTTGATCAGGTGTTGGTGACGCAGAAGAAATTGAAAAAACAGTAGAGCATGTTGTAGTAGAGATTAATATGGATTACAGTACCGTAGTAATATATATTTTTTTAATATATTTTACATATATTTCATTTTTCTAAGCTTAGTAACAATAGTAAGGTCTGGTGACATGCCTATAATGTAACAGACTTAAACCCTCTGCATCAGTGAAGGCTTTATTGCTCTTCTGTATTCTGTATTTGTGAAGCATGAAGTGAAGCATTTGTTTCTCGTTCTTATTAAGTTAGTCAATGGATGAATATTTCCAGTACTCAAGGCTGTATTTTCCCACACCATGCCTCAGAATGCAGTGGACAAGATTCATTGAAAGTGCTGTGCTTCTGAAAATAGTGGAGTCTAATGTTGCACTGACAGTGACTTTTTCTTTTCAGATAAGACAGGATGGCTGAGCTTTTGGAAATGATGGCATTATAGAGACATACTTTATAGTCCATTTGTCATTAAAATAATGATTCTTTATATCTGTTTTTCTCTTCATATATATTGACAGACATTTTCATTACCTAACTTGCAATACGCATTTTGAATGTTACTTCCTGATTAATCAATAATCGTTCTGGATGGGTACAACCACTGTGGATTTTCATGAGAATATTATTAATTTAAATGTCTGTATTTGCTTGTTTTAAATCATATCATCAGAATTAATTCATTGCAGTATATGCTTGATGATTTCCTATGTTGTGTAAATTTGACAGCTCTGAGATGACTTAATATGTGTGTAATGTGAATGAGTGAGTAATTGGATGAGAGTGTTCAAGAGTGAACAAGTCAGTCATTTTCTAACCCACTTAGTCCTGATCAGGGTTGCAGGGGGTGCTGCAGCTTATGCCAGCTAGCATAGGGCACAAGACAAGAGCAAACCCTGGACAGGGTGCCAGTCCACACACACACAAACACACACACACCCACACACACACGCACACACACGCACACACATGCACACACACACACACACCCACACCCATACACACACACATACAGTATCCCAACCACTCACTAGGGCCAATTTAGTAACATTAATCTACCTATCCTGTATGTCTTTGGACTATGGGAGGAAACAGGAGTCCCTGGACGAAATCCACAATCATGGGGAGAACACACAAACTCCACGAAGGGAGGTCCCAGTGCACAGACCCTGGTTTCCATACAGCAAGGCAGCAGTGCTACCTCTGTGCCACCATGCCGCTCTTAATTGAGAGAGTGTCTCTGTTTAAGTGTGTGTGTGTGTGTGTGTATGTGTTTGGGGGGATAAGGTTATGGTGGGGTCTGGCTCAAAGTGCAAAAAAATCAGCACAGAGGTCTGAGCTATGTGTGCATGACCAATCCATTCCTTAGCTGCCATGTTGATTCTTGGAACTTGAGATATTCCATCAGCTCAATACTAGATACTAGATCAGTGATGTCATTAGTTCACTTTTCTCTGATGATTTGTGCAAAAATAGCTGGATCATTTTATGCTTTGACTTTTTTTAAATCTTCCTGCATTAAAAGATAAAAAAGAGACTGTTCCCCTTTATCAATTCCCAATTCTCTATAATTTGCTTTCTTTTTTCAGGGGAAGTCACATCTATTACACCACACATGCGACAGATACACCTTGAATAATAATGAATAGTGCATACCAAAAGTAAATATAAATATTTACAAAATACTTGCATTTTCTCCTACTGTGTACTATTACTTAAAACATGAAACATTGTATATTCAAAATTATTCATTAAAACATATTAGACCATCAAGAACTCTTCAAACAAAGTATTTGACTAATGCTACTCTATATTCTTCTATGAATTTTATGAACAAGTAAACTTGGCGTGTCATCATTATTTTCATATAATTATAATTCAACTGTAGACCAGAAACAGTTCTGGAATTTCTCAGACTTAAGATCATATAAATGAAATGGATGCTGCTTCCCCATGATTTACTGTTAAACCGCAGTTGTAAGTTACATGAAAGTGCTTAGAGCGAATTCTCAGTAAAGAAAGCTACGCAAAAATAGATTGAAATGATTTGAATTTTCTGAAGGTCAGGTGCCAATACAATAGCAGAAAGCTTCATTCTAATATGATTGAAATTTTTAAAATAATCATAATAATTCCAATTCTTCTCCACTCTACCTGAAGATGTGTATATTTGATTAACTGGTGGCTGGCACTGTATGAGTGTCAATTTGGATGCATGCATGAGTGGACCTTGCAATAAATTGGTCCTCTTGTCCAAGCTCAATTCTACCTTGTACTTGATGGTGACAGGATAGGCATGAATTGGATTAAATTGGTTTTGGAATGTTGTGTTACAATAATATTAATAAAATAATAATTATAATAAGTATCTTGAGGCCCAAGTGTCTCATGGTCACTCGCCCTGTTCTGGGTAATCTAATACAATACAGTAAGAAATACACAAGTCTAGTCTCCATGACAAATAAGACATCATGTAGAGGATGGTAGCTTTGAAGCTGCCCCAATACTACTAGTTATTTTCTATACATGAAACCAACTCTATGTGATGTTTAAAATGCCTTTTCATGTATGACACAACACATAAAGAGGGTTAATCTGCATCTTCTGAAAAAGATACTTGTGACTTCAAACGGCTAAAAATACTTGTAGATATTTCAAGCATCTTCTGAAAAAGATATTTGTGACTTTAAATGGCTAAAAATACAGTACTTCAAGCTGAGCGCTAGCTCTTAATATAAGTAGTAGAGTATCACATAGTGTTACTGTATGTAATAATAGTTTGAGTAATAGGAGCCACCGAACATAACCAGTAGTCTGTAGACAGCATAGGCAAAGAAGGGGTGAACATGGTCAGATCTGCAGCAGAGTGGAATGGGTGATAACCCTTTCATTTCTCACTCATCTCCTGAATTTTATTATGACTCCAAGCACGTGCCTTTCTGCTTCACAGCATACAAATCATTGTCTCCTACACTCCATGACACAACAGGTGACAGGATCTGCCAATCACATCTCTAAGAGTGAAACACAGCTGACTTTCTTTTGGCTCTGCGTGTTGACAGTCTAGAGGGAGCAGGAGTCAATACTATCTAACCGGCAAATCCACGATTGAAGGAAGGCATCACAAGATTTCACTTGTTAGAAATGCCTGCAATAAAGCTGTGGAAAATTCAAACATTTCTCTTTCATTGTAGGATTAACCGAGTCTTACTAATATGTTCATTGTCCATCTTATTATGGAATATAAGCTATTATATAACAATTCTGTACTTTCTGAAAAATATATTTATGAGGTCAGGATGGTAAAAGAGGATGGAAAAGTAATCACTCTAGCTGATCCATATTTTGTTGAAATAATCATCTGTGGGTTCATAGTTCTTTGTTACAGTCAAAGTGTGGTAGATCTAGAGCATGCTGCCTTCCAGCCTCTCCTTAGGAAGACTATAATTTTGGTAAATGTGATGTCATTGGTCACATCATATTCCAGGATAAAAAGAATGCTTTGTAACATATTGGAAAAACATAACAGCAAGGGACTGAGAAGAGAAAGAGAAGGAGAATTGATTATTACCAGATACTGGTAGCCATAGTGACAGTCTAGTGATGAACATGAGAGGACAGACAAAAATGCAGAATGCACTGCTGTACCATCAGCTCTATTAACAGTACATTGTGTTGAAATAATGTGATTTCTTACTTTATTTTAAATGCAAAATATATTAAAAAAACTTTTTGCGCCAAATGATGTAATTTGAAACACAATTCATACTATTTGGGTTTATGGGGGGCTGGGGCCTATCTCAACAAGCACTGAGCACAAGGCAGGAACAGTCCCCTGGACAGGGCACCAGTCCATTGCAGGGGCACACACTAACACACACATACACACCACATACCAACTAGGGCCAATTTAGCAACCACCTAACCTGCATGTCTTTGGACTATGGGAGGAAACAAGAGCACCCAGAGGAAACCTACAAAGATATGGGGAGAACATGGAAACTCCACACAGGCAGAATCCGGGACACAAACTGTGGTGTCCTTACTGTGAATCGGCAGCACTGCCACTGCAGCATCATGCCACCCTATATATGTATATATGTGTATTTATATATGATACACTTGTCCTTGTATTTAAAAATCTGGCGTGAAATTTATCTAAAATATTATTTTTGCACCAAATGATTTAATCTGAAATACAATATTTTCTTTTAGTAATGAGTAAATGTCCTGAGTCCGGAGTTAAACCAAATAATACGCTTTTAATAGGCTCTGGTAAGTCTTTAGAAGGTGATAATTTGAATTTTGCACTTTTGCAACACATTCCGGATGGTTCATCGGTCCATTTGAATGCACAACACTGAGGACATTTAACATTCATTAATCTTATTAGAGGTTCTTTATTAGATTAATAAACAATATGTGAATTATAATAAACCTATTTTTACTATTTTTTTGAGTCAAAAGAAATATCTTTTTTGATTTGCATACCAAACTGAAGTTTCATTGTTCATACCAATATGTTTTGGGGTATATTTAGTAACAGAAGCTCTGTGAATTTCTGCATTTTTATGTGTGTATTTAGCAACCACAACTCTGTTCACTTCTGTGTATATTTAGCAAATGCAAGTCATGTTCATTTCAGGATTTTCTGTGGATACTTAGAACCCACAATTCTGTTGTTCTCAGAATATTGTTGTGCACATGTAGCCGCAGATTTTTTAAACTGATTTAATCTGATATTGTGCGATATTATTATATTTGATTAGTATAGTTTTGCGACAATTAAGTCACATCAAGTAAGCAAAATAATGTACTTGATTGCAATGTTTGGTGTACCCAATTTTGAGTTTGAGTAAGACCAATAGTAGTAATAGGTTCGTAAACATCAGATGACCTCCATGTAAAGCTAAAGTGCAATCTTTTAACTAGCTGACCATTTATCCCATATTTAGCAAATAATTTACCATTTCTGTAAACTTCAAATACATTTTTTGATGCAGCTAACATTTGCAAGTGGTAGGATAGGTTGAGGGATTTTGTATATCATTGATATACATTACAAGATCATCATAATTGTCACCATTTGTGTTATATGAGAAAACTGGGAACCACTCCTACTGTCTCTCTACAAACTGGAGAATTTGATGAAGAGTTTCCAATCCTAATACATCTGTACCGTATCTTCACAATGCTAGTCAGTAAAATTAACAATTTTCATCTGCCTTTACACATATGGTGTGGAATGGGTACTTATCAATCAAAACGGATTTAATTTTAATTGATCAAAAACTGATCAATTTACAGCTTGAAACAACTATTTATTTAGCAAAACTTTCCTCCTTCTAGTAACTTTACAGCTCTGTCCTCATGGCACATGTCAATGCCGTGTCTTTCTTCTGTCAAAGTCACCTCCCCTTTTTAATTCATCAGTACACCCTATTGGTCAGTGGTTCTTTTCATCTACACCACTCATTGGTTCTGCAGTAGACCTTCATTTGCATACATTGGCATGCTATAAAAAGGCCACTGAGTGGCTGCTACTCTTTGTCTTTGGGCTTCGGTCCCATAGCTTGCAGATTTCCAGAGTCATGCTTGCATTATATGTCAGTGATGTTACACACCATACGTTATGCTCCATTACACTGTTGTTAAGATTAGGGCCATGGGAGGGTTATCTCACTCACATAATGATGACTTTCTAGTGAACCAAGTAACGTAAACATACAAACATGAAATCCATTTTGCTGTTCAGTAGAGTTGCTGAACTGTGGAACTGTGGAAGTCTACAGCTGAACTCATGTCTTTCTGTTAGTGCAGTTGGCACATTCGCATAGTGTACTTGATACAGTATTATTTTCAAAAATGTAGACAAATAAAAATACAGGACCCTTTTTTGTTATTAATGACATCACCAAATTTCAATGAAATCAGTCAAAGGGTTTTTGAGATTTGGGATGTTTAGTTTTTCTATTGTGTGAGGAGTTTTACCCCTAAATATTAATATATTGAAATATCCTATCTTAGAGAATACCTACTGGCCTAGATCCTACCGATTAGTGTTGATTGGTGAAATTCGTCTAAGTGTTTTTAGCAGAAAATATACTGTGTTCATTGGTGACCTTGTTCACTGTATATTTTCCTGGAAATTCGCCATGCAGCTGGCTTAAGCAAACATTTTTTTCCATCTGCCCCATGATGCTTTGTGAGGCCAACAATACATCATAGATCTATCTGTAGCAGCCATGTACAGAACTTTTATGCATGCCTACTCTAAGATCATTCCCAACTTGACCATCGCAGTGTTGTAAGCACACGAGGGAAAAAATGCAGTTACAGCTACTTAGGTGCCCTGAAATTACCCCCTTCCAGCCTGTCCACCGAAGAGTGCTGTGCGATATTTTTGCTGTCTCTAACTGTACTCGTTTCTTCCATTTGTGTTATTTCAGCCCTCACCCGGCCTCTTCAATTGCCATGTCTGGGTCATCAGTGAACCTGAAGAGATAAAAATGGGTCTCAAAGCCACAAAAGTTAAGAAACACTGCCAGATTTCTGTTCTGCATGTGTTTAAAAAAAACAAACAAAAACCTACCATATCATTAGTACTGCCAAAGGATATATAACACTGATCACTGTGCCTTGGCAACACAGCATGGGCTGGCATGCAAATTAGCCATGAGAACCCTCCCTCTCCCCTCCACAGGACATGCTTTGAAATAATAAAAACCAAAATATTTATTACTTTTTATAAGGTGTTTCTTTATACTTCAATGACACAAGCTAGTCCCACGTCGCTGCTTTGGGGGTATGGCTAATGTGTGTCCCAAGATTGGCACTCTCTCAGCAATATAATTTTTATTTTATTTACATTTTACTAATTTGTGGCTATTAGTTGTATTTTATTTGTGGTATTAATTCCATCCGGATCTTTTGTTGTTTGAGGCTTGTTGGTGCAGTGGTTAGCACTGCTGCCTCACAGCTCAAATCACATATTTGGCCACATAATTTGGACTAGAATCCTTGGCAGACTTTCCCTACTGCTTAGGGACACTTAAAAGACCATTGCACCATTATAATCCACTCAGAACTACTTCAGTTCCTCCTTCCTTCCTTGTTCCTTGACTGAAATGCATTTCCTGGAGTTTGGTGAAGTTTGGGAACATTTCCATGATTTCGACAAACTCAAAGTCAAATAGATTTGTTCATCACTAGTGACAGATTTAAATAACACACCATTTACATAACATATATCAGAGTATATGTTATGTTATTTTGATATAAATATGATAAATATGCAGAATCTTACTAATGCAAAAAGGCAAACATTTAAAATTGTTTTAAGAAAAAGAAACCAAGAGATTCAATTTTAAAGTGAGTTTCAGAATATTGACTGTCACTTTGTTAAAGCATTAGTAGTACATACAGAAAGCAACTGTCAAAGGAGGTGTTAGATTGATTTATGACCTTTAAGCCCCGCCCCCAAATATGAAAATATAAAATATGAAAATATGAAAATATAAAAAATATAATTTATGAAAATGTAAAAATATGAAAATTTATGAAACTATAAAAATATGAACTATACCCCGCCCA
This sequence comes from Erpetoichthys calabaricus, assembly GCF_900747795.2. Taxonomy (NCBI): domain Eukaryota; kingdom Metazoa; phylum Chordata; class Cladistia; order Polypteriformes; family Polypteridae; genus Erpetoichthys; species Erpetoichthys calabaricus. The sequence goes on from NC_041395.2 coordinate 94,907,007, forward strand.
TGCGGGGGTTGGACCACCGTCATAATTGATCATCTCTAAACCACACCTTTTAGGGTGGGTCTTTCGTAAATCGGACACCTATCACGCCCCATTAACAATACTCACGCCCCTGAGGTACGCCTTTATCTCTCAATCCGCCTATAGGGTTAGGGGTGAGGCGTGTCTCTCACCACCGACTGTGGGAGGAGCCGAAAGAGTTCTTGTATAAAATTCTAGACATTCAGTGAAAACGCCACGACACACAAAAGCAAACAGAATGGACGGTCTTGTGAACGCTCCTAAGAAAGCAAACAGGGTGTCCAGAAGAACGTTACGGGAGTTACGGGAACCACGCTTCAGCTCAGTCTGGTACGACTCTAACTGTGCTTTGTGCCGGGTAGAGTTGAAAAGAAATGCTGATGGACAGCTCACGATCGCTGTTTCCAAGAAGGAGCCTATCCTTCCCGAATATAACGAGGCCAGTCACGAAGAGGAGGAAGATAAAGAAAATGTGCTAAAGGAGTGAGTGACTGAAATTAATTTTTCTATAAAAGACTGGACTTTTTTTAAAGCTCTTATGCCAAATATTGATGAAGCTATTTACCAAGGGAAACTGTCTGACCAGATGAAAAGAATTAAAAGAAAATTGGAGGAGGAGTTTAGCATGTTGAATAATTCATGCTCGGAGGAGGAGGAAAACTGGGAGGCAACCACCCCTAAGTGAGTGGGGATAAATACAGAGATCTTTTCCCCCCAGTCTACATTAACCTAAAAACCTATCGAGATGTCTTCAAATACTTACCCTACTGAAGCTGGTGCTAGCTGGTCCGGTCGTCTCCCTGTTCTCTTGGCCTCTGAGGTGGCAGAAGTCCTCGACATTCTGATGCGCTCCGAAGAACCAAGCTCCGGAGGTATGGAACATACGTCCGCCGCTGACTACCTTTTTTGGCCGGCCAACCTTCAAGCCAACACTGCCTACTCTACTCCCGACGAGATGATCGACACTAACCTACAGCCCTGCTACTCGGCTGCTGACCAGATGCTGACAGACGACGATGTGTTTTGGTCGGGTGACAACCAACACCCCCGCCGGCTACGCTCCTGATCAGACCTGTTGGTCTATGGAACAGACGGCGCTCTGCGACGGCCTGTTTTTGGCCCGACGACATCGTACCTAACTCCGGGTACTCTGTCCCTAACAACTCTCCTTCAGACCCACCGTCTTGGCCGGATCTTCTGATGCCCTCAAACGACCAGATCTATTGGCCTGAACCTCAGTTACCCGCCCCTGATGATATGTATTGGCTGGACTGTCTCCTGGAGAACCGTACATTACCTGACCATTTTGTCCCTGCTGAGGATGCTCGGAGGAGCCTAACGGGAGCTGAGGAGATAGCCGTGCAGGCCATGCGGCAAGAAGAGGCCATGGACAACCTGGTAGATGCTCTGTCCGCATGGAAGCCATCGTCCCGGCATGCTGATTATGAGAGTATGGACATTGAGCAAACTGACGGGCCCTTGGGTCAAACACTTCGAAAGACTCTGAAACTGGTCAAGAGTTTGATTGCGGCTCTGCTGGACATAATAGTCGATCGGGACCTAAAAAGCACCTGTCATGGCTGTTTCATAGATCACCCCAGCCAGACGCAGCATACGTGTCTGTTTGAGCCTGACTCTGTTTATCGGGTTGGCCGCTTTCAAGAGGTTCTGACTGTTTTTCGCAAACCATGGCTCAGGAGCCTGGTCATAAAGACTCTGGGTTGCTTCAACATCTTTCCGCCTTTTCACAAGGTTCATTCATTTGTGCAAAATGCCGTCGATGAACTGGAAAAAGAACATTCTATTAGCGAAGCCATTGTACAAGCCTTTCACAACATGGACGATCCCTCTTACTCGAAAATACGTGAAATAGCCGATGCCTTTTCTAAAGACATTTTTCTGAACCGACCGATGCACCTTTGGGGTTTTACGGGGAGTATGACTTAGAAAAATCAGACGAAGTGTCTGCACTCAATGTTCCTGTTCTATGAAATGTTTTAATCATGTTTTTTAATACTGCCGTTTTGAAATTTTAATAATGTTTTTAATCATGCTGTTTTCAAATTTTAATAATGTTTTTAATCATGCTGTTTTGAAATTTAAACAATGTTGTTTTGAAAATTAACAATAAAGACTCATTTGATTTTTAAACCATTGACATTTTTCTTTCACCGTCGACGATGGAGGGTTACTTGAAAAAAGTTTATTATAACCCGGCAAATCCTGGTAGCTTTGGGGGAAAAGACTCTTTGAAAAGAGCTCTTGAGGTTTCGGGTCAGAAAAGTAATGACCAACAGGTGTCGGATTGGTTATCCGGTCAATATGCTTATACAATTCACAAACCCGCTAGAAGGCATTTTAGGAGAAATAAGGTTTATGTATCCGATATAGACTCGCAATGGCAGCTGGATTTAGCGGACATGACAAATGTGTCCGAGCATAATCTGGGGTATAAATATTTGTTAACATGTATCGACGTACTTTCTAAGTACGCGTGGGTACGCCCCCTGAAGAACAAAACGGGTAAGGAAGTGACAAGAGCCTTCCAAGACATTCTGAGTGCCGGTCGAACTCCAAAGAAGCTCCAGACCGATAAGGGTAAAGAGTTTTTCAACCGAGATTTTCAAAAACTGTTAAAGAAGATAGGAATAAAACATTTCACCACAGGAAACGAATTAAAGGCCTCTGTGGTGGAGAGATTTAACCGCACACTAAAATCTAAAATGTGGAAATATTTCAGCGCTTATAACACGAGAGCCTACATCGATAAATTGCCGGATCTAGTATACTCTTACAACAAAAGTTATCATCGAAGCATAAAAATGGCTCCTTCCGATGTTAACGCGTTAAATTCCTGGAAAGTTTTCAAAAACTTATACGGCGTAGCCAGCCCCCCCGGGTCCGCCGCTGTTTAAGTTCAAAGTAGGAGACACAGTTAGGGTGTCTAAAACCAGACATCCTTTTGAGAAAGGTTATGAGCAATCATTTTCAGATGAAATCTTTACCGTATCTGAACTTGTACCTAGGGAACCGGCAGTGTACAAACTGAAAGACTACGATGGTGAAGAGATTGTAGGATCCTTTTACGACCCTGAATTACAGAAAATTAAATTCGGATCCACAGACGTTTACAGGATTGAAAAAAATACTGGCTAGGAAAGTTAAGAATAAAAAAACGACTCATTTTAGTCAAATGGCTCGGCTGGCCAGAAAAATTTAACAGCTGGATACCGGAGAGCCAAGCCCAAGATGTTCAATAAAATCCAGAACGCTCCTAATCGACTCTTCATTCTCTAGCGATATACCATGGAGCGCAAAAGTTTTTTTGTGACTCTACCGAGCAACGCGTCCTCAGACATTTTCCCTAAAAACACAATATCCAATTTCACGACGAAGCTTGCTAAACCCATAGAATTAGAAGGTTCTTGGGAAGTCGGTCTAGCCGAAATTCAGTACCCACATACGTGGAATACCATAGACAAACCGGATAACGAATTCTACGTTTCAGCTCCGGGGGTAAAAAAACATTACTACATTCCATGCGGATATTACGAAGGTATTCACGACCTACTGTCTTTTATGAATTCGACAACCTTAAACCTGCCCACTTTGACAGATGTTGCAGCTGGATTTGCCCCTTCCGAGAGCTCTGCGAAATTCAGTTATAATGCTGTGGAAAGAAGAGTCTACGTGGTACCGGGTGAAAAGGATGAAACTATACACTTGAAAGGACAGCTGGGTCGAACATTAGGAGCGCATCCTGATCAGACTCGGGGTTTAACTTATAAGGCACCTTTCCCCGCCGACATCAGGGCCGGCTTTTACACTTTGTACGTGTACGGGGATATGGTATCTCATCAGAGAGTCGGAGACAGCTACGTACCTCTTTTGAGGTGTGTTCATATAGAGGATCAGGCTAATAAAATTACAACCATCACATATGACAAACCGCATTATGCCCTAGTCAGCAAGAATCATTTTGACACAGTGACTATTGAAATAAAGACGGACCAGAACAAAAACGTGCCATTTCAGTTTGGTAAGGTGATAGTGAAGTTGCATTTCAGACCCGTCAGGCATTGTATGCACGACTGAAACAATGAGGACTTACCAGGACCCAACACCTTACATCCAATATTATCAGACCCAAGCGGGTAATGGCTTACCGGGATTCTCTGGATCCCCTGTAATGTATGGTGGGGGGATTGGAGGTATATTTCGAGGATTGTTTAGAAGAGCTTTACCTCTCCTTAAAAAAGGCTTTGACATCGCAAAACCACATATCAAATCCGCGGCTAAAAATATTGTAAAAGATGTGATCACAGGTGCTATATCCAGTGCTGCGGGTGGAGTCCTAGAAAAGCAGGAGGGAGCGGGCTTGATGGTCATGAGAAAGACAAAACGCAAGAGACCACCGGGGTCGCGTCAGGCCCCGCCAGCTAAAAGGCCGGGCGCACTATTTTTACAGCATTATCTAAACGTCGTCAGAAGAGGAACAAGACTAAAGCAAGCAAAAAGAAGAGGAGAGACATTTTTTAAGAGAAGATGGCTTTCGTACACAGAATGTCCGAAGAGTGTGTCAAATCTGAACTGGATCTGTTTACGGTGCCTTTCACTCAAACGAGTGTAGATAAAAGTATATACGTTGAAGTACCACCACTCTCAGCCCTCTCTGAAGTAGCTCCGCTAGAATTTCTCATAGCCGGAAATGGGGAAGATTACCTGGACTTGAATAACACTCTTCTACACCTAAGGGGAAAGATAGTGAACGCTGACGGGACTAACATACCTGCCGGGGCAAAGGTCGGATTTGTCAACTACCCTATAGCCAGTTTGTTTTCTCAAGTTGATGTCACCCTGGGGGACCGCCTAATATCGCAGAGTTCAAATTGTTATCCTTACCGAGCAGTCTTAGAAGGTCTGCTAAATTACAGCCAAGAGACTCTTCATTCTCAGTTTGCTACAGGACTTTTTTACAAAGATACACTTAACAAATTGGAAGAGACAGACCCCGCCGGAGAAAACATCGGTTTTAATAACAGAAGTGCCTATACAGCCGGTAGCAGGACTGTCGAACTTCTGGGGCACATACATACAGATCTCTTTTTCCAGGAAAAACTACTATTGAACGGCCTAGACGTGAAGATTAAAATGGTTCGGAACAAAGATGAATTCTGCTTAATGTCCGGTGATGCCGAACGTTACAAAGTAATCATAACATCAGCCTCCCTGTTTGTAAAAAAAGTAAAAGTTTCACCGGCCGTGAAATTAGGACACGCTCATGCCCTTACATCAGCCAATGCTAAATACCCTGTGGAAAGGGTGAATATGAAAGTATTCAGTATGCCCGCGGGAATCCGAGTATGCAATCAAGAAAACCTGTTTCTGGGGCAACTACCAAAGTATGTGGTGATTGGCATGGTGGATAATGAGGCCTTTTCGGGGTCTTATACACGTAACCCGTTCAATTTCAAACACAACGATGTAGAGTTCCTGGCTCTGTACATGGACGGTGAACAGATTCCCGCCAAACCTTTTCAACCAGACTTTGTAAGCGGCAACAGAAACAGGTTTTCTTGATTGCATACTCGGATTCCCGCGGGCATACTGAATACTTTCATATTCACCCTTTCCACAGGGTATTTAGCATTGGCTGATGTAAGGGCATGAGCGTGTCCTAATTTCACGGCCGGAGAAACTTTTACTTTTTTTACAAACAGGGAGGCTGATGTTATGATTACTTTGTAACGTTCGGCATCACCGGACATTAAGCAGAATTCATCTTTGTTCCGAACCATTTTAATCTTCACGTCTAGGCCATTCAATAGTAGTTTTTCCTGGAAAAAGAGATCTGTATGTATGTGCCCCAGAAGTTCGACAGTCCTGCTACCGGCTGTATAGGCACTTCTGTTATTAAAACCGATGTTTTCTCCGGCGGGGTCTGTCTCTTCCAATTTGTTAAGTGTATCTTTGTAAAAAAGTCCTGTAGCAACTGAGAATGAAGAGTCTCTTGGCTGTAATTTAGCAGACCTTCTAAGACCGCTCGGTAAGGATAACAATTTGAACTCTGCGATATTAGGCGGGTCCCCCAGGGTGACATCAACTTGAGAAAACAAACTGGCTATAGGGTAGTTGACAAATCCGACCTTTGCCCCGGCAGGTATGTTAGTCCCGTCAGCGTTCACTATCTTTCCCCTTAGGTGTAGAAGAGTGTTATTCAAGTCCAGGTAATCTTCCCCATTTCCGGCTATGAGAAATTCTAGCGGAGCTACTTCAGAGAGGGCTGAGAGTGGTGGTACTTCAACGTATATACTTTTATCTACACTCGTTTGAGTGAAAGGCACCGTAAACAGATCCAGTTCAGATTTGACACACTCTTCGGACATTCTGTGTACGAAAGCCATCTTCTCTTAAAAAATGTCTCTCCTCTTCTTTTTGCTTGCTTTAGTCTTGTTCCTCTTCTGACGACGTTTAGATAATGCTGTAAAAATAGTGCGCCCGGCCTTTTTAGCTGGCGGGGCCTGACGCGACCCCGGTGGTCTCTTGCGTTTTGTCTTTCTCATGACCATCAAGCCCGCTCCCTCCTGCTTTTCTAGGACTCCACCCGCAGCACTGGATATAGCACCTGTGATCACATCTTTTACAATATTTTTAGCCGCGGATTTGATATGTGGTTTTGCGATGTCAAAGCCTTTTTTAAGGAGAGGTAAAGCTCTTCTAAACAATCCTCGAAATATACCTCCAATCCCCCCACCATACATTACAGAGGATCCAGAGAATCCCGGTAAGCCATTACCCGCTTGGGTCTAATAATATTGGATGTAAGGTGTTGGGTCCTGGTAAGTCCTCATTGTTTCAGTCGTGCATACAATGCCTGACGGGTCTGAAATGCAAATTCACTATCACCTTACCAAACTGAAATGGCACGTTTTTGTTCTGGTCCGTCTTTATTTCAATAGTCACTGTGTCAAAATGATTCTTGCTGACTAGGGCATAATGCGGTTTGTCATATGTGATGGTTGTAATTTTATTAGCCTGATCCTCTATATGAACACACCTCAAAAGGGGTACGTAGCTGTCTCCGACTCTCTGATGAGATACCATATCCCCGTACACGTACAAAGTGTAAAAGCCGGCCCTGATGTCGGCGGGGAAAGGTGCCTTATAAGTTAAACCCCGAGTCTGATCAGGATGCGCTCCTAATGTTCGACCCAGCTGTCCTTTCAAGTGTATAGTTTCATCCTTTTCACCCGGTACCACGTAGACTCTTCTTTCCACAGCATTATAACTGAATTTCGCAGAGCTCTCGGAAGGGACAAATCCAGCTGCAACATCTGTCAAAGTGGGCAGGTTTAAGGTTGTCGAATTCATAAAAGACAGTAGGTCGTGAATACCTTCGTAATATCCGCATGGAATGTAGTAATGTTTTTTTACCCCCGGAGCTGAAACATAGAATTCGTTATCCGGTTTGTCTATGGTATTCCACGTATGTGGGTACTGAATTTCGGCTAGACCGACTTCCCAAGAACCTTCTAATTCTATGGGTTTAGCAAGCTTCGTCGTGAAATTGGATATTGTGTTGTTAGGGAAAATGTCTGAGGACGCGTTGCTCGGTAGAGTCACAAAAAAACTTTTGCGCTCCATGGTATATCGCTAGAGAATGAAGAGTCGATTAGGAGCGTTCTGGATTTTATTGAACATCTTGGGCTTGGCTCTCCGGTATCCAGCTGTTAAATTTTTCTGGCCAGCCGAGCCATTTGACTAAAATGAGTCGTTTTTTATTCTTAACTTTCCTAGCCAGTATTTTTTCAATCCTGTAAACGTCTGTGGATCCGAATTTAATTTTCTGTAATTCAGGGTCGTAAAAGGATCCTACAATCTCTTCACCATCGTAGTCTTTCAGTTTGTACACTGCCGGTTCCCTAGGTACAAGTTCAGATACGGTAAAGATTTCATCTGAAAATGATTGCTCATAACCTTTCTCAAAAGGATGTCTGGTTTTAGACACCCTAACTGTGTCTCCTACTTTGAACTTAAACAGCGGCGGACCCGGGGGGCTGGCTACGCCGTATAAGTTTTTGAAAACTTTCCAGGAATTTAACGCGTTAACATCGGAAGGAGCCATTTTTATGCTTCGATGATAACTTTTGTTGTAAGAGTATACTAGATCCGGCAATTTATCGATGTAGGCTCTCGTGTTATAAGCGCTGAAATATTTCCACATTTTAGATTTTAGTGTGCGGTTAAATCTCTCCACCACAGAGGCCTTTAATTCGTTTCCTGTGGTGAAATGTTTTATTCCTATCTTCTTTAACAGTTTTTGAAAATCTCGGTTGAAAAACTCTTTACCCTTATCGGTCTGGAGCTTCTTTGGAGTTCGACCGGCACTCAGAATGTCTTGGAAGGCTCTTGTCACTTCCTTACCCGTTTTGTTCTTCAGGGGGCGTACCCACGCGTACTTAGAAAGTACGTCGATACATGTTAACAAATATTTATACCCCAGATTATGCTCGGACACATTTGTCATGTCCGCTAAATCCAGCTGCCATTGCGAGTCTATATCGGATACATAAACCTTATTTCTCCTAAAATGCCTTCTAGCGGGTTTGTGAATTGTATAAGCATATTGACCGGATAACCAATCCGACACCTGTTGGTCATTACTTTTCTGACCCGAAACCTCAAGAGCTCTTTTCAAAGAGTCTTTTCCCCCAAAGCTACCAGGATTTGCCGGGTTATAATAAACTTTTTTCAAGTAACCCTCCATCGTCGACGGTGAAAGAAAAATGTCAATGGTTTAAAAATCAAATGAGTCTTTATTGTTAATTTTCAAAACAACATTGTTTAAATTTCAAAACAGCATGATTAAAAACATTATTAAAATTTGAAAACAGCATGATTAAAAACATTATTAAAATTTCAAAACGGCAGTATTAAAAAACATGATTAAAACATTTCATAGAACAGGAACATTGAGTGCAGACACTTCGTCTGATTTTTCTAAGTCATACTCCCCGTAAAACCCCAAAGGTGCATCGGTCGGTTCAGAAAAATGTCTTTTAGAAAAGGCATCGGCTATTTCACGTATTTTCGAGTAAGAGGGATCGTCCATGTTGTGAAAGGCTTGTACAATGGCTTCGCTAATAGAATGTTCTTTTTCCAGTTCATCGACGGCATTTTGCACAAATGAATGAACCTTGTGAAAAGGCGGAAAGATGTTGAAGCAACCCAGAGTCTTTATGACCAGGCTCCTGAGCCATGGTTTGCGAAAAACAGTCAGAACCTCTTGAAAGCGGCCAACCCGATAAACAGAGTCAGGCTCAAACAGACACGTATGCTGCGTCTGGCTGGGGTGATCTATGAAACAGCCATGACAGGTGCTTTTTAGGTCCCGATCGACTATTATGTCCAGCAGAGCCGCAATCAAACTCTTGACCAGTTTCAGAGTCTTTCGAAGTGTTTGACCCAGGGGCCCGTCAGTTTGCTCAATGTCCATACTCTCATAATCAGCATGCCGGGACGATGGCTTCCATGCGGACAGAGCATCTACCAGGTTGTCCATGGCCTCTTCTTGCCGCATGGCCTGCACGGCTATCTCCTCAGCTACCGTTAGGCTCCTCCGAGCATCCTCAGCAGGGACAAAATGGTCAGGTAATGTACGGTTCTCCAGGAGACAGTCCAGCCAATACATATCATCAGGGGCGGGTAACTGAGGTTCAGGCCAATAGATCTGGTCGTTTGAGGGCATCAGAAGATCCGGCCAAGACGGTGGGTCTGAAGGAGAGTTGTTAGGGACAGAGCGCCGTCTGTTCCATAGACCAACAGGTCTGATCAGGAGCGTAGCCGGCGGGGTGTTGGTTGTCACCCGACCAAAACACATCGTCGTCTGTCAGCATCTGGTCAGCAGCCGAGTAGCAGGGCTGTAGGTTAGTGTCGATCATCTCGTCGGGAGTAGAGTAGGCAGTGTTGGCTTGAAGGTTGGCCGGCCAAAAAAGGTAGTCAGCGGCGGACGTATGTTCCATACCTCCGGAGCTTGGTTCTTCGGAGCGCATCAGAATGTCGAGGACTTCTGCCACCTCAGAGGCCAAGAGAACAGGGAGACGACCGGACCAGCTAGCACCAGCTTCAGTAGGGTAAGTATTTGAAGACATCTCGATAGGTTTTTAGGTTAATGTAGACTGGGGGGAAAAGATCTCTGTATTTATCCCCACTCACTTAGGGGTGGTTGCCTCCCAGTTTTCCTCCTCCTCCGAGCATGAATTATTCAACATGCTAAACTCCTCCTCCAATTTTCTTTTAATTCTTTTCATCTGGTCAGACAGTTTCCCTTGGTAAATAGCTTCATCAATATTTGGCATAAGAGCTTTAAAAAAAGTCCAGTCTTTTATAGAAAAATTAATTTCAGTCACTCGCTCCTTTAGCACATTTTCTTCATCTTCCTCCTCTTCGTGACTGGCCTCGTTATATTCGGGAAGGATAGGCTCCTTCTTGGAAACAGCGATCGTGAGCTGTCCATCAGCATTTCTTTTCAACTCTACCCGGCACAAAGCACAGTTAGAGTCGTACCAGACTGAGCTGAAGCGTGGTTCCCGTAACTCCCGTAACGTTCTTCTGGACACCCTGTTTGCTTTCTTAGGAGCGTTCACAAGACCGTCCATTCTGTTTGCTTTTGTGTGTCGTGGCGTTTTCACTGAATGTCTAGAATTTTATACAAGAACTCTTTCGGCTCCTCCCACAGTCGGTGGTGAGAGACACGCCTCACCCCTAACCCTATAGGCGGATTGAGAGATAAAGGCGTACCTCAGGGGCGTGAGTATTGTTAATGGGGCGTGATAGGTGTCCGATTTACGAAAGACCCACCCTAAAAGGTGTGCTTTAGAGATGATCAATTATGACGGTGGTCCAACCCCCGCATGGGCGGGGTATAGTTCATATTTTTATAGTTTCATAAATTTTCATATTTTTATATTTTCATAAATTATATTTTTTATATTTTCATATTTTATATTTTCATATTTGGGGGTGGGGCTTAAAGGTCATAAATCAATCTAACACCTCCTTTGACAGTTGCTTTCTGTATGTACTACTAGCATTTAATCTATTATCTAATTATCTATTCTAATCAATTATATGGTTAATGTCTTAAGCTATGTCCTGAATGTACCAAAATACCTGAGCTGAATTTAAGTTTCTCAGTCAGAATGATATAGTCTAATTTTTATACTGCATTTAAATGCTTATTTCTGGAATCACATATATTCAGTATGCTATATAGTACCTTATACTAAGCAGAATGAGAAAAAATCTTATTTTGACCACCATTCTTCAAATGAACAGCTATTTTTGCCTCCCTTACTAACAACTGTACCACATTATCATGGTGCATGGTTGTCAATCAATAAGTCAGTTATGTGTCCAGAACAAATCCCCCTAATCTTATCTAAGTCTGAGATTTTTTTTTAACTAAGCATACATTTCTCAGTAATATTCTGTATCAGTCAATATTTGTGAAAGACAGGAAAGTGATGATGACTACCCAAGGGGCATTCCTCATAGACTGCACACTCACAGAATACAGCCCAGATGACTGAAATAAATGTTAAATCTGAACGTGACAAGTGATCCCAATGAACATCAAGATGTGTACTTCTACCATCATTAGGACATGTCAGTTTAGACTTATAAAATAGATCCTACAGGCATTTTCCTTTTCAATTATTAAGTACAGTGATACACAGATGTGCATAAAGCTTTAAAATTCAATAATATTAGGAGTGGTCAAATGCAGCGACTATGTCATCTTTTTTCAAAGCCACTACTGAAGAATAAAAAATTGAAACTACCACCTAATTGGCACTACATATAATTGTGATTTTCATCACTTAAACATTCTGTGTTTCAGAAATAAACAAATTATAAACAAATTCAGGGTTTTAAGCCCATATCTTATGAAATGATTTTTCCAGTGTTTTTCAATCATAGTCTTCATTTACATAAACTTAGAGAGTTGCTGGCAATTACAATGTACTTCTGTAACCACTAGTTGTGTAATTTGACATCCCCAGTGACTCAATCAGATCGGCCTGCAATGTAACCCAAGAAAATCAGTCATGGACAAATTGATACGCAACTTTACTTTCATATAGCACCGGACACTCTGGGCTCTCTGATTTAATGTCTGTCTTGTATTTCTGAATGGATGATGTGAAGATCAGCCCTTTGCACAGACAGACACCGAGACACATGAGTCCCAGAAGCAGACTTTTAATTGTTTTTCTGAACAATGCACAAATCAACACAACAATAAACTCAGTCCTGTTTTCCTTCCTTCTCCTTTCCACTTGTCTCTTCACTCTTCTTGTCACTTTATCCTCAGTCACATCCACTCCTCTCCTCGCAAGTTTAGTCGTCATCATCGTTATAGTCGTTGTCATCTTCTTCCTCCTCCTCGTCCCGACCCTGGATGAGATCCAAGTGCTCCTTGAAGACTTTCCTGCAGCATTTCCTGGTGTGGCGGAAGTGCTGCATGGACACCCGAAAGCACTCCAGGTGTGCCTGGTTCCTCTTCCGGCAGCACATCCTGGTGTGGCAGAAGTGCTGCAGTCCATGGCTCCAGAATCATCCAGGCGCCCCATGGTGGTGGTCACGGGCCCCAACAGGGTTGAGCTTCTAAGCTCCAATCCCATGGCACCGATGCAAACCAGGGAGGCTGCCCTCTCGTGTCCCGGGGAGGTACTGTCTCTCTTCCAGACCTTCCATGCTCCAGGCGTTCCAGCTGGACAAGAGCCCCAGCCTTCTGCTACACTCAGTAGTATTTTCATCAAGCTAAACAAGATAAAAACTGAAATCTCAGTCATTAGTACAAATAGAAATAGTGAGGATATTCGAAATAAACTTAATCCTTTAGACTTAAAAGTCAATGCAGAAATAAGGAATTTAGGTGTAATCTTGGACTCTGACCTAAACTTTAAATCACACATTAACCAAATTGCTAAGACTGTATTGTCCAGTTAAGGATCTTTGCAAAAGTCTCTTATAACATTTCAAGATGCTGAGAAATTAATTCACGCTTTTGTTTTTAGTCACTTAGATTACTGTAATGCACTCTTAACTGGTCCTACTAAGAAAGACATCAGTTGGTTGAGACAATCCAGAATGCAGCAAGAAAAATCTTAACCAAAAAAGAAAATCTAAATGCATCTCACCAGTTTTATCATCTTTAGTTACCCATGTCTTTTAGAATAGACTTTAAAATACTACTAATGGTATATAAAGCTTTAAATAATCTTGCTCATTCTTATATTTTGGAGTGGCTATCACCCTACAATTTTAAGTCATAACCTTAGATTTTCTAATAGCGGTCTGCTTATTATTCCAATGCACCAAAAATCTGAAATACTTTACCAGCAGAGTCACGCCAAGCTAACACTGTGGATCATTTTAAAAATACTCCTACAACCCACCTTTTTAAGGTGACCTTCAAGTAACTACATTTTAGTTCTACCCTTAATTAACTAGTTATGCATAGAATTATCATACTCTTCAATGAATCTGCAACTTTTATTAATCTTTTCTTTGTTTTCTTTTCTGGTTCTTCTGAACACCACCACCACCTAAACAAAGTCCTACAAAGCCATCTGTGCTGTTTGAATGAAAGTGGATACCCCAACAAAAAAAACGACTTAAGAACATTAATGTTAGGCAGGAGGCACAGTTGGGACTGGGTGGTCTTTTAGTCGGGTACCCCTACAGACTTTATTTTTCTCTCCAGCTTAACTGGATTTTTTTTTTATTTTCTCTGTTTCCACTGACCAAATGACCTTATCATTGGCCCTTCATTTAGAGACTTAGAAAACAAAAAAGTCAATTCTATATTTAAGGACTATTTCTTTTAGTTCCATATCTGTGTAGTCTAGTAATCCATTATTTTTGCACACTATGTATGCATTAATTTTCTTATCTAATTTTAATTTATTTTTCTTTGCATGTAATTACTCTTTAATATCTAATAAAATACTTTGAGCTACATCCTGTGTATGAAAATGTGCTATAGAAATAAATGTTGTTGATGGGGCAGGTTCTTGTGTGTGCAAGAGGTGACAATCAATGAGTGGTCACCCAGAAGTACAATGACTACAATGCACCCTCTGTTGATAATGTTGAATTGATTCAGCCCTACATTTTTGAAACCATCTCATGAATTTTCTAGCTTTGTACCAAGGAGTATCATTTTGCTGAAGAGGTCTATTCTCAGCTGGCTATGCTTTTGACACTTACTGCATTAGCAACATTATTCAGCAATATTGTGCAGTTCATACTATGCTTTTTTATGATTTTTTTTTATTTTAAATTTATCTTTTCTTATCTATTAATTTAGAGTATCTTTTCCATGTTTTCCCCTCTTTTTGTGATTATTTTGGGGTTTTGGACTATGAGGATTCTTTTTGTCTGGTTTATTTTTATGTATGAAAGGTGCCAAAACAACTCTGCACCACTTCTGATGGCATTTTGTTTTTTTATAGATGGCACCATTTTCTGGATCCTGTCAACATTTTGAGAGTTCAAGTTGACAGGGGTGTAGGTTAAAAGGCCATTTTGGCAGACACTTTCATATCTGAGTTTGCGCATAATACACTCAAAACCTTACTTGTTATTTCATTGATTTTTTGGGAGGTAACAAACTTTTGGAAACAAAATTTTGCATTGTCTTGTTTTGGGCTTAACAAAAGTACGGTTTGATTTCCTGGTTTTGATCTTTTACACATTTTTTTTACCCTGACTTATTTCCTGGTCCATCTCTTTAAATTACTAGCTCCCCAAACTGAGCTAGGACAGATTTTCTTCTAAAGGAACACAATGTGTGCTATGAAAATACATATTACATCATTGCACCACCATCATCTACCTGAATTATTGACGCCAGGAATAGAGGTAATTTACAAAGTCAACTGCTTTACCCTAATCAGATCAAGTTGTGTTTTAGGATTTGCTTTTTTATCTCCACTATTTTAATCAGCAGTTAGATAGATAGATAGATAGATAATATTCAGTCATCCATCTATCTATCTATCTATCTATCTATCTATCTATCTATCTATCTATCTATCTATCTATCTATCTATCTATCTATCTATCTATCTGCTTAAAATTTAACACTTTTCCATTTCTCCTCAGAATCCCCCTAAAGTAAACAAATGACTCAAATGGTTTCTGCCTGAGGTTTCTGTTTTTGTAAATATTCATAAATATTACAATGTAATACATAACATTAGCAGTTAATCCAGAGCTATCCTGAGCATCCTGCTCCAAGGCTTTTTCCTTGGTTTCAAATGCTTTTTAGCAACATGTGCATATAGCTTTACAACAAAGTAGGGGCTCTCTGCTTCAAATGTAACATCAAATGTAACTTGTCCTAGCAGTACAGGTACCATATGTAGCAAAAGGTCCCTCAGTGCCTCATAAATGTGTGCCTCTGTACACTCTGGACAACTGTAAAGCATAGGCAGAGCTTCCAAAAAGATTATCTTGATATTTCTGCAGCTATGCTCATCCCCTAGCTCTGTAAATTGGTCCTAGTGATCTGACACTGTGCATTTGCAAATGAAATTTGTTCCAGTGTGGACAACAACACTTGGATTCACACTAACTCTTACTAGGATCTTATCAAGAGGCACCGCCTCCCACCAAGAAGGCAATACAGTGCAGATACCTTCATACATGTACATATCCCCTGTGGAATACCGGGGACATACAGTTCCCCAAATCACAGACAGGCACAGAGACGCAAGTTCAAAGCAACACATGCTTATTTCTCAGGGGAGTGAAGTAAGTACAAAGCACACAATGCTCAGTCCTCTTGTTCCTTCTGTCTTTCTCTGCTGCCTCCACTCCTCTCCTAGCAAGCTTCGTCCACCTCTTCCTGACTCTTGCTCCCTGAATGAAGTGAGGTGGCTCCTTTTATTCAGCACCTGGGAGTGCTCTATGCGGTTCATCAGGATTACCTGGAATCACTCCCAGGTAGGGTGGAAATCCATTGAATGCCTCTACTTCCCCTGGTGGCCCCCACGGAACCCAACAGAGCTGCACCAAACTCCAAGTCCCGGCGTGCCCTGCAGGAATCCTTGGTGTCACAGCCTCCCAGGAAGGCTGCCCTCTAGCATCCCAGGGGAGGTAACATCTTACAGATGATCCAGGTGGCGTCCCGGCCAGGTAATGGCCGAGGCCACCTGTTACACCCCCTAATAAGTAAGTCTCCTGACTTCACTCCTTTCCTCTTTCAGAGGACAGAATTAGTGCTGAAAATGTGTGTTTTCTTAACTCCACAGGTTCAGACTCTGCATTAGGCTTTTCAGTATGCTCAAATGGCTGGTTTATTGGACTGTCTACACGTTTTACTCTGTGATTACATTTTACAATAGTACACCTGTCTCTGTCTCTTTGACTGGAGTCTACTGTGCTACATGGCAGTCATCTCATCCCTCCTCTGGAGCCATTTATTTTCAATTTTGATGTGCTAATAAAATAGTCCCTTGGGATTTATGTAAAGCTTTGCTTGAAACTCATTTTCCAGCTAATGGTATTGAACCCATCAGTTGTATTAGGACTGCTGCATAGTCAAGGATGAGTGAGGTGTTATATATTCTGGCAGCTGTGCCAAGAACACTCCAGCAGTTATCCAAATTATCCTCTCATTACAAAAACAGAAAATTGTTAGTACCCAGGGTTTGTAGGGTCATTTGGTAGCATTTTCAGGTTTTAGACAAACAAGGAAACTATGCACAGAGTGCCCTGCACATACTTCTGACTCAGCTACTATCCTTGTTTGGCTGGAATACTATTAAGCTAATTTATTGCCATCCTGGTTAGAATTTATTTAGACTCATTAGAACTGGTCTTTTTTCTGCTAGTAAGTTATCAACTCTCTTCATTTTCTACTTGCTATCTCCACACCCTTTGCTTATTTTTACCTGGGTACTCATAATGAATACCATCCATTTAGGTGGCAGTAATGCTACACAGCAAAATTACCAATATCAAAATTATATATAAAGTGCATATATGGAAATATATCATTGACCTTTGGTCCAAGGTGTTTTAATGCAAAGTATATATGAGCATCCTTATGTTCAAACATGGTAATAGTTAGCTCTTGGCCTTGAAAAGCCAAATACGTGAAATAGTTTTTGAAGCATTATAGGCAGTTCTGTTCTTGGCTACTCAAAGTCACATAGTGGTGACCCTCTAATCCACTGGAACATACTTTAAATGTATAGCATCCAATGGGAGGCTTGAAGTTTCTTATAATAAGTTTTGTTAAAATGGTATAGAAAAAAGCCACTTGTTAGATATATTTTCAGTTGTTCTTGCATGTGCACTGTATCTTCTGTTACCAATAAATTCTTCAATGCAAGCTCATCAAAAAAGAAAAATGGAAAATATTTAGGAAATATTGATAACAATAATAATTCATTACTTAACACCCAATAACTTTGTACAAGTAAATTTAAAAGACAGACCGTGAAAATAAATGTAGTACTCCACTTTCACCCTATAGGTGATCACTTGCTCTTCAACATTTTCACTGTTAGTTGTTCCTGGGGATAAAAAGTCAGAAAGAAACCTATGGGAATTGCTTTGTTGTTGAACTTCTGCCATATGAGTGATTAAAACCATTTGAATGAAATACTGTAAGTTCTATAAAAGGGGTGGCATGGTGGTGCAGTAGTAGCGCTGCAGCCTTGCAGTAAGGAGAACTGGGTTTGTGTCCTGGGTCCCCCCTGTCTGTAGTTTGCATGTTCTCCCCATGTCTTTGTAGGTTTCCTCTGTGTGCTCTGTTTTCCTCTCACAGTCCAAAGACATGCAGGTTAGGTGGATGCTAAATTGGCCCTAGTGGGTGTGGTGTGTGAGTGTGTGCCCCTGCGATGGACTGGTTTCCTCTGGGTGCTCTGGTTTCCTCCCACAGCCCAAAGACATGCAGTTTAGATGAATTGGCAATCCTAACTACCCCTAATGTGTGTATGCCTTGTGATGAGCTGATGCCCTTTCCAGGGTTTGTTCCCTAACTTACATCCTGTGCTAGCTGGGATAAGCTCCAACATACCCCTGCAACCCTGTTCACGATGAAATGGTTTAGCAACTGACTGAAAAAAAAAATGTATGTATCATGACCATTCCTTTACTCCTTTAAATTGGGGAGGGACCTCATTTTCACAGCAGGTGCACAGTTTCTATAGCACTTTCATACTTATTGTGCTCCTGCCATGGAAATGAGTGTCCCTTCAAATGGGTGGGATGGAGGGGCACAGTAGTTATGAAGTGATACAGTAGACTATCTTCAATCTTTTTAAATTGATTTTGCATAATTTTAGCTCACCTGTGTTCATTTTGCAAGCAGCAGATAGGAGGCACGCAATTCAATGGCTCTTCTGCATCCGTGGAAATGAGGGTCTCTTCCAGTGGATGGGACAGTGGGGCACAATAGACATGAAAGTGACATAGAATACTTTCACAAATCTTTTAAAACACATTTTGAACAATTTTACAATTTCAGTATTCATTCTGAAAGTAGCAGACAGGGGGCATGCAATTCTACAGATTTACTCCAGCCGTGGAAATGAGTGTTCACTGCAGTGGATGGGATGGGGAGGCCTATTAAACATGAAACTGATGTGTAGAAGGCTTTCTACAGTCTATTAAAATAAATTTTGGACAATTTTTGCTCTTCAGTGTTTATTTTGCAAGCAGCGAATAGGAGGCTTACATTTCTACAGCAAAGGCTGAGCCGTGGAAATGAGTGTCCCCTCTGGTGGAAGGGATGAAGGGCCACAATAGATATGAAAGTGCTATTGAAGACTGCCTCATAGGCTTATTAAAAAAAAACTACGTACAGGTAAAATTCTGTTACTACGAATATCTTTACAACTAAATTTTCATTACAACGAAGTATTTTTATGGTCCTGACGGTTTCCCCATATGACACGAGCCTATAGAAATCTCGTTACTATGAAGTACATTCAGCAGATACTTTCATTACAACGAAGTGCCCAAAAGACCTTGAAATGCCTGAATGAATCATCCACAGAGCAGTTAGTTTTGTCTTCACAGCTCAGTTGTGCACAACAATACCCAAACAGAAACATTGTAAAAAAATTTCTTTCTTCGAACTTTGCTCGTACTGTTTTTTTGCAGTTTTTGTTTTTGGTGGTTTTCAGCAATACCTTTTGCTTATCGCTCGTCAACATTTGAAAAACATCCATTGGAATTTAACTAATTGTCACCCTCCTATAGAAGTGGCAGACATGAAAATACGATAACAGTTCATATTAGAAAAAAAACTTTACATTTTTGCAGCTCCTGATTGCCGCAAAAAGAAAAAAGACGTTGCCAGTGAATTCGGAATTCGCCATCGACACTGTCAACTTTCCTGAATGACCGAGCAAAAAAAGAAGAAAAATCTTGGGTTGCAAACGTATGTGAACTGCTGCATTTGAAGATATTGAAAAAGCCGTTTTTGTGTGGTTCAGTGATGCTTGTTCAAGAAACATTCCTATTAATGCGGCACTCATTCAAAAAAATGTGAGGTTTCTAAACTCTTTTGGAACTTCCCCCAACTGGACAACACGCCGAAGAGTGTTCTGAAGTGTGATCACCTCGTCTGTGGAAGACTGTTTATATGTTGCTGGGGCAACAGCAGGCTCACAGCTCTGCTGCATCTCTCTGCCAAAGTAAACAGAAAACATCTCGATTGGTGAAAGCAAGGAACATTGTAAATGCAAGGAACAGGATTATTTGGCCACTAACCTGGCCACGACCCAGCCTGACTGCTGTGTCTGTTTATAGCAGAGTGGCAGATCAATAAATAACCATGCTGTTCCTGTTTCAAGCTGAATAAAGCTGGTTTTGCTAAAGTACTGAGACTCGTGTTTTTGGATGTAAGATGGGGACTTATAGCGCAAACCCGATCTTTTAGGATTCACTTCTGTGGCTCCTCACTGCACCTCTGTGAGCCTGCTGTTGCCCTGCCTCAGCAATGGACAAACAATCTTACACAGACGCGGCAATCATGCTTTGGGACACACTTCAGTGTGACGTTCCCGTTTGGGGGGTCCCAAAAGAGTTCAGAAACCTCACAATATGAAGAAGAAGAAAAGGATTTTTCAGCTTCTGATTGATAACAGTGCTGCCAACAACATGCTTCCGCATTTAGATAATGTTTGCGTTGAATTCCTCCCATCCAATTGCACAGCAGTACTTCAGCCATTGGATTTGGGCATCATTCGCACCCTGAAAGTGTATTATCACAAGGAAATGCTGAGAAAAATTTTTGTCAGCATAACTTGTAGACAGGAAAAGATTAAAATTAATGCGAAAGAAGCTACTGAAATGATTGCAGACGCCTGGACGCAAGTTAAAGAAAGCATTTTCATTACAACAAAATATTTTTTAGGTCCCTGTAAGTTCGTTGTAACGGAACTTTACCTGTGAAAATGAGATACCTCCCCAAATTAAAGGAGTGAATGAGTGGTCATGACAGGTAAGGTTTTTTTTTTTTAAATATATATATAACCAAACAATCAGAAACAGACTTCATGAGGGTGGCCTGAGGGCCTGACATCCTCTAGTGGGGCTGTGCTCACTGCCCGGCACCGTGGAGCTCGATTGGCATTTGCCATACAAAACCAGAATTGGCAGGTCCACCATTGGTGCCCTGTGCTTTTCACAGATGAGAGCAGGTTCTCCCTGAGCACATGTGACAGACATGAAAGGCTCTGGAGAAGCCGTGTAGAATGTTATGCTGCCTGTAACATCGCTCAGCATGACCGGTTTGGTGTTGAGTCAGTGATGGTCTGGGGAGGCATATCCATGGAGGGACGCACAGACCTCTACAGGCTAGACAATGGCACCTTGACTGCCATTAGGTATTGGAATGAAATCCTTGGAACCATTGTCAGACCATATGCTGGTGCAGTGGGTCCTAAATTCCTCCTGGTGCACGACAATGCCCGGCCTCATGTGGCAAGAGTATGCTGGCAATTCCTGGAGGATGAAGGAATTGATATCATTGACTGGCCCCCACGCTCGCCTGACCTTAATCCAATCGAACACCTCTGGGACATTATGTTTCAGTCCATCCGATGGTCCAGATCTGGGAGAAGATCCCCCAGGACACCATCCGTCGTCTCATTTGGAGCATGCCCTGATATCAGACATGCATACAAGCACATGGGAGCCATACAAACTACTGAGTATTATTCTGAGTTGCTGCAATTAAATTTCAGCAAAATGGACTAGCCTGCCACACATTTTTTCACTTTGATTTTCGGAGTGTCTTTGAATTCAGCCCTCTGTAGGTTGATAATTTTCATTTCCATCAAATGATGTGGCATAGATATCCAGCATGATTTTTTTCCCATTGAGATCTGATGTGTTTTTAAAGTGTAACATTAATTTTTTTGAGCAGTTTAATATACAGTATATATAACTTTCGTCAGTCACTGACCTGCTTCGTCCTCGGGGTATGGTGGAGCCTATCCTAGCTAGCACAAGGCATGACTAAAACTTGGACAGGGTGCCAGCCCATCACGGGGCACACACACACACTAAACACACAGTAGGGCCAATTTAGGATCACCAATTCATCTACCAATTCACATGTCTTTGGACCATGGGAGGAAACCAGAGCACCCTGCGGAAATCCACACAGAAAACATGAAACTCCAAGCACAAAGGACCCAAGACCCAAACCCAGCTCTCCTTACTGGAAGGCAGCAGTGCTACCACAGCGCCACCATATATAGAACTTAAAAGTATTTCATTCAAACAGTTTTAATCACTCAGACGTTGAACAACAAAGCCTTTGTCATGGATTTTTTCCCATCTTTCTATCCCCAGGTACAACTACTGGCGAAAACGTTTAAGATCAAGTGATCACTTATAGCATGAAAGTAGATGACCACATTTATTTAACGATCTGTCTTTTAAATGTATTTGTACATAATTTTCAGGAGTCGAGTAATTATTATTACTGATATTTTTCTCAATCTTGTTTTCTGTTTTTCTTTGCCGATGAGCTCTCGATGAAAATTTTTTTTGTAACAGAAAATACAGTGTGCGTGCCAAAATGTCTGAAAATAAAATTAACAAGTGGAATTTTTCTGTACTATTTTAATAACGTTTACTGTTCGCCATCAATCACAGAGCACCCCGGTAAAACTACACTAGCGTGTTATACACCTGCAACCTTCGAACGCAGACAACATGACATCGCCAGCGTGCATATTTACTGACAAAAAGAACGGAATTTAGAACATGCGTCAAATCGAATGCAAAACGGCGCTCGAAGCTGGGTGAACACGAAGAGATCTTTGACAATCACACCCTAGTGCGCCTGCACCAAATCAGAAGGTACAGTGAATTCCACGGGGCACATAAATGTTCACAACACCCCTCTTCATGAGCGCATGGCAAATGTATTATGGATGTAAACCTTTAAGGTCCTAATTGGGAGCCTGAGGTGGTTCGTCGTGTAGCAAGTCGTCAGTGCGTACTCCCAACCTCACTCTCTCTCTCTAAACCTTGCAGACGTTTTTAGGTTATGAAATCCTTCTGATAAAGAATTGTCCATTTTTCTCTTCGTTTCAAGGCTTTTTCCATAATAGAATATATCCTAATTTCAAATCTCTTGCCACCTGCATAATGAATGCATCTTTATCTTCATTCTCTTTGTCTGACCACCGGTACATAATCTACAGCTTTTTCGCCCCCTTCTGTTCCCTTTTTGGCGTTTTAACATTACTCTTTTGCAAAATGTAGCTTTTATCGTACAAACTTCCGTTAAACTTGATGACTTTATAGCTTTGAACAAAGACTCTTTTCAGTATGGCACTTTTGTTTGTGGCTTGCTAATAAGGGCCATATTTGAGACCTGACCATTGCTTTTGCGTCCAATTTAGCCAGCACGGCACAAAGGAATATTGCCGATCTTGAGAAATATCTGAAAAATCTTGAAAATGCGTGCCCACGAATTTCTACGGAAGCCAGAGCTGAGTTAAATGACCTTTTTATGAGGCATGCGGAGTTTAAAATTTATCGCATGCGCACTAGTTACTATCTCGCCTGTGCTAATTCGAGCAAGTAGTTACCACTTAGCTTGCGTAAATGTGATTCATTAGCCTCGATTTCCTAAATCACGTTAAAATATGGTAATATTACTAATCATCCCTTGGAAATTAACACTTTTTTGACTTTTATCCTGAACTTTTCACCTGATGAATCCCCATCGTCAAACACAGTGGATGTTTTTTTAATGTATCAATTTGCCAAAACTTTCACAAAATGATGCTGCCCGTTCAGAAGCCCCTGGTTTGAACTAAAGAAATTAAATCTGCCTTAAATTCATTTTCAAAAAACAAAGCCCCTGCTCCAGACGGTATTCAGCCAGTAGTTTGGCCACATATATCCAGCTCGCTGTTTCAAATGATCAACACGGCTCCCTCCTCCTCTAACTTAAACTCTAATATAAACCCCTACACTATATCGTCCCTTCTCAAGCAGGGCAAAGGTCCCAGACTGCGTTCCAGCTACCGTCCGTTATCATCAATGATTTCAGGCGCTAAGTTATTAGCTAAAGGTTTGGCTATCCGGCTCAAATCCGTAACTCCAAAGCTGATTCACTCTGATCAGACAGGCTTCGTGGCGTCTCGTTACGCAGCTGACAACATGCGCTGACTTTTGCACATTTTAAACACTTCGCTCTCCGCCCCAACAGTACTCTTCTCACTCACGCAGCAAACGCTTTTGATAGGATAGATTGGAAGCTTTTGTGTAGAATTATGAGTGAAATGGGGTTTAATACTATATTTATGAACATGATCAAATCGTTGTATGCTTGTCCTGCTGCTTCAGTTTTAACGAACTCAGATCTGTCACGTTCCTTTTGTGTGTTCAGGGGTGCTGGGCAGGAATGTCCATTATCTCCATTGCTTTTAATTATCTCTCTTGAGCCTGTAGCCGTCGCACTACGTGCACTAGATACCTTTCCGCATATTTTGGTTCATAATACAGTCCATAAAGTATCCTTATACTGTATGCTGTTGACATTCTTCTGTTTTTAGGCAACGCTCTTTCTGACATACTCCACATAATACCATTATTTCACACCTATCGGGCAATAAAAATTAATTGGAGCAAATCTGCACTGCTGCCTATAAACCATACTCATCAATCTCTTTCTTTTCCTTCCTTTATTCATGTTGTGAATTCATATATATTGTGACGTCCCGTCGAATAAACACACTCAGGAGCCGCTTGTTCGGGGGAGTCTTCCAAATGCCGACTGGCTTTTTTTGAATATGCCGCGATATAAACGGTGCCCTACCGACGCCCGTTGTCTGGGTCACGGGGACACCTCCAAAATAACAAAGATAATTCACCTACGTCCTATCTACCTCTTTAACTGTTTCTTCCCTTCACCACTTGGTGCTGTCTTCCTTTCGCTCCAGCCACAACTACCACTTCCGGCCACCACCGCCCCTTTTTCTTCACACACCGTTAATTAACCTGGATCCCTGTCACTCAAGTCTCTCCCTAGGGAGGTGTCCCAAGCCTTTACAAAAAGTGTTCCCCCAAGACTCCACCCCAACACTGCTTCCACTGCTACAGCCCATGCAATGGCAAGACACGTCACATTTAGGAATTACTATTTCACCCTCTATTACTGATATTGTGTACTGTAGTCAGATTTCCACCTCCTGTTTAATGAGGTAAAACAGTCAATGTTGTCCTGGAATAACTTCTCTCTCTCCTTTCAGTCCTGTTTGGCAATCATTAAAATGAATATTGTTCCTCATATAAATTTTGCTAGTTCAATGCTCCCTCTTCCCCATCCTTCCTTCTTTTGGTACCAGGTCAGAAAAGTCATTAGCACTTTTCCATGGAGTGGTAAAAGACCTGCTATCAAACACTCAGTTTTGACTAGAGCCAGATTGGGGGGAGATATTTCTCTTCTTGATTTTGAATTATGCCATTGGACATATGTCCTACGTCCGATCTCCCTATGGCTAAACTCTCCACTTTCCACTCCGTCCTTGCTACTTATAGAAACAAACATTGTCTCCCCTCACTGTCTGCAGCAGTTACCATTTATTAGGTTTAAAACAAAAGCGGGAGTAGCTGAATATAATCCTCTTATAAATTATGTTCTGCGTGTTTGGCACAAGGTAGAAAAGCACACTGGCTCCATTCTGCACAGGTACTCCCTTACACTACTGTTTCACAATAGCTCTCTATACATTGGTGGGCAGCCCATATCTAACTTGGGCACCACAAGGTATTAGTACTCTCTGTGATTTGTTTGATGGAACAGGGGTTCCCTCTTTCCAGTTTCTGAAAGACAAATATATAATACCTTCCTCCTGTTTCTTTGTTTATTTACAGATTAAATCTGTTCTTAGGACATGTGGAATGTTTTCTGCTCCTGTTCCTATACATCCATTATTTCACTATTTTTTTCTTGTCATTTTCCACTAAACACATTTCTTTTTTGTATGCCTTATTCCATAATTACACCAATCCCAGTCACTCAGAAATGGATAATAATAATTCTTTGCATTTATATAGCGCTTTTCTCACTGCTCAAAGCGCTCAGCAATTGCAGGTTAAGGACCTTGCTGAAGGGCCCAACAGAGCAGAGTCCCTATTGGCATTTACGGGATTCGAACCTGCAACCTTTCGATTGCCAGTGCAGATCCCTAGCCTCAGAGCCACCACTCCGCCTATAAATCTATCTCCATCCTGATGGGTTTAGTTCCTGATCCACTCTGTCACCAGTGCTCCCTTAAATATACAGGGCAGTCTTCTCCACACATTCAGTGAATGTCCCTCCTGGTGCTGTTCTTTGGGCCTCAGTTGCTCTTGTACTCCTCTAAATTTTACCCATCTCTATTCTTTGCTCTTCTATTACTACTCCTTTTAGATTTCTCTACTTTTTGTCTCTCTGTTCATCTCCAGCACATTATTTAAATAGCTACACTGGCAGCCAATGCTCTTATAGTTTCCCAAAGAAAGAACCCTGATCTTGTTACTTTCTTTGTCTGAAAGTCGTCTTTTTACAACCTTGTTCTGTTAGAACTGTCAGCCGCATGGATCAATGGGGTACCGGCCCATACTATCAGTAAATGGAAAGACACTATTTTCATGATTAAGTCATGTATTACAGCAAACCCATGATTCAATTTGATATAAATTTAGCAATTTTCTATTGCTCAGCCAGATGTGCGGGCATCCTGGACTTCAGTAACTTGCATGTTTTTCATTAATTCAATTTTACTCTAATATCCTTTATGAAAGGGAAGATCTACAGGACAGTAGTGAGACCAGCTATGTTATATGGGTTGGAGATGGTGATACTGACCAGAAAGCAGGAGACAGAGCTGGAGGTGGCAGAGTTAAAGATGTTAAGATTTGCATTGGGTGTGACGAAGATGGACAGGATTAGAAATGAGTACATTAGAAGGTCAGCACAGGTTGGGCGGTTTGGAGACAAAGACAGAGAGGTGAGATTGTGTTGGTTTGGACATGTGCAGAGGGGAGATGCTTGGTGTATTGGGGAAAGGATGTTAACAATATAGCTGTCAGGCAAGAGGAAAAGAGGAAGGCCTAAGAGAAGGTTTATAGATGTGGTGAGAGAAGACATGCTGGTGGGGGGTGTAACAGAACAAGATGCAGAAGACAGGAAGATATGGAAGAAGATGATCCACTGTGGCAACCCCTAAAAGGATCAGCCGAAAGAATAAGAAGAAGACTGTAATATCCTTTATATATCTGGGGGGGTGGGGTGGGGGGGTGGGGGGGTGTCTGGGGGTTCAAATTTATATATGAAAATGTCTTTTTTTTCTTATTATCTTCCTATATTTTGAAATCAAATACAAATTTTTTTAAAGTATGTAATAACAGCTATTATCTCCCAGGGTCAAGTGCCATGCTATTAGGTTAATATGAGATGCTACATTGTCTTAATTTGCATTGAGTGTGGATGTGTGCATGGTGTGCCGTCCAGGTTTGGTCCAAGTCTTAATTATGCTGCTGCCAATAAGCCTTTGCTTTTAACAGACCATACCTTGACAAAAGCAGGAATGGATGGGTGACTTTAATGTTATACTGTTTTTAATAAAACAAACTCATACCTGTTCAGTTGTTGAAAAATATTTTTATACATAGTATTTACCACTTTTGATTGTTATCTTTATTTTATACATATACAGTATAAGACATTCAGAAAATAATTTAACCTGAGTGAATTGGTAACGTTTCTTGGAAATTTGTACTTATTTAAGACTTGAATTTTATCAGTCATGGCTTCATGGAAAAGCAAAGTTTATTAAACATTTCTTTAGTTTTCACCACAACATAAATAACACTGTCAGTACAATATCTTATTCTGAATCAGCAATTGACTACCTTAAAATACAAAATAAAGATGACATACTGTACTTAAGGAAATGCCACAGTGAACTTTAACAAAACATCATATCTAATAAGAAGAGATGACCAATACAATGGAAGTTAACACCCTCCATCCATGTTCCGAGTCAGCACAAAGCAACATATGCAGTAAATGCAGTGCACAAAAAAGCATAATAATCTTAACACTATGTGTTTGGTCTTTACAAGGAAGTTACCAGTTTCTAGACAAAAGTCACATGGAACACAAGGACAACAAACGAATTCCACACAAAAGACTGAGAATGTAGTCAGTGTCCATCTATTTTTCAAAAAGTGCCGTAAAATCATCATCACAAACTGATTTATCAGGCTCCACAAGACAGTACCCTACAGCACAATTGCCTTACCAAGGAAATGTTGATCTGGAGGAAAACATACTTGCTAATATGCACCAAAACATATCCAAACAACAATATATTTTTTTTGCATGGATGAGTTGTATGATTAGAATCTTTGTGTCTTGCATTATTATGAAAAAGGAAGCAAAATGTATCTCCTCCCTGCAACTTCACAATCTGATTTTTACTGGAGGAATTTCATTGCAACTTTTTCTATTCACAATCTAAATTCATTATTAACAAAATGACTGAAACAAATAAAACTGTTATATTTTTCTTTTATAAAGCATTACAACAAAGTGTGGCTGAAAAAAATCAAGCCTATAGTTCTTGCCCACATGCTTTGATTTCTGAAGTAAGTCATTAAAATTGCCTCAAGTACCTTTTCAAAGTAAAGTTTGGCTCATATTGTTAGCCAGATATACACAGTACAACAAACTTATTGCTGACTACCTGTTTTTAGGGACCTTGTATAAAATACTTGTGACATTCTGAGTATTTAAGTTCTGTTATTTTCATATGTGCTAAATTAGAACACTAAAACAATATAGACAAAAACAGGCCATGTAGTCAATGTCAATTTATTTATATAGCACATTTAAAACAACACAGTAATGCTGTGGCCAAAGTGCATTACAATAATAGAATAAAAGAAAAAACAAAACAATTAACATAAAACATAAATAAAAATAAAATATATGAACAAAAAATAAAATACATAATAAATAGAAGTAATGTTATATACATAAAAAATAGAAGTAATGTTATATAATCACAAAGAGGAAACCATCAGTATTACTGAAGGTCATGGAATGCAAGTGAATAGAAATGAGTCTTTAATCTTGTTTTGAACAATTCAATTGTAGACGACTCCTTTATATGATGAGGTAAAGAGTTCCACAGGCGAGGCGCAGCAGCTGCAAAAGCCCTGTCCCCCTTGGTTTTACACTTGGTACGAGGGACAACCAGAGACAGCTGACCAGAAGATCTAAGCACTCTAGATGGCTGATGTAAAACACACAGTTCAGATAAATAGGCCGGAGCAAGCCCATGTAAAGATTTAAAAACTAGCAGCAAGATTTTAAAATCAATTCGAAAAACTGACAGGCAGCCAGTGTAAAGAAGCTAAATAGGAGAAACAGAGTCATACTATCTTGCCCCAACCAGAAAGCGAACGGCAGCATTTTGGACCAACTGTAACCTGTGTATCAGGGATTTGTTAATCCCAGAATACAGCGAGTTGCAGTAATCGAGACAAGAAAAAATAAACGCATGAGTAGCTATCTCAAGATCCCTAGAAGGCTTTATCTTACTTAATAGACGAAGTTGGAAAAAGCAACTCTTGACTACAGAATTTACTTGTTTCTCAAAAGAGAGGTTACTATCAAAGGTAACACCAACATTGCGGACTTGAGGTTTGGAAAAGACAGAGAAAGAGCCGAGAAGTCCAAGAACAATTTGGGGTTTAGCTGATAGACCCACTATAAGCATCTCTGTTTTATTTTGATTTAGATCAAGAAAATTATTAGCCATACAGGATCTTAGTTCAGACAAACAGTTGTGGAGTTGATTTGTTGTAGAGTTGCAGATAGGAAAATAAACCTGAGTATCATCAGCATAGCAGTGAAAAAAAATGTAAAATTTCCTAAAAATTGCTCCAATAGGGTGAAGGTATATGGAGAATAAAATAGGACCCAAAATGAATCCCTGAGGAACACCATATTTAAGAGGAGCAGTAGATGAAGAAGAGGAATTAAAAGTCACTGAAAAGTGTCTACCACTTAAATATGACCTGAACCAGTTAAGATAGTCCAACAAAGCTCACCAGTCCCAGGCACTTCTAGAAAAACATTAGGTCTAGTTTTTGAAGGTCTCTGAGGTCCTAGTGTCTAGCATACTACTTGTTAACTTATTCCATTTGTTTATGGTTCTGTGTGTGAAGAAACACTTTCTAATGTTTGTATGAAATTTACCCCTAACTAGTTTCCAACTGTGTCCACGTTTTCTTTTTGAACTAATTTTAAAGTAACAGTCTTGATTCACTCTACTTCATAATCTTCATAATTTTAAGTACTTTAATCACCTCTTAATCTCCTTTATCTTAAACTGAAAAGGCTTGGCTCTTTTAATCTTTCCTCATAACTAATCCTTAGTAGTCCTGTAATCAGCCTTGTTGCTCTTCTCTGGACTTCATCTAGCACTGCTATGTCTTTTTTGTAGTCTGAAGTCCAAAACTGCGCACAGTTCTCCGGATGAAGTCTAATTGGTGCATTATAAAGCTTGACCATAACCTCATTTGACTTATAACCTAACATTCTTTTAGCCTTCTTAATGGCTTCTGATCACTGTTCGGAAGTTGGACTGCTAAATCCTTCTCATAAGATGTACAGTACTTGCAATTTTCCGACTTCCCATCGTGTATTGAAACCTAACTTCACATTTACATACATTAAATTTCAACTCTCACAAATCTGCCCAAGCCCGTATGCTGTCTAAGTCCCTCTGTAATAATTTGACGGATTGTAGATTATATGCCAATCCATGTAGATTATCACCTGCAAACCTAACCAGCTTTTTATTTATATTCATATCTAAATCCAGGATGCCATCCCTGCTGGATTTGACAACCATCAGTAATGTGTGTGGACAATATCAAGTTCTTGGGTATCCACATCACATCGGATCTGACCTGGTCTTTGAACACATCTCACCTGGTAAAAAAAGGCCCAACAAAGACTCTTCTTCCTCAGGAAGATGAGACTTGCTGGATTCTCCTCTTGGCTGCTCACAAACTTCTACAGGTCCGCTATAGAAAGCAGTCTCTGTCACAGTATGACAGTGTGGTATGGCAGCTGCACAGCACAGGACAGGAAGGACTTGGCACGGGTGGTGAGAACACCACAAGGGATCGTGGGAAGTCATCACCTAGACCTGGACTCTGTATATGCAGGAAGGGTGCAGAAGAGGGCCAATTGCTGCTGTCTTTTATACTTATTATGTTTATTATTTATAGTGTATTGTGTATTTAAGTATTCTGCCTTGAAGCCGAGTCCTACCAACAAAAACTTTTGTTATGTGTATGCATAATGACAATAAAGAATTCTATCTATCTAAATCATTTATATATATATTAAAAATAGCAGTGGCTCTAGCACTGGGACTCCACTCTTAACATCACTCAATTCTAATAAGTTCTCTTGCACCATAACCCTCTACTTCCTGTGTTTGAGCCAATTCTGCACCTATCTAAACACTACACCCTGAACTCCCACTTCTTTTGGTTTGATGCCCCTGCTCTCATATGGCACTTTATCAAATGCTTTGTGAAAGTCAAGTTAAATAATAACATATGAACCACTTTGGTTGTATCCTTTTGTTGCTTCCTCATAGAATTCCAGTATGTTAGTAAAACACTACCCTCCTTGTGTAAACCCATGGTGACTGTTCAGTACAACTCCTCTTCTTGCCATTTTTTGCTCAATCTTTTCCTTAAGAATTCCTTCCCTTAATTAACTGGTGATGCATGTTAGATTACTGGCCTATAGGTGTCTGAATCTAACCGATCACCCTTTGTTATACAGTATAACAGGATAATATGTGCCATTGATCACTGATTACATCTAAAAAGTTCTGAACTTGTACTCCACCATTTGCAAGGTTAGCCCACCTAATATTTGGGTAGTTAAAATCCCCCATGACTATATCGCCCTATAACCTTTCCTTTTTAGTATTACTAAAAATATACGTATTGAAATTACTGTACTGTCTGCATTTTGGGGCCTATAACACATTCCTAAAATAAGGTATTTCCCTACTACTTTCCAGATGAATCAAGATGTCCTGACTAAGATGTGGCTCATCATTGAATGGAAGAAGACTTGCATTTAAAATTTGTTTGACATAAAACACAACCCCCATTCTCCTTTTCTGCTATCCTTCCTAAAAAAATATTTACCCATCTATGTTATACTCATCCTCATCTTTTTTATTTAGCCAGGTTTATGTTACTGCAAGAATATGATTATGCTCAGCTACATACAACTCCAACTTATTGGTTTTATTTTTGATACTTCTAGAAATAAGGCCATTTTTAAGGTGCTATTTCTATTACATTTGCACTTAAACTTTGTGTTTGAATTTACGTTACCAAGCATATTTATTTTCATACTATTGTTTTATCACCTCATGTATAATTCTAAATCTGGCCTGCCCTAAACTCCCTGCCCACCATTCCCTAGTTTAAACAATCCTCAACTAACCAAATCATACACCACCCTAACACATCAGTGACCCTCTGGATCAAATGTAACCCATCATAGCAGAACAGGTCCCATTTGTTCCAAAAGGAGTCCCAATGCCCCACAGAACTATACCACTCTATCCTGCACCAAAATTTGAGCCACGCATTAAGCCTTCTAATTTCCTCAGTCTTACCGAAACTGGCAAGTGGCACAGGAAGAACTTTGAAGAAGACTACCTTGTCAGTTCTACTTTTCAGCCTGGCAAATAACCTCTTTAAATTTGGATTGCAGAATTGACGGCCTGCCCTGTATGTAATTTGTTTCACCCCAGCTCAAGCCAAGAGCCTATCCACCATTCCAAGGAGATCTTCTACCTGTGCAGGAAGGCAACACATTGTGCAAAACTCTCTATCCTTGGACCAAACCTTAATGATTTGGAGTCTCCAACTCACAACCTCTCTCTTTTTGGGGACAGGTTTTGAGGTGGTCCATTGGGGGCTCCTCACGCCTCCCTACCACACAGTCCAGCTGCATAAGGACCCGAAAACCACCTCAGAGTCTTCCGAAATATCATCCAGCTCTGCAAGGACCTGAAAATGGTTTGACACTTTCAATTCTGGAGTTGATGTCCTCAGACAGTTTGCACCCTTTAGTCTTGCACCTTGTGACCATGAACCACCTATCTATATTAGTCTGGTATACAGTCTCCTCCTGCACCTCTTTAGGTGTGCAAACCATCTGTTTACATAAGTGGTTCTTAAACGTTTTATTCTTGAGACCCAGTTTTGCCTTTTTTGTGTCTTTAGGACCTATAATCACCCTTGAAGAACTGCCACCATCAGTCATAATGGGGAGAGACCCTTTGAGAACTGACACCAACTTACTTCTGAGGGGGTTCCGAGAATCACCAACACAAGTAATAGCGGAGTAATGGCATTTGCTTATACTATTGGTGGCGAAACTCCTTTCCCATTAACTATAATTGTGAATCACAACTCTGTGAGACCCCATAGTTTAAGAATCTATGCCGTAAAGCAGTGGTGAGCAAAGTTGGTCTTGGAGGGCCACAGTGGCTGCAGGTTTTTGTTTCAACCCAGTGGCTTAATTAGAAGCTAATTCTTGCCAATAAAATATTTTTTTATTTCATTTCATGGCTTGTTAGTGTTTTAACTAACATTTCAGGTAAATCTTATATCATAGATTTTGTTTCTTTCTAAGCATATAATCCAAATGTCTTGAAGCCTTAATTGGATTAGTATTTTTTTCCAATCTGTTTACTTCCAAGTATTTTATTAAATCAGACATATTATGATGAATATACACAGGTGTAAAGGTAAACGAGTCAAATGGAGAACTGATGATTCCTTTGAATCTTAGTCCTGGTACGACTAAAATAAATCCTAAAATAAAATTTAAGACTAAAATAAGTAATTAAAGTTGGAAAATTACCAAGTGAGACAACTAAAACGATGCGTTAAAATGGTGCTTGAGCAATAATCGACTTCTCATTAAGAAATTTAGTTGGAACTAAAACATGCGGCCACTGCGACCCTCCAAGACTGACGTTGCTCACCCAAACTCTAATGCAGGGGTAGGCAACGTCGGTCCTGGAGTGCCACAGTATGTGCAGGTTTTTGTTCCAACCCAGTTCCTTAACGAGAACTCAATTATTGCTGATGAAGCACATATTGCTTAAGTGACATTTTAATGCTTCATTTTAGTGGTCTCGCTTGTTAAGGTTCTCCAACCTTAATTGCTTATTTCAATCTTAAACTGCTGCATTCAGTGTTTTAATTGCTCCTTATTAGCAATAAGATGTAAAACAGGGGTAGGCAATGTTGGTCCTGGTGAGCCGCAGTGGCTACAGGTTTTCATTCAACCCAATTGCTTAATTAGAAACCAATCATTGCCAATCTCAGACCTTATTTAATTTTATGGCTTGTTAGTCTGTGCAATGTAAGGCTTTTACATCGTAGATTTTTTTCCTTTCCAAGGATATCATCCAAATGATTTGAAGCCTACAACAGATCATTTTCAGTCTGTCACATTTTTCTATTAAGTGTTTTATTAAATCAAACCGTGCATGATGAACACACACAGATGTAATTGGAAAAAAGCTAGCTGGAGAACTGCTGGCTGCTTTGTCTTTTACATCTTATTGCTAATAAGGAGCAATTAAAACACTGAATGCAGCAGTTTAAGATTGAAATAAGCAATTAAGGTTGGAGAACCTTAACAAGCGAGACCACTAAAATGAAGCATTAAAATGTCACTTAAGCAATATGTGCTTCATCAGCAATAATTGAGTTCTCGTTAAGGAACTGGGTTGGAACAAAAACCTGCACATACTGTGGCACTCCAGGACCGACGTTGCCTACCCCTGCTCTAATGGACACCTGGGCCAAGCTACCAATTCTCTGGCATATGCAGGCCAGCCAACTCCTCCTCCAGTTCAGTGACCCCTGAGCTCGCCGTGTTGGATCAGCAGGCATCTCATGCAGGCGTACCCTTCAAGGAAGACTGGCACCTTCAAACCGTCCTCCTAAAAGTCCAACATCCAACAGGACTTGCACTGGCATTATCATTAAAATTTGGCTTTTGATTATTAAAACTGCGTAAAATTTAAATGATTTAACTAAAGCTAAAAAAATTAATAGAATAAAAAAACTATTAGATATTGTATTCTTTCTGGCCCCTGTAATATTCTCTCCCTCGATTACCTACACTTCAAACCACACATGTAACATCAGTAACACTTAAATTCTTACACCACTTCAACATTCAACGAATTCGTTTCAGGAAATGCACTGCATGGGCAAGACTATCCAGAGGCCGATCTATGATTAGCACCGCCTTTTTCGAAAATCGACGCACACGAATGGCTGGTGCTCGTGTCAGCTATAGATCACACCTCTTTTTGCAGGTAATATTGAAGGGAAAACGTGAAAACGTTATTATCTTCTTAACGTATTTCAGTTTGCATCTGTGTTACCTGACAAAAATTTAAATAAAGGACGCAAGAAAAAAAACTCATCATTTTCTTTGGCGGAAGTTAAATAAAATATTGATTGAATATCCGTGTTATCCTTCTTCTGAAGTATGATTGGTTACTGAGGCTGCCTATCAGGGCGGTCTCTAGGCAGCAGGGTTGGTAGCATTTCACTGTGTTACCACGTCAGTGAGTTTACGAAGTACAGAAGAGCCGGTGGCTAGTGTGTTATACTGTATATACTAATATCTGCATATTTGACAAGGCACCGTCTCTTACATAGATTTCTATCATCATAGTCGCTGATGGTTATATGTTAGAAAATACTGACAATTTGCTTGCAGTGTTATATTATTTAATGCTTGCCATATTACTGCATAAATGAAGAGAAGTTAAGCAGGCCTCCATTTTGGATAAGGATCCGGACTTTCAGGTAGGTTTAAACCTGTAATTATATTAGTATGCAGTGTTTAACTGAAGATAGTGCTATGGCGAATTTACCTGGAATATATAGTGAAGCAGTGAGATGCTTCATTACAGCATTTAAGCTTTGGAACAGATATCACAACAAACCTCTGTAGATGAGCAGTTATAATGAAAACAGCACAAGTATGTCTAACCATATAATGCATAAAGTTGAGCATTATGTCTTTATCTAGTCATAAGAGGTCCAAGTAAACTTAAAGGTAAATAACCCTATTTATGTCAGGAAACGATGTTTATTCTCTTTGGTACATTATCATCAACTTGGTCATCAGTTTTTTGTCGATAACTTTTAAAGCACTTTCAAGTAACAAAATAATGTGACATTTTTTATATCCCTTATTACGTTCAAAATGTGTACAAGGATAGAAATTACAGTGTCCTCTTATTTTTTAGTTATTTGGATCATTTCAGGTTTCATACAAATTACATATTTTTGAAGTTTTACATTGCTGATTTGCTGCTGTCGATGATGAATCACTTGGCAACGAACAGAATCGTCGTTTACATTATCATGCATGCAGCTCCAGAGACTCATGGGATGTCATTGGACTTTGTGCACATTTCAAGAGGCGAACCTTCTTTATAGGTTCTTGCAAGGAGATACTTGGAAGGAGATACCTTGCGTAGCAGTTTATTCAGATAACATATTGCAGTCATCTCTTTGTGCAGTGTTGTGGTTATGTAGTAGCTGTATTAATAGATAGATAGAAAGTATCTATCTATCTATCTATCTATCTATCTATCTATCTATCTATCTATCTATCTATCTATCTATCTATCTATCTATCTATTGCTTGGAATATGTATATTCCAACAAAGCACATTTACAATTGTCAGATTTACACTGAAAGGTATTTGTAACAACCTTATTTTAAATCCACATCCATCAGTATTCCAGCTTGATTTTATCCTCCATGATTTTGAGATCCTAAGAAATTCAGAAAAGACTATCATTCATCTGGCTAGCACAGTAATTGTAAAACACTTTGTAATGTTGATTGCCAAAAACGAGTATAAATGGTAGCATACAACCATAAGATCAGCTGTTGCTTCCTTCCTTCCTGTTCTTTATTTCATATATTCCTAACATGTAGTTTAAAAAAACAAAACAAAAACAAACAAACAGTTGGGTCATCTTAAGAAAATTGAGGAAGTACTGAAGCAACTGTTTGCATTACCCATTTTTGCTTATCCAGTATAGACATTTACTTTGATTTTTTTCATTTTTCTTTCCTTTAATAGCACATATGTTCTCCCAAATATAACATATTAATACAGAGAAGCTGGTAAATCTTTCTATCCATTTATCACTAGTGCCTGCTTTTTTTCAGTGCGGTTGAAGCCTTAACCAGCATCATCAGGCACATGGGTAAAGATCAAGTTCACATTAATTGTCATCTGTACCTAGTAGTACCCTAAGTTCTTGTCTATAAGCCGGACTCATGTATTAGCCGGAGACCAAAAATCATACGAATTTTAAAAATAAAATCGTATCATAGATAAGCCGGACTCATGGATAAGCCGAACGTACTATAACCTATAACTAATAGAAGGGAGGGAGGTCAGTGGTCTCACTCGCGCCCATTTAATTTCTTTAAGGGGGGAGAGAGTGTGAGATATTGCCGTCTCTCTCACTCCCCGCATGACGCGGTTGGAGCGGCCGGAGCGCGTTCTTTCTGCTCTGGGCGTCGCCGAGTCAACACGAGCGCGTAGCGGTCATTTAAATTGTGATTTTATATGTAAGCATATTTAAATATATATCGCGGATTTCTGCGGACAATGGGTCTTTTAATTTCTGGTACATGCTTCCTCAGTTGGTTTGCCCAGTTGATTTCATACAAGGGACGCTATTGGCAGATGGCTGAGAAGCTATCCAGCTTACTTTCTCTCTCTCTCTCTCTCTCTCTCTCTCTCTCTCTTGCGCTGACGTAGGGGGGTGTGAGCAGGGGGGCTGTGTGCAGCTGCTTCCTGAAAGAAATGCTGCACGGAGCTTCGCATACTTAAAAGCTCAAAGGGCACGTATTGATTTTTTTTATCTGTCTCTCTCTATCTCTCTCTCTCTCTCTTCCTCTCTCTTCCTGCTCCTGACAGAGGGGGTGTGAGCTGCCGCCTTCAACAGCTTTGTACTGGCGGTGCTTCGCATACTTAAAAGCCAAAAAACCCTATTGATTTTTTTTTTGACTGCTTGCTTTGCACTCCTTTGAAAAGGAAGATATGTTTGCATTCTTTTAATTGTGAGACATAACTGTCATCTCTGTCTTGTCATGGAGCACAGTTTAAACTTTTGAAAAAGAGACAAATGTTTGTTTGCAGTGTTTGAATAACGTTCCTGTCTCTCTACAACCTCCTGTGTTTCTGCGCAAATCTGTGACCCAAGCATGACAATATAAAAATAACCATATAAACATATGGTTTCTACTTCGCGGATATTCTTATTTCGCGGGTGGCTCTGGAACGCAACCCCCGCGATGGATGTATAAGCCGGACTTATGTATAAGCCGATATTCTATTTTTTCATTTTCACAACTTTTTTCCTTAGATAAGCCGCGGCTTATTGACAAGAACTTAGGGTACATTGAAACTGTAACATGCATGTTTCCCACAGTTTAATGGCCATGGTACAGTTCCAGCAACAAGCAATGAATACAATATTGACAGTAACAACAGTATATACCAAATGCAGATGGCAGTAGCAAGAAACACTAATTTATTAGTGGCTATGAATGGCTGTTGAGTATTCCTAAGACCTGTGAATTAAAACGTCCCTTTAATCCAGGAATGCTATTAATGGTCCCTCACCATTTGCTAGAACAGAACGGTCCCTCACCATTTGCTAGAACAGAAAAGTGACTATGTAGGATTGTAGATATCTTTTATGATATTTGCCTGTTTTCGTTTCTAAGGTAACATTTGTTATGTATGCCCAGAGCCGAAGGGAACTGTTTACCAGTAATATTCTGTGCCCTCTTTACCAGCCTTGTAGTGCTTTGCAGTCCTGAGTATAACAAGTACTATGCAAGAATGTAATGTAAACAGTGAGTATTGAATACACAGTTGGTGAACTTAAGTAAAGACATCTAGGTTTTCTTAATTAAATGCTTATAGCGTACCTTCTTGCGGTAGCCTTGATGTGTTGTGCACAACTTATGTAGAAGGTGTAGTCTTCCACACTCTTCATGAATATTAAGACCATGTTGTCGATTTTGACTTTATAGGTTAAACTGTTGTCACTTAAGTATCAAAAGGCAAATATCTTCTCTTTGTAAATCTGCATTATTTTTTGTGGTTATCCTTACAAATGTGGTGTTATCAGCACATGGTGAAGTTTGAAATGTTTCTGGCCACATTGTCATAGATAAACAAGAAATGCAATATGGGATTTAGCAAACCTTTTTATTGGGTTCCTTTGTTGATGATCAGCACAGAGAGGTAGTGATGCCTCCAGTCTGCTCAACATCTAGTTGTATAGGATGGCACTAAGTCTCAAGTCTAGAGCCTGATAATCTGCTCTAGGTTCCTTTTTACCAGATAATTCAGCTGGATCAAATAGAAAAACCATATTACTGTATTGCATAGTCTGGTGTCTCGAGGTCCTTATGTACTCCATGAAGCATGTTTTTCTCCAACATTCTCTGTTTTCTTAACCATTGATTGAATGGTGGCCGGGAAAAATGCTGGGCAGAGGAGATACTGAAAACAGAATTATCTCTTACTACATTTGAAAATGTTTTATGTATTTCTCACATTAAAGGACAATAATTAATAATATTATGCTATTAATGTTTAAAATATTTTTTTTATTTATGACTAGGGGGCTCCACCCCCTGCTCGCTTCGCTCCCCAACACCCCATGTTTGGTTAACCGGAAATACATAAATAGGAATTGTTATATATTCATTATTTTCACTTTTACTTTAGAACTTCAGTAAAAATGATATTTGGAATTACAGTGCATCCGGAAAGTATTCACAGCGCATCACTTTTTCCACATTTTGTTATGTTACAGCCTTATTCCAAAATGGATTAAATTCATTTTTTTCCTCAGAATTCTACACACAACACCCCATAACGACAAAGTGAAAAAAGTTTACTTGAGGTTTTTGCAAATTTATTAAAAATAAAAAAACTGAGAAATCACATGTACATAAGTATTCACAGCCTTTGTTCAATACTTTGTCGATGCACCTTTGGCAGCAATTACAGCCTCAAGTCTTTTTGAATATGATGCCACAACCTTGGCACACCTATCCTTGGCCAGTTTCGCCTATTCCTCTTTGCAGCACCTCTCAAGCTCCATCAGGTTGGATGGGAAGCGTCGGTGCACAGCCATTTTAAGATCTCTCCAGAGATTTTCAATCGGATTTAAGTCTGGGCTCTGGCTGGGCCACTCAAGGACATTCACAGAGTTGTCCTGAAGCCACTC
The DNA here is from genome assembly GCF_900747795.2 of Erpetoichthys calabaricus. Taxonomy (NCBI): domain Eukaryota; kingdom Metazoa; phylum Chordata; class Cladistia; order Polypteriformes; family Polypteridae; genus Erpetoichthys; species Erpetoichthys calabaricus. Next base: position 94,947,003 of record NC_041395.2, read on the forward strand.
CTTTGATATCTTGGCTGTGTGCTTAGGGTCGTTGTCCTGCTGAAAGATGAACCGTCGCCCCAGTCTGAGGTCAAGAGCGCTCTGGAGCAGGTTTTCATCCAGGATGTCTCTGTATATTGCTGCAGTCATCTTTCCCTTTATCCTGACAAGTCTCCCAGTTCCTGCCACTGAAAAACATCCCCACAGCATGATGCTGCCACCACCATGCTTCACTGTAGGGATGGTATTGGCCTGGTGATGAGCGGTGCCTGGTTTCCTCCAAACATGACGCCTGGCATTCACACCAAAGAGTTCAATCTTTGTCTCATCAGACCAGAGAATTTTCTTTTTCATGATCTGAGAGTCGTTCAGGTGCCTTTTGGCAAACTCCAGGCGGGCTGCCATGTGCCTTTTACTAAGGAGTGGCCTCCATCTGGCCACTCTACCATACAGGCCTGATTGGTGGATTGCTGCAGAGATGGGTGTCCTTCTGGAAGGTTCTCCTCTCTCCACAGAGGACCTCTGGAGCTCTGACAGAGTGACCATCGGGTTCTTGGTCACCTCCCTGACTAAGGCCCTTCTCCCCCGATCGCTCAGTTTAGATGGCCGGCCAGCTCTAGGAAGAGTCCTGGTGGTTTCGAACTTCTTCCACTTACGGATGATGGAGGCCACTGTGCTCATTGGGACCTTCAAAGCAGCAGAAATTTTTCTGTAACCTTCCCCAGATTTGTGCCTCGAGACAATCCTGTCTCGGAGGTCTACAGATTATTCCTTTGACTTCATGCTTGGTTTGTGCTCTGACATGAACTGTCAACTGTGGGACCTTATATAGACAGCTGTGTGCCTTTCCAAATCATGTCCAATCAACTGAATTTACCACAGGTGGACTCCAATTAAGCTGCAGAAACATCTCAAGGATGATCAGGGGAAACAGGATAGACCTGAGCTCAATTTTGAACTTCATGGCAAAGGCTGTGAATACTTATGTACATGTGCTTTCTCAATTTTTTTACTTTTAATAAATTTGCAAAAATATCAAACTTTTTTCATGTTGCCATTATGGGGTGTTGTGTGTAGAATTCTGAGGAAAAATATGAATTTAATCCATTTTGGAATAAGGCTGTAAGATAACAAAATGTGGAAAAAGTGATGCGCTGTGAATACTTTCTGGATGCACTGTAACTTTTCTTCAAGATTGCATTTAATTTTGATTGTGTGTTTGGTCTTGCATCGTGATAACACAATGTATAACTGCCCATGAGTGAATATTGTGTCTTTCTCTCTAATAAATAAACCAACTTTTTCGAATGTCCCTGTGAATTGTTAATTGTCATAGCAAAAGCTATTCTCACACGAAACTGTAAACGTTTTAATACGAATGGCATATCAAGATCTCCTTTTGTGTCTAATGTTATTCACGGAATATGTTCTACATTACTTTTCTTGTCGCCTGTTAAAATTTTACATGTTGTTGTCTTTTATTTCTAACCCTGATTGGACCTACGAGGATTTCAACTCCACTTTGTCCGGGCTGATTATTACTTTACTTATTTTCAGAATCTGCACATAGATTATTATTGTTCTTTTTTGCATTCTTTTATCTCCAAGGCTTTTGGGTCTCTTTTCGACGCATTGCTCTTTCTTCTTCGCTTAGTTGTTGATGTGTCATCTAGAACATATAAAATTTTTAAGATAGATAGATACTTTATTAATCCCAAGGGGAAATTCACATACTCCAGCAGCAGAATACTGATAAAAACAGTATTAAAAAGTGATATAAATGCAGGTATAACAGACAGTAACTTTGTATAATGTTAATGTTTACCCCCCCCCAAGGGTGAAATTGAAGAGTCGCAGAGTGTGGGGGAGGAATGATCTCCTCAGTCTGTCAGTGGAGCAGGACAGTGACAGCAGTCTGTCACTGAAGCTGCTCCTCTGTCTGGAGATGATACTGTTCAGTGGATGCAGTGGATTCTCCATGATTGACAGGAGCCTGCTCAGCGCCCATCGCTCTGCCACGGATGTCAAACTGTCCAGCTCCGTACCTACAATAGAGCCTACCTTCCTCACCGGTTTGTCCAGGCGTGAGGTGTCCCTCTTCTTTATGCTGCCTCCCCAGCACACCACTGCGTAGAAGAGGGCGCTCGCCACAACCGTCTGATAGAACATCTGCAGCATCTTATTGCAGATGTTGAAGGACGCCAGCCTTCTAAGGAAGTATAGTCAGCTCTGTCCTCTCTTGCACAGAGCATCAGTATTGGCAGTCCAGTCCAATTTATCATCCAGCTGCACTCCCAGGTATTTGTAGGTCTGTACCCTCTGCACACAGTCACCTCTGATGATCATGGGGCCCATGAGGGGCCTGGTCCTTCTAAAATCCACCTCCAGCTCCTTGGTTTTGCTGGTGTTTAGTTGTAGGTGGTTTGAGTTGCACCATTTAACAAAGTCCTTGATTAGGTTTCTATACTCCTCCTGATGCAGCCCATGATAGCAGTGTTGTCAGCGAACTTTTGCACGTGGCAGGAATCCGAGTTGAATTGGAAGTCCGATGTATATAGGCTGAACAGGATCTGAGAGCACAGGAAGTGTGTTTGCCAAAAGCATTCCAACAACTGAGAGGTTAGATGACCGTGGTCTTGTTTGAAAATGGTTGTAAGTAGGGCATGACTTGCAAAAGTCACCGTCTCACAGGACTTTCTTCCAAAGGTTGTAAGTATGACGTGACTTGACTGTCTTGCGGGATGTGAAAGTGTCTCTCTGTCTCTCTTCAAAAGATCATGTCTCATCACATGATAAAAAGTTTTGTCTCGTCCCAAGATTTTTTTTTATAATAGAGAGATATAAATTATTAGCACTGCATGTTTGGCTAACTGATGATTCTAAATAAGTCCTTTGTGCATGCATGGAACCAGTGACATGTGTCTAAATGCTACTGCTTCATCAGTGCCCTGTCTGGTCATTGTCTGTATAGAGTTTGTACATTCTTCTGTATCTAAATGGGTTTACCTCTGGGTTCTCTGTGTTTTCTTCTCCATCCCTAAAGATGTGCAAATTGGGTTAAATGGCAGTTCCAACTTTGCCACTATTGTTAGTGTGAAAGTTTGGGCCCTTTGATGTACTGTTTTCTGCCTTGTACTCTGTACTGCTGGAATACCTTAAAATGCAATTTATTTCTTAAGATATCTGGAGCTTGCTTTGAGATATCTTAAAATAAGATATCTGCAGTACATTTTGAGATATTTCAAATGCATTTCAAGATATCTCAAGTACATTTTCTGATATCTCAAAATATCTGCGTGTGCATTTCAAGATATCTCAAATGAATTTTCAGATATTTTAAATTGACCTTTTATGCATTTTAAGATATCTGAAAGTGCATTTCAAAGCATCTCAAAATCACTTCCTGTAAAACTGCCTATTCTTTCAATGGCATGTCCTGTTTATTATAAGATATCTTAAAATTTACTTGAGATATCTCAAAATCACTTCCTGCTCATTTCAAGGTATCTTCAAATGTATTTAAGATATCTTAAATTGTATTGTAGAAAATGCTATTAAGATATCTTGAAAAAATTAGTGTCTTTATAAAGGTATAATGTATTTTAGATATCTTGAAATGCAATTTGAGATACTATATATTGAAATACATTCTAAGATATCTGAAATCAAGTAGAGACCCATTGAATTTCAAGATATCTTAAATGTTTCTCAAGATACAATATCTTAATTATATTTCGTGATATCTTAAAATAACTCCCTGCTAATTTTAAGATATCTCAAATTCCTTTTGTGTGTATGTATTTCCAGATATCTCAATAACTTTCTGCACATTTCACAATATCTCAAATACCTTTTGAGATATCTCAAAATCACTTCAAGAAAATTATATTAGCCTTTATGTTAAAGAAAGTGAAGTAATAAACTGAAAAAAAAAAAAAAAAAATCGGAGAAGTTTTCCTGTGCAACTAGACAAACGGCAAGAAACGCTACTTTAAGGAGTTCAGAACTTTGTCCCTTAAATTTAAATGAACACCACCTGAATTTGTACAATTTGCTTGTTTAAAATGCAGCAGCTTACACTTTTAATTGGAAAAAGAAAAGATAAGATCAAATGTGAAATTTTAGCTTAGTAAAAATAGGCTTTTTTTTTTTAAAGGTTTGTACTTTATTATTTGTTGCTGTGTGTCATACATCGTGAGTTTTGGTAAGAAACAAATACTACATAATCTTCTATAATATGCGACCGTGGCTGTTCGTTTGTCTGTCCAGGATTTTAAATCACCTGTAGCTCGCAAACCATTTCACCTATTGACCTGAAATTTGGTACACATATACTACGTGACGTCTACTATCCGCTTTTGGGGTGATGATTTTTATTGCTATTTTTATTTTATTTTATTGTAGAATCAACTCTCGGCAGAGAGCAGCAGGGTGGCAGTGCGGCGCATGCGTATGTGCACCGTTCTCATTCCTACCACCTTTGTGGTCACTTCCCCTACCTCTTCATATCTTAAATCATTCTTAAGGCAGATTGAAGACTTAAGGGCCAGCTTAAGTGAAAAATTAAGAAAAATGTACTAAGTAATTGCAACACAAAAACTAACTTAATCACTTTTAACGTGAAAAGATGCCAACGGAAGAAGAGAAGCAGCAGGCCGCTAGGGTGGAGAAAAGAAGAGCTGCTCAGGAAACAGCAAGCGCATCAACCCTTGACCAAATGAATGCTAAACGTACAGAGAAAGAGGATGAAAACTATGAATGCTCAAGTCAAGTGTATTCACTGCACGTTATCATGCAGTGTGCCGTTACTGGTAAATAATAATTACACCTCAAGAGTTACGAATGTCTAGTTGATACACTGAAGAAAAAAAAAAACTAAGTATAATAATAAAAGTATATTTTAACAGCAAAAAGCTGTAGTGCAATTAATGATTTAAAGTGATTTAAAATGTATAAGTGCATGTGTAGTTACATTTAAGCCGTGTGTAATTACCAATATTGGTTAATTGATTGTGGAAGAAAAACATATGTATATATAAATGTTTATTTTGTTAGAGAAATGGTGAAAACTACTGTTTTTAATTAAGCCTTGCTTCAAATAGGTACATTGCAGAAAAATTAAAAAATATGACAGCTTATAATTATAAGAAGCGTTTTATTTTCTTTTATACCAGATGTATTATGAATAAATTTTTGTACATATTAGTTAAAGTATGAATTTTAAGGATTTTTTTATTTTAGTATTTTATGATTACTGAACAATAAGCCTACAGAATTTCATTTTTTAATTAAAAATGAACGGTTAACACCTGTGGTCTATAGTTTAATAATAAAAATACCAAAGTTAACACTTCAGTATAGGACATAAAGCTTCTATGCGTCCAGTTATGCAGAAGCTTAGTGCAAAATGTTTGTTAAAGGGATAAAAGAAAAAAAAGTCAGCATTGGAATTGGCCTATCCAGTAAATGAAATCAGTGATTGGTTTACCTTAAATATTAGGGATGCTCCAATCAGGTTTTTTTTAAGTGTCTAATATATAAAGATAGATAGAACTGTAGTTGCCCTCAATGGGAAATTTGGCATTTTGTAAGTTCAGCGTGTGTGTGTGTGTGTGTGTGTTTGTGTTTGTTTTGTTCTTTAGTCCATCCCACACCCTTTGTTCAGCCTCAACAACATTTTGCACACACATCCCTCTTTGTCAGGAAGAGACAATAGAATACTTTGGAGCCCCAATATTGGGGGGGGGGGGGGGGGTACCCCGTTACCCTGTTTGTTTTTTACTACGGTGAGTTTTAAGGATGATGACTTTTCTCAGATTTTGAGCCCTGAAATATAGATACATAGATAAATACTTTATTAATCCCAATGGGAAATTCACATTATCCAGCAGCAGTATACTGATACAATAAATAATATTAAATTAAAGATTGATAATAATAATAATGCAGGTGAAAAACAGACAATAACTTTGTATAATGTTAAATGTTAACGTTTACCCCCCCGGGTGGAATTGAAGAGTCGCATAGTTTGGGGGAGGAACGATCTCCTCAATCTGTCAGTGGAGCAGGACAGTGACAGCAGTCTGTCGCTGAAGCTGCTCCTCTGTCTGGAGATGATACTATTTAGTGGATGCAGTGGATTCTCCATAATTGATAGGAGCCTGCTGAGCGCCCTTCGCTCTGCCACAGATGTTAAACTGTCCAGCTCCATGCCAACAATAGAGCCTGCCTTCCTCACCAGTTTGTCCAGGCGTGAGGCGTCTTTCTTCTTAATGCTGCCTCCGCAGCACACCACCGCGTAGAAGAGGGCGCTCGCCACAACCGTCTGATAGAACATCTGCAGCATCTTATTGCAGATGTTGAAGGACGCCAGCCTTCTAAGGAAGTATAACCGGCTCTGTCCTTTCTTGCACAGAGCATCAGTATTGGCAGTCCAGTCTAATTTATCATCCAGCTGCACTCCCAGATATTTATAGGTCTGCACCATCTGCACACAGTCACCTTTGATTATCACAGGGTCCATGAGGGGTCTGGGCCTCCTAAAATCCACCACCAGCTCCTTGGTTTTGCTGGTGTTCAGTTGTAGGTGGTTTGAGTCACACCATTTAACAAAGTCATTGATTAGGTCCCTATACTCCTCCTCCAGCCCATTCCTGATGCAGCCCACGATAGCAGTGTCATCAGCAAACTTTTGCACGTGGCAGGAATCCGAGTTGTATTGGAAGTCCGATGTATATAGGCTGAACAGGACCGGAGAAGGTACAGTCCCTTGTGGCGCTCCTGTGTTGCTGACCACAATGTCAGACGTGCAGTTCCCAAGACGCACATACTGAGGTCTGTCTTTAAGATAGTCCACCATTCGTGCCACTAGGTATGAATCTACTCCCATCTCTGTCAGCTTGTCCCTAAGGAGCAGAGGTTGGATTGTGTTGAAGGCGCTAGAGAAGTCTAGAAACATAATTCTTACAGCACCACTGCCTCTGTCTAAGTGGGAGAGGGATCGGTGTAGCATATAGATGATGGCATCCTCCGCTCCCACCTTCTCCTGATATGCAAACTGCAGAGGGTCAGGGGCGTGTTGAACCTGTGGCCTAAGGTGGTGAAGCAGCAGCCTCTCCATGGTCTTCATCACATGTGATGTCAGAGCAACAGGCCGAAAGTCATTCAGCTCACTAGGACGTGATACCTTTGGGACTGGGGTGATGCAAGATGTTTTCCAAAGCCTCGGGACTCTCCCCTGTTCCAGACTCAGGTTGAAGATGCGCTGTAGAGGACCCCCCAGCTCCGATGCATAGACCTTCAGCAGTCGTGGCGATACTCCATCTGGACCTGCTGCTTTGCTGGCACGAAGTCTCCTCAGCTCTCTGCTCACCTGCGCTGTTGTAATTATGGGTGGGGATGTCTCTCCTATGCTGGTATCAGCAGAACGATGTGTGGAGGGTGCAGTACTCCGAGGTGAGAGTGAGAGTGGGTTAGGGTGGTCAAACCTGTTAAAGAAGATGTTCATTTGGTTTGCTCTCTTCACGTCTCTCTCGTTGGTGGTACCCCGCTTCGAGCTGCAGCCAGTGATGATCTTCATCCCATCCCACACTTCCTTCATGCTGTTATTCTGCAACTTCTGCTCCAGCTTTCTCTTGTACTGCTCCTTCGCCGCCCTGAGCTGGACTCGGAGTTCCTTGTGCATGCGCTTGAGCTCATGCTGATCACCGTCTTTAAAAGCCCTTTTCTTCTGGTTCAAAAGGCCCTTGATGTCACTTGTAATCCATGGCTTGTTGTTAGCATAGCAGCGTACAGTTCTTACTGGAACTACAATGTCCATACAGAAGTTGATGTAGTCAGTAGTGCAGTCAACAACCTCCTCAATGTTCTCACAATGTGATCCCTGCCGGATTTCCCAGTCTGTAGTTCTAAAAATATGTTAAATGAATTTAATTTGTCTCTGGGAGAGTACACTTTGAGAAGCACCATTAATAGAAGTTAGACACTTCTATCTTTAAACTGCTTACCCATGCAATACTGGATGCTGTGGCTAGTTCTGTGTAAAGATGCAAATGTTACTATATTTCATAAATGATGTTTAAAGGTGCCAGTCCTCCTTGAAGGGTACGCCTGCAGGAGATGCCCTTCTTTGATGAGTGCATGACTACTGATTAACAAAAGACATTCTGATTCATAATAAAAAAATAAGGTAAGAAAACATTTTCCAAATAAGAATTTGTTTTAATGTTGAGTGAAAACTTGTTATAAACATCTCTCAATATTACTTGAGGGTTTTATGTAACAGCTCAGTTGAGAGTAGGTAGTGTGCACAGCCTGTGTTATCTGACAGACTGAAAATTTAAGAACAGTTACTCTCATAGGGCTGATAATCTCAGGCAATTTCTCATCATGGTAAGGACAGATGTTATATCCATCACTAACTGTGACTTGCAGTATAAAAGGGAAACATGCTATTACTGTAATGCCTGGTTCATGATGTAGAGTAAATTAAAAGCCATAGTGTTTCATGCATTGTCATAAATCCACAATCACAATTGCAAAAATTTATCATTTCAACTTGGTAGCAGGTGGTCTATCTGTGGGGTTGTCTTCTATATTATCGGGGGGAAAACATGTTATGTCTGTTGTATTGATGTCACAAGAACTAATACTTCAGTACCAAGGCAATAGCAAAATGCCAGAAATGTAACAGTACTACCTTTTTTGCAATATAGGTAGTACCAAGTGAATGTTGGTACTCCACAGATAAGTGACTGCAAGTAGACATATTCCTTTAGAATTCGCAGTAATATGTGAAAAAAAAAGAGTAAAAATTTCACAAGAAAATGTCTCACAGTAATATAGCATTACATTTACTGTATGTCTTGAAAAGAAAAAACAGCAGAAGTCATGTCTGGAAAAGGTTTGTATTTAAGGCAGGGGAATTTCAGTGTGTGATTTCTGGAATCATGGTTAGCATAAAAAAGGCTAAAAACACACAGTCTTTCATTACTGCTGCTTTCATCTAATAAAGGAGATGTGAATTGTAATTGTTTGACGTGTAGTTTGTGAGATTAAAAGATTTTTTTGATACTGCACATCCTCGATAAAGGAAGGTGGCTTTGTGTTCATTCTTTGAATAGATGACTACAGATGTCTGTATGAGCATCCCTCCATTTTCTAATTGGCATAAACAGCTTAGAGTCAAGAAGGAAACCTTGCACGTATCCAGAAGTAAATTTCGAGACAAGTTTAAAACAAAAAGTGGCTGTTTGATTTATGTACATTGATGATGAAATGAGCAGCTCTATATGCTGCTCCATATGTAATGCTAAAATAAAGTTTATTTAGTGTTCCAGTACTCCTTTCTAGTAATCTGACCTACAGTATACTGCATCAAAAAAATGCATTGCAGAGACAAGTAGGTGTATATAGCATTGTGGGCAAAACACCATACTGAATAGGAATCTACAAATATTAAATTTGTGTTGATCATTTGGTTTTTTGATTGCAAACTAATGTTCATAAGTATAACCCCTAACATGTCACGAATATTGTGAAAACACATTCAGTAGTTCATATATTTGAACTGTATGTTGGAGATTGTAATGCAGTCACTTGGTTACAATTAATTGGCTACTAGTAACATCAGTCTATTCATTTTACATTTACATTTACATTTACAACATTTAGCAGACGCTCTTATCCAGAGCGACTTACAACAGTATTTTGCAATTCTTTGTACACATGCTAGATAATGAAGTTTTTATTACTCATGTAAGAAACTTTGATAGCAGAACAACAAAGTCTGTTTTTAATGATTTCTTTAATAATGGATTAATGTAAAACTGACAAGACTGATTTCACAGGGAGAACTTTGAAGTTAGTACAGATGTATAAAAGGAACAGATTTGGAAACTAAAATCCCCAGGGTTTTGTGACATTTGACATATGAATCAGTTTGACTATTTAAATTATTACTCTTTAGTAAGTTTTTTGCCAGCTAATGATGCAAATATACATTTTATGTAACAGAAGGAATTCTCTGATAGGCCTGATGGTAAAACATGTTGTTACAAAAATATCTTTAAAGAATTGTTCAAATGAAATATCCTGAATTATTTTGGAATTCACTAATTCAACCATGCAGATATTATAATGTTTGAATATGAATTTTTAGTATTTCTGTTAAGCAGAATTTTTCAGTTATAGGAGAGATGTCCGAGAATAAAATTAGAATGTGTAAACCAGGTAGAAATCCCTCGAAGTTTGTAACCTTCCCCCAGTATGCTGTTGCACTGTAGGAATCCCCATGTCTATACAAAACCAATTCAAATCCTGTATTGTATTTTTGATTTTTATGAATACCAATGCCAGTTTATCAATATTTGCCTGGCTTTCATTTAAATAAACTACTATTTTAAATTTGCTGTTGTTATTAGTATTGTGTTCATAAGAATTTTTGTGTGGTGCCTCCTGACTCACCAGTATGATAAAATCCCCACATATGATGTACAGTTCAAATCGTCTTGAGGTCTAGTTATGCAATACATTGAGCTTTTTGGGGTTCCCTCCTATTTTGTCCTTCTAGATCCAAAAACTCCTTCTCTTTAGGTCATTTATGGCCCATGTATTGTGCAGGAAATTACACCATTATGATAAAGAGCAAATAAACAGGTGTCTTCAGAGAGGATGTTCTGTCAGCAAAAAATGATCATGAGGACCTGAAGTAGTTCATGGCACATCAAAACTTAAAATAAATGGGATTAGTAATACAGGTATATGGAGTGTCGTTTAATGCTATTTCAAGGTTGTTAATCACGACAATGATAATATTTTTGACATTTGATTCTTTACTGCTTGTCATAGCCCTCAAAGAGCCCCTCCGAGAATATTAAAAATGTTAAATTTCAAATACAAGCATGTAGGGTATCGTTTTAGACTGTTTCAAGGTCAGTGGATATTAATTTTGTTCCTTTACTATGGATCTAGCCCTCTATGGAGCTATACCAGAGGGTGAATAATGACAAATTTGTATTACAATCTAGAATATTTGGACTTTAACTATTTAAATTGAAGTACACATTTTTGTATTTGAAAAATCTGCCAGAACTATTCTAAATAAGAAAGAAAGTAAATCATTACGATTATGAACACTCTGAACTAGGGTGGTTTGAAGCTAATTCTGATATTTTTTTATGTATTGTATATTCTATTAAGAAGTCTTTTTTTTAACATTTTATTGAATTATTTAAATCAAATAACATTCCATACAAGGAAGTCAAGTTTTACAAAAGTAGGTTCGAAACAAATCAACCCCCACCAATGAGAAAGAGAGCTATGCCAGCAGAGTAAAACTTTAATACAGTAATCCCTCCTCTATCGCGGGGGTTGCGTTCCAGACCCCCCCCCGCGAAAGGTGAAAATCCGCGAAGTAGAAACCATATGTTTATATGGTTATTTTTATATTGTCATGCTTGGGTCACAGATTTGCACAGAAACACAGGAGGTTGTAGAGAGATAGGAACTTTATTCAAACACTGCAAACAAACATTTGTCTCTTTTTCAAAAGTTTAAACTGTGCTCCATAACAAGACAGAGATGACAGTTCCGTCTCACAATTAAAAGAATGCAAACATATCTTCCTCTTCAAAGGAGTGTGTGTCAGGAGCAGATAATGTCAAAGAGATAGAGAGAAAAAAGCAAACAATCAAAAATCAATAGGGCTGTTTGGCTTTTAAGTATGCGAAGCACCGCGGACAACGCAGCTGCTAGGAAGGGAGCAATATAAAGGTAGCCTTTCAGCATTTTTTTAGAGGAGCGTCCATATTGTCAAGTGGTGTGAACAGCCCCCCCTGCTCACACCCCCTCAGTCAGGAGCACAGAATGTCAGAGAGAGTGAGAGAGAGAGACAGAGAAAAACAAACAATTAAAAATCAATATGTGCCATTCGAGCTTTTAAGTATGCGAAGCACCATGCAGGAAGCATATCGCTTGACAAAACAGCCACATTTAAGCCCAGCAAGGAAGAGAGCAATGTGAAGGTAATCTTTCAGTGTTTTTTGAGGAGTGGCCGTATTTTCTAGGGGTGCGAACAGCCCCCGTGCTCACAATATATTTGAGGAGTTTTACTTAATACGTAATACATGCTCTGATTGGGTAGCTTCTCAGCCATCTGCCAATAGCGTCCCTTGTATGAAATCAACTGGGCAAACCAACTGAGGAAGCATGTAATAGAAATTAAAAGACCCATTGTCTGCAGAAATCCGCGAACCAGCAAAAAATCTGCGATATATATTTAAATATGCTTACATATAAAATTCGCGATAGAGTGAAGCCGCGAAAGTCAAAGCGCAATATAGTGAAGGATTACTGTAGTTGGAAAAGTAAATAAATAAATTAAAAAAACAAAATAGAATTAAAAAAAGGGAATTGAATCCACTTCCTCAATTTAAATGCTTATTCTAAAATGTTATTGATTAGATCCAGACAAGTTTTGAAAATGTTTTGTACACATCCTCTAAGTGCAAATTTGATTTTTTCCAATTTCAAATAGTATATAACATCAGTTACCCACTGACTTAAAAGAGGTGAGTTAGGATTCTTCCAGTTGAGCAAGATAAGTCTACATGCCAATAGTGAATTAAAGGCAATTACAGTTTGTTTGTCCTTCTACACTTTAAGCCCATCTGGAAGCACACCAAACACAGCTGTTGGTGGATTAGGAGGAATTGTGACTCCAAGGCTGTATGAAAGGCATTTAAAGATTTTGGTCCAAAATGATGTTGATTTGGTGCACGTCCAAAACATATGGCACAATGAGGCTGGAACTTGATTGCAATGTTTACAGGTTAGATCTTGCCCTGAAAATGTTTTGTACAATTTTAAACGAGACAGATGCGCTCGATATATAATTTTAAGTTGAATAATTGTATGCTTTGCGCATATGGAGCTAGAGTGAATTCTGTGCATGGCTGCATTCCACTCTTTTTCTGAAATGTTGAGTAAGAGATCCTTTTCCCACTGTACTCTGGGATCTTTTGAAAGGGAGGGACTATAAAAAGTTTTTGAATATTTCAGAAATGCTGTCTGAGTCCTCAAGACTGATCAATATTTTTTCCGGAATAGAGGTTGGTGGGAGGTGAGGTAAATTGGGCAGGTTTTGTTTAACAAAGTTTCTAATGTGGAGGTAGTGAAACAAATGTGTTGCTGGAAAGTGAAATTTGGAGTGTAATTGTTCGTAGGATGCAAAGACGTTGTCTGTGTACAGATCTCTTAAGATATTTAATCCCAAATATTTTCTAGACATTAAAAACTGCATATGTTTGAGAGGGTGGAAAAGGTGGTTATTAAGAACTCTTTAAAATCTTTTAATGACTTCTTGTGGAGGCGGTGCAGTGGGTAGCACTGCTGCCTCGCAGTTAGGAGACCTGGGTTTGCTTCCTGGGTCCTCCCTGCATGGAGTTTGCATGTTCTCCCCGTGTCTGCGTGGGTTTCCCCCGGGTGCTCCGGTTTTCTCCCACAGACCAACCACATGCAGGTTAGGTGCATTGGCAATTCTAAATTGTCCCTAGTGTGTGCTTGGTGTTTGTGCGCACCCTGCAGTAGGCTGGCACCCTGCCCGGGGTTTGTTTCCTGCTTTGCGCCCTGTGTTGGCTGGGATTGGCTCCAGCAGACCCTGTAGTTAGGATATAGTGGGTTGGATAATGGATGGATGGATGGACTTCTTGGGGACAGCAATCAGTAGTGTGTCTGTCTGCAGAGAGAATGTTGACCTCGGCAGTGACATTCATTTCTCCGGCGACTTTTCCTGTGATGTTAGTAGACAGATTGGGAGAGCATGTGGGTGTTACGAGGTCGCTGGAAAGGGGTGTGTGGCACTCCGGATATCTTTGCAAAAAGACGAAGGTCCAAGTCTTTAGAGTTATGGTGTTTCCTGTTTTGTTACATGGTTGCAAGACACGGATGCTATCCAGTGACCGGAGACAAAGACTAAATTCTTTTGGTACTGGGTCTCTCAGGAGAGTCCTTGGGTTCCGCTGGTTTGACTTTGTATTGAGCAACTTAGTTACATTACTGGACATATGAATTATCGAGGAATGAACAATACAGCCTGTCTATTTTACAAAGAGAAGTAGAGGCACATAGTGTAATTTACAGTGTGTGTGTTTTTATTTTATGTTCTTCCAGTAAAGGTTTACTAAGATGCTTTTGTCATTGTCCATTTAGATATATTATGTTGCTGAATGTTATTTAGAATTTTGAAATTGAAAATGAGTATGACAATAGCAGTACCCAATGTGCAATATGCTACGATCGATGCACAATGTAATTAGTAGCAACATCAGAAAATTGGGTTGTAAGACTGCTCACACTACAACTGACTGAAATTTCTGACATGGCAAAAATTGTTCTGATTGTACAACAACCCAATCGTAAGATGCAATTGGGTGTAGAAACCTGCCAATGAAGCTAAATTTGGGCCGACTCAGAAAATCAGTTTGCAACTGCAAATCAAGCTTAAACTTATGCATTGCATAGTTTATTGCCCAGAATTAGTGGATTGTATGCCGCATAGTCTTTTTTTTTTTTTTTTTTTTTTTGCTTGGCTATATGATTGTACCCCGCATTGAACTAACATAACACGTTTGCTTCTTGCCCTATACTCAGTGCTGCTAGAATAATCACTACCTCCCTGTAACTCTAAACTGGGCAGAATAAATTTATTCCCCAGCACATGCACGGTTAAATGTATACCAATAGCATTTATTCAGATCATTTTACTTGATGGCACAAAACATCGTTTTTCACAAACACAAGTAATCAAGAGCTTTGTTATATTTTATGTTTGCTCTTGTAACATATAACAAAGCTAGCTTACTTCTCCTAAATATATTGCAGTTAAAACTGGCCTTATTGTGTGGTACTTTCTGGTTGTTTTTGGTGAGTTTTACTATTGTATTGAATCAGTTTAGTATACAAGGAAATTGGTGAGATGAGCTTCAGTCGACTTCATTTGCGACTTGTATTGGTGGCTGCCTGGTGCTAATTGCAGTCTTAACTGGCTTAGGCACTCTTCTTCCATTTTGCATATGGTGTTTGTGTCATTTGAAAGTGAAACAGATTAGACTGGGCAGATTATTTGAAGTCAGTATTTAATTGCTGTGTTCAAATAGCAAAGTTCCTTTATCAAAGAATAATATTCTGCCTTAATGTACTACTTGTATCAGTTGACAAAGTACAGAAGCTGCAACTTACATTTCATAAAACTCAAATGTTACAGCTTTCTTTTGCCTTATTACAAACAGTTAATGCCAGGTTTTTAGTTTGATGATACTGTACTCTTCTTGACAATTATAGGGCACAGTCATACACTCAATCTCACCAGGCCAGTTTTAAAGAGGGCTGTCATCTTATTTTTAAAAAAGTAAAAGTAATGTTTTAGATAAACAAGGAAACCTAAGACTAGTTTGGGAAAATGTATGCAGGCAGTGCCTAAGCTGGTGGTTAAAGCTATCTCTCAGCTGCATTTATCACTGAATTCTCTCTGGGATGGTGGGTGAATATGCACTTTGGCCGTCTTGTTTTTCATGGCTTGTATACTGTGATGATGTTATGGCTAGGGATGACACAGTACCAGAATTTTAATATTCAATGCCAATGCTAGTGAAACTTCAATTAGAACATGCATTTGATCAGTCACATCATTCTGCTCACAAAGCAGGGCATGAAGTTATTTATGAATTAACTTTGTAATGGGATAAAAGAGGTAATAACGAAAGCTTGTGTGTGTGTGTTTGGGGTTTTTATAAAAAAAAATAATGACCACAGTTCCCGTAGGCACATGCTGAAATTCTTGAAAGCAATTTCTAGATATGTTTTCTGAGTTTCTTTTAGACATGTGGTATTGTGTCATCACCACCGTGAGGTATTTTTATATGTATTTCTTATTCACGATTTCCTCAGGTATTATTGTGCCTTCTTGAGTAATTTGTCAACTTGTAGTCATGCATGAGTGCAGCAATGACCATCATTTGGTAATATCGATGCTGGGAAAAAAGTTAGAACAATTATGTTTTTGGAAAATTGGAATCGAGTGGTACCAAAAGTATTGGTTCTTTTGACATTTCTGATTATAACTGCTATGAAAGACCTGAACTGATGAAAAAGTTGATGAAAGAACTTTTGTACAATGATTTGCTTCTTTGCGGGTGGATCTTTATAACTGCTACTGGAATTTAGGAATGTGTACCTTTTAAGAGTGTGGCACATTATGGGGAATTGGGAAACTTCCTGCATAATTTGCTTCTGTACAGTACTAAATACAAACGATATTAAAAGGAAATGAATGACCGGATGCGTATACAGTATGTACCTGTGGTAATTTTAAGTAGGTTTTTGGACACAACTAAGTTTGAAGTAGACACTATTTTTATAAAACTATAGAACTGCAGATTTATATTTTGTGCATTTCTATATACGTCTTATAAGGTGTATTTTTTGGTGTGTTGCAAGTAGTTCTGTGTCTGCAACACCTTAGGCTTTAAGTTATATTAAATAAGCATTTATTTGAACTTAATAGATTCCTATTCTTTACGTGCACCACTTGAATCATTCATGTGACACAGTGTGGAATGAGTGTGGCATAAAAATCAGAAATTAAAATTAATTTTATATTGTTAGTACACCCTTAAAGTCATTTCTGAGTGCAAGTTTATTGGTTGTGCCTAGCTGGGATCTAGTGTGTGTGTTTTTTTGTTTTTTTTTATGGAATATGGCAACATATATTTTTATCAATTGTTTAATGGTTATAATGATTATTACAATTTTGCATAGTGCTAATATTGGTAATTAAAAATATATTAAAAAAAAAAACCAGAAAATTGAAATATACCAGTTTTTGTTTAATAACTGTAATAATAAGACACAATTAAATAAAGTAAGTTAAAAAATAAAAATAATTAAACACAAGAATTAATTTTCAATTAAAAATGTTGTTTCTCTACATAAAGATGAAATAAGAATTAAAATTTGACCATTATACATTACCTGAACTCACTCCTACTTTGAAATGCACTAACAGGTATTCTATAATATATTATAGCACACTCACACTTTTCTATTTCAGGGGAAATTCTAACTTACAGCTTTAATTAATCAAGTTGAAAAGGCATTTTGTTGCTGATGTTTACTTATCTTAGAAATCAAATCTAAAATTGCAGAATCAACATGAGTTCCTTTATTTTAATTTCCATGAAGCACTTTAAAATTATATCAACAATGAAAAGCTGAGCAAAAGAGCCAAATGTAGCTGCATTTTCAAAAGACATTCATTCTTTGCAATTAAGCAAGTTTGCAAAACCATGTTTTCTTTTTTTAAGCTGCTATTTTAATGAAACTAATACATGGTGTATAGGCAGTGTGAATATAGCAGACGTGCCCACTAATGGTGCCACACAGTGCTTGGTGTAAGAAGAAACTACTATCCCTCCTGGATAAGTCCAAGTACCTCCTATCTTTCTTCTCTGCATCTTTATCTGCAAAGAAATGCTTTTTTCCTAATTTAAATCGCATCTTCTGAAAGAAATGCTCACTGCCTCTCCTCTACCATCAATAAAGCCCGCCTGCTGCTGTAAAACCATTATCCTTCTGTCCTCGATTTTGCTTCTTTCTTCACTTCCATTGTCACCAACATCCAAAAAACCATCTGACCTCAAAAACATCATTTGATCCTCCTCTGTAAAGTTGTTATCATGAAGATACAAGACTAACATGCTTATAGCAGGTTTATAAGTAAAATACACATTTTGCTGTTAAACTAACAAGCCCATTGTTTACTAAGCAGCAATTTAAAATGTATCTTTTCTTTTCCAAAGTAAACTGCTTTTTTTTTTTTTTTTTTTTTTTTGGGGAAGTATGAGCAACACATTTTGGTGTTTACACACTCTGTACAGTGATAATGTCAAATGTAGCAGAGAACACTGTTTCTGCAGGAACACTTGTCCATAGGGTGAACAAAACTTGTTTTTCCAAGTTGGCCAGCACATTAGACGTATGAAGTCTCCACTATTTTAGTGGCTATTTATAACTAAAGAAACATTGTACTCACCAAATACAGGTCAAATTCCGTTACAATGAAGTGCCAGGGACCTAAATAATATTTTGTTGTAATGAAAATTTTGTTTCCCGGGTCCTCCCTGCGTGGAGTTAGCATGTTCTCCCCGTGTCTGCATAGGTTTCCTCCGGGTGCTCCTGTTTCCTCCCACAGTACAAAGACATTCAGGTTAGGTGGACTGGCGATCCTACATTGGCCCTAGTGTGTGCTTGGTGTGTGGGTGGGTGTGTGTATGTGTCCTGCGGTAGGTTGGTGCCCTGCCTGGGATTGGTTCCTTCCTTGCGCCCTGTGTTGGCTGGGATTGGCTCCAGCAGACCCCCGTGACCCTGTGTTAGGGTTCAGCGGGTTGGAAAATGGTAGTAGTGAGATTCTGTATTTGTCGCTATAGTGCTTTCTTTAACTTGCATTCAGGCATTTGCAGTCATTTCAATAGCTTCTTTCATGTTACTTTTCCTCATCTCCTGTCTACAGTTATGCTGATGAGAATTTTTCTCCACATTTCCTTGTGATAATACACTTTCAGGGTACGAATGATGCCCAAATCCAATGGCTGAAGCACTGCCATGCAATTGGGTGGAAGGAACTCAACACAAACATTGTCTAAATGTGGAAACATGCTGTTGGCAGCACAGTTATCAATCAGAGGTAGAATCTTCCTTTTCTTCTTCATCATATTGTGAGGTTTCTGAACTCTTTTGGCGACCACCCCCAAACAGGATGACACACCAAAGTGTGGTCTGAAACACAATTGCTGCGTCTGTAGAAGATTACTTGTCCATTGCTGAGGCAACTGTAGGCTTACAGCGCTGTATCAGAGCACCACAGAAGCAAATTCGAGCCGATCGTGGTCGCGCTATAAGCGCCTGTCATCAATGGACGATGCAGGGAACATTATAAATGTAGGGAACAGTATTACATGGCCACACCCTGCCTGATCGCTCTGTGTGTGTGTATAGGAGAGTGGTAGAGCCCCGCTACAATAAACAAGCATGTTAAATAAAGCTGGTTTTACTAAAGTACTGAGACTCTGCCTCATGTTTTGGGGTGCAAGACAGTGACTCGCGTGTCACGATATCCTTGTCAAGTTGTTGCAGCCAGTTTCCAAAAATGTCTTGAGTCATCTAAGCTCGCTGGTTTGCTTTATACTTGCATGGAAGGAATGTAACACGCTTAAAACACAGAGGATTGGTCGGTCGACTTGCCAGTGATGAGAGGAATAACTTTTTGTGGCTGCCATTTGAATTGCAGCAAAGTAGAGCTGTCCACTTTTGTTTAGATTTTTTTCCTCCTCGGCATGGATCACCTTTGAGTGCTAAAGTGCAATACGGTAGCAACTGGTAGAAGATTCTAGTCTCATCAGCATTGTAGATGTCTTCAGGCTCATAAGCTGAAATGATTTTCTTGATTTCACCTGCACGCCATTAGTTTGCCTTTTCAATTGGAACTGCAGATTCTTCTCCACAGATTGCTTTGGCTGCAATTCCAAAACGGCCCCGAAAGCGAATTGGCCAACCCCAGTTTGCAGTAAAATCTTTGTGGCCCAAGGAGATACAGTTTCTTTGCTTTTTCTTGAATGAGTGGCCCGCTAATAGGAATGTTTCTTAAACAAGCATCACTGAACAACTTCAAAACTGCTTTTTCAATGTCTTCAAATGCAACAGTTTGCCTATTTTTGTTCTGCGGCCCAAGATTTTTCTTCTATTTTTGCTCCTTCTTTGAAGAAGGTTGACAGTGTTGATGATGAAATTCAGAATTCACTGGCAATGTCTTTTTTTCTTTTTGCTGGAATCGAGTGCCGCAAAAATTTCAAGTTCTTTTTTTCTAATGGGAGCTGTTGTCATTTTTTTTTTTTTCGTGTCTTCCATTTCTGTGGATGTTTTTTCAATTGTTGACGAGTAATAAGCAAAAGGTATCACTGAAAACCACAGAAAACAATCACAGGAAAAAACAGTAGGAGGAAAGTTTTAAGAAAGAAAAAATGTACAGTGTTTCTGTTCAGAGATCATTGTGCACAATTGAGCTGCGACCACAGAACTGAATTGCTCTGTGGATGATTCATTCTCTTGTCTGCTCTGTGGATGATTCATTCAGGCATTTCAAGGTCTTTTGGGCACTTCGTTGTAATGAAAGTATCTGCTGATTGTATTTTGTAGTAACGAGATTTTTATAGACTGTCTTATGGGGAAACTGTTGAGACCGTAAAAATACTTTGTTGTAATGATATTCGTTGTAACAGATTTGACCTGTACTATGTTATATGCATTTTACTCATGACATTGTTTTTAAAAGCATTTGAAAAGTAAAAAAAAAAGTTATAGTAATAAAAAATAACGCACTCAAAGTACAAGGGACCCTGAATTTTTAATTACACCTGGAACTGGTTTTATATCTTTTGTAATGTGTTTAGCAGATTCAATGTCAGTGTTTCACAGCCTTC
Source organism: Erpetoichthys calabaricus (assembly GCF_900747795.2). NCBI lineage: Eukaryota > Metazoa > Chordata > Cladistia > Polypteriformes > Polypteridae > Erpetoichthys > Erpetoichthys calabaricus. The sequence continues at coordinate 94,967,513 of NC_041395.2, forward strand.
ATGCTGGTAAAACAGATAGGTGTGTAGGCCAGATTGCTGAAAAAAAAATGTTTTCTTTGTGTCATGTGCCGCCCACATCCTAATTTATTGGTGGTAGATGCAGTCAGCAGCTCAAGTGATGCCATTACCTTCTTTGGTCATCAGCAGAAGCTTAAAAAAAATGGAAAGATAGAACTTTATTTGTCCCTTTGGGGATATTTGGCATTTTACTGAAGCTCTTTAAATAAATAAGTTCAGAAAAAAAAGAAAGTGTGAAATATAGAGCTTATGTAAAAATGGCTGCTGCTTCCACAGCACTCTTTATAGCTTCTTTCCAGTTACACCTCAAAGGTGTGTTATCTTGATGGAACATGTAAATACCACAACAGGACCGACCTGCCTGTAGTTATAGTTGAGGGAAGAAGCTGGCTGGTGTGCTCTGCAAGCTAAACTTTTTTTTGAAGAAAAAAATGTAAAATATGCATGTGCCAAAATGGATTAAAAATATAATGTAAAACCTGATCTAGATATCAGAATATATTTGACTGTTTTTTGTTTTTTTTTTTAATTTTAAGTTTTAATGTTTTATATTTGCAGTTACTGTTTTTCATTAAAGTTAAATCAGAATACAGAATTTTTAATTATTTAGTCATACAATATTAGTTGGATTAAGTGGGCTAGAAGATGACAACGACATGACATTTTCAGAATTAACTGTATGTGATGTCAAACTTATATCCTTTTTATTATTGTTTGCACTGCACAAATCTTAAAAATAATATGTTCTAGTACAGCATGTCTATATCTTGATAATTCTCACAATATACAATACATATGTTATGTGTAATTGTGTAGGATTTGTATCTTAACAGGATTCCGCATGTTGTGATTGAACAATATATAATTCTTAATTGTTAAAATTGTTTATTCAAATACTCAAAAAGATTTAATTAAACATGATCAAACTAAATATTTTCCAGCATGTTTGTGGATAGTATCCGGTACATACCAATATATATTAACATATCCTTCCATAACAAGTGGATACTGTTCTATCTTTGTTCATTTGGAATACAAATGTTAAAAAATTAATCATGTTGCGATCGAAAGCAGGAGGTGACATGGTATTTCCCAGCTTTTGATTCTATTACTGAGTCACAGTAACCCATGCTATTAAATTACAGGATAATTTAGCCACTTGCTTAGCTATGAAGTGGAAATCCTGTATAATGCATTTTTGATAGGCTTCTATGACATTTTTGTCAATTTTTTCAAGTTTCTAGCATACTTAATCCTTGTCACATTGCATCAATACTGTATCTTTGGCTTTTAGTGTGGTTTGAAAGGCGAATATAAACTCTTGCTAACTGGCATGTGTATTACTTCCATCCTTGTGAGTTAAAATCTCATGTTGCTACAGACAGTTGCAAACTGTTGGTGTTAATAAAAGTTAAATGATACACTTGTCTTCAATAAAGTCAAGTTTACTTGCATCAGTATTACCAGTAACATCACAAAGCATTCATTACTTCCTAAAAAGAAGAACATGTAAACCTTACTTAGTCACTTAACAGTTTTGCTCATGAGCAAAAATATATTTTAAAATTAAAGTGTTTCTTTTTCTAATTATAATTATAATTTTTGTGCATTATGCCTTTCATAATGCACTGTGTGTTCTCCTAGGAGGAAAGATTTTAAAAGATTTTTTTGGAATGTGAATTAAGATTATGTAGTGCTGGGCAGTATGACCAAAATTCTATATTACGGTATTTTTCAAAATTATACCGGCTTCACGGTATTGGATGGTATTTTTTTCCCATGCAGGAGTGGATGTTAACCACATTTTCCACTGCAATTACTGGCTAAGAATAACCTATTCCACTGTCATGAGAATTGTACATTGTACAAAAACATTTTAATGTGCACACAAGTATTAATACAGGTTTGCATGGCCCCATAAAGTGATAGTTTTCAAGGGGGCGGCACTAATGAAGAGAAGGAATCACATTGCATGACAGATGCAGTCAAAATATAAAGTCTTTTTATTGAACAACTAGACAAAGAGCCCATTTCGACAACGTAAGTGTATGAAGAACAAATGATAAGTAACGTAAGAAGTTGTTTTATAATGATTGTAGTCCGCTTTACTCATTACTGTACAGGCTTGTACTCTTAGTTGATGAATTTTCCAGGCCTATAGTATAATATTGAATGATGAATGTTCCAGTACAATATGGAATAGTAATAAGTAGAAGCACCACAAACCTGATGTAGGTGTATTGAATGAATGCATAATTGAATCAGAATGCGTAATTAGGCTTCGAGCTGTAGTCGAAATCGCCTTTTAAGGCCTCTAGAGCTTTAATTGAAGTCACCTTTCTCTTTGAATTTTTGCGGCCTTAAATCCGCCGCCTGCCGCGATGTTGGGGTTGGATGTCGGTCTCGTAAGGTTTTTCGGTCAGCTGCACAGAAGGCGACTGCGCATTCGGCTTTGGGTGTGCGCAGAAGGCGACTGCGCATTCGGCTTCGGACGGACGTGAGTGAGTGAGGAGGCAGGCGAATTATGTATTAAGATGTTTGCAAACAACTTAAACTAAAATTTTGACAACATATTTTCAACCATCCAAAGAGGCATTTAGACTTAGTAAAATATCCAGAGGTGCTTGTCAAAAGTTGTATTGCACTGAACATGTCTTAGAAAAGGAATAAATAGTAAATATTTTTTGTAAACCAACTACACTTTGTTAATATTAACAATCTCTGTCCACTGACATGTTAAAGTGACTTTTTAAACAACTTTACCATCATTAAACTGTATAATATTTTAACTAATAAATTATAACAATAAAATAAATTATAGTGCAACTTCCAGTAATAATACTATTACTTCGAAGACTTCAAGCCCAGGTGCATTGCACAGTATTCACCAAATAAAAATAAAATAAAACAAAACAAGTACCAACTTGGTGATGACATCTTTACCAACTGAACCATCATTAAGGCAAACTGCATTAATATGGACCTTGCTTCAAGCTAAGCTATATACATAAATAATAAAACTGCAACTTGCATTTATAATGCTATTTGTGGTACAGCCCTACGAAATCGTATTAGGGCCACGGTGAAGAAAAAAAAATATGGACACAGTGAAGGAAAAAAAAATATATGTCGAGATTAAAGTTGACATTTCCACTTTATTCTCGTAGTTTATTTTGTCATTAAAGTAGAATGTCGTAAACTAAATTTCATCCTAAAATCAATGTTTAATTCACTAGATTTTCTCAAACCCCGTCATAAGTTATGTAGCACATTAAATGCTTTGTGTTGTGTTCCCCGACCCAGTTGTTAATCGCTACGCTCTTCTTAAACTGACTTCCTCTTGCACTAAGAGGCAGCGATCGCTGTACAGAATACATTAACTTCATGGTATTCCTGCTCTCTGAAAATGTAGAATGCTAAGATAATTTTTCATTATTAAATGCATTAAAACAGGTATTAAACATGCACGGTAGTTTGGCGCTAGTGCTGCTCCCTCGCAGTAAGAGGTCCCCAGGTGTACGTTCAGTGTAGAGAACTTTATGGCAGGTGTGACGAGGTTCCAAAAAACTGAATGTATGAATGAGTATCGCACAAATTTAACTTAAATATTGTGTAAATGTTGGGTTCGTGATCTGGTGGTCGAAGACACGAACACAGAATTCAATGGACGTTCTTCTGAGCGGGCTTTCTGTATTGCATGCATGCTGTCTCTTTCTGATGTATTAAACCCCCAGTCCCTATCCTTCCTTTTTCTTTCTCCACATAACCAATCGCCACACGATAAACGTCCTTGTGAAATTAAAACTAGTTATAAACTTAGACCACGGAGTGTTCAGAACTTTAAAAAAATAAATCTTTGTTATACATGTTTAATTATGCCATCCATTCAGGGTTGCGCCCATCCCAGCAAGCATTGTGTGCAAGGCAGGAGGAAATCCTGAACGTGGAGCCAGCACATCGCAGGGTGAATATGAGCAATACATACACTAGCAGGGTTAATATAGCATAAGAAAACCCGCTATCCTACATGACTTTGAAAGGAAACTGAAGCACACCGAGTAAACCCACCAGAAAAACATGCAAATTCAAAGCCGGGAACACCCGGGACCCCATTGCTGCTAGGCAGCAGTGCAAACTCCACACCACCGTGCCCCCACATGATTAATACATGCTTTAATGCATTTCATTATGAAAATTATATCAAGTATTTATCTTAGCATTCTAAATGTTCAGGGAGCAGGAATATCATGAAATTAATGTATTCTGTGTGCTGTCTGCGCCTGCTCTTAGTGCAAGAGGAAGTCAGTTTAAGAAGCACATAGCAATTAACATGGCTCCGGGAACACAACACAAAGCATTTAATGTGCTACATAACTTATGACAGGGTTTGAGAAAATGTGTAAATTACATATTCATTTTAAGATGAAGTTTAGTTTACGATTTTCTACTTTAATAACAAATTATGAGAATAAAGTCAACATGTCGACTTTAATCTCAATAAACAGCGAGAATAAAGTAGGAATGTCGACTTTATTCTCGTCATAAGCGTCGAGATTAAAGTGGAAATGTCGAGAATTAAGTCAACATGTCATCACACTATTACACAGTACCCAGGTACATTACGCAGTATTGAAAAAAATACAACTTGGCTTGCAGTATTATCCAGTTGTATAGAAACAGTATAGTATAGAAACAGTGTTCACACATTTGAAACATAATGGTCCACATCTGACCTTTTAAATACAAAGTATCTCCAGACAACAGACGTGACTCCTTTTTCCGGCAAAAGTTCTTCTGTGTCATCATGTTCAACTTTATCGTCTGCTACAGCATCAGTTTAGGAATGTTCTCTGTCCATTTTCACTGCGCAATACCTCCACTAACGCATGTACTTCGTTATATGCACGTTTAGCGGTGTAGCAGTGAAAAAGAGCCCCCGCGCAACACCTCCACTAACGCATGTACTCCATTGCATGTGTTTAGCAGTGTAGCAGTGAAAAAGGTCCCCTTCAACGTTTGGAACGTGGCGCAGCGGGGAACTGTTTTTTAGGCAGTTTAAACCGGTTTTGCGGTATAAGAAAAATCAGTATCATAACAAAAATAAAAAACGGTTTTCGGTATGAACCGGTGTACCGCCCAGCACTATATCTAAATTGGTGGCAAAAACAGATTTAATTTTTCTTTAGATTTTTACTTAATTCATGTCAGTTATTTGTGGTAATAACACTGTTTAACTTTATAATTTATTTTTAAAGCTTACAGAATGGTGGACAAGAATATATATATCGTTCAGGGTGAAATCTCTGTTGTAGTTGGTGCAATTAAAAGAACTTCAAGATGGAGCACCCATACTCCTTTGGTAAGAACAGTTCCAATTCTAACGTTTTGATGAATGTACTTGAATTAATTATAGTGAAAAAGTATGTTATATAATATTTAATGTTATTAAATAATACCCATAGACTGATTAGTAGATTTCTTTGAATATGTTATTGTCTGAATAATGCCAGTACAATATTCATTTAATATACAGTAGTTACAATTGCTAAGATTTTCAGATAATGCTTAGACCTTCTCTTTAAAAACACACAAACTGAAATACAATCAAGCCAACTTAATTTCAGTTCACAGTCCTCAGTTTTAATCCCTGCTTAATGTCAGAGATTTTTTTTTCTATGCCAGATATCTTCCATTGTAAATTTTTAAAATGAACTCCACTTAATGTCACCCATGAAAAGTTACAAATTGGTTAATATCACGTAAACAAAGTTTTTCTAAAGTGAATGCATATATTGATTGTATCATGTTTTAACACTTAAAGCTGTGATGAGCAATTTGTACTGCTTGAACTTTGTATTCATTTCACTGTTATTTTTCTCGTAACCTTTTTACCTTTACTTCTTCATCCATTGGCAATTTCTGTATTTTTTTTAATTTAAATTATATGCTATTTTATTTATTTTGCTCTTTGTCTTGTATTGGTTTAGTTTTGTTTTTATATTGGGAATTAAATTTTTTAGTGAATTTTATCTACTTTTTGTTCATGGTTGTAGTGGAATAACTTTTAAATATGGTTTATGAATATCATAATTGTAATCTTTTTTTTTTTTTTTCCTCAAACTCCCTTGTTTTTGTTCTTTTCTTTGGAAATTAATTTCTCATTTTACAATTGGGTTATTTTTAAATATAAGTGCAGACGTGTCTGCTAATTCAGTTGAATTACACAGGGCAAGGAATGTGGAACCCTTTATGCATGCAGCTCTGTGGTATATTTGACTAGTAATTCTAAAACAGTGCAGCTCATTCTCTAAAGGTGCAGCAATTATAGGACCCATAGAGGCAAAAAAACTGTACATTGATCTATGGTATTTAAAATATGTTTACTGTCTGTGTCCTCATTTTTCTTTAATTTTATGAAATATTTTGATACTCTTTCAGCTTCTCAGGGACACCCTACCTTTTTGACAACACTGAGTAAACTTTCAATCAGCAGGAGTCATTTATAGAAATGCTGCATTCATAACAGAGATCCATGGCACTGTTGTAATGCACTGAAATAATGTATTTTTTTTTGTTAATGCAAATCCTCCTAATTTTAGGGTGTCTGATCTTCATTGAGTGAAATTTAGTGTTTGCAGTTAATAATTGGCATCCCATTGTAACAGTGTTGCAACAGCTCTTCTGTTTTATTGTCTTGTTGCATCTGTCTCTCTTCTGAAAATGTTTGCTTATTTGAATGAATTTGCATGTCTTAATTTATGTGCTGGTTTTTTATATATATATATATATATATAGATATAGATATAGATATAGATATAGATATAGATATAGATATAGATATATAGATATATATATAGATATACAGTAATCCCTCACCTATCGCGGGGGTTACGTTCCAGAGCCCCCTGCGATAGGTGAAAATCCGCGAAGTAGCGACCTACATTTATTTTATTATTTATACATATTTTAAGGCTTTATAAACCCTTCCCACACTCTTATAAACCTTTCTCACTCTCTTGTTAACCTTTCCCACACTCTTATAAACACTTCCTATGCTCTTAAACACTTTCTACATTCTTAAACACCTCAGACCAACACTGCACACTGCGATTAGACGTCAATGTGTCTGCACTCGCTTTGTGAAGGGGGGCAGCTGAACTCACGCTGAGCAGAAATGGACTTTGTGCTGCTTCTGCCAAAATGCCTGCTTGTTGCTCTGCGCATTCGGAAGGAGGAGTGTGTGTGTGTGTGTGTGTGTGTGAGAGCTGAACGCACCTTCGCTCAAACCCCCCCTCCCCGGAAGCGCAGTACGCTCCTGCCACTTCGCATTGTCAAGGGGGTGGGGAGCTGAATGAACGCTAAGGAGAAGTGGACTTTGTGCTGGCTTTGTGCTGCTTGTCGCTCTGCGTGTCAATAATTTTAAGCCTGTACATCACCAATTTTCCTGTCTCACTGTCTTGTCTTGCATGAAGTTAAAATGTTTTATAATAGTGAGATGTTACTCATATCCTTAGCCCGACATCCACATATCATATGTGTTAACAAAGTGTGTCTTATAAGTTTACATGTGTTTAAAGCATGTGGGATGGGTATTTTAAGGCTTAAACTATAAAAATGTTTATTTATATGGTCTTTCTATATCGCAGATTTTCTCCTGTTGCTGATGGGTCTGGAACATAACTTCCGCGATAGTCGGGCAATCACTTGTATTTAAAAACCCGCGAAGTCGTGAATCCGCGAAAAGTGAACCGCGAAGTAGCGAGGGATTACTGTGTATATATATATATATATACATACAGTGGAACCTCTAGATACGAGTTTAATTCGTTCCAGCACTGAGCTTGTATAGCGAATTTCTCGTATCTAGAACAAACTTCCCCATATATATAAATATATAAATATATATATAAATATATAAATATATATATAAATATATAAATATATAAATATATATATATATATATATAAATATATAAATATATAAATATATATATATACTAGCAAAATACCCGCGCTTCGCAGCGGAGAAGTAGTGTGTTAAAGAGGTTATGAAAAAGTAAAGGAAACATTTTAAAAATAACGTAACATGATTGTCAATGTAATTGTGTTGTCATTGTTATGAGTGTTGCTGTCATATATATATACATATACACATATATATATATATATATATATATATATATATATATATATATATATACACATATATATATATACACATATATATATATATACATATACACATATATATATATATATATATATATATATATATATGTGTCAGTGATATACCCAGGGTAGAGACTGACTGAGAGTTCAACAGTCATTACCAGATTGCGAACAGTAGTGGGGGAGGTTCTTCTTTTGCTGAATGTATCAAGGAGCTGCTTCTGGATATGATTTGTAACCCAGGTGTCTTGGGTTGTGGCTGGTGATGGCGATTCCTCCCAGCAAATATCCAGAGTGACACAGATATAGTAATAGTTGAATCTTCTTGATTAGTTTTTTATTTTTAAGAAGTTTATATTTTTTTAGTCACTAAGAAAAAATGACTGTGAATAAATATTTTATTGTAAGAGGTCCAACTTTTGCCATATCCTTCTCACGAAAAATGCAATTCTAGTAGTGTGGTTAATTTGCAATTTAAAATTTAGATCATAGTCCATAATCCGAGACCATGGTCCACAGCCGGAAAAGGGTGGAGCGCCCTCTCAGGGTTGGGAGCGAGATCCTGCCTCAAGTGGAGGAGTTCAAGTATCTTGGGGTCTTGTTCACGAGTGAGGGAAGAATGGAGCGTGAGATCGACAGGCGGATCGGTGCGGCGTCCGCAGTGATGCGGGCTCTGCATCGGTCTGTCGTGGTGAAAAAGGAGCTGAGCCATAAGGCAAAGCTCTCAATTTACCGGTCGATCTATGTTCCTACCCTCACCTATGGTCATGAGCTATGGGTAGTGACCGAAAGAACGAGATTGCGAATAAAAGCGGCTGAAATGAGTTTCCTCCGCAGGGTGTCTGGGCTCTCCCTTAAAGATAGGGTGAGAAGCTCAGTCATCCGGGAGGGGCTCAGAGTAGAGCCGCTGCTCCTCCGCATCGAGAGGAGTCAGATGAGGTGGCTCGGGCCTCCCTGGTGAGGTGTTCCGGGCACGTCCAACCGGGAGGAGGCCCCGGGGAAGACCCAGGACACGCTGGAGGGACTGGGAATGCCTCGGGATTCTCCCGGAAGAGCTAGAAGAAGTGGCCGGGGAGAGGGAAGTCTGGGTATCTCTGCTCAAGCTGCTGCCCCCGCGACCCGACCTCGGATAAGCGGAAGAGGATGGATGGATGGATGGATGGATAGTCCATAATTACACCTAAATTCTTTTACTTTTGTGTTGACTTTTAATGTACGTGATCAAGTTTCTTTTCTAATACCCTAATTATTTCCATTTTTACTAACAACTAAGATGTCTGTTTTTTCTTATTTATCTTGAGGAATTTACTATTCATCCATTAGAATATACAGGACAGACATTGGATCAGAGAGCTCAGAGCGTCAGGGTCGTCAGGCGCTATGGATAAGTAAAGTTGTGTGTCATCTGCATAGTTGTAGTTCAACTTGAGACAACCTGGCCTAATGGAACCATGTAGATTGAAAATAACAGTGGGCCCAGAATAGAGATGTCATGATGCCAGATCACACGCCAATGAAATTTTATGATACTGTATACCTAGTGCTGGGCGGTATACCGGTTCATACCGAAAACCGTTTTTTATTTTTTTTATGATATGGATTTTCTTATACCGCAACACCAGTTTAAATTGCCTAAACGACGTTCGGAACGTGGCGCAGCGGGAAACTGTTCAAGTAGGGACCTTTTTTACTGCTACACGGCTAAACACAGATTTGTTGCACTAGGGCTTTTTTTCACTGCTACACCACCAAATAGTGGGCGGTAGCATAGGTATGCTGCACGGTGAAAATGGACAGAGAGCCAAAAAAAAGCAGTCACATCTGTCGCCTGGAGATGCTTTAGTTTTAAAAGGTCAGATGTGTAAATACTGTTTCTATACTACTGGATAGTACTGCAAGCCAAGTTGTACTTGTTTTATTTGTTTTCAATACAGTGTAATGTACCTGGGTACTGTGTAATAGTGTGATGACATTTTGACTTTATTCTCGACATTTCCACTTTAATCTTGACGCTTATGACGAGAATATATTCTTTTGACTTTAGTTTACGATGTTCTACTTTAATGACAAATTACGAGAATAAACTTCATCATAAAATGAATATTTAATTTACTAGATTTTCTCAAACCCCATCATAAGTTATATAGCACACTAGCAAAATACCCGCGCTTCGCAGCGGAGAAGTAGTGTGTTAAAGAGGTTATGAAAAAAAAAGGAAACATTTTAAAAATAACGTAACATGATTGTCAATGTAATTGTGTTGTCATTGTTATAACTGTTGCTGTCTTTTATATATATATATATATATATATATATATATATATATATATATATATATATATATATATATTATATATATAATATACACACACACATAAACATTTATATACATATACATATATGTACATATCTACATATACACATCTACATATACAGTGGTGTGAAAAACTATTTGCCCCCTTCCTGATTTCTTATTGTTTTGCATGTTTGTCATACAAAATGTTTCTTATCATCAAACACATTTAACCATTAGTCAAATATAACACAAGTAAACACAAAATGCAGTTTTTAAATGATGGTGTTTATTATTTAGGGAGAAAAAAAATCCAAACCTACATGGCCCTGTGTGAAAAAGTAATTGCCCCCTTGTTAAAAAATAACCTAACTGTGGTGTATCACACCTGAGTTCAATTTCCGTAGCCACCCCCAGGCCTGATTACTGCCACACCTGTTTCAATCAAGAAATCACTTAAATAGGAGCTGCCTGACACAGAGAAGTAGACCAAAAGCACCTCAAAAGCTAGACATCATGCCAAGATCCAAAGAATTCAGGAACAAATGAGAACAGAAGTAATTGAGATCTATCAGTCTGGTAAAGGTTATAAAGCCATTTCTAAAGCCTTGGGACTCCAGCGAACCACAGTGAGAGCCATTATCCACAAATGGCAAAAACATGGAACAGTGGTGAACCTTCCCAGGAGTGGCCAGCCGACCAAAATTACCCCAAGAGCGCAGAGACGACTCATCCGAGAGGTCACAAAAGACCCCAGGACAACGTCTAAAGAACTGCAGGCCTCACTTGCCTTAATTAAGGTCTGTGTTCACGACTCCACCATAAGAAAGAGACTGGGCAAAAACGGCCTGCATGGCAGATTTCCAAGACGCAAACCACTGTTAAGCAAAAAGAACATTAGGGCTCGTCTCAATTTTGCTAAGAAACATCTCAATGATTGCCAAGACTTTTGGGAAAGTACCTTGTGGACTGATGAGTCAAAAGTTGAACTTTTTGGAAGGCAAATGTCCCGTTACATCTGGCGTAAAAGGAACACACCATTTCAGAAAAAGAACATCATACCAACAGTAAAATATGGTGGTGGTAGTGTGATGGTCTGGGGTTGTTTTGCTGCTTCAGGACCTGGAAGGCTTGCTGTGATAGATGGAACCATGAATTCTACTGTCTACCAAAAAATCCTGAAGGAGAATGTACGGCCATCTGTTCGTCAACTCAAGCTGAAGCGATCTTGGGTGCTGCAACAGGACAATGACCCAAAACACACCAGCAAATCCACCTCTGAATGGCTGAAGAAAAACAAAATGAAGACTTTGGAGTGGCCTAGTCAAAGTCCTGACCTGAATCCAATTGAGATGCTATGGCATGACCTAAAAAAGGCGGTTCATGCTAGAAAACCCTCAAATAAAGCTGAATTACAACAATTTTGCAAAGATGAGTGGGCCAAAATTCCTCCAGAGCGCTGTAAAAGACTCATTGCAAGTTATCGCAAACGCTTGATTGCAGTTATTGCTGCTAAGGGTGGCCCAACCAGTTATTAGGTTCAGGGGGCAATTACTTTTTCACACAGGGCCATGTAGGTTTGGATTTTTTTTTCTCCCTAAATAATAAAAACCATCATTTAAAAACTGCATATTGTGTTTACTTGTGTTATATTTGACTAATGGTTAAATGTGTTTGATGATCAGAAACATTTTGTGTGACAAACATGCAAAAGAATAAGAAATCAGGAAGGGGGCAAATAGTTTTTCACACCACTGTATATACACACATACATAAACACACACATAAGACTTACTGACTGAAACGGGCTTTCATTGACAATCATGTTATGTTATTTTTAAAATGTTTCCTTTTTTTTTCATAACCTCTTTAACACACTACTTCTCCGCTGCGAAGCGCGGGTATTTTGCTAGTATATATATATATATATATATATATATATATATATATATATATATATATATATACATATACACAAATGCATGCAGTTTTAATAACACAGAAATCAATATAAACATTAACATCATTATCATATGAGAATATGAAGTAATATATAAGAAGCACATTTCATATAAATATAAATTATTAAACAGTAAAATCTTCTTCTGTAATTTGCTACCGTGGCAATTTGTGTGTCTGTCCAGGATTTTAAATTACCTGTAGCTCGCAAACCGTTTCACCTATACACTTGAAATGTGGTACACATATAGTACGTCACGTCTACTATCCGCTTTATGGGTGATGATTGTTTTACTCTTTTTATGTTTATTTTATTTTATTGTAGAATCAACTCCTATCTGCGCACAGCAGGGCAGCCGTGGGCGGATGCGTATGGTGTATTCACTCCATGTTATCGTGCATTGCGCTGTCAGTGGTATTTTGATAAAAGAATTTGAACAACATATAACAACCGTATAAATTATTAAACAGTAAAACATTAACATTTAAGAAGTAAAGTTACATTAAGTACTACTGCAGTGCCTTCGGGTATACCTCATTTTTTGTTTGCCCATTACATGCTTAAATGTATACATTTTTTGTTGCACCTACCCGAGAACACACGACATATAACCGAGCGTGGGAGAAGCATGGATTTTAAACACGCGTTGAGTTGATCTGCTGGTCTCCCTCGTGGAATAACTGGTAATGTTTGACTAAAATCTACAGCGAGTAAAACGACATTACCTCCTATTTTTTTTGTTACGATCTCTGAGATCTTGCTTTTTTCGGTTCAAGGCTTCATAAGCTCTTTTATGTTGTATGGTGTACTTATCCCAAACCATCATCTTTGAATGTTGCAAGACTTTCGCCTTGGATGTAGATCGGGGTAATTACATTCATTGCATTCCTAGTCTGAATCACAATGTGATTGTATGGGTGGTTACCTGGCACTGTAGGGTTGCCACCCGTCCTTTAAAATACGGAATCATGCCGCGTTTGAGAATGAAATTGCGCGTCCCGTTTTGAATCAATACTGGACGGGATTTATCCCGTATTTTTTTTATAATTTTTTTTTTAAAGCAGCGTCTCATGCAAATCATCCCACGCATTTTATGAAGATGCCTCCTTTCCTACTTTTGATTGGGTAATACTTGATGTCATCGTTAGTTTGATTGGTCTTTTTAACTGTCCAGTGAGGAGGGCGTGTCTTTTAAGTAGAGTCTGCAAAGTGTTGGCACTGAGATGTGGCGTCAGCGCCATAGTTGAAGCCCCTAACGTTGCGGTCAGCAAGTCGGCTAACATCCGTCATGTGCCGTCTTTCAGTTGCGAGAAGCAGATCATAGAATGGTTGAAACTGTTGCCCCTAACGTTGCGCCACGGCGTGTGGTTCGTTTATACCTCGTGTCTTCTCATTAAACTTTTATCTCGCGAATATGTTATTGCAATCCGCAGCGGGAGCGTTTCTATAAACTTAATTTAAACTTACGTTTTACACCGTGCTTTGTTTCCCTTATGAACATGCTTGTATGCTTAACTCGCTCCGTTCTCAATTGTTTAATTAATTTTTTGCTCTTCGCTGTTTGCGGCTCTTCCTCCATTTCCCCCTACTTCGTTGTTTTATCTCGCGAATATGTTATTGCAATCCTTAACGGGAGCGTTTCAATAAACTGATTGAAAATAGTTTTGCATTTACCTTTTTAGTAAAAGGCGAGCTTTTAAGCCTGAGAAATCACCCCGTAAATGCACACGTTTAATTGCACATGTGTTAATATGTATGGTTACACAGTATTAAAAGACAGTGAACAACGTCAGTTATCTTTGTTCCCGCGTTTGATAAAAGGTGAGCTTTTAAGCCCGAGAAATCACCCCGTAAATGCACACGTTTAATTGCACATGTGTTAATATGTATGCTTACACAGTATTAAGACAGTCAAAAATTAATGTCATTTACCTTCGTTCCCGCGTGTAACTCGTGCTGTAAATGTCTTCCTTGTTTTTAGTTCACGTGATTATGTAGGAGGCGTGATGACGCGATACGTGACTCCGCCTCCTCCATTACAGTGTATGGACAAAAAATATGTTCCAGTTATGACCATTATGCTTTGAATTTCGAAATGAAACCTGCCTAACTTTTGTAAGTAAGCTGTAAGGAATGAGCCTGCCAAATTTCAGCCTTCCACCTACACGGGAAGTTGGAGAATTAGTGATGAGTCAGTCAGTCAGTCAGTCAGTCAGTCAGTGAGTGAGTCAGTCAGTGAGGGCTTTGCCTTTTATTATTATAGACTAGCAAAATACCCGCGCTTCGCAGCGGAGAAGTAGTGTGTTAAAGAGGTTATGAAAAAGTAAAGGAAACATTTTAAAAATAACGTAACATGATTGTCAATGTAATTGTGTTGTCATTGTTATGAGTGTTGCTGTCATATATATATACATATACACATATACACACATATACAGATATATTATATATACATATACACATATATTTTTTATATATATATTTTATATATATATATATATATATATATATATATATATATATATATATATATATATATAGAGAGAGAGATTGAGAGATTGTTTTTTAAGCACAAATCAATACGAACCCTTCGAGCTTTTAAGTATGCGAAGCACTGTGCACCATGTCGTTTCAGGAAGCAGCTGCACAAAAGATAGTAACGTGAAGATAATCTTTCAGCATTTTTAGACGAGCGTCCGTATCGTCTAGGTGTGCGAACAGCCCCTACGTCAGAATCAGAGAAAGCGCAAGAGAGAGAAAGAGAAAAGTAAGCTGGGTAGCTTCTCAGCCATCTGCCAATAGCGTCCCTTGTATGAAATCAACTGGGCAAACCAACTGAGGAAACATGTACCAGAAATTAAAAGACGCATTGTCCGCAGAAACCCGCGAAGCAGCGAAAAATCCGCGATATATATTTAAATATGCTTACATATAAAATCCGCGTTGGAGTGAAGCCGCGAAAGGCGAAGCGCGATATAGCGAGGGATTATTGTATAACGAAGATATTTTTAAAGTTCTGAACACTACGTGGGCTGGGGTTTTGGTAGCCTACGTCAGATAGAGACAGCATGCATGCAATAAAGATAGCCCGCGGAGTTTGCATGTTCTCCCTGTGTCTGCGTGGGTTTCCTCCCACAGTCCAAAGACATGCAGGTTAGGTGCATTGGTGATCCTAAATTGTCCCGTGTGTGTGTGTGTGTGTGTGTGTGTGTGTGTGTGTGTGTGTGCCCTGCGGTGGGCTGGCGCCATGCCCGGGATTTGTTCCTGCCTTGCACCCTGTGTTGGCTGGGATTGGATCCAGCAAACCCCCGTGACCCTGTGTTAGGATATAGCAGGTTGGATGATGGAAGAATGGATAATGGAGAGTAAATATGATGAGAAAAGGTTGGTACAGGTTGAATACCCATAATCTGAAATTCCATAATCCAAAATGCTCCAAAATCTGAAAACTTTCCAGTACTGAAATGATGCCACCTGGTTTTTTTTTTTTTTTTTTAAACTGCCGAGTGGATGTGAACAACATACGTGCAGATTCCGAGCATTGAGTGCCACAGAGCTCGGACACACGACTGACGACAGATTTTGAGGTCCCCTATGAAGTAGCGAGTGCCGCGAAGCACCATCACTTGATTGACTCTCAGGGTAACCCGTGAATCATTGTGATGTAGGACAGAGGCTGCGCTGTAGTTTCAGTATCCTGCACATGCAAAATGACAACACCTGCATGGCAGTTCAAAAGTTCTGCTTGGCACCCACAGGATGTCACAATTTTACAGCTAGGGTCAGATTTCTAAAACTGAAGGTTCTGTGGAAGGCATACACACATTTTGGTTCTTCAGTGCAAATACACAACATTGGCCCTCTTAAAAGGGAACTAAAATATAGTCTATAAATCGTATTTATCATACATTATATTAATGGCTTGGTGATATAAATTATATGCGCGAGTCATCAATTAGCTGCTTTCATTTGTAAAGGTGGACTCAAAAAATGTTATAAACCAATTAACAATACTGTATTGTGGTTTCTCATCAGTCAAATACATAGCTCAGTTCCATAGATAGTAGCATGACAGTGCACTACAGGACAATTTGCTGTATCCAGTATTACAGATGAATGCTGAAAATATCATTTTACAATGAAAAGAGAACATGCATTGAATTCTGTGTTCGTGTCTCCGACCAGCAGATCACAAACCCAACATTTACAAAATATTTAAGTTAAACCTATGCGATAGCCATTCATACATCCAGTTTTTTGGAGCCTCGTCACACCTGCTATAAAGTTCTCTACACTGAACATACACCTGGGGACCCCTTACTGCGAGGGAGCAGCACTACCGCCTCACTACCGTGCATGTGTAATACCTGCTTTAATGCATTTCATCATGAAAATGATATCAAGTATTTATCTTAGCATTCTAAATTTTCAGAAAGCAGGAATATCATGAAGTGAATGGATTCTGTATGGTGATCGCTTAAGAAGCGTAGTGATTAACCACTGGGTCGGGGAACGTAACGCAAAGCATTTAATGTGCTGCATTAATTTATGACGGGGTAAATTAAGTAATTGATTAAACATTGATTTTAGGAAGAAGTTTAGTTTACGACATTCTACTTTAATTATGAAGTAAACTATGAGAATAAAGTGGAAATGTCGACTTTAATCTCAACATAAACGGCTACAATAAAGTGGAAATATTGACTTTGTTCTCGACATATAGTTTGTTTTTTTCTTCCCAGTATAGCTTAACTTGAAGCAAGGTCCATATTAATGCAGTTTGCCTAAATGATGGTTCAGCTGGTAAAGATGTCATCACCAAGTTGCACTTGTTGTATTTTATTTTAATTTTGTGAATACTGTGTAATGCACCTGGGCTTGAAGTCTTGAAGTAATAGTGCAACTGTCAGTAATAATACTATTATTTATTTTATTGTTATTATTTATTAGTTTAAATATTATGCTTTTTAATGATGATAAAGTTGTTTAAAAAGTCACTTTAACGTGTCAGTGGACAGAGATTGTTAACATTAACAGAAAGTGTAGTTGGTTTACAAAAAATATTTACTATTTATTCCTTTTCTAAGACATATTCGGTGCAATACAATTTTTGACAAGCACTTCTGGATATTTTACTAAGTCTAAATGCCTTTTTGTATGGTTGAAAATATGTTGTCAAAATTATAGTTTGTTTTTGCAAAATTTGTTCAATAAAAAGGTTCTATATTTTGACTGCATTTGTCATGCAATGTGATACCTTCTCCATTAGTGCCACCCCCTTGAAAACTATCACTTTATGGGGCAATGCAAAACTGTATTAATACTTGTGTGCACATTAAAATGTTTTTTTTGTACAATGTACAATACTCTTGACAGTGGAACAGGTTATTCTTAGCCAGTAATTGCAGTGGAAAATGTGGTTAACATCCACTCATGCATGGGGAAAAAAATACCGTCGAATACCGTGAAACCGGGATAATTTAGAAAAATACTGTGATATAGAATTTTGGTCATATCGCCCACCCCTATGTATACCTTTTGATTGCATGGCAAAAACAGAAATCCAATTCAATTGCTGTTTTATTGAAGTACCTTTATTGTTGAAGTGAACAATGTTATACCTTTTCTGCAGTACAGTATAAATATTGATAGTAACAACAGCTATAAAATACTGGTTATTCCTGTCAAATCCTTACGCAACTATTATTTAAGTAAACAAGTATTGGCATTCATAAACATCAAAGTACAATGCAAGGCTTGAACTTTAATGTGTGTCAAAGATATTAATCTATCCACTGTAACAACAGAATGGAGTGTTTATAATCTTAATCTTGTGGGAATTTCAGCCTAAGACTTTTAACGAATGAGATCATTATGAACTACCTGATTTATCTTACACTAGCCAACCTGCGGTGTAGCATACGCCGCATGATTATTTATTGATGGGTGAACACTTCCTGAACGACACAGTTGTTCAGATGGGGTGGGTTTGAGGATACGACTGTGAGTGAATGAAAAGATGGAACTCTGGAGAGAGCAACATACAATTGTCCGTTACTGAAAACTGGTTTTGGCAGATACAGGCATATAGTTTTGAAAGTTTGTCCCTGTGCCTTATTAATTGTCATTGCAAAGGCCAATCTAACAGGAAATTGTCTGCGTGTAAAAGTAAAAGGCAAATTTGAATCTGATGGGGTCAGGGATATCCGGGGAATAAGGACAGTTTGTGAGGTAGGAGCTGCGATAGTTGTACACTCCAGTACAGTGGAACCTCGGGTCGAACTGTATGTAAATATGTATTTTTTTTAAAGTTTTTAAGCACAAATATAGTTAATTATACCATAGAATGCACAGCGTAATAGTAAACTAGTTTTAAGCACAGGGGAAAAAAATGAACATGTGAAAAATCTGTAATTTAATAAACCACCACGAAAAGTAACATTGCAACAATGCACGCTACGAACCGATCGCTGTAAACAGAAGTGAAAACAAAATCGAGCCCGGTGCATTCTTTAACTGCCTTCTCTGCCTTATGCGTCCAGTCCCCTCTCTCGCGCGCGCCTGTGTGTGTGTCTCTCTCTCTCTCTCTTGCGCCTGTGTGTGTGTGTCTCTCTCTCTCTTGCGCCTGTGTGTGTGTGTCTGTTGCGCCTGTGTGTGTGTGTGTGTGTCTCTCTCTCTTGTGCCTGTGTGTGTGTGTGTCTCTCTCTTGTGCCTGTGTGTGTGTCTCTCTCTCTTGTGCCTGTGTGTGTGTCTCTCTCTCTGTTGCGCCTGTGTGTGTGTGTCTCTCTCTCTCTCGTGCGCCTGTGTGTGTGTCTGTGTGTCTCTCGTGCGCGCGCCTGTGTGTGTGTGCGTGTGTGTCTTTCTCGCGCGCCTGTGTGTTTGTGTGTCTCTCTCGTGTGTTTGCGCGTGTGCGTGTCTCTCTCTCTCGCGCGCCTACACAGATGAAAGCAACTCAGGTGAGGAGTTGGGGGCGGGCACATGAGCAGGAAGTGTGCGTGCCTCGGGGACGAGGGTTAGAGTTGGCAGGTGGGGCTCTGTCGTGCGTGCGTGCGTGCGTATCCCATGGTCGGGTGACCTGGTGGATTATATATAGAAAAGCAGCCGGAACTGAAAAGAACAATGAAAAGTCAACGTGGTTCAGAGTTGCATGTGGACTGTAGCAGAGATGAAAGTGACTGAGGCGGTGTTTGGTGAGGTGCTACGTGCCTTGAGAGCGAGGGTGGACTCGGGAAGAGAGTTAGAGTTGGCGGGCAGGGCTCTGTCGTGTGTGCCATGGTCGGCTGCTTAGTGATTTGTTGGTGGGCGGGGCTCTGTCTTGCTTGCCATGGTCTGGTCTCTGTCTTACGTGCCATGGTCTGGTCTCTGTCTTACGTGCCATGGTCTGGTCTCTGTCTTACGTGCCATGGTCTGGTCTCTGTCTTACGTGCCATGGTCGGCAACGTCTTACGTGCCATGGTCGGCAACGTCTTACGTGCCATGGTCGGCAACGTCTTACGTGCCATGGTCGGCTCCGTCTTACGTGCCATGGTCGGCTCCGTCTTACGTGCCATGGTCGGCTCCGTCTTACGTGCCATGGTCGGCTCCGTCTTACGTGCCATGGTCGGCTCCGTCTTACGTGCCATGGTCGGCTCCGTCTTACGTGCCATGGTCGGCTCCGTCTTACGTGCCATGGTCGGCTCCGTCTTACGTGCCATGGTCGGCTCCGTCTTACGTGCCATGGTCGGCTCCGTCTTACGTGCCATGGTCGGCTGCTTAGTGAATTGTTGGTGGGTGGGGCTCTTGCTTGCCATGTCTTGCGTGTGTCTTGCTTGCCATGGACTTAGTGAATTATATATATAGATTCTAAAGATTCTCTGAACTGGAAAGTACTGCTTAAAATCCACACTAAATATAAAAATTCAAACATTATTATATACTGTATATTGTACTGTTTAATTAGTCAATTTCAAGATAATTCTGTGTATTTCCATTTAAACAAACTCTTTTTAGCAGTTTTTAATAACAACATTGTCTTAAAGTTTAGTTTATCAGTGAAGCATTCTGTTATGTTTGACACATTTGCTATTGAAATATATTATACCAGTAATGGCAGACTGCACGATAACGTGCAGTGAATACACTTGATTTGACCATTCCTAGTTTTCATCCTCTTTCTCTGTACGTTTAGCATTAGTTTGCTCAGAGGTTGATGCGCTTGCTGCTTCCTGAGCAGCTCTTCTTTTCTCCACCCTAGCGGCCCGCTTCATCTCTTCTTCCTTCGGCATCTTTTCGCATTAAAACTGATTAAGTCAGTTAAGTTTGTGTTGCAATTACTTAGTACATTTTTCTTCATTTTTCATAAGCTGGCACTTAAGTCTTTAATTTCCCTCAAGAATGATTTAAGATATGAAGAGGTAGGGGAAGTGACGTTGAAGGTGGTAGGGATGGGAACGGCGCCTGAACGCATGCACTGCACGGCCGCCCTGCTGCGTGCTGCCGAGAATTGATTCTACAATAAAATTAAAATAAAAAGAGGAATAACCTTGGAGGTCAATCATCACCCCGAAAGCGGATAGTAGACGTCACGTAGTATATTTGTATCAGATTTCAGGTCAATAGGTCAAATGGTTTGCTAGCTACAGGTGTGATGATGCAGGTTCAGCTCCGTGCTCCCATCCGCTGTTCGGGAGCCCTTGAACACAACATAGTCGGTAATGTTACCAATGAGCTAGACAGTGAGGCAATAACATTAGAGCAAGAGGTTGGTGCAAATGTGCAAAGTGCTTTTATTTACAAATGCAATAAAACAAAACAATGCGTCCAAATAAATAAGTGCAACAGTGCAGTGCTTCCAAAGTTCAATAAATAAATAATCCATTAAAACAAATGTGGCACATGGAGGTTAAAACAGAAAAACACAATCCTTTAAAACTGAGGTTAAAATGTTGTGCAGGAAGCAGTCTTTTAAAAACCAATGACAATGCCCGGTGCTTCTGTTAAACTAGCATCTCACCTGCTTCTCCCGTTAGGGCCCTGCAGCAGGCGACACGCTCTCTCTGCAGCTGACCTTCTCAATGTACTTCTGCTGCCAGTCGCCGTACCAATTCTTGGCTCCGGTCAGCCCCTCCTGACAGTGACTAAGGACTCCCCAACGACCAAGGCTCCCACGCTGGAGACACCATGTCCCAAGTCCAGACTCTCGCTGCCTTCCGTGGCCTTAAGCGGAGAGTCACCCATCTCCTGGTCACTCCCGTGCTTCATAAAAGCGACCACATCTATTACTTCCCTGGGTGTTGGCCAAACACCCAGGCTGTCTGCTCAGCTGCCGCAAGCCTGCTCTCGCTCGCTTTCCTGCACCGGCTTTCTCTCACTCGCTCCCTTCCTGTTTCCTTCTCTTTTCTTGTTCCCCGTTTAACTGTCTCGGACTTCTCTATATAATGTATGTGGCAGCTGTGGCAATCAACAGTTCCATCCATCCTCTTCCGCTTATCCGAGGTTGGGTCGCGGGGGCAGCAGCTTGAGCAGAGATACCCAGACTTCCCTCTCCCCGGCCACTTCTTCTAGCTCTTCCGGGAGAATCCCGAGGCATTCCCAGGCCAGCCGGGAGACATAGTCCCTCCAGCGTGTCCTGGGTCTTCCCCAAGGCCTCCTCCCGGTTGGACGTGCCCGGAACACCTCACCAGGGAGGCGTCCAGGAGGCATCCTGACCAGATGCCCAAGCCACCTCATCTGACTCCTCTCGATGCGGAGGAGCAGCGGCTCTACTCTGAGCCCCTCCCGGATGACTGAGCTTCTCACCCTATCTTTAAGGGAGAGCCCAGACACCCTGCGGAGGAAACTCATTTCAGCCACTTGTATTCGCGATCTCGTTCTTTTGGTCACTACCCATAGCTCATGACTATAGGTGAGGGTAGGAACATAGATCAACTGGTAAATTGAGAGCTTTGCCTTATGGCTCAGCTCCTTTTTCACCACAACAGACCGATGCAGAGCCCGCATCACTGCGGACGCTGCACCGATCCGCCTGTCGATCTCACACTCCATTCTTCCCTCACTTGTGAACAAGACCCTGAGATACTTGAACTCCTCCACTTGAGGCAGGATCTCACTCCCAACCCTGAGAGGGCACTTCACCCTTTGCCGGCTGAGGACCATGGTCTCGGATTTGGAGGTGCTGATTCCCATCCCAGCCGCTTCACATTCAGCTGCGAACTGATCTGGAGAGAGCTGAAGATCACTGCCTGATGAAGCAAACAGGACATCATCATCTGCAAAAAGCAGTGACCCAATTCTGAGTCCACCAAACTGGACCCCCAAAACACCCTGGCTGCGCCTAGAAATTCTGTCCATAAAAGTTATGAACAGAATCGGTGACAAAGGGCAGCCCTGGCAGAGATAAACTCTTACTGGAAACGGGTTTGACTTACTGCCGGCAATGCGGACCAAGCTCTGACACCGGTTGTACAGCGACCGAACAGCCCTTATCATGGGGTCCGGTACCCCATACTCCCGGAGCATCCCCCACAGGATTCCCCGAGGGACACGGTCGAACGCCTTTTCCAATTCCACAAAACAGATGTAGACTGGTTGGGCGAACTCCCATGCACCCTCCAGGACTCTGCTAAGGGTGTAGAGCTGGTCCACTGTTCTGCGACCAGGACGAAAACCACGCTGTTCCTCCTGAATCAGAGGTTCGACTATCCGACGGACCCTCCTCTCCAGAACCCCCGAATAGACTTTTCCAGGGAGGCTGAGGAGTGTGATCCCTCTGTAGTTGGAACACACCCTCCGATCCCCCTTCTTAAAGAGGGGGACCACAACCCCGGTCTGCCAATCCAGAGGCACTGTCCCTGATGTCCATGCGATGTTGCAGAGACGTGTCAACCAAGACAGCCCTACAACATCCAGAGCCTTGAGGAACTCCGGGCGTATCTCATCCACCCCCTGGGCCCTGCCACCAAGGAGTTTTCTGATAACCTCGGTGACCTCAGTCCCAGAGATGGGGGAGCCCACCTCCGAGTCCCCAGGCTCTGCTTCCTCATTGGAAGGCATGTTAGTGGGAAAAGGGAGGTCTTCGAAGTACTCCCCCCACCGACCCACAACGTCCTGAGTCAAGGTCAGCAGCGGACCATCCCCACCATATACAGTGTTGACACTGCACTGCTTCCCCCTCCTGAGACGCCGGATGGTGGACCAGAATCTCCTCGAAGCTGTCCGAAAGTCATTCTCCATGGCCTCCGCAAACTCCTCCCATGCCCGTGTTTTTGCCTCAGCAACCACCGAAGCCGCATTCCACTTGGCCTGCCGGTACCTATTAGCTGCCTCCAGAGTCCCACGGGACAAAAGGGACTGGTAGGACTCCTTCTTCAGCTTGACAGCATCCCTCACCGCCGGTGTCCACCAACGGGTTCGGGGATTGCCGCCACAACAGGCACCGACCACCTTACGGCCACAGCTCTGGCCAGCCGCCTGAACAATAGAGGCACGGAACATGGCCCATTCGGACTCAATGTCCCCCACCTCCCTCGGGACGTGGTCGAAGTTCTGCCGGAGGTGGGAGTTGAAGCTACTTCTGACAGGGGGCTCTGCCAGACGTTCCCAGCAGACCCTCACAACACGTTTGGGCCTACCAGGCCTGACTGGCATCCTCCCCCACCATCGAAGCCAACTCACCACCAGGTGGTGATCAGTTGACAGCTCTGCCCCTCTCTTCACCCGAGTGTCCAAGACATGTGGCCACAAGTCCGACAACACGACCACAAAGTCGGATCATCGAACTGAGGCCTAGGGTGTCCTGGTGCCAAATGCACATATGAACACCCCTATGCTTGAACATGGTGTTTGTTATGGACAATCCGTGACGAGCACAGAAGTCCAATAACAAAACACCACTCGGGTTCAGATCGGGGGGGCCATTCCTCCCAGTCACGCCCTTCCAGGTCACACTGTCACTGCCCACGTGAGCATTGATGTCTCCCAGCAGTACGAGGGAGTCCCCAGAAGGTATGCCCTCTGGCACCCCCTCCAGGGACTCCAGAAAGGGTGGGTACTCTGAACTGCTGTTCGGTGCATACGCACAAACAACAGTTAAGACCCATCCCCCTACCCAATCAACAGTTCCCGGGTACAGTTATGCTGCGGAC
Organism: Erpetoichthys calabaricus; assembly: GCF_900747795.2. Taxonomy (NCBI): domain Eukaryota; kingdom Metazoa; phylum Chordata; class Cladistia; order Polypteriformes; family Polypteridae; genus Erpetoichthys; species Erpetoichthys calabaricus. The sequence continues at coordinate 94,992,075 of NC_041395.2, forward strand.
TGTCCCTCACCTGTGCACTTAGGTGAGACACGCCCGCAGCACGAATCCACCCGGAAACCGCTTCAGCCACACTACCACGCCCCCTGGCAATGCCACGAGCGCGGTGATTATTTAAAACAAACTGGCCTTTGCTGGGAGAGCTGTGGACCCACAACACCACAACAGGTGGTATAAATCCTGGCCAGACAAACGAATAGCCACAATAGTGTATTATATAAGAAGATTTTCATCATTAGTTGGTTAAAAAATATTATCAATGAGTAACATTCAGTGTCGGAAATTGTGCTTTAATTTTTTTTTTTTTTTTTTCACTCATGTAAGACACTTTTTCTTTTGCTATTTTTTCAAGGTTTCTTAATTGAGTCAAGCCCAGATTAAGACTCTCACAGGCTCCTGGGTAACTAAATAAATATAGATTCTTAACAGAGAGTTGATCATACTTTTTAACATTGCAGCACACAGACACCTGATCATTTAATGCAGTGCTGTATTTTGTACATATGGCGTGCAATTACCCGATATTTTGATCTAACTTTCCCTCTTTTGTGATTTCATTATGTGAAACCTCAAATGTTTCATTGAGCACTTGATCTTGGAGGTGTTTGGGGTGGGTTCCTCCTTGGTGATTTAGTTGTGTGGGCACTGCCTCATTTCATTGCTAGGGTTTGATGAGAAGTCTGTCTGCCATCATGTCCCCTGGACTCACACCCAGAAAACTCTAATGGCAGATCTGACCCTGACAGGAGTGATCACACATTATTTGTTCTGCCTGTGTACAAATCCATCATTAGAAAATGACTTGGATTGTCATTACCTGTACTCATTAAATTTATTACTGTGCAACACCATTACTTTCTTCAATGTATCATTCAGTTACATTACTTACATGTTTTTACTTGCGGGTTATACTACTGATCATTAATTTGCCTTCAGAAGCGAAATTAATATTTTTATTTTATTAATTTTCATTGTAATCATTCCATACAAACAGATCAATTTATAACCCAACAAATTTGAAGACTAATCATATGCGCAAAGCATAGAATTATTCAACTCAAAATTATATATCGAGCCCATCTGTCTCGCTTAAAACTGTCCAAAATGTTTCCAGGGCAGGATCCAACCTGCGAACACTGCAACCAAGCCCCTGCCTCACTGGGTCACATGTTCTGGGCCTGCACTAAACTAACATCATTTTGGACAAAAATTTTTAAGTGCCTCTCAGACAGCCTTGGTATCATAATCCCTCCTAACCCATTAACAGCTGTGTTCGGTGTTCTTCCAGATGGACTTGAAGTAGAGAAGGACAAGCAAACTGTGATTGCATTCACTACACTTTTGGCACGCAGACTTATTTTGTTAAATTGGAAGAATCCTAATTCTCCTCTTATAAGTCAGTGGGAAACCAATGTTTTATATTATTTGAAATTGGAAAAAATCTAATTTTCAGTTAGAGGATTTGTACAACATTTTTTCAAAACATGGCAGGATTTAATCAATATTATTTTAGAATAAGAGAAATAACTATTATTGCATTTAACTCCCTTCTCCATCTCTTATTTACATAGATATTCACTTCTCCCTTTCTTTTGTTTAATGTTGCCTTATTAAAAAGCCTAAAGCAATTTTCCTTTAGCTAAGCTCTCCTTCTCAGGGGTGGGGTTTGATCAGAAGCGAAATTAGTGGTTGCCAAACATATTTTGTTTATCACCCCCTTTTAAAAAAAAAAAAAATGTATTTGCCCCAGTCCCCTCCTCCCCCCATCCAATCCCCCATAAAATCTACTTTCTATCTTTCCGCGCCCTGAGCGGCTCTACATGATAAGTATATGTAATAGAAAATAGTATGGAAATTGGATCAGACAGGTACAGAGACAAATTTGCATTTTATTCTGCATCTAGTAGAGATTTTTGAAATTTAGAAATAAGACCTTGAAACTGAAATTTTAAAATATATGATTTATTAAAAGTCAACAAATGAAGCATAATGTACGTAAACACAGAACAAATTGGAACTGAAAATTTAATTAAATTATTAAACATAGTAAATAACAATTTAGTAATATTGAAACAATCCTAATCATAAGGATGAGCCTGCAGTGATGCTACCAATTTATTGATATTCTGGCTGTGCATTTGTGAACAGCATTCTTAAATCACAGCGATCAAATATTTTCAGTCAGTTTCTTTTTTTAGTTTAAAGATTTGTGATCAAACTGGGCTGGCACCCTACCATCGCTGGAGCACCATCAGTAGCAATTAAGATATAAGTCAGGGGGATTTCTTTTACTTATAAAAACTCTTCCAATGCATGAAATATCAATTCTTCTTTAGGGTTAGTTAATAATTTTTTAACAAACAATAATTCTTGGCATCATGAATTTGTATAGAGAACTGGGTTGTTTTTAAATGATCACTTTTGAGACACTTAAGACAAACGAGAAACTGCGACAGGAGCTGCGTCAGGATAATAAAGACCTGGAAATGTGTCTATTTAATCATTTCAACGCGACCTTTAAAGGCATAGTGGCGAAATTAGAGGAACACATTGAATAAAATAGGTCTAAACTGAAAAAACTTGCCAATCAGCTGGATGACGTTAAGCAGGCATTCATGGCTCGAATTGAAACAGTGGAACAATTGGCATCTAACGCCGATGAAAAAGCTACAGCTGTGAATTCTGAATGCAAAAAACTCAGAGACAGACTTGCCGCCCTGGAAGATGGGCACAGAAGGAATAATATTAGAATCGAAGGTCTACTTGAGAACCGTGAAAGTACAAACCCAGTGAAATTTGTAGTAGAATTACTCTCTAAAATAATTGGAGATGACTTTAAATCAGATACCGAGATAGCAGCAGCTTATCGCATACGCAGATCAAATACCTTTAAACCTAGATCTTTTATTGTTCGCTTTGAGCGATTACGAAATAAGCTTGATGTGATGGCACTTCTCAGACACAAGCAAGAGATTATATTTGAAAATAATCTCATTCGTATTTTCCCTGACTTCTCACCTTCTACTGCTGCTAAACGTGCAGCCTTCTACAACATTAAACAGCTGTTACAGAAAGTCGATATCAAATATAGCCTCTTGTATCCCGCCAAACTGAAAGTGGATGTTCAAGGTCAATATTACATATTTTCCAGCAAGGAGGAAGCTGAAAAGTAATTAAGGAAGCTGATCCTGACACTCTTGTGAAAGACAACAGTGATAATAGTGAGGGGGGGGGGGGCTTGTTTTGTTTTGGCTGTGCGCTGTCTCTCGGTATGTCAGAGGACCGGGACATTGTGAAGTGGGGTCTAGCCTCACATGGGGAGGCAAAATGGGGGGGGTGGAGGGATATGGGAGGGAGAGAAAGAGAGAAGGCTATATCTAATCTATCCTTTTAATCCTTATAATTATAACTATCAACGCAACAATAGGCTGTATGGCAATAACTCGTTCGGAAATTGGAAATTAAGATTAAAACTGCCTCACTACCAGATAAGACTATAAAGTGACATCAAAAATTCAGAATCAATGTCTCCATGATGGGACAGTTAACTTTGTGAACTGGAATGTTAAAGGCCTGAATCACGAATTAAAGAGAAAGAAAGTATGCTCTCACTTAACAGGCTTAAACGCTAAAATAGTATTTTTACAGGAGACCCACTTACTAAGCAAGGATCAGTTCCGGCTGCAAAAAGACTGGACTGGCCAAATGTTCCATTCTAGCTTTACAAAGAAAACTAGAGGTGTTGGAATTCTCATACATATAACTGTCTCATTTGTAGCATCAATATGTAGTATCGGATCCTGAAGGGAGATATGTGATGGTCATGGGCAACTTATTTAACTGTGAAATGATTTTGATAAATGTTTATGCACCCAATGTCGATAAGGAATTCATGCAAAATCTATTCGCATCCGTTCCCAATGTGAACACTCATAAAATTATAATAGCTGGTGACTTTAATTGTGTTTTAAATCCACTCTTAGATAGGACTCCTGTCACAGGGGGACGACATCTTAACACTGCAAAGACAATTACACAGTTTGTAACTGACCACAACTTATCAGACTCCTGGAGGTTTCTAAACCCAAACTCAAGAACATATTTGTTCTACTCACCAGTGCATCATAGCTACTCAAGAATCGATTATTTCTTTATAGATAATAATTTATTGCCTACAATTAAATCTTGCAAATATGACACAATTGTTATCTCCGACCATGCACCTCTGGTCTTGGAGCTAAAATCATTATGCCCCTCACACTCACCTCGCAGATAGCGTCTTAACCCACTTCTATTAGCAGATGAGAACTGTACAGAATTTATATCCAAACAAATCAGTTTCTTCCTAGAGACAAACACACCCTCAGAGGTTTCTGCAGGAACACTCTGGGAAACTCTAAAGGCCTTCTTAAGAGGGCAGATTATTTCATATCTTTCCCACAGAAATAAATTAGAAACCAAGAAAGTGTCAGAGCTAAGAAGCAATATCCATATTACTAACCGAGAATGGTAAACCGGATGGCATGGACGCAGGTTTACTAACTAAACCGGATGGCATGGACGCAGGTACACGGCGATGGGACCATGAGACGTACTGCGCAGGCGCGTACAGCGCACGTCTCATAAACCGCAATCGAAGTCGTATCCACCGCGAACGAAGGACTCGCGGCCCAAAAACGAAACAACTCAACGGACGTGAATGAGAAATGAAGCAACAAGGCGCCCATAGCTAACGACTACCAACACAGCCACGCCAAAAAGAGGATTCTGCGCTGCAGCCCGGATTCAAACGGAAGAGGCTACGGCGGCCCCACAGGTCCACAAAGATGGTACGAAAGGCGCAGGCCTCACTGCCATATTGTGGGTGGCACTACTACGGAAGGCGCAGGCGTCACCGCCATATTGTGCGTGGCACTACTGCAGAGTGAAGTGAGGAGTAATGTGCTGCATGGGATTGTACAAACCGCTGAACGCTTTACACCGAATTCAAACACAATACAGCTCAACGATACAAACACGAGCTCACCTGGATAAGATCAATGAACGCAGGCGCCTACAACGCGCGTCTGAAACTGCGGAAGCACAGCAGATACGGGTTCAAAATGAACGAGCTCGACTGACGGATATACAAACACGAGCCCGGCTGGATAAAATCAATGTACGCAGGCGCCTGCAACGCGCGTCCAAGACGAACGAGCTCATCATATAAGAGCTCACCCATCAAAAAACACTCAGTCATGTGGTACACACAGATCATGTGCTCTCAGCACATATAAAGTGTATAAGGACAATACGGAGAATAGAGACCCAAAGGCGTTGCAGAGAAAAAAAGGCAGATAAGATATGAAAGCAGTGGAATTCGAAAGGCTCCAACAAACGATGGCGCGATACACATGCAGAGAAAGGTACAGAATATGAAAGCAGTTAAATCCACAAGTATTGTAGCGTCCCAGCCAGGTTAAGGGCCTTTTGGTTTTAAGTGACTGTTAGGTCCGATTGAGAGAGGACGGAGTTCAGCACGGAAGACTGATAGCGGGGTATTGATTGATGCGGTAAGGGGGGACGTTGGAGAGGGTGCTAGAAAGTTGTGTTTGGAGTTAGGAAGTCGGCGATTGTTCAAGTAAAACTTTTGTGACATTTTATCATATAAGTCGCTACAGTATCAAAGAACAGATAGAAAAGATCGCATTACCGCAAACAAAAGGTGATTAATCATCAGAAACAAGGGTAATTGAAAAAATAGCAGGACAAATTGAGGTCCGAAATAAAAGGCAAAGAGTAAACAACAAAGTCTTTTCGCATTTGCATAATTCAATGCACAAAACGTGGATTTACACAATAATGGACCATACGCTATGAGAATCTGTAGTCCCGGAACAGTTAAAACAACAAGAAGTTAAATTTCAAAGAATACACAATTCAGTCAGGTGTATATTGATGATCACGGAGAAGCGATGCAACTTTTACCCAACGCCGGGGGTAGGCGAACGAAGCGAGCAGGGGGCGGAGCCCCCTTGTTACTAGAATAGATGAAGAACAAGCCAGGCGTCCAAGTGAGGCTTTTCATAGGAAAAGGCAGGCTCTGTATACAGAACTCAACTTCTTGACAACTAAAGAAACTGAGCAACTTATTTATAAATCAAGACATCATTACTATGAACACGGAGAGAAAGCTAATAGATAGATAATAAGCTTTTAGCTCAACAAATCCACAAGCAAGAAGTTCGCCAGGGGTGGGGTTTGATTTGTTTTCAATCCTATTTTTTGTAAAAATTGATCTATTTGTACAGAATGATTGCAATTAAAATTAATAAAAAATATAGCTTGTATGTTTGCTGCCCAGTAATAAAACTGAAAGTTAGGTAGAGCCATGCCACCTTCTGCCTTAGGTCTTTTCTGCTAGTCTTGAAGGCTTCATAGATTTATTTGAAAAAACGTTTTGGCAAAACATGCACATTGCTAATGTATTGTTTGTAGGCGACTGAATAAAGCCGTTTTTCAAATATTCAATATTATATTGTCTACATTTCTTCTCTTGGATTCAGCCATGATATTATCTGTAAAAAGACTTAAAATTTACAAAAATGCAAATTTATCATGTACCTAAAACAAAATATTTTCAAATATATTTTTTAAATATAAAAATACTTACATGTAAATTGCTGATCTATGGGAGCAACAATAAGTTGCTTTGTATGTGGTCCGTGTAGGTTTGGTACTGACTAGTTATCTAATATGCATTAAAGTTTTTAGGAGCTTATTGCACCTGTGCTACTAAATCAAATTATGAACTGCAGAGCACACAATTCAGAAACATCCTAAAATTAAATTCATTCATATCACATATTTATAGTATTGTGCAGTGAACAAGTCATTATATGCACATGTTCCTGCCGATTCTGGGCTTATTGCGTAAAATTTTGATCACTTGATAGAGCACTTTGTTTGTTAAGACCTTTCATCAGCCTTGAATGCCAGTCACAATGATGCATGATTATATATGTGCATAGTGAAGTGGAGAAGTGTTTAAAAAATTGTAATTATAAATTTCTTCACTACTTAATTGTTGTGATTTATGTTCAACGCCCCCCTTTTGCTCCCGAGGCCACTACCCCTACCCCAAGAATCATTACACTGCCGCTCAGGGTGTGATACCACCCACTTTTGGAATCACTGAAATAAATAATTGACACAAATTCAGTGTGTGCAGATTAATATTTAACAATGAAGTGCAGGAGGCTGTTTTGCTTATACTGCTAGCCGTAGTTTGAATCTTGCCTCAGTGTTTACATGCTATAACTGTTGTTAGTGCTGTCAGTCCTCTCACTGTCCTTTATGAGTAACTGAAGATATGTGTGAGGTTCAACCCTTAACCATATACTTTCAGTTATAAAAAATGAATGAATGCTTGGAATGATGGACTTCTGCAGAAGTGCACATTACAATTGGAGATTGATTGCAGAGTCTCTCTCTCTGTTCATATATCAGGACTGTGTAACCTTGTTAACTTTTTATATCCTCTTACAAATGCGTGTCAGTATAAGTTAACCGATTATTCCTCATTTTCCTCTTAAAACTTGCACGAATCTGTTTTTGAATTCTATAATGGGGTAAAATGTGCACTTTTTTTTTATAACAAGAACAATTACTGCACTTGCATGCTGAAGTCCTCAAACTTAAGGTATTTCGATACTATACTGTTTTTCTTTTTTTGTAGTTTTTACTTTCTTCCTAGTTGTTATTGTGTCTTCTGAAGTGATTCATCTATTTACAGTTATGCCTGAGCGCAGTATCCATTTTATCTGTACTACTGATACTCTGCTACCAGCTTTTATACAGTATTTTTAGAACTTTGGTACCAAATTAATACTGAAATAGGTTTTTTTGACACCCCTTGCCAAGAATAGGTCCTTATGGTATGCTGTATACAATATCACAGATACCTAAACTACAATCACCACAACTAACAAAGAATTTTCTGCCTGTTTTAATAAGATTGAAACCAACCTAAGACACTGCCCAAGAGACCCACCTAAGACTAAAATAATTTCTAAGAATAATGTGGTCTGTATTGTCAAATGCTGCAGTCAGGTCTTGGAGACCAAGAACAGATGTATGACCTCTGTCAGCATTAACCTGCAAGTAATTTACTGCTTTAACCAGTGAAATATGTGTGGTATCATTTGTTCTAAAACCTTACTGAAACTTACCAAGAATAGAATGTTTATGTTTAAATAGTCATTTAATTGCTGCTTTTCCTAAAATTTTACTTAAAATGGCCAATTGGAATTATGTGTAAAGTTGTCAAGTACAGAGGAGTCAAGATTATTTTATTTGTGAAGGTGTTTAACTACTCAGTCTTTACATAATCTCGTAAGACCCCTGTATCTTATGAAGTGTTTACTATGGCAAATACATTATCGATTAGCACATCAGACAAAAATGGCCCCACAACATCACAGAACGATCACCATACTTGAAAGTGGGGATCAGGTTCTTTTCTGTATAGCCATCTTTCTTTGTATACCAAACCTACCTTGAGTGTTTGTTGCCAAAAGATCAGATTTTGTTTTGTTGTCTTATAGAACGTGGTTAAAATCAAAGTTCCAGTAGTGTTTAGCAAATTCTAGACACTTATGTTTGCGCTTTTTTTTTAATCTCCCTAACCATCCTGTTCACTTTGACTTGGTGCAAAATAAACTTGGTCCTCTTTCAGACAGGTTGATAAGTTTATTTAGTTATTTTTTTTTAATTTATTTATTTTTTTTTATAAATTGATTTTATTTTCATCATTCCATACAAATAATCAATTTTTACAAAAAATAGGATTGAAAACAAATCAACCAACCCCCACACCTGAGAAAGAGAGCATGGCCAACGGAGTAAAAATTTAAAGCTAGTAAAAATAAATTGTTGAGTTTAATAGGCGGATAAAGATAAATGGAGAAGGAAAAGAAATGGGAAGAGAATCTGCTTCCTCAGTGCTTTAAGAGCTTATTCTAAAATATTATTGATTAGATCCTGCCAGGTTTTGAAAAAGTTCTACACAGATCCTCTAACTGAGAATTTGATTTTTTCCAATTTCAAATAATATAAAACATGTTACCCACTGACTTAAAAGAGGAGAGTTAGGATTATTCCAGTTTAGCAAAGTAAGTCTGCGTGCCAATAGTGTAGTGTAGGCAATCACAGTTTGTTTGTCCTTCTCCACTTTAAGCCCATCTGGAAGTACACCAAACACAGCTGTTAATGGGTTAGGAGGGATTGTGACACCAAGGCTGTCTGAAAGGCACTTTAAAATTTTTTGTCCAGAATGATGTTAATTTGGTGCTGGCCCAAAACATGTGACCCAGTGAGGCTGGAACTTGATTACAGCATTCACAAGTTGGATCTTGCCCTGGAAACATTTTAAGACAGTTTTAAGCGAGACAGATGTGCTCAATATATAATTTTGAGTTGAATAATTGTGTGCTTTGCATATATGGAGCTCGAGTGAATTCTCTGCATTGCTCCCTTCCACTCCTTTTCTGTTATGTTGAGTGAGAGATCCCTTTTCCATTGTCCTCTTGGATCTTTGAAAGGGAGGGACTGTAAAATAATTTTATATATTGCAGAAATGCTGTCCGAGTCCTTGAAACTGAGCAATATTTTTTCCAGCATAGAGGAAGGTGCGAGATGAGGAAAATCGGGCAGGTTCTGTTTAACAAAGTTTCTAATTTAAAGATAGTGAAAGAAAGGTGTTGCTGGAAAGTTAAATTTGGAATGTAATTGTTCATAGGATGCAAAGATGTTGTCTATATAAAGATCTCTAAGCAATTTAATCCCAAATGTTTTCCAGATATTAAAAACTGTATATGTTTGCGAAGGTTGAAAAAGGTGGTTCTCATGCAGAGGTGCCACAGATAAAAAATTTTCCATGTTAAAATGCTTTCTACATTGGCTCCATACTCTGAGTGAGTGAAGCACAATTGGGTTATTAGTATATTGGCGATTGCATTTGTTGGGGCACAAAGCAGGGAATATATAGAAGTACTTCAGGATTTTAGTTCTATTGCGGACCAAGCCTGTGTATGTTCATCTATTTGTGTCCAGGTTTTTATAGCTTGTATGTTTGCTGCCCAGTAGTAAAACTGAAAGTTAGGTAGAGCCATGCCACCTTCTGCCTTAGGTCTTTGTAGGGTCACTCTTTGGATATGTGGATGTTTTAAGTTCCAAATAAATGAGGTTATGGTTGAATCTAATTGCTTTAAAAAATGATTTATTGATGTATATTGGAATGCTTTGAAATAAAAAGAGAAGCTTAGGAAGGATATTCATCTTAACAACGTTAATTCTTCTAGCTAGAGTGAGATGAAGGGTTGACCATCTATGCAAGTCTTGCTTAATTTTTTCCATATAGATGGCAAAATTGTGTTGATAAAGAGCTTTATGTTGTGATATTTACGCCTAGGTATTTAAACTGATCTGCAATGATAAAAGGGAAGGTGTCCAATCTAATATTGTATGCTTGAGAATTCACTGGAAAGAGCACACTTTTATTCAAATTAATTCTGAGACCAGAGATCTTTTGAAATTCTGTAAGTGCTGTTAAGACTGCAGGCACAGTACTTAGTGGGTCTGATATATACAGTACCATATCATCTGCATATAGAGAAATTTTCTGTTCCAGTCCTTCTCTGATAATCCCCTTTATCTGATAAGCATTTCGACAGTGAACCGCCAGTGATTCAGTGGCAATTGCAAATAGCAGTGGTGACAAGGGGCATCCTTGTCTGGTGCCACGTTCTAGGTTAAAGTAGTCTGAACAAATGTCAATACAAACTGAAGCTTCTGGATTGGTATACAGTAGTTTGATCCATGCACAAATGTTCGGGCCAAACCCAAATTTCTCCAATGTAGTGAAAAGGTAGTTCCATTCAATCATATCAAATGCTTTTTCTGCATCCAACGATAATATCATCTCTGGGGTGTTTGACTTTGCAGGTGAATATATTATATTAAACAGACGTCGAAGATTGGAAGCTAAGTGTTGGTCTTTAATAAATCCAGTTTGATCTTGTGATAATACTGAAGGCAGCACTTTCTCCATCCTTCTAGCTAGGACTTTGGAGAGTATCTTAACATCATTATGCAGAAGTGAAATTGGCCTGTATGATGCACATTGTAATAAGTCCTTATTTTTTTTAGGAAAGACGGTGATTAATGCTTGGCGAAAAGTTTGAGGTAGAATTTGATTGTCTCTAGCTTCTGTAAATGTTGCTAATAAGAGGGGAGCTAACTGAGTGTAGAATTTCTTATAAAAGTCGACAGGGTAGCCATCAGGGCCTGCTGATTTCCCTCTCTGAAGTGACTTTATAGCATCTAGTAATTCTGATAGCGCCAGAGTTTTATCCAATTCCTCTGCACTAAGAGTATCTATTTGTGGTATCTGTAATGCATCCTGAAATGCATTAAATTGTGTGTTGTCTTCTTTAAACTCAGTAGAATATAAGGATTTATAGTATTCTCTAAATATGTGCATTATATTTTTATGGTCAATGATTTTATGTCCGTTCATGTTGGTGATTGCTGGGATTGCATTGCGAACTTCTTGCTTGTGGATTGAGCTAAGCGCTTGTTAGCTTTCTCTCCGTGTTCATAGTAATGATGTCTTGATTTATAAATAAGTTGCTCAGTTTCTTTGGTTATTAAGAGGTTGAGCTCTGAATGCCTGTTTTTTAAACATTTTAATCCAGGCTATTAGCAATTTTTTTAAAGCTTATGAAGGTCAATACACTTTTCTCTCACTTGAATTGTGTGGTTCCCTAATTCCCCATGTTGATGAATGAATAAGGGAATTTGGTCTCATCACCACCTCATATAGTATTTATACCCCAGTGGGCTGCCAATAATTGTGGCATGTGATTTTGTTAAAAATAATTATTTTTGGACGACAGATTTTTTTTTTTTTTTAAACCTGTTGAATGTAGAAAATACAAGGGTAATACTTGGGGATGGAGTCCTAAATGAAGGGCCAGTACCAGTGGCAGATGGGGACAAAACACTCCAGGCAACAGGATGGTGCAAAGTGTTCAGTGCTTTATTAAAACAATCAAAGCAGTGTCCAAATAAATAGTGCAGTGTTTCAAATAAATAAATTAATTTAAAAGGGTAAAAATCCAAGTGATTAAAACCGAGGATACAAACCAAAAAACAGTTATTGGGTCAAATGAGCCAATCACAACTCCTTCCAAGCCTCCCTAGCTCACCCATCACTCACTCAGTTGGCATAGACTTAATACTAGAATCCCTGAAGCCTACGAAAAAACGTGTAATCCTGGCCCACCTTAAATTCCCTCACACCTTTACATTACATTATGCTGGCAAAGAAAACATACTGACTTAATTAAAAAAGCATGAGTAGTCGTTACTTCAGTGAACTGCCTTTGGAAATTAAACTAACACTACCCTGAACCAGATAAGATGATTAGAACTTAATATATGATGATGATGATGAATATAGCTTTATCTTCATGCACATAACTTGCAATCTTTGCAAACAAAAATAAAAATAAATGGCTTTACTTTCCACAAAATCTCACTAATGTGGATTCCTTGTCTTGCAGTTCTGCCATTTCCAGAACATGCAAAGACTGGATGAGCACCTTGACCACATGGGACTAAATCAGCAGCATAATATATGCCAGCCAGTGTGAAGTGTAATAATTGACCTTTTTCGTTTACTTTCACATTGTGGTTCAAATCGACGTTAAAGGAGAAACCAATTAAAAATGTCCCTATTCATGACATGCCATCAATTTCCTTTATAAGTTGTCCTTCCATTATAAGTTTTGTATATGTAAATACTGAACCATCCAGTCTCAATATATTTGTAAAAATTGTTCCCATATCTTATCTACATTTTTGCTTCCTACTGTTTGGTTTTTTTTTTTTAACCTATATGTTCTATGAAACCAGAAATTCAAACACAAAATAATGGAAATGTTTCTGGAAGAAGTCAGAGGTTTCTAAAGTGGGCATCAAATGCTCTGTTTGTGTACTTTGTGTGTTTGGGTTTATTTTGGTTTAAATTTTACTAGTATACAAGTTACTCCTTAGACATTTTTAGTTTATTTTTTGGGGTTTAGGCCAAAAGAAAGAATGAAAGCAAGCTAAATATATCCATCCATCCATTATCCAACCCACTGAATCCGAACACAGGGTCACGGGGGTCTGCTGGAGCCAATCCCAGCCAACACAGGGCACAAGGCAGGAACCAATCCCAGGCAGGGTGCCAACCCACCGCAGGATACACACAAACACACCCACACACCAAGCACACACTAGGGCCAATTTAGAATTACCAATCCACCTAACCTGCATGTCTTTGGACCGTGGGAGGAAACCCACGCAGACACGGGGAGAACATGCAAACTCCACGCAGGGTGGATCCGGGAAGCGAACCCAGGTCTCCTTACTGCGAGGCAGCAGCGCTACCACTGCGCCACCATGCCGCCCAAGCTAAATATATGATACTCATTTTAGATATTACAGTTCTTTGTTTAAAACCAGTTTTAATCCCTATGCATTCCCTTTCAGATTTCTGGTTTGGTGCATTTGCAGCACAGGGAGGCTAATGGAAACTTCTGAATCAAAATATTTTAACTTGACAAGAAATGCAGTGTTTTTTCATTATTGGTTATTTAAGACACATTGAGATCACTGAGTATTAGATCTGGCAAATTTTCTGAGTATCCACTATGTGTTTTCATCTATCATTGTAAATTGTGGAATGCACTTAAGCAGGCAGATTTCTATTCTTTGACCTTCTTAGTTATCTAATTTTTAGTGATGCACAACTGTTTTGTCATAGTGGCTGTAGAAACTTTGTGCCCACTAAGACAAAAAAAATCTACAGTTAAAGTGCATTTACATATGATAATAAACACATTTAGGATGTTGGTGCTAGTGTATCATGAAGATGTATCAACTTCTTGTATTTGTAAAGTGTTTCTGGTAGATAGAAATTTACATATGTTCTTATACTTCAATTATCTTTTATTTAGGATGAAGAGCAAGATCCACTGCTTAACAGTTTTAGCCATCTAAAGGAAGTGCTCAACAACATTAAAGGTAAGACATTTATAATTTTGCATATGCAATTTTTTATTAAACTTTGGTTTCTAAATGTGTGTTCTAATGCCAAAAGATGCTTATTATGATTTAGAGACCATTCCATAATTTGCAGAATTAAATGTATATATTTCCAGTTTAACTAATTTCATAACAGGGATTGTCTTCCTAAATAAATTTCCTGATTTTGCTAATAGGCAATGCTATTAAATCATTCAGGCAACTATTTCTTTACATACCAAACTCTTTTGTAACATGCAAAGCAATTAAGGCTTAAAGAAAGTATAATACAATGACTAAGTAGCATTGGAAATGAGAGTAAATTTGACTGTTGCTTATTATTTTATTTTAGATATCAGTTTGGGTCATTTCCTTTACTGTATGAAGTTTCTTCTCCCAATAAAACTGGTTTCTTATTTTGCATCAAAATGAGGTCATTGCCAGCTTTTCATTTATTGATCTTAAGTGATATAGTATGTAAGAGGAAAATCAGTTTTGTTACAAATGCAAACACTTTTGCACTTCAATACTGAAATGACAAGATTAATCTCTTTATTCTAACTCATGCTACATGTGGAGACAGGTTATGCATACATTTTTAAATAGAAGTAGACAAAAGCTTTAAGGACCATGTAGGAAAAGATTTTTTTATAACTGGTAGTTTCATCATACTAAAAGTTGAGCATGAAAGTTTCACAATTGCATGACTACACAGGTAAAAATATTGTTAATAAGAAGATGGTCAGATTTCATTAATTACGAATGCACTGCATAGGGGAAAAAAGATTGCCTGGTAAGTCGTGAATTGATAAAATAGATTTTGGAAATATAGGGTCAATATTAAGGAAAATAATTCTGAGCTAAAGTACATTTAATAGGAAATATAACTTTGTGTTCAAACTTGTAATAAATGAGACATTTTTTTAGAATTGAGGAATGCAGTTATATTTTACTCATTCTGGGGTGCACCTAATGCCAAATTCTGCATCTATATCTGTCTTCTACATTGTCAATTTTCTCTGGAAATGTTTTTGTTTTACGGGCCTTTTGGTGGATCTGATGCTACATATTGAAGTTTTGCAATACTAGTAACATACTGTCTTGCAGTAAATTTATCTTGACTTTTTCCTCTTTATCTTCTTATTATGAGCTTCTTTCTGAACTCCTTTCATTTCATATTCAGCTATTGCATTGTTTTTCCTTAGACTCATTGCTTAAATGGATTGTGGAAGAACAATGCTAACATCTGTCCAAGTTAGTTGTTAATGCTAGTTTCTGCTGTTTGGTAGTATTCTATTCACTGGTCTACAAAAAATATTTTTGTTTGGTCTGGGAACTTCAGACCAACTTTTTATTAAGTTTTTTTACACTGATTTCATTTATGAAATCTTATTTAAGGTAGCATATTAGGTTTCTTGAGATATACTGTACATCATTGTTGTTTTGACACTTTTGAATATCAATAAAATATATGAACTCAATATCTGGAGTTTGAACTATGTCCAACCAAAATTGTTTTTATGTGTTTGTTCTGAAAACAAACAAGAAGATGCTACCAGACACATTAAAACATGTTTATGTCAATTTACCTCAATATAAAAGCAAGGTCAGCGTGCTCAAAAATGTTTGAGGCACTTGCTTTTGCGCTTGTACTGCACATCCATCTCTCTTTGCAAGAATCAGCAATAGTCACTCATCGTGCTCGGAGTAAATTTCCCTGATATCAGTTTTCCATCACCTTTATGCCTTGATGAAATCTTTCCCCAAACCAACAATATTTGTCATAAAAAAATAACAATCTGAATGATGGTTTGTTGGTTCCTACCGCACCATGGGTACAGCAAGAGGCATTTTCTTCCGCTTGCCATTTAGCCACTGTGTTAAACCCAAATAGCAAATAGTGCAGCACACATAAGGTGCCCATGCTTGATCTTGGTCACCAAGTTTACAGCCAAAACAATGCTTGTATGCAGTTTTATGTCTGCCAGAAATATTCTTTCACTGTTCTTGTAGAGTAAATTGACTACAGACATAACAAAAATTGTCAGGATGGTTAACACAACTTCTTTTGCTCATGCCTGGCAACTAGTTTAAAAAGTCCATGGTAAACAAATCAGCAAAAACACTTTTTAATAACAACTTTCAAAGTAACAGTGAATCTAGCAAACACAATGTCCTGAAATGCAATGCAATGTTATGTTAAGGAAACAGTAAAACCGACTACCTACTGCAGCGTCGTGTCTGAGTTGTGTCATTAAGCTTAGTAACCAGAAACAAATAGCAGAAAAAAAATAAGTAAAAATCAATAATTTTTAAATAAAATTAATAATGGCAAGGTAAATAACTCACAGCTGTTAGTAACGTGTGGCGAATTTGTTTATCTTAATGGCATCCCCAGTGGAATTACAGTACACCCCCAAAATTTGCGGGGGTTGTGAAAAACCGCGACTTTTGGATGTGGTTAAAAATGCCTTTTAAATTCCTATTTTTATAGTTTAAACACTAAATACAGTATACCCCAAAGCACTTTAATTTTGTTGCAAACTCATCTTAATACATTACCTAAAAAATTACCTTAATACATTACCTAAAAACAGAATGTAAAGGTAAACCCATATACTGTACAGTACTGTACTACTATGTCTCCTGCGGTGCTAGAATGTAAAATACCGATGTTACCGCTATACGTACTGTAATTCATGCAAGCGCGTTTTCTTTGGTATGCGCTGTCATTTTCTTTGTTATAAGTAGAGTAAATACATAATAATTTCATTTAATTAAAATACAGTAAAATGTATGGGTACTCACCAATGATGAATGATATTGATGATGATGATGAAGTAGCTGTGCAGTACTATGCAGAGGATTTAAAATTCCTCGGGTGGCGCCTCTTCTTTAGGCTCTTCAGGAGGAGTCGTATCTTTGGACGGGTCTTCTTCTGGTAGGGTTTCGTGCTGGCTTTTCTTTATAGGTTTCAGGAACATTGTGATGGGAAGTTGCTACATTGTCTCCTGTAGTGAACTGCTGGTACAATTTCCATGCTTTCACACAGATTATGTTACTGTCCAAGGGGATGTTCTTCTTCCTGCAGTCGGTGATCCACAATGCCAAGGCAGATTCCATCCTGACGATATTTTAATTCCTTATAGTTGTTACCTTTTTGGCACTATCACAGAAACTTACAGATACGGTACTCCAGATTGCTGCTTCGTTCTTCTTTATGTAGGGTGTGGTGCTACATGCCATAGTGGTGTGCTACTGCAGCATAACTTTTTAGTTCCCGGAGCAAATCCAGTAGTTTAAACTTCACCTGGAGTGTTTTAAACTTCTTCTGGCGCTTAGGCTCAGTGCCAGAAGCCTTAGAAGGTGCAGGGTGTTTCGGCGACATCTTGTGTGTTTAAGAATAACAAAATTAATACAATAACAAAGTGGAAAACACAAGGACATTCAGCTGGAGACGCATCACAGGGCAGCAGTCAATCAGCAGCAAGGAGAAATGAATAACGCTGTCGGATTGGCTACTTTCACCATCCCAAACCGCGTTTCCCTCAGCGGTGGTAGACCCACTCAGCTGGAGATGCGTCACAGGGCAGCAGTCAATCAGCATCAAGGAGAAATGAATAATGCTCTTGGATTGGCTACTTTCATCATCCCAAACCATGTTTCCCTCAGCGGTGGTAAACCCAGTCACCTGGAGACGCGTCACAGGGCAGCAGTCAATCAGCAGCAAGGATAAATGAATAACGCTCTCGGATTGGCTGCTTTTACCATCCCAAACCACGTTTCCCTCAGCGGTGGTAAACCCAGTCAGCTGGAGATGCGTCACAGGGCAGCAGTCAATCAGCAGCAAGGAGAAATGAATAACGCTCTCGGATTGGCTGCTTTCACCATCCCAACCCGCGTTTCCCTTAGCGTTTGCTTCTTGTTCCCTCAACAGAACAGTATTGCTACGAAGAAAGCCATAAAAAATTGCGGAGGATATTTGCACTTTCCGCTAACAATTAATAGTTAGGTTCTAAGGAAAAATCCGTGAATGACTGAGACCGTGAACTGCAACTTCACGGGGGTCTACTGTACTAGTACTTATCAGTATGCTTACGTTGGCAGCACTGTACAAACAGCTTGGTAAGGTTTCATAACCTTGGCATATCAGTGTCTCACAGCTGTGTTCGTGTCGACGTGTGGCAGTGTCTTTCTTAGTGGTGTTCATTATTGTTGTTGCATGTTCTTGTGTGCCGTTGCAAAAATGTTGGAGCTTGCATTATAGAGCAGGCATGCGCAACCTTTCCGCTATTGACGGCCGCACTACAGACTTTTTACTTTAATAACGGCCGCACTACAGACTTTTTACTTTAATAACGGCCGCCAGTAAGTCCAAGTAAACTTAATAATGTTTTATGATTTATGTAAAAATTTACAGATTACACATTAAAACAGAGTATGATATATCTGACAATATTCAATTTACTGGTCTACATATGTAAAAAAATGTCTACGAAACGTCATATAGGACAAAAAACCTTTACAGCAATTGTTTCAGGAAGTTTGGAAAACATCGCCATTAATGGCTTCCTTGCTCTTGCATGTTTGCAGACAGACTTGCAAAGTCAGGGGACTCGCTGGAGACCATGATTAGCCGTATTCCAGACTCTAGATTGCTGTCTACCAATCGGGTTCGGTACTTGTTTTTCAGATATTTCATTCTGGAAAACGCTGCTTCGCACAAATAAGTGCTTCCGAAAAGAACGAGAATGTTCCTGGCCAGTTCTCGTAGTTGTGGGTATTCTACTGCTGATTTCCACGATGAATATATAAAGGGCAACATTTTGGTCAACATACCGACCCGGCTAAGGAAGGTTCTGCGGTGTTTGAGATTCTACACTTGCAGGAGTCTAGAGACCCCAGAGTCCAAATCGGCTTTCGGCGTCACCATACCGACCCGGCCGACAAAGATTCCGCGGCGTTGAGACCCCTTACTCGCTGGAGTCCAGAGACCCTACACCTGCACGGCCGCCATTACGTACACTTTAATATACACGTCCACGGCCGCCAAAGTCCTTGCCCACGGCCGCATGCGGCCGTACGGCCGCAGGTTGCGCACAGCTGCATTAGAGCAACCAACAAACATTACATTTCTTATTAAACTTGGCAAGAGTGGAAGTGAAATCAGAGACATGTTATTCCAAGTTTATGGGGATAATGCCATAAAGAAAACAGCAGTGTACAAATGGATTTTTTGAGGGGAGAGAAAGCATCACTGATGGCCTGTAACAAGCAGAACTGGCGAAAACATTGCAAAACATTTCTCGAGTTTTGTGTCAGAATTGTCGGCTGACTGCAAGAACAGTTTTCTGCTGAGCGTGTAAAGAGTTTGGGTGGAGAATTATCACCACCAAATCTCACATGTTTGAGTCCCAGAAAAGAGTGGCTTGTTTTTCTTGGTTACGGAGTGAGCAATTTCCCCAGGTTGAACAGATGAAGTAATTTAAAGTCTTACTCATGGGTGAGGGTAGTGTCAAAATTTTCATTGAATTTCTCTAACCCCATTCCAGTTAAAGTAAGAGATGTAGTTGAGGTAGGTAGTCATAGATTGAATTAGGAAAACTTTCTAAGACAGAGACTACAGTCAAGTTATGAAAGTGAATTAGTGGTGTTTTTTTAACCTTCCAACATAAAATTGCTCTTTTTTTCCAGTTTACTTGTGAAGATCTGAAGCTTGTTGACATTTTAATGGATTGAAAATTGTATTGCAGCCACTAATGAATCGAACACCACTTTTCACATACTGAAATTTCTTTATATATTTATATTTTTTAATGCCTTTGGTTTTGTGAGCTTTGAATTCTAAATTTCTTCACATTGTGCTACTTAAAGTAAAGATCACTTAACTTGATCCTTCCTTTAAATTACAAACAATTCTACTATTTACTATTTGTGT
Organism: Erpetoichthys calabaricus; assembly: GCF_900747795.2. NCBI lineage: Eukaryota > Metazoa > Chordata > Cladistia > Polypteriformes > Polypteridae > Erpetoichthys > Erpetoichthys calabaricus. The sequence continues at coordinate 95,012,122 of NC_041395.2, forward strand.
TGTCTTCAGAATTAAATATTGTCAAGAAGTTGCATTTAGCATTGCTATGAATCTGTAAGCTATTTTCAGGTAAACTACTATACTGAAAATTTCAGTCTCAACTAAGATCAATTTTTCAGGTTACATAATGCATTGCCTTTCACTTTTGTCTTTAAATCATCTATCCATCCATCCATTTTCCAACCCACTGAATCCGAACACAGGGTCACGGGGGTCTGCTGGAGCCAATCCCAGTCAACACAGGGCACAAGGCAGGAACCAATCCTGGGCAGGGTGCCAACCCACCGCAGGACACACACAAACACACCCACACACCAAGCACACACTAGGGCCAATTTAGAATCGCCAATCCACCTAACCTGCATGTTTTTGGACTGTGGGAGGAAACCGGAGCACCCGGAGGAAACCCACGCAGACACGGGGAGAACATGCAAACTCCATGCATGGAGGACCCGGGAAGCAAACCCGGGTCTCCTAACTGCCAGGCAGCAGTGCTACCACTGTGCCACCGTGCCGCCCTAAATCATCTAAACAAGCTTAATTATACCAGAATGTTGGCAGGCTAGTATTTATTTATTTTTTTCCATTTTTCATCTTTGAAAATGTGATAATGATTCATATATCTGAGATCCAAAAAAGAAACGTATTTTACAATAGTGTGAAACCCAACCCAATAATATTTAGGTAATGACACTTCGTTAACCTTTTCAAATTGTTTCATTCTGCCTTTTGTGGAATTGTGAAATGTACTCTGGCTGATCAGTCCTCATTTAAAGTGTATCTTTATATTTTGCTTTTAATACTTTAGACATAAACTTTAAATATGGTGAAAGTATATGCTGTTTTATCTATTGCTTTTTTGTAGACATAAAATTGTGGAAACCTACAGTTTGTGGTTTTATGCTGTTTTAGGTCCTTACAGAAGATGGATAATCTCAGTTTTGAATATGTACTGTATATCCTTAGTAACCTTAGAGCTCACTTCATTGCACAGGGTAAACTTACTTGCAGTCTCCTGTGTGCTGATCCAAATAAATGCAGGTTGCAAATATGAAGTTCCTTTTCTATAATCAGAAATGAGCATATTTAATCAGGTGTGGCAGAAACATCCATTGAGAAGTGATGGCCTTTGCATTTGTCAATATTATCTTTCCCCCTTTTCTTCAGTTGGGGTTTCACAAGTTTATTTATAATTTCCTAACTCCCTTTGAAAGCAGTAGTGCAGTTTGTTCATTATTTAACTAAAACTTTCTAATGAACTGAGAGAGGTAATGTAAATGTTAAGCAGTTTTGTGAATGTATTCCCCAATGCCTCAACGTGCTTTGACAGCGTCTTAACTCTAACATGGCCACATTTGAAATTCACTGAGTAAAGGTTGAAAATCTTTGGCAAACATCTTTTGTATGCCTTTTTAAAGAGGTTAATATTTGTCATGAATCTGCAATTTTTTCAACATTTGTTTATTGATTCGCTTACTTTATGTTTTATTTTGTCTAATTGTTAGTACGTGTCTTCAAAGACATTTGTAAAAAAAAAAAAAAAAAAAATTTTAATATTTATTATATAATTAAACTTTTAGATTCTTCCAGCAACCACTGTTTGTTTATGTATAGATATATAGATATAGAGATATATACATATACATACACACACATATATACACACACAAACATATATGTGTGTGAGTATATATATATATTTTATTTATTTGTGTATGTATGTTATATATGTGTGGAGATATATCTTGTCACAAAGTGGACGCTTGGTGGCGCTGTTGCCCACTTTTACCCCAACAGACAAACACTGGACACAGGTTAAAAGTGCTAAGAATATTTTTTACTTTCTTCGCAATAGTGCCCCAAAGCATCGCAACAAACAGGCAATAACTATAATATTAATAATAATACAATAATTAAACAATTCTCTCCTCCCAGCAGCTCCGTCACACTCCCTCCCAACTCCGGCTCTCTTGCTGGGTCTCCACTAGTCCTTTATATAGTCCTTGACCCCGAGGTGCTTCCGTCCTCCCGTCCATGTGATTCACCAGCACTTCCGGGTCAGATGAAGACTTACATTTTCTTCAGCCTGGAAGTACTTCTGCCCTTACGTCCCCATGACTTGGGAGTATTTCTGGGCTATATTGGAAACAGAAATCCCCGTGTCTCCCTGCAGCGGCACCCACGGTACCCAACAGGGCTGTGAAGCTGAACTCCATCTCCCATAGTGCCCTGCGGGAATCTGGGGCACCGCTAAGCTGCAAGGAAGTCGCCATCTAGCGTCCTGGAGGTTTCGTCCTGGTTGAGTTGCCGGCTATCTATCACAATATATACACATATGAAGCAGGTTTCCCATTTAATTGGACATTGTTAAGTTCATTGGAGTGTATAGGAACTTTGCAGCTGAAGTCAGTGACTTCCTGATTTAACTGGGATGCAAATGTGAGGAGACACAGAATTTCCTTAGCCAACCATCATTATGGCAAAGAAATGAGAACACTCCATTCAAATGAGGGAGAAGTGTGTTGACCTTCATAACACAGGGAGTGGTTGTAAAAAAAATAGCTAATCGCCTGAAAATGCCCATTTCTACAGTTAGGGCAATAATAAAAAAGTGGTCATCAATTGGAACTGTGACAAATTTACCTTGAAGAGAACCCAATTTTACTTTACCCCAATCGTCAGTAAGAAGGATGGTAAGAAAAGCAATAATATCTCCAAGAATCACTGTTGGAGAATTGCAAGAAAAAGTAAATTCCTGGAGTTACCAAGTCTCCAGAACCACTATCAGATGGCATCTCCATGCCAACAGATTATTTGGAAGGTATGCCAGACAAAAGCCTTTTCTGTCAGTTATCCACAAACGTAAGTGCCTGGAGTTTGTAAAACGTTACTACAACTTTGACTGGAACCATGCTCTTTGGTCTGATGAAGCAAAAATGGAACTTTTTGGCAATAAACATGCAAAGTGGGTTTGGTTGAAAAAGAGGGATGTCTATAATGAAAAGAACCTTGTCCCAACTGTGAAATATGGTGGAGGTTCTGTGATGATGTGAGGCTGTTTCTTCTCCAAAGGCCCTATAAACATATTAGGAGATTTTAAATCAAAACCTGGCTGACTCCACCAGGAAAATAAAACTGGGTCATCATTGGATCTTCCAGCAGGATAATGATCCAAAACACATGTCTAATTCAACTCTGCAATGGTTAACTAACTACAAAATCAAAGTTCTGCCATGGCCATCTCAGTCCCCTCACCTGAACCCTATTGAAAACCTGTGAAGTGAGCAGAAGAGGAGAGTACACAGGAGAGAGCCTAGGACCCTGGATGATCTGGAAAGATTATGTAAAGAAGAATGGTCTCAGATGGTATGCTCTGTATTCTTCTTCATCTTTTGGTCGCTCCTGTTAGGGGTTACCACAGCAGATCATCGTTTTCCATACTTCCTGTCCATTGCATCTTGCTCTGAAACACCCATCACCTGCATGTCCTCACTCATCACATCCATAAACCTTCTCTTAGACCTTCGTCTTTTCCTCTTGCCTGGCAGCTCTATCCTTAACATCTTTCTCCCAATATACCCAGCATATCTCCTCTGCAAATGTCCAAACCAACGCAATCTCGCCTCACTAACTTTGTCTCCAAACTGTCCAACCTGAGTTGACCCTCTAATGTATTCATTTCTAATCTTGTCCATCCTTGTCATACCCAATGCAAATATTAGTATCTTTAACTCTGCCAGCTCTTTCTCCTGCTTTCTGGTAAGTGCCACAGTCTCCAGCCCATAAAACTAGCTGGTCTCACTACTGTCCTGTAGACCTTCCCTTTCACTCTTGCTGATACCCATCTGTCACAAATTACACCTGACACTGTTCTCCACCCATTCCACCCCACCTGTACTCTTTTTCACTTCTCTTCCACAATCCCCTTTACTTTGTACTGTTGATCCCAAGTATTTAAATTCATCCACCTTCTCCAACACTACTCCCTGCATTCTCACCATTCCACTGACCTCCATCTCATCCACACACATGTATTCTGTCTTGTTCCTACTGACTTTCATTCTCTTTAGAGCATATCTCCACCTCTACAGTGTCTCTGTGACCTGCTCTCTACTCTCGCTACAGATCACAATGTCATCAGTAAACATCATAGTTCATGGGGACTCCTGTCTAATCTAGTCTGTCAACTTGTCCATCACCATTGCAAATAAGAAAGTGCAGAGCTGATCCCTGATGTAATCCCACCTCCACGTTGAATGCATCCATCACCTCACCACTGTCGCACTTACCTTGTACATATCTTGTACAACTCTTACAGTACGTACTTCTCTGCCACTCCTGCCTTCTTCATACAATACCACAACTCCTCTCGAGGCACCCTGTCATATGCTTTCTCCAGGTCTACAAAGACACAATGCAACTCCTTCTGGCCTTCTCTATTCTTCTTCATCAACACCCTCAGTGCAAACATCACATCTGTGGTGCTCTTTCTTGGCATGAAACCATACTGCTACTTACTGATCATCACCTCCCTTCTTAACCTAGCTTCCACTACTCATTCCCATAACTTAATTGTGTGGCTCATCGATTTTATCCCCCTGTAGTTACTACAGCTCTGTACATGCTCTTTATTCTTAAAAATCGGTACCAGTATACTTCTCCACTCCTCAGGCATCCTCTCACTTTCCAATATTAAATACTCCACTGCCGTCTCTCCTGAACACCTCTATGCTTCCATCTGGACCAACGGCCCTTCCATTCTTCATCATGGCTGTCCTTACTTCCTCCCTGGTGATTCGTTGCACTTCCTGATTCACTATCTCCATATCATCCAACTCCTGTCTCTCATTCTCTTCATTCATCAGCCTCTCAAAGTACTATTTCCATCTGCTCAACACACCCTCTGCGCTTGTGAGTATGTTTCTGCCTTTATCACCCTAACCTGCTACACACCTTTCGCAGCTCAGTCCCTCTGTCTAGTCAATCGGTACAGGTCCTTTTCTCCATCCTTAGTGTCCAGCTTCTCAAACAACTCATCATACACCTTTTCTTTAGCTTTCAGCATCTCTCTGTTCACTTTACGCCTTATGTCCGTATCCTCTTGTCTACTTTCTTCATGTCTCTGACTATCCCACTAATTCTTTGCCATCCTTTTCCTCTGTATACTCTCCTGTACTTCCGCATTCCACCACTATGTTTCCTTTTCCTCCTTCCTCTGTCCAGATGTCACACCAAGTACCCTTCTTGGTGTCACCCCTAGTACTTATGCTGTAGTTGCCCAGCTGTCTGGTAACTCTTCACTGCCACCTAGTGCTTTTCTTACCTCCTCCCTAAACTCACCCATGCAGTCTCCCTTTTTCAACTTCCACCCGTTGATTCTTGGCTCTGCCCTCACTCTCCTCCTCTTCTTGATCTCTAACTTCTTCTACAGACCACCATCCTATGCTGCCTAACTACACTTTCCCCTGCCACCACTTTGCAGTCTCAATCCTTCAGATTGAATCTTCTGCATAGGATATAATCTACCTGTGTGCATCTTCCTCCACTGTTGTATGTCACCCTATGTTCCTCCCTCTTCTTAAAATACATATTCACCACACCTTTTTGCAAAATCCACTATCATCTTACTGTCTTCATTCCACTCCGTGACAACCATTCCTACCAATCACCTCCTCATCTCCTCTGTTCCCTTCGCCATCATGTCCATTGAAATCCGCTCCAATCACCCCTTTCTGTCACTTGGGTACACTGTCCATCACTTCATCCAACTCACTCCAGAAGTCTTCTTTCTCATTCATCTCACACCTGACTTGAGGGGCATTTGCACTAACAACATTCATCATCACACCTCCAATTTCCATCTTAATAATCGTTACTCTGTCTGACGCTCTCTTCACCTCCAAAACACTCTTGACATACTGTTCCTTCAGAATAACCCCTACCCCGTTTCTCCTCCCATCCACACCATGATAGAACATCCGGTACGGAAATTTGTATTGTTGTCCGCATATTGATCTGGCAAAATTTTACACCGGATACCCTTCCTGGCGTAACACTCCCCATTTATCCGGGCTTATACAATTTTATACATACTGGAAGGGAACTTCAATCAAGTTATTTTATTTTCTTATCTAATGTCTTTGTGCAGGTGTTATTATTATTTTAAAGCCACCAGCAAATTATATTTTTAACTCCAAAAATACACAGAGGTATTTAATCTGAAACTGGCCAAAATCAAAATCTATCCTTGAGTCTTTATCTCTACAACATCTTTTATACAAACACAGTAGCACAAACAATGGCATTCAGTGAATTGTTTTCAAAAGCATACCTTGCCTCCTCTTCCACGTTAGAGTAAACCTTTAACATAATATTAGCACTTTAGGATATATTAAGAAGCTTGGTAAAACCATACACAAAATACATAAAAAATGTTCAAATTTGACACACTCATTGACTTGGTCCCTAGAGATGTGAGATAGATAGATAGATAGATAGATAGATAGATAGATAGATAGATAGATAGATAGATAGATACTTTATTAATCCCAATGGGAAATTCACATTCTTCAGCAGCAGCATACTGATACAATAAATAATATTAAATTAAAGAATGATAATAATACAGGTGAAAAAAAAAAAAAAAAAACAGACAATAACTATGTATAATGTTAAATATTAACGTTTACCCCCCCCTGGTGGAATTAAACAGTCGCATAGTTTGGGGGAGGAACGATCTCCTCAATCTGTCTGTGGAGCAGGACAGTGACAGCAGTCTGTCGCTGAAGCTGCTCTTCTGTCTGGAGATGACATTATTTAGTGGATGCAGTGGATTCTCCATAATTGATAGGAGCCTGCTGAGCGCCCTTCGCTCTGCCACAGATGTTAAACTGTCCAGCTCCATGCCAACAATAGAGCCTGCCTTCCTCACCAGTTTGTCCAGGCGTGAGGCGTCTTTCCTCTTAATGCTGCCTCCCCAGCACACCACTGCGTAGAAGAGGGCGTTCGCCACAACTGTTTGATAGAACATCTGTAGCATCTTATTGCAGATGTTGAAGGACGCCAGCCTTCTAAGGTAGTATAACCGGCTCTGTCCTTTCTAGGATTAATAAATTAATTAATAAATTAGGTAGGATTAATAAATATTGAAATAAACTGCATTGCCGTATGCAATTGTCACTTTTGCATAAAAATGTAAACTGCTTGTTGTATATGTTCTGTAACTTCCCCTACACTTGTAGACTCCAGATTTATTGGGGCTTACTGAATGCACCATATCATGTGCAAACTCGTGTGTGATACTTGATGCTTCAGTTTTGCCTGTCATATGTAAAATAGTAATAGATCTTTTCTTATGTACTACTATTACCATAACTGCAAAATTTCATACTATTAATGAAAGTAAATGTCTTTAAAGCTATACTGCATTCATAATAATTATTGATGTTTTCACAATGTGTACTGTATGAACCCAGTAAACTTTACTGGAAACACTGTTGTAGTTTTGCAATTCAAGAAGTTCTGGACACATTTTTTGGATAGAATAACTGTTTTAACCCTTTAAACTCAGCCTAAATGTTGGCTGTTTTTTGCTGCTGATTTAACTGGCTATACATCATAACGAAGGTCAGGCATTTCTCTTTCATAATATTAACAACTCAAGAAGTTATGATTAATATTAAAGCAGAGTAAGCTGCAAAATCATGATATGTTTTATTCCCTTTAAAGAGTATGATTTGTATTTCAATAAAAATTTTAGCACTTTGACTATTATCTCTATTGGCATAAGTGATGTAATAGGCTTCCGAACAACATTAAAGTGATGTACAATGAATCAGCAGTAAAAAGGGATATGAAATGATCACAGGTAATGTCTTTTTTGTTGTTTTAAAGCAGTACAAAGAGAGAAAAACAACTCTTTCTTAGCTTTTACTGTGTTCAAATAAACAACTATATTATGAAGATATGGAATTAGTATATGTCTGTGTTAATGTGTATTTGCAAAGGAAAAAAAGGTTAAAGGTTATTTCAACATTGAAAAGGAAAGGTTAAAGGCGCAATGTTTCAGTTGTATAGACTTTTCCCCTTCAGTAGAGGCTGTTCATAATACAGGAAAAAAAGCTTAAAAGATTATTTCTACGATGAAAAGAAGGTGAAAGACACAATGTTTTTGCTATATTCAGTAGCTTTCATATAAGTTTGCCCTAAAGAAAAGCTATACTGTCAAACACTGTGCCTTTGACCTTCTTTTTCAGTGTGAAAGTAACATTTAGCTTTTTTTTTTTCTATATTATGAACATGCTTTACTGAAGGCGGATTTAGTATATATCCAAATTTAGGCCAATCATTGCTTTTTCAGAATATCTACATCTGGTGTAGGAACTATGTTGTGAGCTTTCCATGGGTTTCATTTTTCTTTCCTTCCTTCCTGTCCAGAAATGATGAAGCAAATAGACCATCTCACAATTAATATAGTTATGGGAATCCTGTAAGTTTTGGAGCAGCCGATTTTATTTTATTTTTTTTAAACTTGGTACCCATCAGGCTATGTCACATTTTCCAAACACATAGTATATAAATGCATGCATTGTGCCCATCTGGCATCTTTGTGTATTATATACGGTATTTGCAGAAGAATCCATCTTGCACTGTGATTATTCCAATCAGTTGCATTACACTACTCGTATTATCCACCAAGCCCGTCTGTTTCAGTTGTTGTTGCAAAATTAAAGGCATTCCTCTTTCCACATCAGTTTACAAAATATTCAAAATCATAATCTGAAACTGAAACGTATTCACACTGAATCACATAATTAGAAAAAAATGTGTGTATTATGTCTTTTTGTCTTCACATAATCTTAATGAAACTGACCTTTGCTTAAAGTAAAATCTGACAGCTTCTAGGTTGTTAAGTGTGTCATCATTGTAGTTTACATTTTGATTAGTAACTGAAGTCTTCCTACGTGTGCTGGTTAATGCTACCTATACTCTATGCCACATTGTCTCTTGTATCTGACATATGGATGTATCCATATGTAATGTCATTGTAGTAGTATGTACTGTCTATTGTCATGCTTGACATGCTTTTTAGGCTGTTGTCAGTTATTAAAAATATGTATTTGCATAAAAGAAAATGTATAAACATTGCAGAATTTAACAATTGCAATATTTTGTGGTTTGCTAGTGCCTGAACTTAGTTACTTTGAAAATCAAATGCACACATTTAGATTAGAGTAACAATCTGCATTTCAGTTTGATAATTGAGAAATCTATATTGTTATAAATGGCTAGGTTTTTGAGATGTGTGACATCATAATGCTTCAACAATTGTACTGGCAATTTTCTGTGTAGAAGCAAAGGAACATCCTGCTCTAAAAATTATGTCTGCTAGGTTGCAGTGATATGCATGTGTCCAACACATCTCGTCTAGTTTATGCTGGATCTACCAGGAATTAATGTCTCGCTCCTTCTTGATGTACACGTGTTAAATCTTGCAGTTTTCTCATGAGCCCCTGCTGTGATATCCAATGGGTGAAGAACCAGCTAGTGAGACACACAATCCAGTAACTATTAGCAAAGTGAGGATTGACCTGTAATGTTTTTACAATAATACACAGTTACAACTTTGGCCATTGTATTTATATCTATCTATATGAACTAAGGAAAGAAGGAAGGAAAAAATTATATTATTTCATTTTGGGTAATTTTTTTTCCTTTCATTGTTATAAGCCTTTTAATAGTTTATAACTTATGTTTTAGTATATTAAGATAATGTTTACCGTAAAACAAAATCAAGATCATATTAAATTAACAACTGCAAACAAGTCAAAGGAATTTCTTTTTTTTTTTTTTTTCTACTCAAATTATGATATTTGTTTGCTGGGCACAAGGGTAAAAGGATATACAATTCTATTTATAATTACAATAAATTCATTAATAGTTGTTCAAAGTAAAAATTTATACTTCAAAGATTTATAGACTTATAGTATATTCATCTCTATGAAAATGAAAAACTGAAGTCATTGTGTTTGTTGATTAGGGTGGTTTCCCTTTAAGCATGTTTTCACCATCAGAATTATAAAATGAAATGACTGTATTTTGCATATATACCAAAAGAAATTCACATCACCCCTCTTCAAGTTTCACCTACATTTTTAAATGTCCAGGCTTTAATAAGAGCAACCGTATTTGAAGTGAATATGTTATACAGCTGCACTACACTCTCTTCTGTTTCTCTAGGGACCTTATTTAGATAGACAGGCACGCCTGCATGTGGCCTGGCAGGAATTTTGCAGTTTTTCCCCTGCCTGAAGCACCATACTGTATCTAGCACTTTGGGACTAGGCCACAAGAATGGCCACCTGTGCACAAGACTCAACTGTTCCCTTTTGTTCTTGCAATGTGATTTTGAAATTCTTGAAGCCTGCTTGAATATTTCTCCTGTGATGGATACTGTAATAATAAAGAAAGACTTGTGCAGGCTCACTTAAACTTCTGTTGTAGTAAGATTCTTCTTGCTTTGTAGAACCCCTATTCCCTTTCATTTTAAATGGACGTTTGGACAATCCGTGCCTTACATTAACTTTGTAATTTGATTTATTTTATCGGAAAGAGCAAATAATACTACTTGTATTTTTCTTGCTGTTTTTTTAAAAAAACGAAAAATTTTCAAAAGACAAATATTTCTAATTAATATTGTATTTATCGTAGTTTATATTTCAGACCTCTCTGCAAGTATTTTGTATTTGGGCTTAAATAATTAACATTTGCATTTAATACATTTTGTTAGTTTCATGCTTATCTGTTGATATGACTTTTATGCAAAATATTCTGCCTCAAACAAAAACAGAATATTACTTATTGGTGTTTTTCATGTATAGTTGTCAGATTATTTCATTAAAGTAAATCCATCTTGTAATTCTCTGTATTTCGATTAAAACAAAAGGCAGACTGCAAAGGAAATATGGATTAGTCAGAAGCTTTTCTCAGCAGCTTTTCTTTGTAATGATTCCATCGTCTGTTTCAGATGATTGACAGTACCATGTGTATAGAGTACAGCTGGTAGTATATCATCTGCAAATTCAGTTTGGTAAATATAGTAGGCAGTCTGTCAGCCTGAGAGATAGATTGTTCTGGGAAAGGAAGTGTTGTCTCTCATCTGAAAAATAATTTCCTTTGCTTCTGGGACTAGACTTTCTTTCTCATTTTTAGCAAGAAAAAACTGACTAAAAATTAAGGTTTCTAACATTGTTTAATCATCTTTTAATTATGTCCAAGAAGACAGTGTATCATGACTAACTTTCTAGACCAAAACCATGGTTACAAACGGGCCAACAACCTAATTAAATAATACAAATACAAATTTGTCTGCAATTTTATTTAGCTATGAAAAACTACACAGCATTCGCTTCTTCAGGGTAATTTAAGGTGTGAATTATTGTCAAAATGATGCTCTTGCATTCCTTACAACTGTACTTGCTCTCAGCGTTTATTGTATGCTTGAAAAATTGTATGAAAAAATTAATATTTACCTTGGGCAGTTTATATCAGTCATAATGCACCTGTGTTCTAAAGTGCGTCAGTTGTTTATTAAACTCATCTTACTGTTGTTATAAGAAAGTATTTTTCCAGTTTCACTAGGGGAAAAATAAAATGGAAGAAGGGTGTTACATTTAACATCAAATAGATGAATATGATTCAATCCCCAGTTGTATAATTCTATAGGATTTATTTTATTGAGTATTAGGGGGAGTAGAATATTTTATGAAAGTGTGGTTGGAAAGTAAATTGAATGTATCGCTATTGGTACCAAGGGGGCACACCCCCTTCTTTCTTTTTCCCTAAGGCTCGTTATACAGAAGTAAAACATAGCCTCTGCCTTTTAAATCTTTTTTTTTTTTTTTTTAAACCAATGTGAAGGTCAGATTTTGACAAATCTGCAGAGGGAGCAGAGCTGCTAAATCCCTTCATTTTTATTCATACAAATACAGTTTTAGCAGTTCAGAGACACTCGTAAGATTCAATGGTGAAGAAAGCTGTGAGTGACAGATACGCTGCAAGATTTTTAATTCTGACTGAGTTCACAAACACATTTATAACGAACTGGAATCACGTTAAAATTATATTTAGTATAAAATATAGAAGATGGTATATGAACATTTAGTGTGCCATCCCAGAAAAGGCTGTCTTAGATGCAAGCTTGTTTCACAAGAAAATGAAACATTTACTGTCAAAGCAAATTACTATAGGGTTAATCAGCAAATTTTGAGTTCTTGAGAGAGAGACACAACAGCAGGTAAAATGTAAGTTATTGTGCCAATGTGGAAAACCAAGGGCGCTGGGGGAAGCTTAATGCAGGATCTAACGAAAGAAAAGAACATGAAGTACACAAATGCTGAAGGATACATAATGCGGTAGATAACATTGAGTGTAACACATTCCTTTAAGATAAATTAAGGGCATGAAAGGCCATAAAGAGTTTGGAAGACTTCCTGCCATATCGGTGGTAGGGGCAGGGAAGGAGGGAGCAACATGCCTCCATAGACAATAGATTGGTGGTGCAGAGCTGTTGCAGGTGGTCAAAAACCTCCATGCATCCTTCACTGGCAATACATAGGTACATACAGTTCCTTGAATGGAAGTGTTAGCAGAGAGGGTAATTTGGAGACTTTAAAGGATACCTAGAGCTTAATGGTGCATGGACATTATGGGCCATTAGGGAGAGTTTTAAATTGATGTTTATGAAGCCAAAAAAAAACTGCTTCTCACTCTAAAAATGATTTTAGTGAAATAGTTTTTAATGAGTGTACTGGTTTAAATGTGAATTTTTTATCTTTACTCAGAATTATCCAAACATGGGAAATTTGCAAAAAAAATTTTTTATTAAACCTGTACAAGTGCACAACATTCTGTTAAGTGACAATAATAAAAATATAGTCCAAAATGTCTGAGTATTTTTACAACAATAATGAATTTAATAATCTCACCCTTGTTGTTCGTTTTTAGTTAGAAACAGGTATCACATCACTTCTCTTAAAGCTTTGAGCATCACTAAGGCTGATGCACCCGGTTTTGTCAAACACTGGACAACTGCTCCTTTGTATATGGCCAAAGAACTTAATCTACCTATAAGCCCGTAAGAGCCCCTTTGTATTATGGTGTCTATGCGTTAGTAGTTGTCAGTGGCACATATAAATGGTAAAATCTAATAGTTTTTACCTTTTTATGTAATTTAGAGTTGCAAGAAACATCCATCCATCCATCCATTTTCCAACCTGCTGAATCCGAACACAGGGTCACGGGGGTCTGCTGGAGCCAATCCCAGCCAACACAGGGCACAAGGCAGGAACCAGTCCCGGGCAGGGTGCCAACCCACCGCAGGACACACACAAACACACCCACACACCAAGCACACACTAGGGCCAATTTAGAATCGCCAATCCACCTAACCTGCATGTCTTTGGAATGTGGGAGGAAACCGGAGCGCCCAGAGGGAACCCACGCAGACACGGTGAGAACATGCAAACTCCACGCAGGGAGGACCCGGGAATCGAACCCAGGTCCCCAGGTCTCCCAACTGCGAGGCCCTGCAAGAAACATTACATTTTCAATTCCATCTGTCAAGAGAAGTTTCTTGCAAGAATGTTGTGAATAATACTTATATTTTATGACTGCCGGTAGAGTAGTGAGAAATCATCTCCTTTGCCCAGTTTGTATGAAAATGTGCTATATAAATAAATGTTGTTGTTGTTCCTCTTTCTGTGTCACTATTAATATTCTCTGTTTACACAAATCTTCATTTATTTTATGAGGACCCACTACCCTTGGTCTTGAATGAAATACATGTTAACGAATACTTCCAACTCTTTTCAATAGTCTACAGTCACCTTATTTATATCGTTTCTGTACTTTTATATGTGGGTTGCAATGTTTGTGCAGTGCTCTTTGTATTCTAACTGGATATTCTTCTGCGAGCACCTTACAAGCTGCATTTAAAGCTGTGACATGCTCTCCATGCCAAGCTGTCATTCTGGTTCGATCCTTCAAGTGTAGATGGTTTATCAACCAATAAGGAAAGTAATGCTGAGTTTTGTCTAAGCACTAGTTTATATAAACTATATCCATATCCATTGTGCATAATATTTCTGATCATTAGTCTTAGGCAGTTTACCAGTGATATGCATTATTTTCTTAACTCTGAACTTCAGTGTTTTATTATGTCTTTCTTCATTGCTTGTATGCTGTTGTTGACTTTATTTCAGTATAAAACTTTTAGCCTTATCTCTCACTTCCTTTTTGTTAAATTTCACCCCATGGTCACTGTACAGTCTCTTTAGTGATTCATGAATACTTATCCATTAAGAGATAAAATATTTTACAGTTTCTTAGCTGTCTATGGCAACACTCTCAATATATCTTGAGGGAATGGCAAATAGTCAACTGGTTTAGGCTTAGACTTGCTTTACTTCAAGCATGCCTTAAAGCTGTTCACAGTTTACTCTAAGAAAGATATGCATTCTGTGTCATTATTACCAGAATTTCGCTGTTCTTGTGTTTAGCAGCTGCAGCATGTCTGTACTGCTTTTGAAGCTTTAACATTTTTATATTTGCACTTCTGTCATATGCTCTGTGATTTAAATCTTGAGCTTGTTCTTGCTTGTCCATATCTATGAGGTTTATGTAATGTCCAGAAGTGGTCATTTCAAGGTGAATCTGTTACTGCCCTGTCATTTTCAATATCTAGCACAGCTCTAGTTCCTTTATCAAAGTAGGGATGTTTAAAGGACCAATACTTTTGATAGCATTTAATACCGATATGCCAAAAATATAATTGTTCTAGCATTTTTTCATTATCAGTAGTATCAAATGACAGTCGGTACTCCACTCATGCATGACTGCAAGTAGATAAATTACTCCAAAGTCAAAGTAATACATGAGAAAAACGTGAATCAGAGCTACATAGAAAAATGGTTTTCTGTGATGATGGTCTAGTACAGGGGTGGGCAGATTCAGTCCTGGAGGGCCGCAGTGGTTGCAGGTTTTTGTTCCAACCCAGTTGCTTAATTATAAACCAATCCTTGTCAATTATTTAATTGCATGGCTTGCTAGTGCTTTAACTCTGCCATGTCAGGTCATTCTCATATCCTAGATTTATTTTTCTTTCTAAGGATATTATCCAAATGATTTGAAGTCTAAAACAGATGAGTAATTCTCAGTGCTTCACTTTTTTCTCTTCACTTTCCTTCCAAGTATTTAATTAAACTAAATAGTGCATGATAAATACACACAGGTGTAAATGAAAACAAGCTAAATGGAGAAATGCTGGTCTCTTTTGTCATTTGCATTGTATTGCTAATTAGGAGCAATTAAAAACCAAGAATACAGCTGTTTAAGACTAAAATAAGCAATAAGGGTTCAAAATCTTAACGAGCGAGACAACTAAAGTGAAGCTGAAGTGTTACTTGAGCAATAAGGGCTTCTTATTAAGCAACTGGGTTGGAGCAAAAACCTGCAGCCACTGCGGCCCTCCAGGACTGAATCTGCCCACCCCTGAGTCTAGTACCGCATCACCACGTGTCAAAAAGAAAAACAGAAGTCATGTGTCATTTTTTAACCCACTCAATCCAGACCAGTGTCACTAGGTGCTGGAGCCTTTCCCAGCTAGCATAAGGCAGGAACAAATGTTTAGAAATACTTTGTCTTCAAAACTGGAGATTTTCAGCGTGTGACTATGGGAATTGTGCTTATTATTATTTAAAAAAAAAAACAAAAAAAAACAAACACAGGCCTTTGTTATTACCACTTCTATACTGTTCTGGAGTTTGCACAGTGATGTGGCTAATTAAATGTGTGTTTTAACCATCCAACTTGTAGTGTCACAGTGTTGTAAATGGAGACAAAATGATGGCATGGTGAATCTCTTCTAATACTGTGTCCTGCACATACCCTAGAATATGCTTTTAAGCATCCATATATTTTTTAATCTCTTTATACTAGGGGTGGGCGGTATGACCAAAATTCTATATCACGGTATTTTTCTAAATTATCCCGGTTTCACGGTATTCGACGGTATTTTTTTCCCCATACATGAGTGGATGTTAACCACATTTTCCACTGCAATTACTGGCTAAGAATAACCTATTCCACTGTCAAGAGTATTGTACATTGTACAAAAAAAACATTTTAATGTGCACACAAGTATTAATACAGTTTTGCATTGCCCCATAAAGTGATAGTTTTCAAGGGGGTGGCACTAATGGAGAAGGTATCACATTGCATGACAAATGCAGTCAAAATATAGAACCTTTTTATTGAACAAATTTTGGAAAAACAAACTATAATTTTGACAACATATTTTCAACCATACAAAGAGGCATTTAGACTTAGTAAAATATCCAGAAGTGCTTGTCAAAAATTGTATTGCACCGAATATATCTTAGAAAAGGAATAAATAGTAAAAAATTTTTGTAAACCAACTACACTTTCTGTTAATGTTAACAATCTCTGTCCACTGACACGTTAAAGTGACTTTTTAAACAACTTTATCATCATTAAACTGCATAATATTTAAACTATCCATCCATCCATTGTCTCCCGCTTATCCGAGGTCGGGTCGCGGGGGCAGCAGCTTGAGCAGAGATGCCCAGACTTCCCTCTCCCCGGCCACTTCTTCTAGCTCTTCCGGGAGAATCCCAAGGCGTTCCCAGGCCAGTCGAGAGACATAGTCCCTCCAGCGTGTCCTGGGTCTTCCCCGGGGCCTCCTCCCGGTTGGACGTGCCCGGAACACCTCACCAGGGAGGCGTCCAGGAGGCATCCTGATCAGATGCCCGAGCCACCTCATCTGACTCCTCTCGATGCGGAGGAGCAGCGGCTCTACTCTGAGCCCCTCCCGGATGACTGAGCTTCTCACCCTATCTTTAAGGGAAAGCCCAGACACCCTGCGGAGGAAACTCATTTCAGCCGCTTGTATTCGCGATCTCGTTCTTTCGGTCACTACCCATAGCTCATGACCATAGGTGAGGGTAGGAACATAGATCGACTGGTAAATTGAGAGCTTCGCCTTGCGGCTCAGCTCCTTTTTCACCACGACAGACCGATGCAATGCCCGCATTACTGCGGATGCCGCACCGATCCGCCTGTCGATCTCACGCTCCATTCTTCCCTCACTCGTGAACAAGACCCCGAGATACTTGAACTCCTCCACTTGGGGCAGGATCTCGCTACCAACCCTGAGAGGGCACTCCACCCTTTTCCGGCTGAGGACCATGGTCTCGGATTTGGAGGTGCTGATTCTCATCCCAGCCGCTTCACACTCGGCTGCGAACCGATCCAGAGAGAGCTGAAGATCACGGCCTGATGAAGCAAACAGGACAACATCATCTGCAAAAAGCAGTGACCCAATCCTGAGCCCACCAAACTGGACCCCCTCAACACCCTGGCTGCGCCTAGAAATTCTGTCCATAAAAGATATGAACAGAATCGGTGACAAAGGGCAGCCCTGGCGGAGTCCAACTCTCACTGGAAACGGGTTCGACTTACTGCCGGCAATGCGGACCAAGCTCTGGCACCGATCGTACAGGGACTGAACAGCCCTTATCAGGGGGGCCGGTACCCCATACTCTCGGAGTACCCCCCACAGGATTCCCCGAGGGACACGGTCGAATGCCTTTTCTAAGTCCACAAAACACATGTAGACTGGTTGGGCAAACTCCCATGCACCCTCCAGGACCCTGCTAAGGGTATAGAGCTGGTCCACTGTTCCGCGACCAGGACGAAAACCACACTGTTCCTCCTGAATCCGAGGCTCGACTATCCGACGGACCCTCCTCTCCAGGACCCCTGAATAGACTTTTCCAGGGAGGCTGAGGAGTGTGATCCCTCTGTAGTTGGAACACACCCTCCGATCCCCCTTCTTAAAGAGGGGGACCACCACCCCGGTCTGCCAATCCAGAGGCACTGTCCCTGATGTCCATGCGATGTTGCAGAGGCGTGTCAGCCAAGACAGTCCTACAACATCCAGAGCCTTGAGGAACTCCGGGCGTATCTCATCCACCCCTGGGGCCCTACCACCAAGGAGTTTTTTGACCACCTCGGTGACCTCAGTCCCAGAGATGGGGGAGTCCACCTCTGAGTCCCCAGGCTCTGCTTCCTCATTGGAAGGCATGTTAATGGGATTGAGGAGGTCTTCGAAGTATTCCCCCCACCGACCCACAACATCCCGAGTCGAGGTCAGCAGCGCACCATCCCCACCATATACAGTGTTGACACTGCACTGCTTCCCCTTCCTGAGACGCCGGATGGTGGACCAGAATCTCCTCGAAGCCGTCCGAAAGTCATTCTCCATGGCCTCCCCAAACTCCTCCCACGCCCAAGTTTTTGCCTCAGCAACCACCAAAGCCGCATTCCGCTTGGCCTGCCGGTACCTATCAGCTGCCTCCGGGGTCCCACAGGACAAAAGGGTCCTGTAGGACTCCTTCTTCAGCTTGACGGCATCCTTCACCGCCGGTGTCCACCAGCGGGTTTGGGGATTGCCGCCACGACAGGCACCGACCACCTTACCACCTTATTTAAACTAATAAATAATAACAATAAAATAAATAATAGTATTATTACTGATAGTTGCACTATTACTTGAAGACTTCAAGCCCAGGTGCATTACACTATTCACCAAATTAAAATAAAATAAAACAAGTGCAACTTGGTGATGACATCTTTACCAACTGAACCATCATTTAGGCAAATTGCATTAATATGGACCTTGCTTCAAGCTAAGCTATACTGGGAAGAAAAAAACAAACTATATGTCGAGAACAAAGTCAACATTTCCACTTTATTCTCGCCGTTTATGTCGAGATTAAAGTCGACATTTCCACTTTATTCTCATAGTTTACTTCATAATTAAAGTAGAATGTCGTAAACTAAACTTCTTCCTAAAATCAATGTTTAATCAATTACTTAATTTACCCCGTCATAAATTAATGCAGCACATTAAATGCTTTGTGTTACGTTCCCCGACCCAGTGGTTAATCACTACGCTTCTTAAACTGACTTCCTCCGCACTAAGAGAAGACAGCGGTCACCCTACAGAATCCATTCACTTCGTGATATTCCTGCTTTCTGAAAATTTAGAATGCTAAGGTAAATACTTGATATCATTTTCATGATGAAATGCATTAAAGCAGGTATTACACATGCACAGTAGTGAGGCGGTAGTGCTGCTCCCTCACAGTAAGGGGTCCCCAGGTGTATGTTCAGTGTAGAGAACTTTATGGCAGGTGTGACGAGGCTCCAAAAAACTGGATGTATGAGTAGCTATCGCACAGGTTTAACTTAAATATTGTGTAAATGTTGGGTTTGTGATCTGCTGGTCGGAGACACGAACACAGAATTCAATGCATGTTCTTCTGAGCGGGCTATCTTTATTGCATGCATGCTGTCTCTATCTGACGTACCAAAACCCCAGTTCCTATCCTTCCTTTTTCTTTCACCACATAACCAATCACCACACGATAAACGTCTTTGTGAAATTAAAACTAGTTATAAATTTAGCCCATGGAGTGTTCAGAACTTTAAAAATACCTTTGTTATACATGTTTAATTATGCCATCCATTCAGAGTTGCGCCCATCTCTGAACGAGTCGCCAGCACATCGCAGGATGAAGACAAGCAAAACATACACTAGCAGGGTCAATATAGCACACCAAAACCCCACATCCTACATGACTTTGAAAGGAAACTGAAGCACGCCGAGTAAACCCACCAGAATAACATGCAAATGCAAGGCAGGCACGCCGCCGTGCCCCCATATGATTAATGCATGCTTTAATGCATTTCACCATGAAAATTATATTAAGTACTTATCTTAGCATTCTAAATGTTCAGAGAGCAGGAAGATCATGAAGTGAATGTATTCTGTGCGGCGATCGCTGCCGGCGCCTCCTCTTAGTGCAAGAAGAAGTCAGTTTAAGAATCACTTAACACAAAGCATTTAATGTGCTATATAACTTATGACGGGGTTTGAGAAAATCTAGTAAATTAAATATTCATTTTACGATGAAGTTTAGTTTACGATGTTCTACTTTAATGACAAATTACGAGAATAAAGTCAACATGTCGACTTTAATCTTGACATAAACGGCGAGAATAAAGTCAACATGTCGACTTTATTCTCGTCATAAGCCTCAAGATTAAAGTGGAAATGTCGAGAATAAAGTCAACATGTCGTCACAGTATTACACAGTACCCAGGTACATTACACTGTATTGAAAACAAATAAAACAAGTACAACTTGGCTTGCAGTATTATCCAGTAGTATAGAAACAGTATTTACACATCTGACCTTTTAAAACTAAAGTATCTCCAGGCGACGGACGTGACTCCTTTTTTTCGGCAAAAGTTCTTCTGTTCATCATGTTCAACTTTATCGTCGGCTTCAGTTTCGGAATGTTCTCTGTCCATTTTCACTGCGCAATACCTATGCTACCCTACCTATTTGGTGGTGTAGCAGTGAAAAAGAGCCCTAGTGCAACAAATCTGTGTTTAGCGGTGTAGCAGTGAAAAAGGTCCCCACTTGAACAGTTTCCCGCTGCGCCACGTTCCGAACGTTGTTTAGGCAATTTAAACCAGTGTTGCGGTATAAGAAAAATCCATATCATAAAAAAACGTTTTTCAGTATGAACCGGTATACCGCCCAGCACTACTTTATACAGTTCATAGTCACATGGGAAATGTCTCATGCACTGTGCATGGTGGTAGCGTAAACAGCTGTAGCAAGTAAAAGTGTTAAGTTTGTAAACCAGTGGCTATTATGCTTGTCTACACTGGCGATTAAATGAAGTGCTGCAATTGTTAATATCAAAATAAAGTGTGTTTAATATTTTGAAGCCCAAAGCTCTACGATTATGCCAGTAAGCAGGACTGGCAAAACGATACATGTCGTTGTTAAATACAGATATGCAAGTTCAAAATTTGTGTCTTTCATTTGGTTTTTGAAACTGAACTAATGTCCATGTAATATTCAACATGTGACAAACGTAGTGAAAGCACGTGATATATTTTTGAAATTTGATTAGTCATACCTCGTATAAGTTGCTCTGAAAACGGCACATCAAAGGTTGTTTTACATTGTTTTTCTGAACTGGTGGATTAATTTAAAGCTGACAAGGTTTATTTCATATGAAAATTAAAGTTTGAGCAAATGTTTAAAAAAAAAAAAAAAATAGGAGGGACAGATTTGGTGAATTAAAGCTCCAGGGTTTTACATTTGAAAACTGAATTAATTTGACTCGTCAGTTAGTTTTTAGTACGTTTTTAACCAGTTAATGAGGGAAATGTAAATCTTACAGTCGGTAATGTAAAAAGACAGAGTAATTCACTACAACCAGATTTTAAAAGAATATTCTTACAAAAACATATTTAAAGAAGTTGTTTAAATGAAAATATACCAAATTATCCTGGAATTCACCAGTTCAACAGTACAGATATTATAATGTTTGAGTTTATGTTTAGTAAACAGTATTTTTCAGTTACTGCAGATCAGAGAATAAATTAGCAATGTACACATGGTAAGATAAATGAGGTAGTGCATGCTAATATCATTCTTTATAAACCCTATGCAGAAATCCCCTCAAAATCACAAAATTTTCCTTATATGTTGTTACACTGGGGTATCCGCATGCCCATCACACATTATTGATGAAGCCCTGCATTGTATTTTGATATTTATTAATGCCAATAATAGTACCAGTATTTTAAAGTTGCTGTTGCAGTACTAGTATGGCATAGTAGTACAGTGGAACCTCGAGATACGATCACCTCTGTATACGAGAAATTCAAAATACGAGGAAAGTATGAGCGAAAAATTCAGATCTAAATACGAGCATTGGCTCGCGTAACGAGCCACGAGCCAGGCTGTGGGTATAGCTCGCGGCTTAGCGAGGGGGCGTGGTAGCAGTTGCGAGCCGCGATCTGCGTTGTCTGCGTTTCTCACTTAAGTGCACAGGTGGGAAACTGCCCACATCCATGATTGTTCCTGTGGCTGATGGGCTGCAGCTGCCATGTCCTCCCCGCTTATATAGAGAAGCGCGAGCCGGTTAAGGGGGAGAAGAAGTAAAAGAAAAGAGATGAGAGAGAACGGAGGTTGCAGGAGGAGTAGGAGGAGGAGGAGCAGGCAGGCAGGCAGCAGTAGGAAGTCGGTGCGGGAGAGCGAGCGAGTGCAGGCTCGCGTGTTGCTGAACAGTGAGCTGAACAGGCGAGCCAAACAGCTGAAGCAGGACGGTGTAGAGAAGGTCAGCTGCATTAAGAGTGTCTCGCCTGTTGCAGAGCCCGCAGGTGAGACGCTAACAGAGAAGAAGCACCGGGGATTGTCATCTGTTTTATAAAGACTGCATCCTTTTGACGTTTTAACCTCGTGTTAAAGGATTGTTATTCTTGTGTATTTTAAACCTCCACTTCACAACTGTTTTAAGGATTATTTATTTAAAGATTTATTGAATGCTCTACTGCACTTTGGACACCTGTTTTGATTCTTTTAATAATCAGTTATATTATTTACCAGTGTTATTTATTAAAGGTAGACTACAGTATATATAATTTATCAGTGTTATTTGTTAGGAAAATTGATTTTTATGTTAATATATTTGGGGTGCGGAACGGATTAACTGGATTTCTATTCTTTTCAATGGGGAAGTTTGTTCTAGATATGAGAAATTCGCTATACAAGCTTAGTGCTGGAACGAATTAAACTCGTATCTAGAGGTTCCACTGTAGTAAAGATTTTGAACATCAGTTCCTGAGGTTGTGGGTTCAGATACTACTACTGACATTTTGACCACCAGCAGGTCTGTACTCAATTTGAGAAAAAAAAGCAAAGAAAATGTAACCAATTGTGTCACAAATGTTGCAAGTCACCTTGGATAAAGTTGTCAGCCAAACATGTAAATGTATTAGTATTTGTGCCTTTTTCTGTAATATAAAATATACAATGTTGTTTATTTTAATAATGGATGTATTTTTAATAATAAGTGGTTGAATGAAATTTCTGTTTTTTGCCATGGTGTTGAAAGTTATCAAATATTGTGAAATTTCACTGATATTTGTATTGAATACTAAAAAATACTGTGACATCCTTTCTAGTAAGTGGGTACTGTATCTGGAGGGATTGATTCTGTTTCAGAGTTGCTTCTGATTTGCCCAGTTTTGGTTGGAAGTATTACTTTTTTAGTAGCTTGGCACTATCTTTTCTTCACCAAATTTGAAGGCATTGCAGCTTGGTACTTCAGTCAGCTTTTCCACTTTGGTCTAACTGAGCTCTCTCGCAGAACTATCACAACACCATTCCCAAAAGATAGTTCATGTGCAGATCTCAAAGACGCCACAACAAAAATGTTAATATTAGAGGCTGATTCATTTGAATAAAGTGTTATTGCACTGTTCTATGTCATCAACATTTGCGTTATTTTCTGTTATTTTCACTTGTTCAATTTTTGCGGCCATTCTTTAGTCCAGTGAAATGTACTCTTACATACAACACAATTCTACTATCTCCACTCCACTTGAGTGGGTTTGAACCAGGTAATGACAATTTCAAACAGTGCTTCTGATATTATGATACATTTTCTTTTTGATGTGTAAAATAAGCTGTGTTGGTTTTCATTGGTATTCCATTGGATGGCATTCACCATTTTTTCATTGCAGATATGCTTTAATGGACACTTCATTATGGCACAAGTTAGGCCCCATCCACATTACTATGATTTTAATATAAAAACACATACATTTGTCTTTGTTTTTTTTTTCTTTTGTCTATGCCCTGTCATCTTTAACTGCAGAAAACCATGACATTTAAAGGCAGATACTTTCGTAAACACAGCATCTGCATTGCTGTTTGGAAGAATGAAGGTTTTGAAAACTATGCTCCAGTCGTGCTGTAATTGGTTCATGCTTATTTCATGGCCCTTCCCAGATTGGATTCTGCTTATTACAAGGTCTTATTCACTGAATGGTCACTGTTAATGAAAAAAAATCATAGTGGGCATAAGAAGAATTTCTTTCCATGTCATTTGCAGTATATTTTGCATCTGTGGGGGGCATCTGTTGGTGAAAAAAGATTCACGGATTTTGACTTTACTGACAATGCTTTAATCTTCGCGGAGTCAATGGAGGCTCTAATCGGGGCGCTCAAGAGACTGAGCGAGCAGTCTGAGTGTCTGGGCTTGCGAGTGTCCTGGATAAGAACCAAGATACAGGCTTTTAATGACCTCTTGGGCATACCCATCAGCTGTGTGTCTGTTTGCGGAGAGAGTGTCGACTTTGTCGAGAGGTTTACTTACCTTGGCAGTGACATTCATGTCTCTGGTAACTCTTCCTATGAAGTCAGTAGACGGATTGGGAGAGCACGGCGGGGTCATGAGGTCGCTGGAAAAGGGATGTGTGGTGCTCCCGATATCTATGCAAAAGGATGAAGGTCCAAGTCTTCAGAGTCGTGGTGCTTCCTGTCTTGCTATATGATTGCGAAACATGGATGCAATCCAGTGACCTGAGACGAAGACTGGACTCCTTTTGGTACTGTGTCTCACCGGAAAATCCTTTGGTACTGTTGGTTTGACATTGTGTCGAATGAGCGGTTGCTCATGAAGTCCTGAATGAGACACACTACCTGCATTGTGAGGGAGTGTCAGTTACGGCCATCATTGTTGGGGACCTGACTGGCTGGACCATGCCAAAGGGTCGCCCACGTAACACCTGGCTGCTAGAGGGATAGAGGGTCATTTCCGAAGGGTAGGACTGGACCACGTGTCTGCCTGGGGGGTTGCCAACCGGGATCCCGAGCTGTTTCGACGTGTAGTGGGAGCGGCAACACACTGTACCAGTGTATGCTCCCCGACTTGACTTGAATTGGACTGCGTGTCTGCCTGGGGGGTTGCCAACTGGGATCACGAGTTGTTTCGTCGTGTAGTGGGTGCGGCAATGCACTGTACCAGTGCATGCTCCCCAACTTGACTTGTCATTTGCAGTACTGCTTACTTGTATGCACCTAAGTTGCATTTTGTAAAGTTTGAATGCTGTATATATGTGTTGAAGGCAAATTATTTACCATCTGCTACAGTTTTGTGTTAAATGTCATGGCTGGTGGCATTACTAAATTCAGAGCACCTTTAAAAATCAGATTTTAAATATCTTGGTTGACAGCCTGTAATTAACATTTATTACTTACCTGTTCAGTAAGAAGGCGGAAATTCTGCAGGAAAATTAATAACAAGTTGCTTAATGAACTGGATGGGTATAGAATGTAGTTGAGCTCACAATATTACAGAACAGAATGACACGAAAGCACAGTGCAATAAAGTGAAGATTTAGACACACGCACTTATGTGCCCCCATGCTCGCTTCGCTCACCAACCCCTGTGCATGCGCTATGTGCTAGCCTCTTTACGGTTCTGTCGCTCATGTATGGGGATGTGGTTGTACAATTTAAACAGATTTTTATTTTCATGGGAATTGTTACATATGTATAATAGAATTATTTTACATTACAGCGAGTAATTAACCATATTAAAAAGAGTAAAACGTAATAATTTGAAAGTAAATTATGTTTCATGTTGCATTAGAGTTATTCATTGCGTAATACAATTTTGTTCTGTTTGGCTTTGATATTAAAATACAAATACTTTTTTAAACTTACACTTTTACTGTAAAACTCAAGCAGAAAAAAATTTTTGAATTCGCAACTTAATTTTGATTCTGTGTTTGGAATTTCATCATGACAACGCAACATATAACTGCCCGTGATTGAATTTTGTTTCTTTCCCTCTGTTAAATAAAATTACTTTTTCTAATGTTTGGCTCTGAGATTTGTTAATTGTCTTTGCAAAAGCTATTCTAACGGGAAACTGTTAACGTTTTAATGGAATATCCAGATCTCCTTTGTTGTGTAATGTTATCCACAGAAGATGTACTACATGACCTTTCTTGGATACGTCCTTCTTTCATCAGTAATTCGTGCGGTGAAAGACCAGACGGTGTTAACAGTTGTAGATATTTTTTGGGATATTGTAAGTTGATGTTTTCATCTTACGCATGATCACCACCAACTGTTTCAGAATAGTGTATTTGCTAATTTGCCATGTAACCGATCGTCATTTTTGGCATTAATTCATTTGACTTCGTTTCTCGGTGCTAGGATTGCTCGTGTACACATTTTTTATGATGGTAATCCTTTGTGATGAAATTCTTCAATAAGATTTGGACATAATTTGTCTTCTTTAATTGGGAACTTAAAGTGAGGAAAGCGTTAAAATTCATAAGAGCCGAGAGAACAGAAACTGTCTGTCAAAAGCATTCACACGAATGAGAGGTGAGATTACCGAGTGCGTGGTTGAAAATGGTTGAGAGGAGGGCGTGACCTGAAAAAATCTTGTGGCCAAAGTCTCATCTCGCGGGACTTTTGTTGTGTCGCAGGATTTTTTTATATAATAGAAAGATATACAGTATGTATGTTTCCCTAATGAGTTAGTTTTACATGTATTGTTTAGTACAAGGTTTGCTCCATTTGCTGTGGACTGCTTATAAACAATCCTGTCACGAATGAACATAGAGCTAAACACTTTTTAAAAATTTTGAAAGTGTTAATGTTCTGAAAACTGTTACTTATAACTGTAATCAGCTTATTAATGTGACAAGGGTGAAAATTCACTGCAGCTCCTTGTAGAACTTTTTTTTTCTTTGAAGTGAGTGATCTATCAGAGTCCTGTGTACGCAGATAGTTTTCAAAATACTTAAAGCACAAGGGTATCTGATTTTCATGGGACTCTAAATTTTTCACTACACAGTCCCTACCCGGAATTTGCCTCTAGTGTGCATATGTCCATTGTAGGTGAAGGTCCATGTTTTTTGTGTTGGGCATTTCATAATGGACAGGGATTCAGTTGAAAGTGATGTTAAAAACTCAGTGTGGACAGAGATAATTTTCATGTAAAAACTCAGTTTTTAAATGAAAACATGGTAGTATGAACTTAGCCTATGGCAGCGTTTCTCAACCTTTAAGTATTTGCGACCTGAGTTTTCGTAACAGTTTTAATCGTGCCCCCCATAACGTTTTTTTGAAAGGAACCCACTAATACCAATTTGTTCTTTTTTAAGTAATGATATATCATAGATGCATATTTTATTATACCTACTTAACTTTTATCGACATTTATCTAACTCTGTTTTTCTAGTATCAGAATGTAGTTTAAGTTAATTTGTTTTGGTTTCAATAGATGTATTTTTCATATTTTTGATTCTTGTTTTCTTTTTTCCACATCTTCGCACCCCCCTTTTTGTTACTTCGCGCCCCCCCCCCCACAAATTGAGAACCACTGGCCTATAACTCGTACCTGCAACTAGACTCAACTGTATGTCTTCTATTTCTAGATGTACACTATCCAGAAACTGGAAAACTGAAGAGTCATGTCATATTTACATATAAGATTATAGCATTGTCCTAACTAGGTTATTTAGTCTGCTTTTAAGTTTGTGCCATGTATCATTATACTATCAAAGAATGCCTCATAGTTTCGATCTTTTTCCTCCTTTAAGGCTTCTGCAGGCATTTCCAGAACTCTCTTGCTCTGCCCGTACTGTAAGTGCAAGTGCCACAGCAAGTCATTACTGTTTTTACAGCCAACATTAGATGTCTTTTTGGAGAAGACTGGAGTCACTTTTTCATTCTGCCAATCAACTTAAATCATGTTCTTTCAATAATAAGTGAATGCACCAGTTTGAATATGAAATTTTAGCTTTATTCATAAAAATGCAAACATAGAAGCTATTCAAAAAGTGACATGCACAATTCTCCTAATTATTAATGTCTGCATAGTTTAACATTGTATTCTAATTTAGGTAGCAGTTTATACTCTCCACACACTATTTTGCCTTGCAGTGTGTACTAATTTTTTCTTAATTGCCAAATTGTTTGGCTGGACAATAAGTTTTACAATGTATATCTTAAATATTGTTCGCTGTTGTTCAGAAGGATTTTTGCTGTGAGAATATATCATCAGTGGATTTGCCAGTATCCCTGTTGGGGTTTAATTATTTTTTTTTCTTTTATTCAAGGTGAACCTTTTACTACAGCTATTTCTCCAGGGGCTTATCTAATACCTATGTTTGTTACACAAGCTTTCTTCTAGTCAGAATCAAACCCTATCTGGCTGTACTGTCCAGCTATTAAATTGAGGGAAATCTAAAAATAAATTTTCCATACTTCTCTCAGTCAAAGATCTGTGAGCAGCATTTTTATGTAGAGATGTGCCATTTTGAAAAGTTAATTTGCTAATCTTTGGAGAAAAAATATTTTCAGTCTGTTCTGCTGGGTTCAGATTTTTGGTTTTGAGGGGGGAATAAATTTAGATAAACTGCTACACTTCTACCTAATACCTTTTTGGATTCCCCCAACCTGAAACCAAAAAAATAATTAGTCTAATAAATCTTTTGTTTTGGTGCATTATTAGTTTCTAATCTTTATGACATAATTTAAGAAATATCTTCCTGTATTGTCATTTGATTTATGGTGTATTTAAAATAGACAACCAGTATTTTGTTAGACTTTACTTTTATTAAATTTTTGTCTTAGGAAGTGCTAAAGTAGGGCATATTTTTGTGTAGTTGAATTTTTGGTCTCTGTTAAAAGACTAGAACTACCAAGTTTTATTGTAGTAAATGCAGTGTAGTTTAAAATTAGATTCATTTTGTCTTGTAGCTCTTGAGGAGATTAAAGAAAATATTCATATTTCTGTTTGGCTCAAAAGTGCAGTATTCAAGGCAGATATTTTACATTTAAAACAGATACAGTATATTCATTTTTGTTCTTGCTATTCTACAAGGTATTTAGGTTGCAAACACCAAAATAATTTTAACCATAAGTACATTTGAAGTTAGTGCATTGTTTTGCCTGCCAGATTTCCATCCATCCATCCATTTTCCAACCCGCTGAATCCGAACACAGGGTCACGGGGGTCTGCTGGAGCCAATCCCAGCCAACACAGGGAACAAGGCAGGAACCAATTCCGGGCAGGGTGCCAACCCACCGCAGGACACACACAAACACACCCACACACCAAGCACACAGTAGGGCCAATTTAGAATCGCCAATCCACCTAACCAGCATGTCTTTGGACTGTGGGAGGAAACCGGAGCGCCCGGAGGAAACCCACGCAGACACGGGGAGAACATGCAAACTCCACGCAGGGAGGACCCGGGAAGCGAACCCGGGTCTCCTAACTGCGAGGCAGCAGCGCTACCACTGTGGCGGTGCCTACCACTGTGCCACCGTGCCGCCGCCTGCCAGATTTTCACAATAAAACATATTTGTATGCTTAAGACATTCTTTTAGTGGTAAAAGTTCATTGCAGTTTAACTTCTAGTTTAATTGCTTAGTAAAAAAATGCAATTTTTTTTTGCATCTGCATTTAAATGAACTCATTAATCAGAAAATTAGTTCTGATAATATTGTAGATGCAGTGTATTGTAAAGTAGGAATTGCCTTCTTTTCCATTTAAGAGTGCTATCACTTTCTATCTGAAAATCCTTCATCATTTGATAGTGGGGGGAAAAAAAACAGGTTTGCGTCATTTGAAACTCTGTGGTTTTTAGAGATGTGACTGTAATACTTACTAAAATTGTTTGGAATAATTCTGTGTTCTGCATGATGAAATTTTCCCCATAGAAATTACAGGAAAAATGGGTTTTGTTGGTGGACCATAAAGCAAGAAAATGTTTTGTGTAAGTAATTCATACTAGCCAACCTGCGGCATAGCATACGCTGCATAATCACGCCTCTTTTTTAATGATTTTTAAGCACAAGGAAAAAAATGAACATTTGAAAAATCCATAATTTAATAAACCACCAAGAAAAGTAACATTGCAACAATGCATGCTACGAACCAACATACAATCATTGTTCAGTACGCACTGCCTGCTCATGTGCCCGCCCCCAACTCCTCACCTGAGTCGCTTTCGTCTGTGTACAGTCCACATGCACCTGTGAGCAATGTTCCCTCTAATTTTTTATAGGCTATGTGCGCAAAAAATATCATCCGTGCGCATTTTAAAGCAAGACTAAATTTTTGTGCGCTACAGAATGTTTGTTGGAGTTCAGTTCAAGTTACAAAAACACGATGTTATTTCAGTTATCAATACCAAACAAGTTTCATTGTTAAATGCTATACCTATTAATAATGTGTAATTATATTTTACAGGTAGCATTTCGAATGTGGCACCAATGTCCATCAATTTTGCTAATTCTGCAAATTGATCATTCTGAAATGCAAATTTCGTCATCTCTGGAAAGCTGTTTATCAGATTGCTTTTGATTTTTTCTGCAACAAGGAATTTAAAGTCATTGTATTGTTGAATAATGACACTTTCCTCCTGAAGAAATTGTTTGTACTTTAAACAAAGAGATCGGATATGTTCAATTCCAAAGTCAGTCGCATTGTGCTATTGCTGTACAGTCAAAAGCAGACCATTCCTCAATTTCATTTTCAGGAAATCTTTCACCCAGATGCAAACATAGGATGTTGATGAAGGTTAATATGGAATTAGTATCCACGGAAACTTCTTTTCCAGACACCTTGTCAAGAAGACTGTTAACTTTATCACTCCATTTAACCTTCTCACCAAGGTACTGCATTCGAAGTTTGTTCAGTTTACCCTGTGCAAGATGATATGCTTCCAATGGTGTCAAACCACGTTTTTGAAATGCCATAGTTAAAGAAGCCATTTCTGATAAGACATCATTCAAAATTTCCAATGTTATATGAAATTGTTCACTCTTCAGCTTCTTATAGCAGTACTTTGATATAGGATCATTATCTTTGGATTCTTCAAAATATTTTAATAGGGGATCATAATTTCGAATAATTGCTTGAAGTGCAAAGTGTCTGGATAACCAGCGCACTTCATTCAGAGGTCTGAAAGCAATTGATTCACATTCAGAAGCATCTGCTCTTTCCTGAAATTTGTATCTTTTAGTAGAAGCCATTCAGACTTAAAAGCTATTGCAGCTCTCTTGCGTTTTGCACCTTTCATCGCTTGCGGTTTCGACATTTAAAAAATTATATCTAGCTACAAAGTACCAGGCTGAACACCAAGATTCCACGAAATAAACAATACAACAGAAGTCAAGGAATCAAAAGTTAGCGCGTTTCATACATGATGTTATAGGCTGCCGCAGGCAGCAAGATACCGCATAGCGCCGACCGTAGCCTGCTACGCAGTAATCTAGGTCAGTCAACTCTGATTGGTCGTAGCTGCACAAGCGACGCCACACCCCTGATTTAAAATTTATAGCGCTTCGATAAATGGGATAAATGGGAAATCGGAACAGCTGGCCTTCTGCAACATTTCACTTTAATGCCAAAAATCATTTTAGGCAAAAATTAAATTTTTGTGCGCGCTATTTTAATTTGTGTGCGCGGGTTCGGAAAGTCGTGTGCGCGCGCACAGCTTAGAGGGAACAGTGCCTGTGAGTCATGTTGACTGTTCATTTTCCAAACACTGCCTCAGTTGCTTTTGTCTCTGCTACAGTCCACATGCACCTCTGAGCCACGTTGTCTTTTCATTGTTCTTTGCGGTTCCGGCTGCTTTTCTATATATAATCCACCAAGTCACCCGACCATGGTAGTAGCAAGGGGAGGGTGTGTACAAAGGGCAGGGACATAATCAGTGCGAGCGTATGACCCGCACTTACTGGGAATTCCTCGTTCGTAGGGAACAATTGCAAGCTCCGGTCTCCAGCACGAATGGGGTTCAACGGCTTACCCACGTCTCTTGGCGCCGGGTAGACACACGTTGATCCATTCAGTGTAGTGCACGTGCAGTACCGGTCATCCAAGGGCATCCCAGACCTGTTAATGCTCAATCTCACGTGGCTGAAAGCCACTTGTCCCTCTAAGAAGTTGGACGCTGACCGCTCTTGGGTCACGTAACTATTTAGCAGGCGGGAGTCTCATTCGTTTTCTGAATTAACCAGACAAATCGCTCCACCAACTAAGAACGGCCATGCACCACCACCCACAGAATCGAGAAAGAGCTATCAATCTGTCAATCCTCTCTGTGTCCGGGCCGGGTGAGGTTTCCCGTGTTGAGTCAAATTAAGCGAAAGGCTCCACACCTGGTGGTGCCCTTCCATCAATTCCTTTAAGTTTCAGCTTTGCAACAATACTCCCCCCTCACCACCACCACCATATATGCCCCCACCAACCCCAGAGGAACCCAAAGACTTTGGATACCTGGTTGAGCGCCCCGCGGGTCATGGGAATGATGCTGCCGGATCGCCTGTCGGTATCGTTTATGGTCGGAACTATGACAGTATGCGACCATTTTCGAACCTACGACTTTCGTTCTTGATTAATGAAAACATTCTTGGCAAATGCTTTCACTCTCGCTCGAATTGTCAGGCATGTGCCGTGGTCAGCTGCTTAGTGAATTGTTGGTGGGCGGGGTTCTGTGAGTTGTTATCATATCCCATGGTCTTAGCGTTGGTGGGCGGGGCTCTGTGAGCTGGCAGGCGTGGCTATGCCGTGCGTATCCCATGTTTGTCTTGCTTGTTCTGTTGGCTTTGCCGTGCGTATCCCATGGTTGTCTTGCTTGTTCTGTCGGCTTAGTGAATTATATATATAGATGCCCACTGCCAGTATACTATCTACTTTTAATTGTAATTTTTAATTTTATGATTTTTCTCTATTTCACTGTCCTCGTATGTTTATCTATTTTATTTTTTGATATTGTTAATTTTCAGTATTGCACATTCATTTACTAAATAAAGTAGTATCTTCCACATGATCACTCCAGTTTAATTGCTTTGTATTATACTGTTGAAATAAGGCCTTAAAAAACAGTAATCAGGGAGTTTCCTAGATTTTAAGTACTCCGCTTCTTCAGAAATGCAATCAGGCAAGGGCTGTAGTTTGGAAGAATTAGTGGCCATGGTTTCTGTATAAATAAGCTCAGACTGAGATCAAGAGTATTTTGGTGCATTATTAAGAAACTATTGTTAAAATTTGTTTTGTCCTTCTACTTGCCTAATTACACTTGGCTAACATTGGCATTACCATTGTATGCCATTCATCTACAAGCACTCTTTTAGAAAATCTTTAATATTCAGGGTATTATACTACTGCGGTGGGTTGGCACCCTGCCCAGGATTGTTTCCTGCCTTGTGCCCTGTGTTGGCTGGGATTGGCTCCAGCAGACCCCCGTGACCCTGTGTTCGGATTCAGCGGGTTGGAAAATGGATGGATGGATGGATGGTATTATGCTAAAAGTGTTTAGACAAAGTAATTGTCTGTAAAACACTCTGAAAATGGTGCCTCTGACTATGGCTGTTGCTGCATTGTTTGAGCATCACATTCTGACTCTTCTATTGCTGAAGATGCAGGCTATGATATCAGTTCAACTGAATCTGACTTATCCTCAACTCCTATTAGAAATAAAAATATATAAAATATAATATTCTGTTTGAAGGCTGATACCGATCTCCAGTAGCAGTGATCGGCTATACAGCTTGCAGCTGCCTGTTGTGGAACTCAATGACTGATCTTTGTGAAATTAAAAAAATAACAGTACATTGCAGGCTAACTGTTTGGCCAGTAAACAGACATATAGTCTTGCGGCGAGTTACTGCTGTTAGAGTTAAGGGCATTCATGCTTGAACTTTATGTGGATTTTTACAGAAGCTCTTTAAAATAATAAATGCATGAATATGTAGATAAGTAAATAAACAAATATATTACACACACTAGGCCTGAATACACACCGGAATGACTGTACCTGTAAAGCAATAAAATTTAAAAGATTGTGCATTATGCAGACATATTGCTGTTGGTATAAAGGAGAATTTCTTGACACACTTCTGCTGAATATTTCGTTGGATGAAAGTTCTCAGTGTCATTGTGCCAGGGAAAGGATATGTAGCGTTGCTTATGGCACTCAATTTTGTTTTAACTGTCTCCTTTGCTTCTACCTCCAGGGGGGTTTCAAGAGTGCATCCTATACCTAAACAATGTTTAAGAAACAGTCAAAACAAGTCACCACAGCATGTAAAGGCTGTATGCCTTTTGTTTATTAAATACTCGTGGCAGTGTTGCCAACCATAAAACAACATTTATTTATATAGCACATTTTCATACAAAAATGTAGCTCAAAGTGCTTTACATAATGAAGAAAAGAAAAATAAAAGACAAAATAAGAAATTAAAATAAGACAACATTAGTTAACATAGAAAAGGAGTAAGGTCCGATGGCCAGGGGGGACAGAAAAAAAAAAAAAAAAAACTCCAGACGGCTGGAGAAAAAAATAAAATCTGCAAGGGTTCCAGGCCACGAGACCGCCCAGTCCCCTCTGGGCAGTCTACCTAACATAAATGAAATAGTCCTCTTTGTATTTAGGGTTCTCACGGAAGGAGGTGCTTAATGCTGTAATCAACAAATGGCCACAAATTAGTCCTATATCCTAACTACAGGGTCACAGGGGTCTGCTGGAGCCAATCCCAGCCAACACAGGGCGTTAGGCAGGAAACAAACCCTGGGCAGGGCACCAGCCCACCACAGGGTGCACACACACACACACACACACACGGGCCAATTTAGAATCACGAATGCACCTAACCTGCACGTCTTTGGGAGGAAACCGGAGTACCTGGAGGAAATCCACGCAGACACGTGGAGAACATGCAAACTCCACGCAGGGAGGACCTGGGAAGCGAACCCAGGTCTCCTAACTGCAAGGAAGCAGCACTACCCACTGCACCACCGCCCGCCACAAATTAGTAATAAGTTAAAAACAATCATTGTCCTCACAGAATTCTAGTCTTCAGGGCACTGATTGTCTATGCCATGCAGCATTTTTTAAAGTCACGCTTTGATGTCTTTTTTTTGTTTCCGATCTGTTTAGATGGTTTACACTTTTTTTTTCTTCCACCAAGAAGATAGAAATGCCTTGTAAATATCAGTAAATCTTTATCTATTATTATTATTATTTTGGCAAAATGGCAAGTCCCAAATGGAGCTGTAAATTGGTCCATGTCTGTGCATGTGTTGAACTAAAGATGACAGAAAGTGCTTCTTGTGAATATTTGAAACTACTCTGTATCCATAAGTGCATACCTTCCATGAACTTGTTTTTCAGTTAAACTTCTTTACAGGTCATTATTCTGCTATGTACATTTAGTTTGCATACAACTGGTGTACATTAATTCATTTACAGCTTGGTGCAGAATTTGAACCCAAAAGACTGTATCCTTTCACCAACATCACAAAGCAGTTCTTTTTAAGTTGTTTGCTTATTTATCATATATGTTTACTTTATGTTTAGATATGTATTTGAGTATGTTTCTTACTGTATGTTTTTATGTTATTTTAATAGGCTAACACATATAAAATTGTCTCAAGGAGAAGTAGTTCTTGTCAGATAAATGATTAATCGGATTCATTCAAATACGCTGACACTGAGCAGTGGTTAGTAGTTGTAAATCTGCTTATTTAATAGCACTTTAACCAGGGAATGACAGCTTTGTCTCATGCCTTGTGTCTGGAAGTGTGCAACTGTTGTCTTTCTTCAGTCTCTCAACAATGTGCTGAGTGAATACAGAATCCCACCAGACCACAATTAATCAAACACAATACAGTATGTGCTGACAGGAATATTGTGGAAGACTGTAAAGTAATCTTAAAAAAAAAAAAAAGATAGTGTCAAATATTTTAACATTTTGGACAGATTCATGTCACCTAGACTCATGATTCCATACACAACCTTCTCATCCTATTTCAAATGCATGAAAAAATTAGTTTGAAATTATGAAAAGATGGAGCAATTTTTTTTGTTTCTTTTGAAATTACTTTCTGATGCATTGTTTACTTTTTGGTTGCCATTATTGTTCACAATGATAAGATGCAGAGAGTTTAAAGGGTTTATGTATCTTTTCCTGTTGTACTGTCATCCATTAGCCATTTTTATGTTGGCTTTGGTTTAGGTTTAGAGCCCATCTTTGCTGTTTATTGGAAGTAAGTACTACATTATTTATTATTGCTTTATATATATATATATATATATATATATATATATATATATATATATATATATATATATATATATATATATATATATATATATATATATATATATATACACACACACACACACGGGCACACATATAAAAATAAATGTTGATTACTTTTGTGCACAGTTCTCATGCCAACTTTTTGTTCCCTCTTTATGTGAACTTTGATATTTAAGAAGATATGTTTGAAAATATATACTCATAGATAGTGAATGGTTTGAATAGAATTAATTTTTTTTCTTTTTCTAGTTGGATACATGATCCATTTTGTTCATTGTTCTGTGGGATGTTCGCACATTCTTACAGATATTTTCAGAAAACCTTCAATGTTAACATTTAACATTATACAAAGTTATTGTCTGTTTTTACCTGCATTATTATCAATCTTAATTTAATACAGTTTTTTTTCTGTATCAATAAGGTGCTGCTGGAGTAAGTGAATTTCCCCTTGGGATTAATAAAGTATCTATCTATCTATCTATCTATCTATCTATCTATCTATCTATCTATCTATCTATCTATCTATCTATCTATCTATCTATCTATCTATCTATCTATCTATCTATCTATCTATCTATCTATCTATCTATCTATCTATCTATCTATCTATCTATCTATCTATCTATCTATCTATCTATCTATCTATCTATTTTAAACAACCATAATTACACAATATAATCTATTACATTATAGTTGCTCTGATAGAAATCCTCATTATCTTTTGTTATGCAGTACTGTTGAAAATGTACTGATTCTTCTAATAGTGTTTGTTATGCCCGGGTAAAAAATCTCGATTTTCTGATTAATCACAATTTTCCATTTAAATGATTCAATATCAGTTCTGAAAGTCTCAAGATCGATCTTGTGAATCTCTATCCTGCTTATTTACTATAGGTATATGTAGACTTTTGCTTATCTTTGTTTTTGGTGTTTGGATCAGTAGATGTTGTTAATGCGCCAGTTAAAGCTTTCTATGGAAAAAGCACTTCCTCATATGAAATGGTATGTCGTCCTCAACTGAAATGAGCACCTTCACTTAAATCAGATGTGTGTACTTACTACGGGATCAAAGGCAGTGTGTCAGTAAAGAACACCTGGATCTAAGCAAAGCTATATGTAAGCTATGCAACTCAGACTTTAACTATTGTAACACAACACATTTGAGAAATCATTTATCCCAGCACCACACATTAAAGTAATCTTAATCGACATCCAAACGTGTAGAGCCTAAACAATCTATACTTCAGCTCCAGTTTGCATTTCATTTGATTTGTGTCCAAAAAAATAACACTGGTATACAGTGATTTTGGTGCCAATGATGTGTGAACGTTTTTATATTAAGTTTATGGTGCTGATTAAGAATATGACTTTGGTTTTGCCAGATTGGCTCTAGTTTCTGAGAAATTTAATAGTTAGTTAATTAATTAACGCAACACGTTTGAAAAGCATTCAGAATTGCAAGAATATTTTTATTTTAGTTACAACTAGTAAGTAAACAGTCTAACATCATACAAAAAAGAAATTAAAAAATATCTAACAATGACAGGAAAAAGGTTATGTATGATTTGATTAATTAATACAATATTAATTAGTTATTAATTGTTTTAATGTCAATGCTTCAAAAAAAAAAACGCTGTTTATGCGATTTCCTTTTATGTGTGTCATCAGGACAATCACGTTGGAGACTCCAATAGTAGTCTGCTATCATGTGTATGTTCCATCTGCCTTGATATCTCTCCTCCATCACCTTCATATCCTAGTGGAACCTCTCGCATTGTTCCTCGCTGAAGTCTCCAAGGTTTTCTGGAAATCTGTTTAAATGGCTATGGAGATAGTATGAGCATAAAGATGCACTAACTCCCAAATTTCTGAAGTTAGCAAGCATATCTTGCACCAGTTCTTCATAATTGTCTGCTCTGTAATTACCCAAGTAGTTCTTCACAACAGAGACAAAACTCTTCCAGGCCAAAGCTTTAGTGTCATTCATGCATTTGGTAAAACTGGAATCATTCATGAGTTTACGAATCTGAGGGCCATCAAAGATTCCAGCTTTTAGTTTTTCTATGCTTAGTCCAAGGAATGATCTACAAATGTACTTGAAGCAATTACCAGTTTTGTCCAAAGCCCTAACAAATTGCTTCATCAATCCTAGCTCAATATGAAGCGGTGGTAGAATGATTTTGTTCTTGTCCAGCAGTGGCTTGTTGATGATCTTCTCAGCGCCAACAATCATTTTTTCCCTTGTAGGCCATGACACTTTTGTCCAATGATCTTGCTTTCCCTGCTATCCCAGAGGCACATGAAGCATGGGTATTTTGTGTATCCAGATTGCTGTCCAAGCAAGAAGTTCACCATCTTCAGATCAACACAAATCGACCACTAATGTTCATGATAACGGATTTTCTGTAATACGATTTTTACATTTTCATATTCTTCTTTAAGTTTTGTTGAGTGAGCAATGGGAACAGACACATAACAGTTACCATTGTGAAAAAGAACACATTTCAAGCTTCTAATGGAGCTGTGTATAAAAAGCCGCCAGTCTTCTGGCGTATATTCTGTTAGTCCCATTTGAAGTACAATTCCTGGGATATCATTGCAGTATACAAGTTCTTTCTCTTGGTTAAAATATGGGAGAAGCCTCTCTTCTCTTGTCTGATAGGCTGTAATTTTAACTTTCGCCTTTATAAGATTTCATTCATTAAGTCTGGACGCTAAAAGTTCAGATGCTTACTTGGACAGATGTAAGTCTCGAATCGGGTCATTGAGTTCTTTTTGGCTTAATGGTTGAGGCGTCGAAGAGCTTCCCTCAAATTCACTTCCACTGCTACTACCTGCCATACACCCCAATCCCTGCCTCTCTTCAGAGTCTGACAGTGGCTGGTTTGGTAGTCTGGTAAACACTGGTATGGGAACATCATAGCCATGTGGAATAGGTCGTCATGCTGATTCCAAATCCGGATAATCCCACTGAGCTTTCTTGTAATGATTAAAGTCTTTAATTTTTACAACACAAAAATAACAATCGCCATGGTGGTTTTTCGGTTCTCTCCATACCATTGGCACACCAAAGTTTAAACGTTTTCTTTCACCTTTTGTCCACTGTCTAAGACTTATTCTGGTCTCCAAGCTGTACTCCAAAATAAGCCAGGTATACTCGATGTGCAAAGTCTGTGATATTTCTTCTTTGTTTTTCAACCATGTACTCTCCACAGATGTAGCAGAATACATCAGGATTGTTGATGCAGGCTCTTCTTGATGAAGTCATAATTTTTACATTTATTTATTTACTTATTAAGACAGAACTTTTTGGGTATAAACTCAGACTGTTTTGACAAACTTATACTGTAGCTGACTTCTTTCCTCTGCAAATTCACTTTTATAGCATTGTAGGCATACAAATTGAAATACAAAATAATTATATGGGATATTTCATTACCTAAGACACTGTTAAAGAGTCAAAAGACAGACCAAAAGCTATTACATTTGTTATCACACACAAGTCGCATTGGGGGAATACATTGTTTTCATGGATGTCCATTATCTCAAAAACTAGAACCAATGCAGCAAAAGTAATGGGATTTATGAATTCAGCACCCTCCAAAATACCCTAAATCCATTCAAAAAACCTTGGCACCTGAAAAAAAAAAATTTCACTCATTTGCTTTCTGGTTGGTATAGCATATTATAATAGAATCTATAGCAGTTTTCATCTGTAAAGATTTGAGACCCTGAATCATTGTTAAAAATGAGGGCTTTTAACAAATTATATAGGTTTTGGAATTGCAGTATGCTATACCAACCAGAAAGCAAATGAATGAAATTATTGTACTTAGGCTTTTGGAAGATATTACAGTATTTCAGCCAGGTTGCATGTTTTTTTTTGGCAGCGAACTTCCTCCAGTGTAAACAAATCAAGCCAAGGCTTGTTTTAAAAGAGAGCAAGATAAGAGTGGAATATTATCTTTTATGGAGTAAATTAATAAACTGAGAAAAAGAATTGGAGAAGTCGTCCTGTGCAGCAGATTTCCTGCAGCATAAACAAAGAGCAGTGATTGGAAGCTTGTTTTATCAGTGAACGAGAGACAATTGGTATATTAGCCTTTACATTAAAGAAAGAGGACTAATAAACTAAAATAAAAAAATAATCGGAAAACTCTTCTTGAGCAACTTGATAAATGGCAAGTAAATCTACTTAAAGGAATTCAGACCTTTATTTTGTCCTTTAAATTAAAATGGACACCACTTGGGTTTGGACAGCATCCTTATTTAAAATGCAGAAGCTTATACTTTAAATTGGATAAAGAACGATAAAGGCAAATTTGAAATTCCTGCTTAGTAAATAATAGGCTTTTTTTTTCAAAGATTTATACTATGCTCATTATTTATTGCTGTATGTCATACAGTATAGGTTTTGTTACAAAACAAGTACTACATAAATAAAATGGCAATCTATATTTTATAATTACAGCTCAACAATTATGAATGTGCAGTTGTGCATTGAAGAAAAAACACACCTGTATAAATATAGTAAACTTATATATTAACAGCAAAAAGCTGTAGTTGTAATGATTTAAAATGATTAAAAAGTGTATGTACAGTATATTTATATTTAGATAGATAGATAGATACTATCTATCTATCTATCTATCTATCTATCTATCTATCTATCTATCTATCTATCTATCTAAATATAAATATACTGTACATACACTTTTTAATCATTTTAAATCATTACAACTACAGCTTTTTGCTGTTAATATATAAGTTTACTATATTTATACAGGTGTGTTTTTTCTTCAATGCACAACTGCACATTCATAATTGTTGAGCTGTAATTAAGCAGTGTTTAACTGGCAATTGATTGTGTGAGACTGGTATATATGTATATTATTTTTTCTTGTTATAGAAATGGTGTAAACTACTGTTCTTTAATTAAGCCTTGTTTCAGATAGGTACATTATAGAAAAAATAAACTATAAACAATATGACAGCTTGTAGTTATGAGACACAATTTATTTTCTTTTATGCCATTTGTATTGTGGATAAATATTTCTGTACATATTTTATTAAAGTATGTGTTTTAAAGAAATTGTATTTTTTTAGTATTTTATGGTCACTGAACAATATGCCTACAGTATTTCATTTTGTTAATAAAAAAATGAACCGTTAACACCTTTGGTCTATAGTTTAAATATAAAAATACACTTTATAATATAGGACTTCAAATGTCTGTTTATGCAGGAGATTAGTGTAAAAAGTTTTTTTTAAAGGGATAAAGAAAAAAAACAGTCGGAATCAATAATCAAGTAATATGAATCAGTGATTGGTATCAGCCTTAACAAAACCTGATTGGAGCATCCTAAGGTACTAAATAACATTTAAGAAGCAATATTTGAGTATTTTATTTTGTTCCACATCTGATGTTAACTGCTGATTACTAATCAAGTATTGCTTTTTAATGACATTCCATACTTATGTATATGTTGCAAAGCCACTTTGTAGACACCCTTCAAATAAAGTGTTACTGTAATTTGTTACATGGTTTCATATCCCTAATTCAATCAAGATAATATTGATATAAAATTGAATTGGAACATTGTGAATCGAATTGGGATATCAGTGCTTATACGCAGCCTTAGTTTTTGTTACATTCAGCTCAGTTAGGCTGCTGTCATCCCCTTTGACCATTTTAAAGTGTCTCCAAAGGATGTCTCACAAAAGCTGTAGAACTCTGGATCAAGTATAATTCACTTCTGAGTTCTTATCACTTTACAGTATTAGTCATTTTTATCGAAGTAGGGTGAATAATTTTTTAATTGCATCTTGTACAAAGTGTCTTAGATACACTGTCTTTTACATTTCACATTTACTTATTGGTTTGACATGTTTTAAATGTTTTAACGTTACATATAAATAAATGTTTTAATTTAGTTTTTTTCTTTAATACATTTTTTAGCCAAAAACTTTTGTTTTTAGCAACTGAAACACAAAGTTGTTTTTTGTGGGGTTTTGATAGCAGGAACATGATGACATGTGGGTTTTCTG
The DNA here is from genome assembly GCF_900747795.2 of Erpetoichthys calabaricus. Lineage (NCBI taxonomy): Eukaryota > Metazoa > Chordata > Cladistia > Polypteriformes > Polypteridae > Erpetoichthys > Erpetoichthys calabaricus. Next base: position 95,054,267 of record NC_041395.2, read on the forward strand.
CAGGACCCCTGGGTTCAAGGAATGACAGTCTGTATGATTGTGTGGCCCTGTGGTGGAGAAAGTGGATTTGTAAATAAACTGAAGATGTTGCTCTACAATATGTACAGAAAATACTGTTTATGTTTATAAATTTCATCTAATTCTCATTAAAATAATATGCATAATTTCTTGCTGACACATGATTAGTATTCATGTTAAAATAACAAATATAACAAACCACATGCTTATTCATATTACATTTTGGTTGTTGTTAAAAAGTGTAGTCCCTTTCAGTGATGTATAATTTTGTCACAGTTAAAGTGAATGAGAGTTCTTAGCAAGCTATTTCTTAAAAAAGGGTATTACTGAAAATACGTAGAAGCAGAGACTTAAACTACCAGTTTAATTAAAACCATACCCATAAACATTAGAACATGCCTTAACATATCCTTGTCTTACTTTAAAACAAAAGATTACTGCAATACTGAATTTATGTCCTCATAAATGGTTTATTAAAAAAAAAAAGATTTAGAACATAATGGTACTCAAGACAACTTGATGAGAGGCTCAAGAACTAAACAGAACTTTCTGTTGCATCTATTCAGTATAACAGCTGAAGATAATTAAGACATTAATCTTATTTTCCAGATAAATTATGTATTATTAAAGCACTGTAAAAAAATGTTATATCATTATATATGTTTATATTTTACACAATCATAATGCAATCTGAAATCATTAATGAAGTGTGGCCTTCACATTGAGATTTAAAGTTTCAGCACCCTTTTGGTTAGCAGTTGTTCGGTAATCATGTGCTTTGGTGTAGTTCAGAATGGGGTATGTGGTGACACATCGATTGAACACGTACTGACAATGTCAAAAGAGGTATGCATTTACTTCAAATGTGTGAATGGAAATGTTGCTAAATTTACTTGACATTAGGATTAAATTATGGAATAGAAGCTCTAAATGGATTGATTTTTTTTCTTTTTGTATCCAAAATAAGTGCATTCAATATTATGTCAATTTGTGTAATTCAGAGATAATTTATGTTCACTTCATATTCACGGCCATATTTTGTTACTTGAGTCCTTAGTTTTCATGCATTCATTCTGTATTGTATGTCCTTAATGGGTTCATTTTAAGGGTGGTGTTTAACTACCTAATAAATGGGTGCCTAATATGTGGAATTCACTAAAGTACTGTTTCATGCAACATGTGTTACAAAATGACAAAGGTTTTTATTTAAAAAAGTGTTTCATGAAAAAAATAGTAACTTGCTCATAATCATTTATAATATTCATTATATTCTTTTAATGAAAAGGGGCAAGTCACATTTTAAAAGTAAAAATGTGTATCCTGTTTGCAAAGATTTGGCAGTACATGCGGCCATTAACTTAAGGCTGCTAGCATACATTGGACGTTTTCTACTTGAAATTTTTTTTTTCATTTTTTAAGTTATTAATGTTTTAATACAGCTGAAACACCTCCTGCAAGCCTATATAATTAGTGATTGTTTTTCTCACATTGATTAATGCTGTTGTGCTAATACTATTGCATTCAGTACAAGTGGGTTACCTTAACATTAATAATTTAGGTATTGGCATTAAGCAAGTTGCTATTTTTTTTTCTTTGGAAAGTTAAATGTTATTGCCCATTCTCAATAAATGATCAAGCAAAGTCCTCCTCCTTTCACTATTGTAAAATTCCTTTTTTTAGTTTTTCAAACGGTAGCACCATTAAGCCACCTTTACTTTTCTGTAATTAGCAGTTGTATGTATGATTATGTAATACATATGATTTAGTAGGTACATGAATAATAAAGTTTTTAGATATTTAATGAATGTGTTTCAATGAAACACAGAAAATATTGTCAGAATTGATAAAATGTGAAAAGGAAAATCAGTAAATTGATATAAATGTAATTTATTTCATTATATTGTGGATAGGTGACTGTTGATTGTTTTTCTGTTTATTGGAGGTGACGTGACCACTGGCACAAGAGAGCAGAGAGACCTGTGTTACTACAGCTAAATATACATCTCTTGACAGCCTCATAATAGGTTCCAGGAAGTTCAGTCAGATATAAAGACAAAGCAACATTTTCAGCTGAATGAACCTGAAAAGCAGATTTTCCATGCTGAATGGGAAATATGTGGACTTCAGCATTCCATGCCAGTGATGCATTGGGCTCACATCGGCTCAGCCCTGTGTGTGCATAATGGAACTGGAGATGCATTTGCCAGCAAAATGGTTTATGAAAAAAATTGTGCAAACGCTGTTAAAAATATGTTTTTACAAAAATGATGGCTTTAATGATCATAGTATTTCAAAATACATTCACCTATAGTTTATGAATGTGTAATGGTTCAGAAAATTGTCTCAGTATTTTGCTGTTTCATTAAACTCAAAAGAAACAAACATACGTGTGTAATTTGGGTTTAAAAGCAACACAGTAAAGCAACTGGTGTTAATCTTGATATCGAAAATGCCAAATGCTAATTCATCTATTACTTTTTGCAAGAATATGATATGATATGCAAGTTGAATATACTTAAAATATTTACTAAATCATATGTATTAAATTGCACGATGAGCATTAAAGAATTTATTTCAAACAAGAAATACCATTCGGTCTATCAGATGTGTTATTTTAACTGTTTTTCTAATTTTTCAGATTTTAAAAGCTCTTTAGTGTTCCAACTACAGCGATTTGACTCATGAGTTTGTTTCTGGTTCCTATTATACTTGATTGAAAAGTGTTCCTTGTTTCTTGTGTTGAATCCTCATTAAAGTGTGTGTTTCAGTTTTTAGCAGCAAGTATTCCATTGAATCAAGTTTTGAAAATGTAAAGACCTTTATTCGATCTATATTCTGCTTTGTCAGTTTATAGTCTTTAACTATATCACTTTCTTTGTGCAATTTTTATTCTGTAGCTGTTTCTTTTTTTAACCTTACATTTATTATGACTTGTTAACTGCTTTTGCACATTGTCTGTAAAATGTAACTGCCATATTAATATAAACCCTAGGTTTCTTTTTGGTGTATAATTTTTGAAGATGAGCATTTGAGTGTTGCACATCCTTATTTACACTAATACTTCCTTTAACATAAATATTAGTTGTGGGGTTTGCTCCTTTACAATGAATTGCCTTGAAGGGTTTTGTCCAGTTAGGCAGTGTAAATGGATTTGTGATGCTTGTCTAGGCCTTTTTCAGTTGTTTTGGCTTCTTCCTCGACATTTGTCATCCTATCAGTTTCTGAGTCATCTACTTAATTTCACACATTACTAACTAATCACGTCTAGTTTTATGTCGGCAAGATACACTAGGGTAATATGACCCTACTCCAAATTACCGGAGAACTTTGTTGATGACCTTTCCCTGTGTTGTAGATTGTTTACCTTTTGACCATACTCTTTGATTCCTGTCTTAATGTGCCTGAAGTGTAATTTATTATGATTTCCCTGATGCCAGTCATTTCTGACCTCAGGGTTAGTTTTCCTTTTGAAATCAAAGATATTATGAAAGTTGGAGTGAGGATATTATCAACCTGATAATAGCCTATTCTGATTTAAAAATTAAGTTTCATACCATTTAGTGTGATTTTTTTTTCGTGATACATAAACAAAAGTCTGTTTAAAATCAAAGAATAATGTTATTTTGAAAAAATGTAACATGATTATTAGTTGCAAAAGGGATAGAAAAGCTTACCTATTCAAAATATTTATGTGAATATATACAAACGTGCTTTTTAACAAAACTAATGTTTATCAGAAGTGAAGTATAAGAAAGAAAACATCAAAGTCGATGAATAGTATATATTTTTAGTGAGCAGGACCTTTTTTGCTTCATTGCTGGTAGTTTAGCTGCATTTATTATCCATGTTGGAAATAAACACGCTAAAAAAAGCATTCTGTCCCTGTTTGCTGCTTATGGTTAGCAAGGATATTGCCAAAAATTATTGGAAGCAAACCTTAAGTCAGCGTAATTAGTTGAGAATGAGAAGGTGGAATGCATCAGTGCATAGATGAAGTATTATATAAATATATAAATAGATGAGTCTATTTTCAGTTACCTAAAGAAAATCAAGAACACCTGGGCATTCGTATTTTTATCATCTTTGTTCAGTAAACCATTTACCATATGTAATTTTAACTTGAGTAAACAGTGGTTGTTGGGTAGCATATACTCTAGCATCACTGCATTATACTACTTGGACACTGCTCCCACAATTATCAAAGCATCCTGGAGAAATCTCCTTGGACTGCTTAATTAACTACTAATAGAGGACCAGGCATCCTCATTGTCATCCACCTTGTAGTGTCTAGAGGAAATGTGGCATTTTTGTGCTGGAACATAATCTCTGACCTGCACTGGATGTCTTACTTGTTGTCTTGCTGGAACAACATTCCTGAAAACATCTACCAATCCCTGGCAGCTCTGCTGTCCCACAGGACTGCACCTTATGTCAGCACTGTTCTTTTTTTTTTCCCCTGGAGGTTCAGTGCTGGACTTGTGCCATTTTGGAGTTACCTTCAGGTTCAGGTTACCCCGTTCACAATAGTCAAATATAGACAAAGCAGTCTCTGCTTGTTTGCATGGCACTTCATTGTCTGAAACATACATCTTTATAGTCAGTAATTTGATTTTGAGTCTCAGCCTGTGTTTACTTTAGATTAATATATCAGGACTTACAAACATGACTTTTCTCTAAATCTGTATGTAAAGGAAACTTATATTTTAGAAATACTTCAAAATGTATAATACCGTGGACATCAGGAAAGATAATATGGCAGACAGTGTTATTTCAGGTCACTCCAGTTATGGCAAAGTCATTCTACTCTGTATACCTAAAATATTTGTTTTTCTAACTAGCTGAGGTACCTGTCAATGATGGGTAGATTACAACTTCAAATCTGTATAAGGTTTCTGTATGTTTAATTTCTTGAATAAATAAATTTGCAGTTTCACTGTTTTTGGCTTTTAGAATCATGCATCAGATGCTTTATTCTGGCATCAGCAGATCTTAAATTTAAATTGATTTTCTTTAAAGAAGGCATATTAGTTGAAAATGAATAAAATAAGGAAACAGAATTAGCAAAACATACTGACAATATTCCTATAATGTGAATTCCTAGCTCTGACAGGGTGTACTCTCAATGGTTAAGTTTAACTGTTGAGTTTGCCTTCAGGGCCGAGGTGATGCAAACACTGCTTTTTAAGCATGTCTACGTGTCATTATTCCTAAACTTTGATTGCAATCTGTTTGTATGCATCCTTGATTATAGACTCAAAATGTAAAATTATAATGCATTGCATAGCAAACTTCTCAAAGAAGCTGTCCCCAAAACTTCCCTGACTGGGACCAAGACAGATATATTGTACATATAAAATTTCATGTAAATCAGTAGAGGTATTCTTGAGTGAAGCCCAGATATACAGACAGGAATTCCTAACTTTTGTATTTATATTCTTAATTATACTTTTTTAAATTTACATGATAATTTAATTGAATATGCAAAAAAAACCTGTGGTTGCATGTCAAATGTTAAAATTTTGTACTGAATAGCAACATTTAATAGCCCTGAAGTGATGAGTGTTGATTACTCCATTAGAGGATAAACCAAGCTTTAGCCTCTAACGAACTGATGTATGTTTCTGGTTGTAAGAGACCACAATTCCTGGATATAATTTATTGAGAAAAATCTCTTGATGACTATTTGAGACTGCAGTAGATCTAGATATAGCTTGACTACATGGAACAATTTATTATCTTCTTCTTCTTCTTTCGGCTGTTCCCGTTAGTGGTTGCTACAGCGGATCATCTTCATTCATATCTTTCTGTCCTCTGCATCTTGCTCTGTTACACCCATCACCTCCACAAACCGTCTCTTAGGCCTTCCTCTTTTTCTCTTCCCTGGCAGCTCTATCCTTAGCATCCTTCTCCCAGTATACTCAGCATCTCTCCTCTGGATATGCTGACTTAACTTAATGTTTTAGAAAAACATTCATTACAATTTGCCTTGATTACATAGATTTACAATTAAATCTCCCAAAACTGCCTCCCAACCTCAGTATTGTCAATCTTGATAGAGAGCCATTTATTCCTAGCTACCTTGCTGTGATCTGCCCTCTGGCGTCCTGTAAAAATGTTGCAAGATTCCTACTGGAATTTCAACACTCTCTGTTCACTGGAGAACTTGCTTTTAATTCTCGCGCAATATGCCTGACGTGTGCAATGAAGTCTAACAGACTGAGACAGTATTAGTCAAAATAACACGGTTCAATATTTAAAGTTCCAAGTTGTTTTACAGCTTTTTCCAAACAAAACTCACACTCTTCCACAGTGGTACCTATTCCCCTTTTGTTGTTTTTGTAAGAATGCTTATAAATGAAAGGAAGCTATTCATTACACCAAGTTGGTTTGGCTCGCTTAAAGCCAAGTTTCATATAAATTTCATCTGGATAATAGTGTTAAAACTGTTTCATCTGTATGACTTCTTAGATTGCTCTTCATTGTAACTGCTGCTGCATAACATCCTCTTTTGTTGGTCTCAAGTACATATAGGACATATATCCTTTCATCCGCTGTCAGAGCTTATTTAGTTTAGTGTTATAAGAAGCTATATTGCCAATCCTGGGAAAAATGAATCCACTGGCAGGGCACTCTCAAATGCCTACCCACAATCATTCTCACCAGTCACATTGTGTTATCTACCAGCCCAATAGCATGTCTTTGATTTTTGAAAGGAGACCCATGCTGATAATTGCAGAAATTGTAAATTTCACTTGAGTCGCCCCCAAAGCAGGTATTGTACCATAAACCAATGAGAAAATTCCTTCTTATTATAATGAGTAAAAGTTATATTAGGTATTGGCATTAAAAAGAACAAGACAAATTATAAAGTATTCATTTTTATTATTATTTTTAAAAGATATGCATTTACGTGACACATTTGATTAGTTGAGATTCACAGAGATTAATGAATTAAATTGTATTTAATATTTCTATTGGTATACTGCATTACATTGCTATGACATAACTGTTGTGTTGTAAGAACATTGACAGGAATTTGAGTATATATTGTGATTCAAACATAAGCACATAGTAATGTAAACATTGTTTTAAAATATACATAGACTGCTTGAAATCTTGAGTTTATTGGATGAAAATAGTAGTGTTGCCCTTGATGTGAATGTAATCCTGACAATTCTGTTGAATGGTAATTTTATGTTGTTACTTAAAATTGTATAAATAGTGTATTATTAATATTTTCATAAAGCATGCAGTTCAGATTTACATAAAGCATCATCCATCCATCCATTTTCCAACCCGCTGATTCCAAACACAGGGTCACGGGGGTCTGCTGGAGCCAATCCCAGCCAACACAGGGCACATGGCAGGGAACCAATCCTGGGCAGGGTGCCAACCCACCGCAGATAAAGCATCATATAATATTAAAATAATAAGGTGGAGATTGGAAACTAGTTTTATTTCATTTTAGTAAAATACATGGATATATTTCCCTGTTAAAAAATGAGCATATTCTTAATAAATAAATACTCCTTCATGTAATAAACAAATGGAAATACCCTGAGGTGTTAGTGTGAAATACTCCTAGGATTTTGAGTGATTGTGCATAGCCATTCTACAAAAAGTGCAAGTTTTCATATGAGAGAAGAAAAAAGCAGAATTCTATACAGTAATTGCACGAGTCAGTACTCCATTTATCTGTGTTTGTTTTATATAAAGCCTGTTGTGTCCATTTGTAAAAGAACATTTAAAAAGTACAATATGTCAAAAAACCACCAATTTGTTTTTAACGATTTAAGTGTTGTTTGAATTGAAAATGAAAATGACTGTTATAGTAAATTTTTAATGCATGTTCAATGTTATCATTCAGTCAAATATTCTCATGTGAAAGTTCCTTAATGTGTTTACAAAAATAATTACTTTTGTCTACATCTTTTATCAAATGTGATACAGCTTTGGGTCCATAATGCTTTCACTGGATCCAATCCCATTTGTTCAGCTGTTCTGTGTTACTCCTTCAATTCACTTGTCATGTCACTGATTGGTTTAAAATTACTTGGCCACGGGCTTAGATTCCCTGTCTTTCTTAATTCTTACTTTGTAAATCTGATTACAGTTTGTTTGGATTTATTAGATTTTTATTGATAGTAACTTAATTGTCCTAAGTTAAATAGACTGAAAATGTTATTTCTGTCCCTTTTTTTATATTTTACTTGAAACTGTACTTTCTCTGCATTGTCTGGTATTTTAAAATTCCATGTTTTATTTATTTACTAACTGCATTACCTGTCTAAGGTGGTTAGTAGAATAAATTTAAGAATACTTGATTTCTCTTGCCCTGTGTGTACCATCAGTGTTCATCCTATGCCAATCTTCAGTATCCTCATATGTCTCAGATTATCTTGGCTGGCTATTCTGATTTCAATTACGTTCTCGTAAAGCCATCTTCTCAGATTCTTGTCATTTTAGGATGCCTTGCTTGCCAACTGTCTGCTTTTTGTTTACCACCATTGTCCACACTAGTCGTGCAGTGGTAGCACTGCTGCCTCACAGTAAGGAGGTCGTGGGTTCACGTCCTGCGTCCTCCCTACGTGGAAGCTCTTTGAGTAGTAAGAAAACCGCTATGTAAATGTAAAGAATTATTTACTATTATTATTATTGTGAAAGCCCCTGCTCGCTTCGCTTGTCAACCCCTTCAACCCGCCAACACTACGCACCATTGTGAAGAGGGGAGCTGAACGTACCCCAAGGAGACATGGTCGCTCCTCCGAAACCCTTTTAAAAGGTGATACAACGGGAAACAAAGACATTTTTTTTTTTTTTTAACCTTCTCATTGCTCGATCAGCTGCTGGCTTGCTGTTGCTGCCGTGCCGCGTGCTCTGCATTTCATGCAGCGCTTCAAATGTTTAAAAGCCTGCCTTGTCTTTCTTCTCCCCCAGACATCCTCAAACACTATTCAATCTCTTTTCGCTGTTCTGTTATTTTACCGAGTAATATTTTCCGTTTGTTTGCACTAATGCGATGTTTACTATAATTTTTTTGTGACTTTCGAATTTTCCTACTTCCATTATCTCTAACCTGCTCAGCATGTGTATCACGCCAACATTTTTGAATTCTTTATGACATTCTACTTTGTCTTTTTCCGGCCCTGGGCGTGTTTAAATTTCTCAGAATTTGCACATAGATTATTTTTGTTCTTTTTTGCTTTCTTTTTTGCATTCTTTTCTCCCCAGCGCTTTGGGGTCTCTTTTTGACGTGCTGCTCTTTCTTCTTCGCTTAGTCGTTGATGTTTCATCTAGAACGTATCAAATTTTTTAAGAGCTGAGAAAACAGGAAATGTGCCTGCCAAAAGCATTCTAACAACTGACAGGTTAGATGACCGTGGTCTTGTTTGAAAATGGTTGTAAGTAGGGCGGAACTTGCTTCCAAAGATTGTAAGTATGATGTGACTTGACCGTCTCGCGGGATGTGAAAGTGTCTCTCTGTCTCTCTTCAAAAGATCTCTCATCAAAAGATCACGTCTTGTCGCAGGAAAAAAAGTCTTGTCTCGTCCCAAGATTTTTTTTATAATAGAGAGATATCCATATACTTCGTGTGTGTGTGTTTTTTTTTTTTTTTTTTTTTTTTTTTTTTAAAGATTAGATTAAATTCGATTTTATTGTCATTGTACAGGTACAATGAATTCATTTTAGCATCTAATCAAAAGTGCAAATTAGAGTAAGGTGCAATAAACAGTGGGTGCAAATAATATATTAAAGTACAATAGACAGTTTGGTGGCATACAAATGATAAAATATATCTGTATGATATTTGAATTTACTAGGAGTATAATATAGTCATATGAAAAAGTTTGGGAACCCCTCTTATTTCTTTGGATTTTTATTTCGTTGGCTGAGCTTTCAAAGTAGCAACTTCCTTTTAATATATGACATGCCTTATGGAAACAGTAGTATTTCAGCAGTGACATTAAGTTTATTGGATTGACAAAAAATATGTAATATGCATCATAACAAAATTAGGCAGGTGCATAAATTTGGGCACCCCAACAGAGATATTACATCAATACTTAGTTGAGCCTCCTTTTGCAAATATAACAGCCTCTAGACGCATCCTATAGCCTTTGATGAGTGTGTGGATTCTGGATGGAAGTATTTTTGACCATTCTTCCATACAAAATCTCTCCAGTTCAGTTAAATTTGATGGCTGCCAAGCACGGACAGCCTGCTTCAAATCATCCCATAGATTTTCGATGATATTCAATTCAGGGGACTGTGACGGCCATTCCAGAACATTGTACTTCTCCCTCTGCATGAATGCCTTTGTAGATTTTGAACTGTGTTTTGGGTCATTGTCTTGTTGGAATATCCAACCCCTGTGTAACTTCAACTTTGTGACTGATGCTTGAACATTATCCTGTAGAATTTGTTGATATTGGATTGAATTTATCCGACCCTCGACTTTAACAAGGGCCCCTTTCTCTGAACTAGCCAAACAGCCCCAGAGCATGATGGAACCTCCACCAAATTTGACAGTGGGTAGCAGGTGTTTTTCTTGGAATGCGGTGTTCTTCTTCCACCATGCAAAGCGCTTTCTGTTATGACCAAATAACTCAATTTTTGTCTCATCAGTCCAAAGCAATTTGTTCCAAAATGAATCTGGCTTGTCTAAATGAGCATTTGCATACAACAAGCAACTGTGTTTGTGTCGTGAGTGCAGAAAGGGCTTCTTTTTCATCATCCTGCCATATAGATGTTCTTTGTGCAAATTGCGCTGAATTGTAGAACGATGTACAGATAACACTATCTGCAGCAAGATGTTCTTCTAGGTCTTTGTAGGTGATCTGTGGGTTGTCTGTAACCATTCTCATAATCCTGTGCATATGCCGCTCCTATATTTTTCTTGGCCTGTCAGACCTGGGTTTAACAGCAACTGTGCCTGTGGCCTTCCATGACCTGATTACATTCCTTACAGTTGAAACTGACAGTTTAAACCTCTGAAAGAGCTTTTTGTAGCCTTCCCCAAAACCATGATACTGAACAATCTTTGTTTTCAGATCACTTGAGAGTTGCTTTGAGGATCTCATGCTGTCACTCTTCAGAGGAGAGTCAAACGGAAGCACAACTTGCAATTGACCACCTTAAATATCTTTTCTCATGATTGGACACACCTGTCCATGAGGTTCAAGGCTTAACGAGCTAATCCAACCAATTTGGTGTTGCAAGTAATCAGCATTGAGCAGTTACATGCATTCAAATCAGCAAAATTACAAGGGGACCCAAATTTTTGCACAGCCAGTTTTTCACATTTGATTTAGTTTCATACAACTAAATACTGCTTCACTAAAAATCTCTGTTTGGAAAACACCCCAGTACTCAGATGTTCCTAGGAAATGAAAGACATACCACTGTCTTCTTTTTTTGTTGAAAGTAAATTATTATGCAGGTTGAGAGGGGTTCCCAAACTTTTTCATATGACTGTATATAAGGAACAGTATATAGATATGAATACTGATCAGTTTGCACAGATATATGGTATGAATACATAAAAAAACATAACATTTTTGTCCAGAATAGATGTATGTAAACAGATGAAAATATGCATTGCAGTGTACCCAGAAATTATGAATATTTAGAAAGGTCGGCTATTTAGTAGTAAGGATTGAGGGTTCAGTATGGTGATGGTGTTATGAAACAGTTCCTGAGTCTGCTGGTGTGGGACTTAAGGCTCCTGTAGTGCATCCCTGATGGAAGGAGGATAAACAGTCCATGATTTGGGTGAGGGGCATCCTTGATGATGCTGTGAGTTTGTCACAGACGCTGTGTGTGCTGCAGCTCAGCAAGTTGGCAGCAGGATGTCGATGATTCGCTGGGCAGTTTTCACCACCCGTTGCAAGGCCTTCCTGTCAGCTATGGAGCAGTTAACACACCTTAATGCAGTTAGTTACTATGCTCAGTGTGTATACTATGACAGTGTAGCAGTAAAAGTTCAACAGAATCTGAGGAGGCAGATTTCTTTAGCCTCCACAGAAAGTAAAGTTACTGCTGCACATTTTTAACCAGACTGGAAGTGTTTATTGTCCAATAAAGGTCCTCAGAGATGTATTGTGGTCACCCAGGAGTTTGAAGCTGGAAACACACACCACCTCAGCTCCATTTATATGGATGGGACCGTTTTTACTGCCATTAGTTTTCCAGTAATCCACAGTGAGCTCTTTGGTCTTCTTGTTGTTAAGGATGAGGTTGTTGTCAGCACACCATATTACCAGATACTGGACTCTCCTGTCTGTTGGCTGACTCGTCGTCATCATTGATCAGTCCTATTACCATGGTGTCATCTGTGAACTGTTTAATGGAGTTGGAGCCATATAAAGGGATGCAGTTATGGATGAAGTGAGAGTAGAGGAGTGGGCTGAGTGAACAGTCCTGTGGAATGCCAGTTTTCATAATCGGGGTAGAGGATGTCTGGTTATTTAACTTGGCAGACTGGGCTCTGTTGGTTAGAAAGTTCAGTGTCCAATTACAAACAGGGATGCTGATGCCAAGGTTGCTGAATTTAGTTATCAGATTGTAATGAATGATAAATGTAGGAGTTATTGTTGTCCAGGTGTGTCAGGGCAAAGTGAAGAGCCGAGGATATGGCATCCTTCATTGACTTATTAGGATGATAGGCAGACTAGTAGGGATCTAGTGTGGGTGGTAGTATGGTGGGGCAAGAGACATTTTGATGAAACTTGGGGAATGCAGTTCTATAGTTGCAATGACTGAAATCGGCCACAATAATGAAAGCTCCATCTGGATGTGCCATTTGTGTGCTAACAGCAGCATGCAGTTCTTTCATTGCTAGTTTAGTGTTACCATCCCGTGGTGAATATGTGGCAATGATAACAATAGACGTGAATTCCCAAGGTAAGTTAAAGGGTCTCCACTTAATCATCAGATATTCCAGATCAACAGAACAATGACTTTCTGTTACAGCAGTGTCTGTACACCAAGCATTGTTCACATAAATGCACAGACCCCCGCCTTTGATCTTACCGGAGTTCTCTATTGTTCTTTTGGCCCTGAAGATGGTGCACTCCTCCACCTCAATAGCGTTGTCCAGGATATAGTCATTTAACCATGTATTTATGAAGATCATGATATTGCATTGCAGTCTGTAATACGTGTGTGTGAGTTGATCCTTAGTTGTAGTTTGTTTGCAAGAGACCGAACATTGGCGAGAAAAATTCTCAGCAAAGGTAGTTGGTGGTGGGTTTCTTGCAGCCTGGCCCAAATAACTCTACACTTCCCTGTCCTTTGTTTATGGTCTTGATGCCACCGTTGAGCTTTTCCTGTCTGCAGATCTGGATTGCTATGCCACAGTGTTCTGGCAATCTCTGGCGGTAGTTGAACATTGTTCAGTGCTGCATTTTTAGAAGGGGAACCATTGTTGAAAAGTTCTAGTCGGCTATATGATGTATTTGCATGACTGTATTGGGGAATAATAAACAAAAATAGTAACCATTCTACTAATTTGGAAAAACTGGAGAGACACAGGGCGAATGTCTGCATTCCTCCTACACTTTTTCTGGTATCTTCATGTGTGTAATTGTTGTTTGATTGAGCAATTGAAATGAAACTAATGAATCAGTAAACCCAAACAGACCAATCAGATTGCTTGGAGGGATAACACATACACACACACGCATGCACACACACGTATGCACACACACACACATAGAGAGGCGGTAATGTTTTATTGTATAGTAGATAGATTTACATATTTTGTTACATTTATTAATTTTTCCAATGCTACTGTGAATTTTAGTTCAGTGTCTATACTATTTTGGAATTAACATTATTTTCTGTAGTAAGTATCCTAAAAATGATGCAGTATATTGTGCAAATAGAAGTGCTTTCTATTTAATCTGAGTAAAATACCTGATGTACAGTATGTAACATTTTATAACTTAAAAAAAAATCAGAATAATACAGCCTTTTTAATTTTAATGTAAACATGTGCGTGGTATGATAAAAAGCTTAATTAATTTGTTTTACCCTTTTACATTTTTTATGCTGCTAATTTTGGAGATGTACAGTAACCATTCTGTCCCAGTTAGCTTAAATAGCCAAGATTAATATTAAGCCCTATAATGCTACAGCTCATAATATGCTCATTAAAAGACTTGAAATTAATCCTGTATTTCTAACTGATGTGATTTATTAAATACTGTACACATTGAGATTTGGTCTAAATGCTAGGCGCCCATAAACTGGTATCAGTTTTATACACAGAATGGCTCCAGCAATGTACAGGGCTACAAAGTAGCATTTATGCTTGCTACTATTGGTTCTCCTGACTCTCCCAGCCTTGGAGAAACAAGGCTTTGAGAGCTACGCTATACAGTATGTTTTGTTTGCATGTGGTGAGTTTTTCTCTTGCATACATTCATAGTAGTATTCATTGTAGTTGAATGAGCTTTTGTGTTGTAATATACTTGTACTTAACTGATTAAAACGACAGGGTTTTTCTCTTTCCATGACCATGACACACAGTGCTAGATAAAAATATGCATTAAATAATATGAAATATGTACTTCCTTTCATTGTACTTCAGCTTCTGTGCTGGTTGGGTATTCATAATTTTGCATCCTCTCCTGTTGTTCATGGAAAAACAAGCAAGTCAGTGAAGCTATTCTGCACTTTACTCTTACCCTAGTTTTGTCAAATAGTATATTTTATACAGAACAAAGAGCCTGAACACTATTCACATATTTCATTCTTATGGATTCACGTATATGTTATTATGAAAGTATAGCTCTCTTTGAAACACATGCCGGATGAGGTGGGGACGAGCTTCAGTGGGTTGTATTCAGGGCCATGTGCAGCCGAAAAGTTCAGAGAGGTCTGTCACACATAATTGACACATGAGATTGAGTAATAACAGGTCTCTGATGCCTTAAATGTCCTGGGCTGAACGTGTGCTAGTTTGAATAGATCCTCATGTGTCTACCCAGCTCTGAGAGGTGTGGGTAAGCTGTTGAACCCTATTTCTGATGGAAACCAGGGCTTGCAATTGTTCCTCATGAACAAGGAATTCCTAAAAAGTGCAGGGGATAAGCTTACACTGATTAAGTCTCGGCCCTTTGTACACATTGTGTATCGGTACTACAGATGAGATTTGATGAGGTCCTCTGATCAGCCCTATTGTGGTCGCTCAAGGTTGCCTAGAAAATAATTGAACTTGAGTATAGAGGAAGTAAAAGTTGTAACAGTGATTCTATAAGTAAATCTGTCTCAGGATCCTTACCGGGAGTTTTGAGGGGTGAGATTTAGGGGCAAGCATGTCTGCCAGCATTCTACCCCCACCTCAGCTGAGCCAATATTTGGCATGAATTTAAGTCCAGTTTTTTCCCCATAGGATCAATGTTTTGGTATCATAGTTTCCGTATCTGCTGGGTTTTTTAGGAACTTTAGCCTGGTAGATAATGAGGATTGACTGTATATGCATTGACTGCATTTCAATGCACAAATGTAATTTATTTCATCGTAGATTACTTCATTTATCTTATTTGCATTGATATTTTCATTAATTAAACAGTAAACAATGAATATATTTATGTGTATACATTTCCCCTCATACCAGCAGCTGTGGACACCAGGGTGTTTCCAACTCCCATTTTAGATTTTGATTGTCCATTACAGAGGCAAGTCATACACATGAATAAAGTGGTGCATTTAGTAAAAGGTTTACAAACTTCACTCCTAACCATGTAAACCGAGCTTGCCACAACTAGCAAGTTTGCTACTCACAGCTCACTTTTGGATAGTAATAACAGAGAGCTGTGTCCCAATAATATACTTCTCTGACACATGAACTTGATGGTACCAGAGACACAACTTTTTCCAGCTAGACATAAACCATCAGTCTTGCCTGGAAGGATAATTGCTGACTTTTAGCAAGTCACAGTCAACCATGAATTTAACATGCATCGTAACCATAGTGAGAGGCTACCTGAGCATCCCTGGAACAATGGTGCTATTAGAGAAGCTGTTTTTGACTGCCAGCTTGATGAATACAGATTGTAAACATGACTGACTCCTGAGGATTTCAGTATGCTCCTGTTCTTAAAGTAAAATGCATAAAGTGCTTTTCAGTAATGTAAAGAGACAGTTTATGACATGTTTTATTTACAATTAAACATATTCTCACACACACACATAATACACAGAAGCTATACACATTATGGGAAAACCGTAATTGTTTACTTCAAATAATCTTGTGTGTACAAGATAGTTTCTCATATATTCAAGGTAATACTCAATTAAATAAATCGGCAACATGTGGTTCAGGGCTATTTAATTGTGCCATATATACTCCATATACTACCATATAGTTAGGGCGATTTGTTTAGCCATCACTTCTGTCCTGTTTGACGCCTAAGGAAAGTGTTCTGTTCTGTATAAATGTTTGTAGTTGTTACCGAGACAGTCTGTTAATGTGAACTGCATGCAAAATTACCTTGTCTCTCATTGCTTTAATGAAACACCTTATTACTGTCATTACTCACACATTTATGTTATTAGCTCACATAATACAGTTTAGTTAGAGAGACAGCAATATGGACTGAAGATCAGAAAATATTACCCCCTTATTTTGATATCAGCTTTTTATATCCGCTTTTAGATTTATCCAGCTAATAATTTCTTGGTTTACACTATATTTTGCTTGTATACTTATTTTTTAATGCTAGTTCTCATTTTTAAAAGAAAGCTCACCTTGCAAACCACTCTTGGTGTATTTTGGGAAAGATGGGCCAAATGTTTGTTACTTTTTGAGGTTCATGTTATGTCAGAAAAGAAAAGACATTATTAGAAGTAGTAAGTTGTAAAAAATATCAGTTTTGACTTTTAAGCCTTTATATTTAAATGATGACTATACTAATACTTTAATCGTGTCTCATTGACATTTTAGTCACTTCCAGTGTAAAGTTCTCACATTCTTAATTCCATTTTAAAAGAAGTATCAAAATCTTGGCACAAAAGGGTTAACTATACAGATGGTTACTTCAATTTTCTTTATTTCATTCTGAGATGTTTGTTAAAAGCTATTAGAGTGACCTTTAAGCAAGGGACACAAGCTAGTAGAGTCACCTCTGGAATTTACGGGATTCAAACCGGCAACCTTCCGATAGCCAGCACAGATCCCTAAGCTCAGAGCCACCGCTCTGCCCAAGAAGAAAGAGAAGACAGAGCATTATCGTGTGGCACTTGTTGTATTGTGGCTGTGGTGAGAAATACTTGACATTTTAGTCACTTCCAGTGAAGATGTTTATATAATAATAGCTTTTAAGTTTTAAAGTGAGAATGAATTAATATTCAGTATTAGTGGAAATTGCCATTCTCATTTTTGATCTGGCTTCTGAACAATAGCTTGGTATGTACTATACTTTAAATCTGTGCCACAGAATTTTCTTACAGTCCCATGAGCGTGCCATGTGTAGGCTGAAGGAATGCAGCAGGTGAAGCAAATAAACATTTTTTTTTCTTGTTTTCTTTCTTAGCAGTTGTGAATGCCGGTACTCATCAGAACTAGTGTGAAATTTTGTCAGCGCAAGAGCATGTGTGCTGATATCTCCTGGCAAGCTGGGCACCATCTGTATAGTTAACCCTTTTGTGCCAAGATTTTGATACTTCTTTTAAATGGAATTAAGAATGTGAGAACTTTACAGAGAAATAAAAATTAAACATGTAGAGTGGTTTGTTATTTTTTGTTTTTTCCCCTAAGACCCACCCTAAACAAACAGGAGAATCTGAATAACTGTTGACTTATACCGTGATCATTGAGTGCACATGTATGCAAAATTGAAAAGATGAATAACAAATATGCTTTGAATTAGAAGGATAGCCATGCAAGGGAAAATAAGAACATCCTCACTGCAGACAATAATTGTAATATATCCTCATATGCCATGTGTCCTAATATCTGGCACTTGTAAAGTAATGACAATCGTGATGTAAATATGAAGTTGTACTCTGTTCGAGCACCCTTAATGAGATTTTGGTATAATGTGCGCTGAAACCAAGGCATAGATTAAACTTTTTTAAAGGAAGGTGATGAGATTCTTCCTCATACACATGAACCTTGCATTGCAGTTCCAACCCCCTTAGCCTACTTTAAGTCAGTTTTTTCAAGCTGGGCGACAACAAGATGAAGGTAGCGTGTAATCTGCACACCATGGAAGAAAAGAGTAGAAATAAACTAAGTGGACGTATTGCCCACTTTAAATCAACTATTAGAGGTCAATAAAGTTGATTTTGAAGAGATATACATCACGTAAAATTAATCCTAACCAGTCATGTAGTTTTACATCTGCTTAATTCATTAAACATTTCTGAGAACCTGAAACCTATCCTGTTAACATCTGGTTTAAGACAGAGAACAAATCTGGAGGGGATGTAGTTCATTGTAGTTCTTCTAAATCAGGTCACACACACACATTTTAGCTTCTCCAGTTTATCTAACACACATTTTGATGTGGGAGTAAGCTGGAATGTCTGACATGAACTGAAGCAGACACGTGGAAAAGATGCAAACTCTACACATCAGTGATTTGACCAGAAATTGAATCCTGGTCATCGAAAGGCATGAGCCAGCAGCACAATTTAGTGTGCTGTTTTGGAACATGTAATGTATTCAGAAAAAATATAATATCAGCTATCAGACACAGTTTACTTTGGTATATCAAGTGTTTCAAAATATGGTACTGTATTACAGTATTGTCATGATAAAAAAATTATTTACACAGTTTGGACAAACCTACAAATGTAATTGAAATTCAATCCTAGTTTGTGTTCCTACTGTACTTTGAACGGGAGTTTAAACACTACTAAACCAATCTTGTAGACAAAAGAAAGTTTAATATCTTGGTAAGGTAAAGAAAGGCCACAGGAGAGATTTCTTCTGCTACAAGTCCTTTATTGAAACATACAAACATGTCCTGTCAACTTTAGAAATGTTTTAAGGAAAATAACTATTAAAAGCACAGTCTTGTAAAAATCATTGAATCCATTGATAAATACAGTACAGTGAAACCTCGGTTTGCGAGCATAATTCGTTCCGGAAACGTGCTCGTAGTCCAAAGCACTCGTATAGCAAAGTGAATTTCCCCATAAGAAATAATGGAAACTCAGATGATTTGTTCCACAACCCAAAACTATTCATATAAAAATGATTAATACAAAATATTAAGTAAAAATACATAAAACAAATTAACCTGCACTTTACCTTTGAAAAGAATCATGGCTGGTGTGAGTTTCTAAACTCTTGTGGGATTCCACCCAACGGGACGACAAGAGCGGCCCAAAGCAATCGCAGTCTCCCAGCGCTGTAGCAGTTCGCTGTAAAAGCGAATCCGAAAAGATTGCAGACATGCTATAAGCGCCTGCCATCGATGGGTGATACAAGGAACAAGGAACATTATAAATGCGCAGGGCCCTGCGTCTGTTTCAAGCTGAATAAAGCTGGTTTTGCTAAAGTACTGAGACTCGGCTTTGTGTTTTAGTGTGCAAGACGGGGACTCGCACGTCACAGTGCCCGCATACGCGAGCGAACACACACACACACACACACACACACACACACACACATACAAGCACGCGCACACACAGTCACAATGCTAATGCTGTAGTAAACAGTATACACTCGTACGGATGTTTACTATGAGTGAGGCACGCCAACTCAGATGGAGAATAGGAGACGATTGCCCACAATCCCGCAGCGAGAGAGAGAAGAACCATCAGCTCAGTTGTGATCACATGACGCTCAGCAGACAAAGAGTATACATACTACTTGTACTGCAAGACCTCGGTCGTTCATCAAGTCAAAATGTATTAAAAAGTTTTGCTCGTCATACAAAACATTCGTAAACCAAGTTACTCGCAAACCGAGGTTCCACTGTATTTATGCTTTGCATTGATGAATGCTTGAATGTTGCCGTGAAATGTATGGGATGATTCAACAAATATCTCAGCTATTTTTTTTTTTTTTTTGCTGCAAAAATGCTTTGTATATTTCAGTGTAATTTTGTCCTTACATGCTAATGCAGAAATCATTGGATAGTCATGGGAGTTTTCATTTGTTTTTGTAAAATAGTCATCTGTATCACAGATTTGCTGCATAAACTGAGCAATTTAGTGAATACTTATTCATTTAGTTATCTATTAATTAATTGTTAATTAACGGTTCAGTTAATCTTTATAGATATTTAGAAAATTAAATTTCTTTGGATAATATTGCTTTGCAGAATGACATTACAAGCAGTAAAATGGCAAATTATAAGTCCATTTATTCCACAGAAACTGGTGTGTGCCGCTGTTACTTTTGGTTGAATTGGTGTTGAGAGGTCATCTGTATTGTACAGTCAAATTGTATATGGCAGGGAGGCAGTAAGCAGGTAAGCAGTGCATTTCAGATAGTGATGCACTGATGACTAATCTGAGCAGTAGATTCTTTTTTACTCTTCAAATTTAATTAACATTTGGCTTGTAAGTCATTGTTATTATGCTGATTTTATGAGAACAACAACAACATTTATTTATATAGCACATTTTCATACAAAAAAGTAGCTCAAAGTGCTTTACATAATGAAGAAAAGAAAAATAAAAGACAAAATAAGAAATAAAAATAAGACAACATTAGTTAACATAGAAAAAGAGTAAGGTCTGATGGCCAGGGAGGACAGAAAAAACAAAAAAAAAACTCCAGACAGCTGGAGAAAAAAAAAAAAATCTGCAGGGGTTCCAGGCCACGAGACCGCCCAGTTCCCTCTGGGCATTCTATCTAACATAAATGAAATAGTCCTCTTTGTATTTAGGGTTCTAACGGAAGGACATGATGATGATGGTCATGCAGACTTCTGTCTTTTAATCCATCGGTGTTGGAACATCACGGTACTTTGAGTGGCGCCACCACCAAAAGGACACCGGAAAAGGAAACAGAAGAGAGAGTAGGGGTTAGTACAGATTTTAGAGCCATAATGAATAGTTATTATAATGAATTGGATATACAGAATATCAGGATTAAATTACAGTGAAGTTATGAGAAGGCCATGTTAAAGTAATGTGTTTTTAGCAGTTTTTTGAAGTGCTCCACTGTATTAGCCTGGCGAATTCCTATTGGCAGGCTATTCCAGATTTTAGGTGCATAACAGCAGAAGGCTGCCTCACCACTTCTTTTAAGTTTTGCTCTTGGAATTCTAAGGAGACACTCATTTGAGGATCTGAGGTTACGATTTGGAATATAAGATGTCAGACATTCCGATATATAAGATGGGGCGAGATTATTTAAGGCTTTATAAACCATAAGCAGAATTTTAAAGTCAAACCTGAATGACACAGGTAACCAGTGCAGTGACATCAAAACTGGAGAAATATGCTCGGATTTTCTTTTCCTGGTTAGGATTCTAGCAGCTGCATTCTGCACTAGTTGCAAACGATTTCTGTCTTTTTTGGGTATTCCTGAGAGGATTGCGTTACAGTAATTTAGTCGACTGAAAACAAATGCGTGAACTAATTTCTCAGCATCTTTCAATGATATAAGAGGTCTAACTTTTGCTATGTTTCTTAAGTGAAAAAATGCTGTCCTAGTGATATGGTTAGTATGCGATTTAAAATTCAGATTACAGTCAACAGTTACCCCTAAGCTTTTTACCTCCGTCTTGACTTTTAATCCAAAGCCTCATTGTATCCATAATTGCCAATCACTAAGATTTCAGTTTTGTCTTTATTTAGCTTGAGAAAGTTACTATTCATCCATTCAGAAATTCAAGTCAGACATTGTGTTAGTGAATCAAGAGAATCGGGGTCATCAGGTGCTATTGATAAGTACAGCTGTGTGTCATCAGCATAGCTGTGGTAGCTCACGTTGTGCCCTGAGATAATCTGACCTAACGGAAGCATGTAGATTGAGAAGAGCAGCGGACCCAGGATAGAGCCTTGTGGAACACCATATAGAATATCATGTGTCTTTGAGTTGTAATTACCACAACTAACAAAGAATTTTCTCCCTGCCAGATAGGATTCAAACCAATTTAAGACACTGCCAGAGAGGCCCACCCATTGACTAAGGCGAATTCTAAGAATATTATGATCAATGGTGTCAAATGCGGCACTCAGATCTAGGAGGATGCATTTACCCGCAGGTCATTTACTACTTTAACAAGTGCAGTTTCTGTGCTGTGATTTGTTCTAAAACCTGACTGAAATTTATCAAGAATAGTATGTTTATTGAGCTGGTCATTTAACTGCATAATGACTGCCTTCTCTAGAATTTTACTTAAGAAAGGCAGGTTAGAGATGGGTCTAAAATTTTCAAGAGCAGAGGGGTCAAGACTATTTTTCTTAAGTAGGGGTTTAACTACAGCAGTCTTAAGACAGTCTGGGAAGACCCCCGTATCTAATGACGAATTTACTATGTCAAGAATATTATCAATTAGCACGCCTGATACTTCTTTGAAAAAATTTGTTGGTATTGGGTCAAGGACACAGGTGGAGGTTTTCAGTTGAGAAATTATTTTATGTAAATCAGGTAAATCTATCCTGGTGAAAGAGTTTAATTTATTTATAATGGAGTACTGGGGTTTAGGAGAATCCTTAGTGTTGGGGAGATATACTATGTTATTTCTAATATCATTAATTTTTTGATTGAAAAATACAGCAATAGCCTCACAGGTTTTACTGGAAGTACTTAGGGGGCATTCCTTTGAGTTGCCTGGGTTTAGCAGACGATCAATCGTCGAGAATAAGACTCTGGGATTACTAGCATTGTTATTTATAATCTTAGAGAAATAGCAGCGCCTCTCAAGACGGACTTTGTTATTGTATTCTGTTATTTTAACTTTTAATGTTTCATAGTGGAAAGTTAGTTTAGTCTTCCTCCATTTACGCTCAGCTCTACGGCATGTTCTCTTTAAATCAGACACTCTTTGGGTCTTCCATGGTATAACAATGCTAGAAGATTTTTTGACTGTCTTTTCAGGTGCAACTATGTCAACAGCAGCTCTCACTTTAGTATTAAATCTTTCCACCTTATTATTTACGTTATCCTGGCTATTATAGTTGGTACTATAAACGGACTGATTGCTTAGAATGTTTGTAAGTTTTAAAGCTGCTGATGAGTCAAAGAAGCGTTTTTTAACAATATGCTTCTCATGAGTGTTTTCTATCATTATTTCTATATTAAAAAGTAGTAGAAAATGGTCTGATAGACCCGTATCAATGACCTGCTTTATATCAACTTTTAGTTCTTTAGTAATTACTAAGTCTAACGTATGACCTGCTTTATGTGTAGGCTGATTAACGAGCTGTCTCAAATCAAGAGTCCAGGAGGTTCATAAATTCTTTTACTTTTTGGTCACACTGATTATCTATATGAAAATTAAAGTCGCCGACTATTAAGAGTGTGTCATAGTTCGTAATTAAAATTGACATTAAGTCAGAGAATTCCTCAAAGAAAGGCACGTTAAATTTAGGTCTATACATGGATAATACTAGAACGTGAGAATCTCCATGAATAACAATGGCGAAGATACTCAAAGGACTTGAATTTACCAAAACTGACATCTTTACACTTTAACCGCCTTGAGTAAATGTTTGCTAGGCCACCGCCTCTTTTTCCTTGGCGATCTGCACGAGTAAAACTGTAATCCGGAGGCGCAGATTCGATTAGAACAGCTGCGCCATCTGAGCTAAGCCACGTTTCACTTAGTGCAATAAAATCAATTTTTCTCTCATTAATAAGATCGTTGATAAAAAACTTCTCGTTAGTTAAAGCTCTAACATTTAATAGTGCCATATTTAATGTTTTGGAGGGGCAGAGATGAATACTATGTGCATTATTGATATTTTTATTAGCGCCACTCTGCGTGTATTTTTTGTTTAATCTATAGTCTGTTTTTATAGTTTTAATACATTGTTCATCTAAAGTGATTGTAATTAAATTATTGGTGTTTATGCATTATTGCCTAGATTTTCTGCGTGCATTGAGAAGGGTAATGTTCATATGCCTGTTTAGGTATGTTGTGTGTACCTTGAAGAGAACTTAGTTTTGTGGAAAGGTTTTGAATTTCTGTCTTAAGTTCAAGAAGCATTATTATAACAAAAGAGTTCAAGTACATATTATCTAATGCACTGCATCCTTGGTATTTTAGTAAGTCAAGTTAGTGGTTCAGTAGATCACTGCAGAGTTTATGTGAAGTAGGTAGTGGATGTGAAACTTTTAGTAATGCTTTATTTTAGCAGTTTTTATTTTTACTTCATGCTGTACAGTATATTAGGAGATCACCACAAAATGCCTTTTCAGATATTCCATACTGGTCCCTGTTGCATTGCAGGTATACTTATATTATTTTGTTGGATTTCTCATCTTGAAGGCATTATTTCTAAAATCTGAGCTGTTTGTTTTTAACTTCTATTAATTTAAATAACATCCAATATACAGTATAGTCACTGTTGTGGTTCATCTTCAGAAAGCACCATGTTTAAGCAGTGAATGTCATTGTTCAATATGTGAAGTGAGCATAGCTTGACAGATAAACAAACTGTAAAAACTGTCCAGGATCATAGATGAAATGAATAGAAATGTTGGGTGTTATGTTTATTTATACACACAATTCCCATTGTAAATATAATGTTTAAATTATATTTCAAGTAAAGACTTCTTGTGCTACTATCTATTTTTTCAATAGTGTTATAAAATAGAGTATGATTTTTTTAAATGTGCTTTAATTTTCTTTATTTCATTCTGAGATGTTTATTAAAAGCTATTAGAGTGACCTTTGAGCAAGGGTCGCAAGCTAGTAGACTCACTTCTGGAGTTTACGGGATTCAAACCGGCAGCCTTCCGATAGCCAGCACAGATCCCTAGGCTCCAAGCCACCACTCTGCCCAAGAAGAAAGAGAAGACAGAGCATTATTGTGTGCCACTTGTTGTATTGTGGCTGTGGTGGGAAGTTCTTGCTGGATGGGTTTCCCACAGCAATAAATCCTCTTGTTTATTGAAACTTGTGTCTAAGCCTATGCTCTGTCAGGTGTTTGGGGAGCTGGAGTGCCTGGTGGCCATTCACATATACATAGGTCCAGTGTGCTCCAAGTAGTTTTTTTATGTGCAGTATATTTGTTGCACATGTTGCTACTGTTGTTTTTATTATTAGCTGTTATTATGCATTTGTTACTATCTATTTCAAATTATTACTATCTTTTCACTTACCTATTATTTATTTAATTATAGTATAGTTTTTTGCCTGTCTTGCAACTGTCCTGTATTTGTCCTGCACCACAGGATCCTGATCCACAAAGCAAGGGATCAGTGCATTGTTAATTTAAATACAAAAGAGGCAAATGCTTAAAATAACAGAAAACTAACATGTCAGGTATAAAATTGATAGTTATTTTGTTTTCTAATTGTGAGATTTTAAAAAGTTACATGTTTTTGTTAGACTAGATGCCCTTCAGAACATACTTCACTGCAATTAAAAATACAGTTTTTATTTTCTTAAAATTATTTTCTGGCATATACCGTATATCTTAGGGACCATTATCCAGGCGTGTTGAGTTGTGCCTTTCTAACTATATGGTTCCATGTTGGTTGTGAAAATAGTAGTGTTGAGAGTTTTTCACCTACACTTTCTGCTTCCTGAAATTGACAAATATGGTTAATGCAAATAATGCAGGATGTTTGCAAGTAGGAATTATGTTTTTAGTGCCTTGTCTTAGAACTTCAGATAAGTATGTTTGGGCCCGGCCAGTACTTGGATGGGAGACCAACCAGGAAAAACTTCGGTTGCTGCTGGAAGAGGTGTTGGCGAGGTGTGCTTACAATGTAGTCTGAATATGGATCCCAATGTCCCAGTGCATTGACGGCACCATTGTAATAATGGCACCATCCGTTGGATGAGACATAAAACAGTGGTTCTGACTCTCTGTGGTCATCAAAGATCCCTGGGCATCCTTCATAAAGAGTAGGGTGTATCCTGATGTCCTGGCTAAATTGCCCACCTCAGCCTAGTCTTTCTGGCCCACAAATAAAAAATGTATTAATGATTAATTGTGCACCCAGGCACGCCTTTTTATCTGTCAAAATGCATGTTAACACTCTTCTGCTCACATCAACCTCCTTAGCGTTATACCCGAGTGTTACTCGGGCTATGAAAACTGTGCTAAAAGCGTCAGTCCCAGGTGTCACTCAGGCAACTGTACAGATGCGTCTGGTGTAAGTGTTAGAACCAAGAATCACTCATGCTATAAAAGTGCTGTCAAGTGCAATCATTCTTTGGAGAAGTTATGTCTGATTGCAGGTTTCCATTAATTATGAAATATCTATACTTCATGATGTCAGCATCGATGAAAGTCTCACAGCTTATAAGGGCAGGCTGTCATGGATACAGTACATTGCATCAAAAACAGCAATATTTTGCATACATTTTTATGAGCTTTTTGAATCTAAAACAGGATACATTT
The DNA here is from genome assembly GCF_900747795.2 of Erpetoichthys calabaricus. Classification (NCBI taxonomy): domain Eukaryota; kingdom Metazoa; phylum Chordata; class Cladistia; order Polypteriformes; family Polypteridae; genus Erpetoichthys; species Erpetoichthys calabaricus. Next base: position 95,080,778 of record NC_041395.2, read on the forward strand.
GGAATTCGGTTCTGTACACTGGGAAAGGGACAATGTTTGATCCGAAATATAATCAATACGGCGTTGCTACATGATCGGTGCTGACTTTGATAGATGCTGTGCCGGAACAAGGTTACAGTGTAACCATGGACAATTTTTATACTTCAACCGGGGCTGTTTGATATCTTGCTGCAAAGAAAGACTGACGTACTGTATATGGAACATTGCAGCAAGGAACGCTAGTAGCTTGGCAAAAGGGTGAAGTGCTTGTGCTGAAATGGAAAGACAAGAAAGATGTTTGTCTTCTTAGCACTGTACTTAATGCAGCTACAGTCACTGTACAGGCAAAAGACAACAAGCCGGTTACTTAGCCTTGTGCTGTGGTCAACTACAGTGGCACAATGGGCGGCATAGATTGTGCAGATCAAGAATTGCCTTTCTGTCCCATTATGTGGAGTCAACAAAAGAAATACTACAAAATACAACAAAAAGATATTTCATCATCTGGTAGAGCAGTGCATTTGGAATGCATTTACATGTCAGCTTGTAGAACAAATCATTGCCGCACATCCATCCTCCACACTACTACTAAAGAGATGCGGGCGAGCCAGCACATCGCAGATCAATCCATCTTATTGGTAGACATTTTATTTATTATATACCTCCAACAGAAAAAAAAAGAAAAACAGAATTCAACTCGTACCTGTGCTTTGTACTTTTACCACACAAAGGACTCATTTTGAGATTATATTCTCTTTTGGCATCATTAGTAGTAGTAGTATTACTGTTTTTATTATTTTTATTATTGTTCATTTCATATTATTATTTTTATTCATCATTGCTATTATTATTTGTATCATCATTATACTTCTGAGATTTAATAAAAATGTAATTTTTCATGACAAAAAAAATGCAGCATTTTTTACATGTTTTTTTGGAATAAAATGCACAGTGCTAAGGAGGTTAATTAGAAAGCAGGTATTCACCTTTCTTGGTTGAGGTGATAAATGTGTAGCTTGTTCACTCACTCACACAACAAGCCTTTCCCTTTTTTCTGTCCTCCCTCCCCATTACAGATTTGCAAACCTGCTTTCTACAATGCACAGTCTTAATGGGCCAGAGCCAACATCAGTTCACAAATTAGGTTAAACTGCTCATTAATCTGGGTAATATTTTTTAAGGGTATGCACATTCTGTGCATAGTTCACATAGAGACAAGTCCTTGCACAATGACATTAAATTCAAGACACAGATATACCAACATAAAATCACATATTCCATTTTATTTTGCATGCACTGATTTGTTTGTTTTGAGATATGGCATGTTTTATGTTTAAATGTGTTTCTAAGTTTTACTTTTATTATAACATTTTCAGCATAATAGTAAAATGTTTTTTCGAAATCCATTCTGCAAGGGGAATTTCATCTGATATACCATATCACCTGGTGTTTCGTCCATTCCTATATGGAACATAAGGTTGTTTTTATATTGTACTTGGCCTCATAATAATATTTAATTCCTTGATCAGATGAATCAAAAGTAAATTTGTAAGATGATATAATGTTGGTGTCTGACATCTTGTATTTTATACAGTAGTTAAGGAACATCTTCCTCAGTTAGGCCAGGTGCTCTGTAGTTTTGTGATTCTATTTATTGATATTGTATTAATTATACAATTAAATTTTTAGATTTGGGTACTGTGCAGTGGTTTCCTCTCTGTTGTATGCTAAAAATCCATTATTTCTTCAGCTAAGTTATAGTAATCATAATACTTACATTACCATAGACTTTAATACTTTACCATCCACATTTGATAAGTTAGTTTTTAACTCCATGTGTGAAAATAGTCACAATTACAGATTTTGACGTAGAAAAGGATTTTTCAGTAAATTACATACTATATTGATTAACTTAAAAACCTTGTTTCACAATCTCATAAGATTAATTTGTGTTTACTCAGGATGGGACAGAGAAAAGAAAATTTAGACATTAGGATAACAGAAACAAAACAGTCATTTGGTGTCTTTCTTTAAATAAAATCTGTTTTCATAGCCAGGAGGTGACAGTGAAACAGTTAAATATCTCTCCACTTAAGCTATTTTTTCTTTTACTATTGGTATTCATACTTCTAATTCAGCATGTAAAACATCCGTTATTTGTAAGTTGACTGACAGCAAAATAATTTATTACAAAACTGCTATCCATCATTTGATGACTTCAGGCTGTGAAAAGCATTAGCTCAACTTCTCTTGGTTTTAACTGTAATATGAAGGAATAATGCTGCTTCTGTACAAAGTATGTAGCATAAATAATAAATCTCATGTTCAGGACAACAGGTGCTAGTCAGACCGTGAAATGTTTTCTAATGAAGTCATGTTATATAAATGCATTTCATGGGTTTGTAGCCTTTCCTTTACTGTAGTTAGGGATCTATTTTTTTTAAATATATAAGATTCTTGAAGTCCCAGCATTTGCTAAAAAATCATAAAACCTTTATCAAAGAAAATAGTTTAATCTTTATATTTGGTTGTGAGTAAGCTTGCTTGAAATCTGGTCCTGAGAACAGATATATATGTAACTATGTTAACAATGATAAAAAAAAAATAACAACAATGCATTGATATTGCAAATGTTCTTGCTTTGTGTTAGAAAAGTGTTTTGATTTTTTTAAAATAAAAGTTCAACCAATTTTTCTCAAACCTCCATCTTTATTTAATCAATCTAAAAAAATTTGGTCCAAAAATTTCTGCTCTTATCACAGAATTGTTTTATGTATTTCAGATACTGACTTTTGCTAATTCTTGTAGGTCATAGGAAATTGTTTATTCTGACATTTCTGTGCAGACCACCTCTCACAGGTCAGCCACATATTTTACAGGTCTTTTGCAGTGATATATAGGTTCTGCTTTGTATATCTGGTTAGTTTACAGTTTTATTAAAGATTGTCTGGGTCTTTCACAGTTTGCCATAACTTCAACATATCCCTCTAATTTTTATATGCCAATGATGTTTCCTGCTGTAGAAATTTTAAGATAGAAGCACTTTGATATCATTTTATAGTCTTTCTTTTCTTTGGAAGAGACAATCTTTCAGTCAAGAATAGAATGGTGATGATATTTATTTAACTCTGGAATTGTTTTCATCTGGGTTATATCATGATGTATTGTTTCAGGTAACATCGACTCCTTTAACAAATCAGCAGGTAGTCTCAAGCTTTTGAATATTATAAGTTTGTGGGGTTTTTTTCCCCCTAATCTATTAAACTCATGTAACCCATACTGTATAAAAACATTCTCAAACCTTTTGAATTCAGTTCAGAAACATGGGTGCTGCTAGAGCATATCCCTTCAGCTTAGCATGCAACAAAATCAGCGGCCCTGAGCAAGGTGCCAGTCCTTTGCAGGACCCACTCACATAAACACCCGTGCTCACACTTTCAGTGCATGTGACCAGTGTAGTTAGAATCACCAATTGACCTTACTAGCATGTAATTATGGTGTGGGAGGAATGTGAGAATATGCAGAATTTTCACAGATAACAAACAGAGCATGTGCTTCTGCACTATGCTATATCCAGGTGGAGGCATCCATGACCACTTTGCCACTGCACAGCCCACTAACCACAGTAAACCTAATAAGTAAACATCATGTATTAAAGTGTGAGTGGAAATGTGTCTGTCCAAAGCTTGTTTCTGCCTTGTACCTGGGATTGGCTCTGGCTCCCCACAACCCTGTGTGTAATGTTATTTTATTTGTTGTACAAGTTGAATGTGATTATATGAAATGCTATTTTCTTCAAATAAAATTAAAAACTAAATGAATAAAATAAATAAATAAAAAATTAACGAGCTAAAGTTTTTTTTCACAATGTGCCCTACAAATAATATGCTGACATATTTTCATTTAGAAATTTCACTGAAACATTTCATTTGACTGGGTTTCCTAAACTTTTATATACAATTATCTAATTAAGGATGTCTTTTTTTAGATGTTGAATCTTCAGCTGTAAATCTGTGTTTGTAATAATCATTTTAATTTTCAGCCTGGAAATTAACTTTACTTATTTTTTCATTTTGCAGAAGGTAATATATAATAATACTTATAGTTGAGAAATCTACAATATTTTTTAAGTTACCTAATTTATTTCGAATTTAAAGTGGGTATGCGTACATCCATTTATCAATAATCCTGTCCATTTACAATGGATATTGTAGTTGTTAAGTAATTATATATAAACCAGTAATGGTGCACTGCACAATTACATGCAGTGAATACACTTGGCTGAGAGCGTTCTAGCTATTCTCACGTGACCAGCGTCTCTTTGTCATCGCTGGATGGCATTTTGTTCTGTCTCTGCTCGCTGTCGAGAGTTGATTCTACAATAAAATATAAAGAAAGAGTAATAATTCCAAAACTCTTTGGTTTTAATATAAAGCTGTAGTTCAGAGTTTCAGCGTAGTATATGTGTACCAAATTTCAGGCTACAGGTTATTTGATTTTTGACCTTGACCTTCCTGGGTTGACTTTTGACCTTGGAGGTCAATCATCACTCAGAAAGCAGATAGTAGAGGTCACGTAGTGTACCAAATTTCAGGTCAATAGGTCAAATGGTTTGTGAGCTACAGGTGATTTAAAATCCTGGACAGACAAACAGACAGCCACGGTAGCATATTATATAAGAAGATCTGCTACTGCAACCTGGATTGGTGATAATGCTGCTCTTTCCTCTGTATAGTACTGAGGTTGTTTTTGTGAAAAAGGGATTGCCCTGCTGTCCTGGCTACCTGCCCTCATCAGAAAAATTTTGAATAAAAAAGTAGGCAGTGACAAAGAATAAAAATAGCCCAAAATAGGTTCATTGATTGGCCTGGGGCGTTGTAGTGACTTTGCATTCTTTTCTCGCATTTTCAGATGTAAAATCCGGAACATTATGCAAACTGAGCTTCGCACAATCACAACATTGATGTTTTTGCTTTTAAAAATAGCCCAAAACACAGTATTGGCTTTTCAGAAGAAGCTGCCAAAGCCTGTTTTCTCCTCCTTGAAACCAATCCACTGTAGCACAAGTGGGCAGGACTCTACTCTGTTGGGCCCTTGAGCAAGGCCCTTCACCTGCAATTGCTAAGCAGTTTGAGTAGTGAGAAAAGCGCTATATAAATGCAAAGAATTATTATTATTATTATTAACACTATATGTTGCTCTGCCCCAAGCTTTCTTTCACTTTGGATCAGCTGCAACATTTGACTTACATTTAAAAATACATCTTCCCAAGTCAGCCTAGTCATTTGTTGATTTATATTTTTATTTAATCCATATTACTAAACGAGAATGGTAAACTGGATATGGACGCAGGGACCTGCCCGTGGATGCAGGAGACATAGTGCGCAGGCGCCACACAAAGCCCCCCTCCCCAGAGTGAAACGGGAGAGACTACAAACGTGCGCAGGCGCCACACAAAGCGCCCCCGCCCCAGAGCAAAACGGGAGAGACTACGAACTGTCTGACATGCCGCAAGCAGGATAAAGCAAGGTCAGAAATAAAAGACAGAGTAGGAAACAAAGTAAAACGTCATAAAGAGGTTAAAGAACGGGGCCAAACACATGGAGAGCAGGTTACAGATGATGAAAACTGGAATGCAACAGCTTCAAAAAAACCTAGGCACGAAACACATGCACAGCGAGGGACAGAATATAAAGGCGGAAACAACGACAGTTAAACGTCCACACCACACAGCGGAGGCAGACCCGGAAGGTGCAGGCACCTACATCGCGCGTCGGAAGGCGCGGGAAAGTACGAAAGGCAAAGGCGCCTACACAGCATGGTGAAACCCGACATATTACGGAAGGCGCAGGCGTTGCCGCCATATTGTGAGTGGCACTAATGCGTAGTGAGGGCGCAGGCGTCACCGCCATATTGTGCGTGGCACTACTGCTGAGTGAAGTTAGGAATAATGTGCTGCTTGGTGTGCCACACAAACCCCCCCACAGACTACGGAGTCCATGGAGACTACGAGACTACGACATAACCACACAAACAGGAGTCAGCGCCCAGCCCCAGTGTAAAACGGGACAGAATACGGAGTCGAGAAAGGTTCACAAATCAAACCCAACATAATACGCCACCCCAGAGTAAAACGGGACAGACTACGGAGTCCAGAAAGGGTCACAAATCAATTGGAGTACGGAAAGCGCAAGATAGTACGCAAACATATTACACAGCTTGATCCACGCACCTCTAATGACCCGCAAGCAAAAACACGATATAGTATAGAAACCCAACAAATACGGACTCCACAACATATTTGAATCACATTACAGTGATACAATCACACAAACAACAGGAGTCCGCGCCCCACCCCAGAGTAGAACAGGACAGAATACGGAGTCGAGAAAGGTTCACAAATCAAACCCAACATAATACGCCACCCCAGAGTAAAACGGGACAGACTACGGAGTCCAGAAAGGGTCTCAAATCAATTGGAGTACGGAAAGCGCAAGATAGTACGCAAACACACTGCACAGCTTGATCCACGCACCTCTAATGACCCGCAAGCAAAAACACAATATAGTACAGAAACCCAACAAATACGGACTCCACAACATATTTGAATCACATTACAGTGATACAATCACACAAACAACAGGAGTCCGCGCCCCACCCCAGAGTAGAACAGGACAGAATACGGAGTCGAGAAAGGTTCACAAATCAAACCCGACATGATACGCCACCCCAAAGTAAAACGGGACAGACTACGGAGTCCAGAAAGGGTCACAAATCAATTGGGAGTACGGAAAGCGCCAGATAGTACGCAACCACAGTACACATGCATGATCCACGCACCTCTAATAACCTGCAAGCAAAAACACGATCATTATTAACAATTCAACCGCAGAAAACGCTACGTATTAACAGTAAGTGCAATCCATTATCCATATTACTAACGCTAAACAAGGAAGAACTAATGGAGTTGCGCTCACGCCTCCAAAACAATAGACCAGATACCACTGTTAACGCGACGGGCTATATTATGTCCAAAGAATATTGATGTTGATCACATAAATAACCAAGTCATTGCATTACTTCCTGGAGAAGGCCGCCTCTTTCTAATTACTGACAAAATTGATTCTGAAGACGACATTGAACATCTTAATTTCCCTTTACAATATCTGAACACTATTAACCCAGCCGGATTACTACAACACAATCTTAACCTTAAAATCGGAACAATTGTCATGCTATTAAGAAACCTTAATACTTGTCACTGTAGAAGACACCTAACAAGTTGAATTTGGCAGTCATGTATTTATATACAATATTATCAGTGATATATTGTTTTTTTTTCGGATCTACAAGATGACAGTTAAAGAGTCACAAGTTGCCAGCTTTGGCATAAATATCTGGCAAAGGGTGAATTTGCAGCTCTGTATGAAATAACACTAGCACGAACATATAATAGGCCACTTGATCGTATTTAGCTAGCCTATGTACTAAAACATTGTTTTACTTAAATGCATTTGCAAGTGATAAAGATGGCAGTAGGCAGGTGTATTTAGCAACTATATTTATTTATCCTATCCAAAAAAAAAAAAATATATATATATATATATATATATATATATACTGCTGCACTTTCACTCCAGTGCCAGTCACTAGCAAGAATACATCAAAATACATCAAGTTAATCAGCTTCGCACCACTAAAAGAACAATGGTAGGGCTCTGTGTGGGTTACTTACAATGCACGTGTCTTGCCCTGTGCTGTAGTTCCCAGAGTGTTTCCTCTTCAGGGGCCTCATATATAAATGGTGCATACACACAAAAATGTTGCATATGCCCATTTCCATGCTCACATCTCGATGTATAAAAATTAAACTTGGCGTAAAGCCACTCACATTCTCATGCCAGCTCAAACCATTGCATATGCAAGTTTTCTGCTCGGTTTTGCAAACTGGCAGAACCCAGCGTCAAAGCAATGCTGCTGTTCCTGGGTGGTTTCCCTTTAGATTCACATCCCTGACGCAACCTTATCAAATACACTGAAATTAAGCTCATATCGTTTTTTAGTTTAAGGCATCTGATTTAAGCAACCTGTAACCATATAATGGTGCACAGAATGGCCAAACTTTTCAAAATACCATAGCTGCTTTAGTGTCGTCACTGTCAGTGCACCACTCGGAGTATTTAACCCACTGTTTGAGTATGGAATCACAGCTATACAGCAGCTGATCAGAACGAATCTACAGCAGATTGTGTCAAGAGCGGAGAGAATTATCAGGATACAGCTTCTAGCACATGCTGCCTCAGCCATGGGCACAGTGTACAGTATTTGAACTTCTCCCATTTGGTAAACGCTTCAGAACCTTTCCTGTACGGACCTCGCGGTTCAGAAACCGTTTCATCCCAAGATCTATAAATGCCCTCAATCAGTCCATCAAGTGCTCATGGTTGAACTGTTTGTACTTATAAGTACAGTTACCTCACTGTAAACTTGCACTAAAGTTGTAATATTGCACAACCTGAGCCATTTATGCTTTCATATTGTATATTTTTCATTGTTTTTTTATCGTATTATTATTGCTGCTGTTGTTATTTTACCATTTTATAGGAAAATAAGTTTATGGAGGATTTGCATATTGAATTTCATTGTACAATACAATAACAATAGGAATTCAAAAAGGAATTCAATCAACAGAAGAGAGCGTGCATTTACAGATGATTTCCAGGTGGATACGATTTTTTTTTTTCTTTTCTCTGTACCCTAATATGCTTCCATATGACACCCAGACGGTGGGCTATGACTCACTTTTGCACAGCGACTTTGATATCTGACCACTTCTTTTTATTTTGGGCACTGCGACTTTCTGAACTTGAACTTTTGAGTTTCTCCGCTTTCTCTTTGTAACTTGATCAGCATTCTTCTGTTGTTTATACCACTGCTTAAACCAACAAATAGTACTTTTTTCCTTGCCTCCACTTGGTATTCACTGAAATCTTCTTTTTCTCTGTGCTTTTGCCATCGTCTTTTCACAGAACGCTGAACTTAAGAGGCTATTTATATTGATTCAAAGAGGCGTAAGGAGGAGTTGGGGTGGGCATGTGCGTTACATTTCACGCTGACCGGGATTTATGTAGCAGAAGAACGTGGAAGTTGCCGTGCATGCAGATTTATGCATCTGGATTTTTTTGTACGTTCACACATTTCTCTTTTTGTCCGTATGCCATGTTTTAGTTTGAATTCTATGCATGGTGTTATACTTGAGGCTCCAGGTGTTTGTGCTTGGAACTAGTGCTACTGTGGAACAATGTGTGCTTTACATAGTATAGTGAACAATGATTTTGTATATTTTGTATAGAAATACGTCTGCACAGAACAGACATTTCTGGTTGGTACTTGGAGGAATCTTGCACTACAGAATGTGATTCATCTGCCATCATGATTGGCTTACTTAATAGGGAAATGGATAATTATTTGATTAAAAAAAAGTCGATTATATGAAATAATATTGGAAGTCCTACTGCACATGAAGGTTTTTTTTTCAATTGTTTAATTTTTCGGATTTTATTTGCATGAAAGAGTAAAGTGGCAAGACAATTACAGTTAAATCCATAAATATTTGGACAGAGACAACGTTTTTCTAATTTTGGTTCTGTACATTACCACAACGAATTTTAAATGAAACAACTCTGATGCAGTTGAAGTGCAGACTTTCAGCTTTAATTCAGTGGGGTGAACAAAACGATTGCATAAAAATGTGAGGCAACTAAAGCATTTTTTTAACACAATCCCTTCATTTCAGGGGCTCAAAAGTAATTGGACAAATTAAATAACGAAATAAAATGTTCATTTCTAATACCTGGTTGAAAACCCTTTGCTGGCAACAACAGCCTGAAGTCTTGAACTCATGGACATCACCAGATGCTGGGTTTCCTCCTTTTTAATGCTCTGCCAGGCCTTTACTGCAGCGGCTTTCAGTTGCTGTTTGTTTGTGGGCCTTTCTGTCTGAAGTTTAGTCTTCAACAAGTGAAATGCATGCTCAATTTGGTTAAGATCAGGTGACTGACTTGGCCATTCAAGAATTTTCCACTTCTTTGCTTTAATAAACTCCTGGGTTGCTTTGGCTGTATGTTTTGGGTCATTGTCCATCTGTATCATGAAACGCCACCCAATCAATTTGACTGCATTTAGCTGGATTTGAGCAGACAGTATGTCTCTGAACACCTCAGAATTCATTCGGCTGCTTCTGTCCTGTGTCACATCATTAATAAACACTAGTGTCCCAGTGCCACTGGCAGCCATGCACACCCAAGCCATCACACTGTTTCCACCGTGTTTTACAAATGATGTGGTATGCTCTGGATAATGAGCTGTTCCACGCCTTCTCCAAACTTTTTTCTTGCCATCATTCTGGTAGAGGTTGATCTTGGTTTCATCTGTCCAAAGAATATTTTTCCAGAACTGTGCTGACATTTTTAGATGTTCTTTAGTAAAGTCCAGTCTAGCCTTTCTATTCTTGAGGCCTATGAGTGTCTTGCACCTTGCAGTGCACCCTCTGTATTTACTTTCATGCAATCTTCTCTTTATGGTAGACTTGGATATGGATACGCCTACCCCCTGGAGAGTGTTGTTCACTTGGTTGGCTGTTGTGAAGGGGTTTCTCTTCACCATGGAAATGATTCTGCGATCTTCCACCACTGTTGTCTTCTGTGGATGTCCAGGTCTTTTTGCATTGCTGAGTTCACCAGTGCTTGCTTTCTTTCTCAGGATGTACCAAACTGTAGATTTTGCCACTTGTAATATTGTAGCAATTTCTCGGATGGATTTTTTCAGTTTTTTCAGCTTAAGGATGGCTTCTTTCACCTGCATGGAGAGCTCCTTTGACCGCATGTTGTCTGTTCACAGCAAAATCTTCCACATGCAAGCACCACACCTCAAATCAACTCCAGGCCTTTTATCTGCTTAATTGATAATGACAGACTTGCCCACACCTGCCCATGAAATAGCCTTTGAGTCAATTGTCCAATTACTTTTGAGCCCCTGAAATGTGGGGATTGTGTTAAAAAAATGCTTTAGTTGCCTCACATTTTTATGCAATCGTTTTGTTCACCCCATTGAATTAAAGCTGAAAGTCTGCACTTCAACTGCATCTGAGTGGTTTCATTTAAAATTCATTGTGGTAATGTACAGAACCAAAATTAGAAAAAAGTTGTCTGTCCAAATATTTATGGACCTAAATGTAATTGACACTAATTCAAAGCCAATTGCTAATAGTAAGTCAGTATCAACAATACACTTCCCAAAAGCAAAATTTATGCACACAGTATTACATTATGTATAAATTTATAATACATTGTAGTAATCATGTCAAATCTGCTTTTACTTTAGAACTTAAAACGAGAGCCTACGTAATTTCAACAAGTCCTCCAGATTGCAGAGTAAAATGAATTTGTTGACATGGATAACAAAATTAAAAAATGATGCAGCTTATTTTTGCTGTAGCTATCATCAGTGCCTATTGTTTGAATCCTGGTTATTCTGATTCCTGATTGGTTCTAGCTTTCTGAATTTTTTTCCTCCCACTTATGATTGATGTTTGAATTTTGATATGAGTGTCAATATGTCTATTAATGGCCTGGCATGCTGCCTGTTTTGGAATTTGTCTTTGTCCTTCTGTTGTCATTATAAGCTTTGACTATTTTATGGACTTTATTAGAAAACAAAATTTTGTCAGTTTTAAAGTTTATAACCACCCCTAGTAGTACAAGTTTCTTTTTAACCCTTAAATAAACAGAACTTTTCTTCATATCATGACTTTTTACATCATAGTGTAAGGTTGGCAAACTTGATGAAAGTGAAATAAACTGAGGATACAAATGCATTGCATCTTTGAACCTTAAGAGTCTAATGAACTTTATTACAGTCTTTTAAATGGATATTAAATAAATTAGCACACCTAACATTTGGCAATCATCCATGCCCTGTGATAGGTTATAATTTACTCAACCTTACTGTTATCCAGTGCTTTAATAATAATAATAATAATAATACATTTTATTTATATAGCGCCTTTCCCATGCTCAAGGCACTTACAGAATATAATAAAGAACGGTAGTGTATACAGTATATAGCATTGTACAATCCAGATAAATAAATAAAGAAGATTAAGACAGTGAATTCTGGGGAAAAAAAAACAGACAACATAATTGATGTCATAGCACACACACACACACAGGTTACATTAGCATCTTGACAGAGAAGTAAATTGAGAGAAGGGTAATAAAGTCAAGTAGAGCTAAAAGCCTTCCTGAACAGATGAGTTTTGAGTTGTTTTTTAAAAGAACTTGTGGAGTCAGCTGACCTGCTTAATTTCGGTATGTCATTCCAGAGTCTGGGTGCTATACAGCTGAAGGCCCTGTCACCCATGGAGTATAGATTAGTGTGGGGTACAACAAGATTGCCAGAATCAGAGGACCTTAGTGGGCGGGCAGGCACATAGTGATGGAGAAGGTCACTGTTGTAGTTTGGCGTGAGGTTATTTAAGGCTTTGTAGGTTATTAGTAGGATTTTATATTTGATTCTGTAAGACACAGGGAGCCAGTGAAAACGGAGCAGGATGGGTGTGATGTGCTCGCTGCTGCTGGTTCGAGTAAGGACTCTTGCAGCTGAGTTTTGAATAAGCTGGAGCTGTGATATAAGATTAGAAGGGGCACCTGCCAGTAGGGAATTACAATAATCGATGCGGGATGTGATAAAAGCATGGACAAGTTTCTCAGCATTAGAGAAGGAGAGGAAGGAGCGAACACGGGAAATGTTACGGAGGTGAAATTAAGAAAGTTTCTTAATGTGATTTTATGTGGGCAGAATAAGAGAGGGAGGAATCAAAAATGACACCAAGATTTTTTACAGTAGAGGCAGGTCTGATGAGATCACCGCCAAGATAGACTGGGAAGGAACTCATTTTATTAAGTTGCATTTTAGTCCCAGTTTGCAGGAGTTTTATTGCAATTTAATTTTAAAGAGTTCTGCTCCATCCAGGTTTTAATTTCAGTAAGGCAGGCTGTGAGCTGAGAAAGCTCTGATGAAGTTCCACTTTTAACATTGAAGTAGAGTTGAGTATCATCTGTATAAAAATGACAACTCAGTCCATAGCTAAGGATAATATGGCCAAGGGGAAGCATGTAAATACAGAAAAGCAGAGGACCGAGGACAGAGCCCTGAGGAACTCCTTGTGTGACCGGCGCTGAGCTGGATCTGCTGTTGCCAAGACTAACAAAGTCTTGCCTATCAGTCAGATAGGACTTGAACCACTGGAGGGCAGTGCCAGAGATACCCAACATGTTCTCTATTCTGGACAGTAGGATGTCATGTCTGACCGTGTCAAATGCTGCACTGAGGTCTAACACAATTAATATGCTGGTTTGTCCAGAGTCTGCTGCCATAAGCAAATCATTGGTTACCTGTAGCAGAGCAGTTTCACAGCTGTGCCGCGCCCTGAAACCAGACTGAAAGGGTTCCATCAAATTATTAGAGGTTAGGTAATTGGTGAGTTGGGAAGCCACAACACGCTCAGGAACTTTTGACAGGAAAGGTAAGTGGGAAATAGGCCGGAAATTATTAAGATTGTCAGGATCCAGACCAGACTTTTTTAACATTGGGGTTACAGAAGCAATTTTAAAAGTGAGCGGCACAGAGCCAGTGTCAAGGGATGAGTTTATTATTGTTGTAACAGTCGGGATTATGGCATGAAGGCAGGATTTAAGTAGTGTGGTGGGGATGGGGTCCAGTACACAAGTAGTCGGCCTCATCTTACAAAGCAGGTTATTAACAAACGCAGATGTGACTGGTGAGAACTTAGAGACGGAGCTGGATGGAGTGGGAAAACAGGGAGAGATATAAACAGATGATGTATTTATGTTAGTTGAATTATTTAGATCGTTAGTTTTGTTACGGAAAAAGTGGAGGAATTCCTCACAGACTTCAGTAGAAGAGGTAGTTTGGCCAGATGCGGGTTTGAGTAGTTTATTAACTACAGAGAACAAAACCCTTGGGTTATCATGGCCACTTTCTATTATTCTGCCGTAATGGGTGTTCTTGGCAGAAGTTAGTGCTTCTCTGTAAGCTCTTTGGTGGTCAGAGAAAGCCTGGATGTGCACGGTGAAGCCAGTCTTACGTGACATTCTCTCAAGGAGTCGGCCAGCTGCTTTCATAGATCGCAATTCTGAGTTATACCAAGGAGCTGAACGTTTAAAGGAAACCTCCTTATGTTTTAAAGGAGCCATTTTATCTAATGCTGAATGAAGGGCTGAGTTATGGCATTACCATTACAAAGTTCTTAATCTGTAGTACCCTTAAACAGTGACTACGAAGACCTGCAATAGTAAAGAGTATTAAAATTAAAATAGTACTATAATCTTAAAAAGGGTGCATGTGTAAATTTGGCAGTCTTAAGTAATACATACAGTTATTTAAAATACATATGCATATTTTGCAGCATTGAACACTGTATTTTTTTTTAACTTTAGTTAGAAATATCAAGTACTGTACATGTTTTTTTTCTGAAGTACATAGTTATGCCATTCCTTTAAACATCATACTGTTTTTTTTTTTTTTTTTGCTTTACTGTTTATTCAAACAAGATCAAGTGCGTGTCCATGTTCATTACTCGGACATGCAGTAAACTGAGTAAGATGAAATATTTAGAAATACTCTAACCAAGGGCCTTGATGGCCAGCATAGATTAATATTAAAGTCTCCAAGGATTAAGACATAATCTGATCAATTCGTAATTGTCGACAGAAATTCAGAAAATTCACAAAATATTGTTAGGTGAGTTTTAGCTGAGTTTATATCAAAAATAGGAAATCCAAATAACGTGAAATGAAGTTGCTGTTAAATATAAAAGTTTTGTTATTTAAAGATATAGTATTAATTAAAGTCATTTTAGCCAATGCAGAACCACTTACAAGTGGCGGCAAGTATTCCAGTTTTCAAAGGTTACTGCAAAGGCCCAAAGAAACCTCTGGGAACCTCAGCTGGTAGCATGTTGGAATCTGCCGAATGGCTAATGACAAGGGGTTTTCAGCTTCTTCCAAAAAAAAAAAAAAACAACCATGGGCAAGACCCACATTGAATGTATCTAAGCATTTCCTGACACTTACCCACACATTACCACTTTTACCCCAACCTCTCTGGTGCTTCTTCTGATGCTTCCTCCAGTTCTGGGTGCATGTTAGGCAGCATTCATGTGCTGGGAATGGCAGGAGTAAAGGAAGATAGTAAGTCAATCCAGTAGAAATATCACTGAGAGTCTGATAATCATAGTGTATCATGTATGCACAGTGAAAAACAAATATTATAATCAAAAATAAAAATAAACACAATCATAGGAATAACAGTGGAATGGCTTAAAATGAAGAAAATGTATGTCCTTGAATGGCCCAATGAGAGTCTTGACTTTAACCCTATTGAACATCTGTGGCAAGACCTAAAAAATGCTATCCACTGCCACAGAGCTTTTAAGATAACTTGGCTTTTGAGTCATCACCTGAAACCATTACCCTGGAACTTCTTGGGCCATCCTCCTAGGTGGCCCGGCAGTCCTGAACTCCAGTCATCTATAAAAGGACTGACAGAGACCTGCATGAGAGTAGATCTCCCAACCACTATTTTCTGGAATTTAGGAATTCAGTATTCTATTATCTGTATTCCCACTTGTAGAGCTCTTGGTCAACTTACAAAAGATAAAACCTTATATAGTAATATGTCACCTGGTGGTAGATAGTGCTGTAAAGTATGTACAGAGAATTGTTCAGGTAAACTAGACAGTAATTTCAAGTTGAGGTTATTTACACTCACTACTGTCACACTGCTGGAGAAAGGTTGAAATGTTGTAGGCTGAATAACACATGAAATTAAGAATTTTCACTGTATTCTAACAATAATGAACCTATGACTATGTCCATCCATTATAAAAAACATTCCTGGATTTGCTGTGTTGATACAAACCTGTGCTTCAGAAGCAGGACTCTAATTTGAAGAAAGGTTGTTTATGTCAAGTGCATTTCAGGTGTATTCCCTTATCCATTGCATTTTTGTTTTTTCTCAGATTGATTTGAGTTTTTTTCACCTTGAGTATTTATAACCAAATTATTTCAATTTTTATTTATGTTTATTTGTTTGCGTGAAGGTTAGACTTTAACGAAGTATACCAACAGACTGAATTATTATGAGCTTGGAAGCATTTTAGTATACTATGATTTTTGGAATACTGTATAGGTATTCTGGCTGACTGTGTTTCTCTTCAGCTTCACTTTTATCATATTTTACTGTTCTGAAATGGTGCAAAATAAAAGTGTAATTTGTCATCTTATTTGCATTGTTAAAATTGTTGGAACTGAATATTTTGTATTTAAATCAATCAAAATTCATGCTAATGACAGAAAAATAATTAACATCATCGATAAACTGGAAAGTACTCCATCCTCTTGACAGCTGTTATGTATTTGTAGCTCCTAATAAATTTTAATTGTTTTTGAATTGTTAAACATTTACTGTAATGGAAGGTGCATAACAATTAAGTAACATTACAGATCTAATTTCACAAAGTTGCATACTGAAACTGTGTTATTTAAAATATGGACCAACAAAAAAAGATTGACTGCTTTCACTGATTTAAATAAAACCTAAAGTGAATAACCCTGATTAAAGATTCAGTTCTTTCCTTGCTGGAATTAAAAAAGATACATAAAATAAAATAACTGCACCCTTGATTTTTGTAACAGTAAAAAGTATTTTCCTTCCTTCATTTTTAATTATCTGCAAAAGCAGAATTCCAGTTAATGTCTGCTTTTTTTAGTATTAATCAAAGTGTACAATTTTTCACACACTCGAAACAGTGCTAACACTGCATAGGATCCTCACAGTTTCTTTAAAGTACTTGGAAAGTTTTAATTTCTCTTGGGCTTTTAAATTGCCTATTTAGGTTTTGCTGCACATTGTTCAAAGCATATATAAAATACCACTGCGAGTTGTTCGAAATGACCATACGGACTTCCATAACACTGTTACATCCTAATTGCCCTTTTCGACAAGTGCCAATTTCCTTCAAGGAAAATAAAATCTCTTAGAGTTGACATACATCAAACTTCTCTCGACAGATGGATCAGAATGTCCTCCAAGACTTTGCTGTGTGAAATATAAATTCTCCCTGGATTTCATTTAGCCTTGCTGGCCTTGTTAAGGCGTCCCCCCTTCTCCGCATTAGGCTAGAACCTCTGGAAAGACCTGACTCTAATTCCAAGAGTGGTTCAGATCAATAACTATCAGTATTTGGTTTTGGGCTGCTGAATTGGTCACGGGGTGACTGCTTTTGCTTTGGTTTCATTTGAGTTAAGTAATTTCAGTTAGAGCTGAGAGTAACTCAATTGGGTGCACTTGTATGGCTAGTGTAGTGAAGCCTGGAGCCTCAACAAGCTTCTTACTGCTGTGCAGTATGACTTTCAGATAAATTCATTGGGAATGATTTTGTATTTACTTTATGTTCATTATACCATTATACCTTAATTGGAAAAATAAATATTATTTAGTCATAGCAGTGCTTTGTTGAGTTATTTAAAGAAAGGGTTTATTCCATCCTAAGCATTTTCTTTACAGAAAATTGTAATTAAAAAAAACCCTGTATAATCAAATTTTGCACAAGTCATTTTAACATGCGGAGCATACTCATGCAATGGTCTACATACAAGTTTCTTATTGTCTTTCATAGCTAAAAATAGTATTTTCTAGGGAATAGCTTGAATTGCAGAATTTTTATTAAAAAAAAAGTCTTAAAAATAGTGTGATTATTTGTTTTATTAAAGGTTATTTATCAAATGATATTGATGTTTGAATATCACCACTGAGTTCTGCATCTGACTAGTGCTTTTTATGGTTTCTAAGATTATCAGTATTTGACAAGACCACCCTAATGTTTTTGATTAAAATTACTGATTATTATCACCAAGGACACTACTAATGCCTTGCTTGTAGAAAAAGGTGTAACAGTTGAAAGACAACAAGGAAGTGCAATCCTGTTTTGGAAGTAGGATATACTCTTGTCTAATTTGAGTTCTGCCTAATAAACAGCTTAATTGTAGTTGACACAATTTCCCAGTGGTCTGAGAAGCTGATGTACATCTCCAGAGACCTGGCATGTTCCCTTTATGTTCATGTGGTTTTGCTTCACTTTTCTCCAATAGTCCAAAAACATGCATATTAGGTTGATGCATAGCTCTAATTTGACTAGTTTGGGAGTGCCCTGAATGGACTGGCAGTTGCTTCTTACCTTGCACTTGATACTGCAGTGATGAACTATTCATCTCCGTGACTTGTTCAGATATAGCTGTGTTGGTAAAATCTTGGACTGTGATAATTAACTTGTAAGCTACTGTATTACGTGTTTTGATAGCCAGAATGATTGAATACTGGCACTTGTGGTGTGTCATTTGACAGTGATTACAATTGCTTCGTTTAATCTACTGCAGATGTTTAAATCTGCTTAATAGGGAATTTTACAGCTATGTTTTTCTTTCAATATTGATGATTATGTCAGATAGCTAATTAAAATCAGAAATCCAGTATCTCAAGAATATTACCTACAATCAAACAGGATTCACAATACAGAAATGTCTTATGTCTGAAAAGAATGTTCATTTATATGGTCAAAACTTCATTGGGGCTCTTTTACCATGAATTACTTCATCAGTGCAGCATGGAGGCAATCAGCTTGTGGCACTGCTGAGGGGTTATTGAAGCCCAGGTTGCTTTGATAGCGGCCTTCAGTTTGTCTGTATTTTTTGGATCGGTGTTTCTTATCTTCCTCTTGACAATGCCCCATAGATTCTCTGTGCGATTGAGGTCAGGTGAGTTGACTGGCCAATCAAGCTCAGTTAAACCATGGTCAGCAAACAATTTGGTAGTAGTTTTGGCACTATGGGCAGGTGCTACGTCCTGCTGGAAAAGGAAATTGGCATCTCCATAAAGCTTGTCAGCAGATGGAAGCATGAAGTGCACAGAAATCTTCTGGTGAATGATTGTGTTGACTTTGGACTTGATAAAATATACTAGACCAACCCCAACAGATGTTGTCTCTGGTTCAGGAGTGGTTGACGTTAGAAATACAGCAGTTATAGATATCTGTGCATGGTGGCTCTTGATGCACTGACATCAGCCTCAGTCCACTCCTTGTGAAGCTTTCCCAAGTTCTTGAATCAACATTTCTTGACAGTCCTCTCAAGGCTGTGGTCATGCCAGTTGCTTGTGCACCTTTTCCTACCATACTTTTCCCTTCCAGTTGACTTTCCATTAATATACTTTGATATATTACTCTGCGAATAGCTAGCCTTTTAAGCAATGACTTTCTGCAGCTTACCCTCTTTTTGGAGGGTATCGATGATCATCTTCTGGATGACTGTTCTGTCAACAGTCTTCCTCATGATTATGGTTTCATTTACTTAACCTAGATTGAGAGTTACATGGTATTTATATTGTTTGAATAATAATTTACTCAAAATTTGAAATTAGATATTCTAATAGTGTGAGATACTGGATTTATGATTTTTCATGAGATGTCTGCCATAGTCATCAACATTAAAACAAAAAGTAAAGTGAAATATTTCAAGCCTATGTAATGAATATAGCATATATGAAGGTTTACCTTTTTGAAATAAATTGCAAAAACAAATTACCTTTTTCACAATATTTTTATTTTTTGAAATGTGCCTGTATATACAATATGTCTGTTTGTGTGCATCCAGTTGTTTTGTCTCTGTCATTCCATCAAATGGCACATCTCAAACTTTTGTTGTAATGTGTGATGCATTTACAGATCCCCAAAACACCCACAGCTGAAATTCTGTTTACTACTCGCACTACAGCATGATTAACAATTTAAACTACACATTTCACATAATAGTGTTAGTATAGTGCTGAGTAATTTGATAGCAGCACTTAACCTTATGAGCTGCGCATGAGGATCATAGAAGGTCCATATTTTCTGGTGAGGCTGTAGTAAACCAAGAGTGTGGATATTGGAGAATAATTTTAAAACCTGGTGCTCTAGACCGGCGCAAGTGTGAGGAGGTGGAACCTGGAAAAGAGAGACATGTGGGAATGCTTGTTTGTTTTTGTAGTGTTTTATTTTTGCTTTTATGGTTTGGTTAGATTTTCCTTTACAGTAATTTATAAGTTATTGATTTTGTTATTTTTGTTTGTTTTATCTTTTGTCATTAGTCAGGTTCTTAGCGGGTCATTTGCCTCCTTAGGAAAGAAGTTAGGTTTGCCCTGCGAAATGACATGTCCTTTATAAGGCTGTGAACTTTGTCCTGTATGGGTTAGTTAATCTGATTTGGTGGAGAAATTGACAGAGAGATTGAGAGTTAAGTATGAAGAGGTCTGACCATTCAGTAGTGAGAGGAGGTGCAGCTGACTGCTGAAAAGGATTCTGATTTTTATGGTACAGAAGAGCTCTGAATATGAATAAGGCTGCAACAGAGCTCTTTATTTGTAAATATCGATTTTTGCCCTGGACTGGATTCATTTTCATAAGGGTAAAGCATTTTTTGTTTTGATTATTTTCACTTTGGATATTTGTATATGTATTTTCCCTTTACTTTTTTCCCTTCTCTCTACTGCATATATTTTCTCTGCACCTGAACTATTTTAAAAAGTCGTCTGTTGTAGTAAAGCTTTTTTAGCATCACACTGCCTGTTTGTCTCTGCCTTTGTCTCTCCTGGTCCTGATCAGTCCCAAAATACTAGAAGGACACCCGTTTTCTGTTTTTGTTGGCAGCACGATTTCCTGTTAGCTAAAAAGTTGAAATTTGGCAGAATGGTACATCTAGGGCAGCAGGTATACATAAAGAAAGCACATGACAATATTCCAGTATATGGGGGTAACCACCCCTTCACAATAGAAAAAATACATTCTCAAAAATACCTTGACAAATTTGATTGAGGGTTAGAGAAAATTAGCCGATGTATGTGTTTTTGTGTGTGTGTGTGTTTTTTTTTTTTTTGGTTGATATTCCTCGTTAATGATGAACTAGTGCAGTGGTTCCCAAACTCGGTCCTGGGGACCCACTGTGGTTGCAGAGTTTTATTCCAACCAGATCTGCAGTGATAATAATTCATGTCATTTGTTCTCTTCTGTCAATTTGCATTCAGAAAAGCACAGCAGTATGATTTTTCTATTTATAAGACATTTAAAAAATATATATTTTTTTTGTCATAGGTTTGTTTTCCTATTATTTTTCCCTTTTTCTATGTAATTTGCTCCTTTCATTGTATCCTAAAGATGACAAATAAAAGCAAGCAGAGCAGACACTTGGTCAAGCAACAGTGAATGATATTAGACTGCAACTACTTAAGCGTCAGACCCACTAATTAGTAATGAAAATCAGGATGAAAATATTGTTAAAAAATGTTAAAAAAAAAAAAAAAAAAAAAAAAAAAATCTACATATAACTACTTAGTACATTTCAATAAATATTAGCCAAACTTAGTTTTGTAATTTCTAAATTAACTCAAGAACATTGAAACAGGGAAATCATAGCTATCTATATATCTATATATATCTATATATTATATATCTATATATCTATATATCTATATATATCTATATATCTATATATCTATATATCATATATCTATTATCTATATATATATATATATATATCTATATATCTATATATATATATATATATCTATATATATATATATCTATATATATATCTATATATATATATATATATATATCTATATATATATATATATATATATATCTATATATATCTATATATATATCTATATATATATATATATATATATATATATATATATATCAATTTACAAAATGCAAAGTGAGCAAACAAAAGAAAAATCTAAATCAAATCAATATTTGGTGTTACTACGTTTTGCCTTCAAACCAGCATCAATTCTTATAGGTACACTTGCACAAAGTCAGGGATTTTGTAGGGTTATAGTCAGGTGTATGATCAACCAATTATACCAAACAGGTGCTAATGATCATCAATGTCACACATAAGTTGAAACACAGTCATTAACTGAAACAGAAACAGCTGTGTAGGAGGCTTAAAACTGGGTGAGGAACAGCCAAACTCTGCTACCAAGGTGAGGTTGTGGAAGACAGTTTCATGTCATGGCAAGATTGAGCACAGCAACAAGACACAAGGTAGTTCTACTGCATCAGCAAGGTCTCTCCCAGACAAAGATTTCAAAGCAGACTGGGGTTTCAAGATGTGCTGTTCAAGCTCTTTTGAAGAAGCACAAAGAAACGGGCAACGTTGAGGATCGTAGACTCAGTGGTCGGCCAAGGAAACTTAGTGCAGCAGATAAAAGACACATCAAGCTTATTACCCTTAGAAATCGGAAGATGTCCAGCAGTGCCATCAGCTCAGAACTGGTGGAAACCAGTGGGACCCAGGTACACCCATCTACTGTCCGGAGACGTCTGGCCAGAAGTGGTCTTCATGGAAGAGTTGCAGCCAAAAAGCCATACCTCCGTTGTGGAAACATTGCCAAGCGACTCAAGTATGCACGAAAACGTAGGAACTGGGGTGCAGAAAAATGGCAGCAGGTGTTCTGGACTGATGAGTCAAAATTTGAAATATTTGGCTGTAGCAGAAGGCAGTTTGTTCGTCGAAGGGCTGGAGAGCGGTACAATAATGAGTGTCTGCAAGCAACAGTGAAGCATGGTGGAGGTTCCTTGAACGTTTTGGGCTGTATTTCTGCAAATGGAGTTGGAGATTTGGTCAGGATTAATGGTGTTCTCAATGCTGAGAAATACAGGCAGATACTTATTCATCATGCAATACCATCAGGGAGGCGTATGATTGGCCCCAAATTTATTCTGCAGCAGGACAACGACCCCAAACATACTGCCAAAGTCATTAAGAACTACCTTCAGTGTAAAGAAGAACAAGAAGTGATGGTATGGCCCCCACAGAACCCTGATCTCAACATCATCGAGAGTTTCTGGGATTACATGAAGAGACAGAAGGATGTGAGGAAGCCTACATCTACAGAAGATCTGTGGTTAGTTCTCCAAGATGTTTGGAACAACCTACCAGCCGAGTTCCTTCAAAAACTATGTGCAAGTGTACCTAGAAGAATTGATGCTGTTTTGAAGACAAAGGGTGGTCACACCAAATATTGATTTGATTTAGATTTCTCTTTTGTTCATTCACTGCATTTTGTTGATTGATGAAAATAAATGATTAACACTTCCATTTTTGAAAGCATTCTATGTTTACAGCATTGTTTCATACCTGCCTAAAACTTCTGCACAGTACTGTGTTTGTGTGTGTGTGTATATACAGTGGTGTGAAAAACTATTTGCCCCCTTCCTGATTTCTTATTCTTTTGCATGTTTGTCACACAAAATGTTTCTGATCATCAAACACATTTAACCATTAGTCAAATATAATACAAGTAAACACAAAATGCAGTTTGTAAATGGTGGTTTTTATTATTTAGGGAGAAAAAAAAATCCAAACCTACATGGCCCTGTGTGAAAAAGTAATTGCCCCCTGAACCTAATAACTGGTTGGGCCACCCTTAGCAGCAATAACTGTAATCAAGCGTTTGCGATAACTTGCAATGAGTCTTTTACAGCGCTCTGGAGGAATTTTGGCCCACTCACCTTTGCAAAATTGTTGTAATTCAGCTTTATTTGAGGGTTTTCTAGCATGATCCGCCTTTTTAAGGTCATGCCATAGCATCTCAATTGGATTCAGGTCAGGACTTTGACTAGGCCACTCCAAAGTCTTCATTTTGTTTTTCTTCAGCCATTCAGAGGTGGATTTGCTGGTGTGTTTTGGGTCATTGTCCTGTTGCAGCACCCAAGATCGCTTCAGCTTGAGTTGACGAACAGATGGCCGGACATTCTCCTTCAGGATTTTTTGGTAGACAGTAGAATTCATGGTTCCATCTATCACAGCAAGCCTTCCAGGTCCTGAAGCAGCAAAACAACCCCAGACCATCACACTACCACCACCATATTTTACTGTTGGTATGATGTTCTTTTTCTGAAATGCTGTGTTCCTTTTACGCCAGATGTAACGGGACATTTGCCTTCCAAATAGTTCAACTTTTGTCTCATCAGTCCACAAGGTATTTTCCCAAAAGTCTTGGCAATCATTGAGATGTTTCTTAGCAAAATTGAGACGAGCCCTAATGTTCTTTTTGCTTAACAGTGGTTTGCGTCTTGGAAATCTGCCATGCAGGCCGTTTTTGCCCAGTCTCTTTCTTATGGTGGAGTCGTGAACACTGACCTTAATTGAGGCAAGTGAGGCCTGCAGTTCTTTAGACGTTGTCCTGGGGTCTTTTGTGACCTCTCGGATGAGTCGTCTCTGTGCTCTTGGGCTAATTTTGGTCGGCCGGCCACTCCTGGGAAGGTTCTCCACTGTTCCATGTTTTTGCCATTTGTGGATAATGGCTCTCACTGTGGTTCGCTGGAGTCCCAAAGCTTTAGAAATGGCTTTATAACCTTTACCAGACTGATAGATCTCAATTACTTCTGTTCTCATTTGTTCCTGAATTTCTTTGGATCTTGGCATGATGTCTAGCTTTTGAGGTGCTTTTGGTCTACTTCTCTGTGTCAGGCAGCTCCTATTTAAGTGATTTCTTGATTGAAACAGGTGTGGCAGTAATCAGGCCTGGGGGTGGCTACGGAAATTGAACTCAGGTGTGATACACCACAGTTAGGTTATTTTTTAACAAGGGGGCAATTACTTTTTCACACAGGGCCATGTAGGTTTGGATTTTTTTTCTCCCTAAATAATAAAAACCATCATTTAAAAACTGCATTTTGTGTTTACTTGTGTTATATTTGACTAATGGTTAAATGTGTTTGATGATCAGAAACATTTTGTGTGACAAACATGCAAAAGAATAAGAAATCAGGAAGGGGGCAAATAGTTTTTCACACCACTGTGTATATATATATATATATATATATATATATATATATATATATATATATATATATATAATATAAAATATTCATGGCATTCGTAGTCTGAATCACAGTCTGACTGTATGGGTGGTTACCTACCAGGTAACGCTTGTGGTTGGTCTGCAAGCAAACATCCGCCATGGTGCCCTTTCAGTTGCGAGAAGCAGATCATAGAATGTTGTAAAGTTTTACTGTCAAATAATGCAAAGAGTATGCGACACGTGTTTCGCCCTAATTCTGGGCTCATCAGGCGTACACACTCACTGCACCCCCCTCTTGGGGAACTGAACCTCAGACGTCCGCGTTCGAGGCGAAGCCTCTTACGTTGTGCCACGGCAGGTGGTTCGTTTATTTGACAGCATGTAAATCAGGGTAATTACATTCATGGTATTCGTAGTCTGAATCACAATCTGATTGTATGGGTGGTTTTTGATAAAAAGAATTGTTGCTTTACATAAAGATGGCCTAGGCTATAAGAAGATTGCCAACACCCTGAAACTGAGCTGCAGCACGGTGGCCAAGATCATACATCGGTTTAACAGGACAGGTTCCACTCAGAATAGGCCTCACCATGGTCGACCAAACAAGTTGAGTGCACGTGCTCAGCGTCATATCCAGAGGTTGTCTTTTGAAAATAGACGTATGAGTGCTGCCAGCATTGCTGCAGAGGTTGAAGGGGTGGGGGGTCAGGCTGTCAGTGCGCAGACCATACGCCGCACACTGCATCATATTGGTCTGCATGGCTGTTGTCACAGAAGGAAGCCTCTTCTAAAGATGATGCACAAGAAAGCCCGCAAACAGTTTGCTGAAGACAAGTAGACTAAGGACATGGATTACTGGAACCATGTCCTGTGGTCTGATGAGACCAAGATAAACTGATTTGGTTCAGATGGTGTCAAGCGTGTGTGGCGGCAACCAGGTGAGGAATACAAAGACAAGTGTGTCTTGCCTACAGTCAAGCATCGTGGTGAGATTATCATGGTTTGGGGCTGCATGAGTGCTACTCTGGAGAGCTACAGTTCATTGAGGGAACCATGAATGCCAACATGTACTGTGATATACTGAAGCAGAGCATGATCCCCTCCCTTCGGAAACTGGGCCGCAGGGCAGTATTCCAACATGATAACGACCCCAAACACACCTCCAAGACGACCACTACCTTGCTAAAGAAACTGAGGGTAAAGGTGCTGGACTGGCTAAGCATGTCTCCAGCCCTAAACCCTGTTGAGCATCTGTGGGGCATCCTCAAAAGGAAGGTGGAGGATCGCAAGGTCTCTAACATCTACGAGCTCCGTGATGTCTTCATGGAGGAGTGGAAGAGGATTCCAGTGGCAACCTGTGAAGCTCTAGTGAACTCCATGCCCAAGATAGTTAAGGCAGTGCTGGAAAATAATGGTGGCCACACAAAATATTGACACTTTGGGCACAATTTGGACATTTTTCACATAGGGGTGTACTCACTTTTGTTGCCAGCCGTTTAGACATTAATGGCCGTGTGTTGAGTTATATTGAAGGGACAGCAAATTTACACTGTTATACAAGCTGTTCATGGACTACTTTACATTGCGTCAAAGTGTCATATCTTCAGTGTTGTCCCATGAAAAGATATAATAAAATATTTACAAAAATGTGAGGGGTGTACTCACTTTTGTGAGATACGGTGTATATATATAATATATAATATATACCGTCATATGAAAGTGTTTGGGAACCCCTCTTAATTCTTTGGATTTTTATTTATCATTGGCTGAGCTTTCAAAGTAGCAACTTCCTTTTAATATATGACATGCCTTATGGAAACAGTAGTGTTTCAGCAGTGACATTAAGTTTATTAGATTAACAGAAAATATGCAGTATGCATCATAACAAAATTAGACAGGTGCATAAATTTGGGCACCCCAACAGAGATATTACATCAATACTTAGTTGAGCCTCCTTTTGCAAATATAACAGCCTCTAGATGCCTCCTATAGCCTTTGATGAGTGTCTAGATTCTAGATGGAGGTATTTTTGACCTTTCTTCCATACAAAATCTCTCCAGTTCAGTTAAATTTGATGGCTGCCGAGCATGGACAGCCTGCTTCAAATCCTCCCATAGATTTTCAATGATATTCAAGTCGGGGGCTGTGACGGCCATTCCAGAACATTGTACTTCTCCCTCTGCATGAATGCCTTTGTAGATTTTGAATTGTGTTTTGGGTCATTGTCTTGTTGGAATATCCAACCCCTGCGTAACTTCAACTTTGTGACTTATGCTTGAACATTATCCTGAAGAATTTGTTGATATCAGGTTGAATGTATCCGACCCTCGACTTTTAACAAGGGCCCATCCCTTAACTAGCCCCACAGCATGATGGAACCTCCACCAAATTTGACAGTAGGTAGCAGGTGTTTTTCTTGGAATGCGGTGTTCTTCTTCTGCCATGCAAAGTGCTTTTTTTATGACCAAATAACTTGTTCCAAAGTGAATCTGGCCTGTCTAAATGAGCATTTGCATACAACAAGCCACACTGTTTGTGGCACGAGTGCAGAAAGGGCTTCTTTCTCATCACCCTGCCATACAGATGTTCTTTGTGCAAATTGCGCTGAATTGTAGAACGATGTACAGATGCACCATCTGCAGCAAGATGTTCTTGCAGGTCTTTGCAGGTGATCTGTGGGTTGTCTGTAACCATTTTCACAATCCTATGCATGTGCCGCTCCTGTATTTTTCTTGGCCTCCCAGACCTGAGTTTAACAGCAACTGTGCCTGTGGCCTTCCATTTCCTGATTACATTCCTTACAGTTGAAACTGACAGTTTAAACCTCTGAGATAGCTTTTTGTAGCCTTCCTCTAAACCATGGTACTGAACAATCTTTGTTTTCAGATCTTTTGAGAATTGCTTTTAGGATCCCATGCTGTCACTCTTCAGAGGAGAGTCAAAGGGAAGCACAACTTGCAATTGACCACCTTAAATTCCTTTTCTCATGATTGGACACACCTGTCTATGAAGTTCAATGCTTAATGAGCCAATCCAACCAATTTGGTGTTGCAAGTAATCCGTATTGAGCAGTTACATGCATTCAAATCAGCAAAATTACAAGGGGACCCACATTTTTGCACAGCCAATTTTTTACATTTGATTTAATTTCATACAACTAAATACTGCTTCACTAAAAATCTTTGTCCGGTAAACACCCCAGTACTCAGATGTTCCTAGGAAATGAAAGACATACCACTGTTATCTTTTTTTGTTGAAAGTAAATTATTATGCAGGCTGAGAGGGGTTCCCAAACTTTTTCATATGAATGTATGTTCCATCTAATTTATTTGTACTGCTGAGGGGATGTTAACAACATTACGTCCAGATTCCAAATGGCTCTTTTTGTTCTGAGCATGGGTGACGGGCCAGTGTCTAGTTCCCCATGAACATTGTCATTATATATACAGTATATGCAATTTTACCAAAATCCGAAAAATCCCAAATACTTCTTGTCCTAGGCATTTTGGAATTAGGGGTACACAGCCTATATTAGTATGTTATAGGTTAAGTCTTTGTGTGTAACAGACTTGTATGTGAACTGTGCGTAATAAGTGAATCCAAACCCTTTAAGAATGCTACCCACAGTGATGTACAGTTCAGTCTGATTAGTGAGTCAATGCTGGCTGCAGTCCCTGTAGACCTTGCATGGATTAAGCTAGTTTGACGGTGTGTATAGGTTTAAAGCTGACAATCTGAAACCATGAGAGACGGGGAAAAAAAGAAGTGTTTTTTTTTTTCTGCTGTGTTTCCTAGTAGTAAGAATGAAGTTGCACTTTCATTGCAAGGCAGAGGTAAATACCTTGCTTTCAAATCCATTTAGGTATTAGAACATTAAGAAGCATTTTGACAGATAAGCAGTGCACCTTTTGGCACAATTAATAACTAATTCATTTGTCACTTGTTAACAATAATGATAATTATTGTTGTTATAATAATAATAACTCTTGTAAACAAATTAAAGATTTGTTTGACTATAAAAATGTGTCTTTAATTATTCAGTGGCTCTTTAATGGAATACTTTTAAATATCCAAACTAATACAAACTGCTCCACAAACCAGAAGGGAAGCAACATTAAGTTTTGCTAATAATTTTATTGTCATTTTGGAAAAACAAAAAACTTTTCCCAACAATATGCATTACGCTATATTCTACTGAATAGTTTATTTTCTAAAATATATTTAAACTGTCCTTATAGTATTTATTTATACATTGGACTAACTCTGATATAGTACAAATAGAATTCTGTCTTTTCTTGATATAAGAAAAAAAAAAACTGAAATGAATATATAGGAGTTTTTTCCCCGTATAACTACAGCACTACTTTGCTCTTGAATTTAGAGGATTATAAAGGTAGAGGCTATTGATAATGAGGTTGTAGCCATTGATCATTGTTGACTGGATGGCAAGTAAAACTAGATATTACTGAAAACCAGAGTTTTTCTTGGTAATGAAAGCTAAACTGAAAGATGTAATTAATGAAAAAGTATATGTTAACAAAAATTAAAATAAAAAACGAAAGCAGATATTAAAACATTAAAGCTAAATTATTTATTTTTGATTTTACACAATTCCTACTGTATGATGTACATGTTATCATTCTTTTAAAGTTTGCTCTCATAGTAGTAGCCTGGATAAAACCACCGATTCATCTACATGTGTACAAGCATCACCTAACATCTGCCTTCACATCAAAATGTGTGTCTCAATTGGCAATAAGTCACTGATTGTCTCCAGAATCATCATCTGGAAAAATAAAGTAATAACAAATTTAAATGTCAAATATGAGCGTTGTAGCAACCTACTGCCCAGAAAAATATATTCACTATGAAATAACCAAGTTTAAACAGTAGCACATCCAGTCATAGATTTCAGATAACACAGGAAAACCCTCAATAATAATATATAGGCAGAGGTTAGAGGCAGCACATTACATTTACTCCATTACTTGTGTTTGTAAATTTCTGGGAAAAAAACACTTTTCTGTCACTCTCTTGCTGCTAGATTTGTTTTTTTTTTTTTTTTAACTTCATCAAGTCTCTTTTACTGTAAAGCACTCCTTACTGCTGACTTATTCTGTGGATTTTATGGCTTACTTTCAGCTATCAGTCAGTGTTCCCTCCTAGAACTGAGAGGCAATACTAGCCCACATGCTACGGACATTAGTAATGCATATTTCCGAAACATTATTGGAGAGTAGGCTTACTTGAATACATGTACCTACTGGCATTGAATGTCAAGATGTACTGTAATATTTTCAGCACACATGTAGCAATATGCACTAGTAATACAGAGCCAGAACACTGTTAAAATGTTAATTGCATGTTACTTGTTTAGTGAATGCTTCAGCAAATGTATACTACATGAATGTAATGTAATATGCATCTAGAAATGCACTGCATATGTGAAAAACTTTAATTTAGATTTATTTCTGTAATTAGTGCAGTTCAATTACTGATAATATTTGAAAGAAATAACCAAAGTGAGAATTTCCTGAAAAGATACATTTTTTCCAAGTTTGAAATAGGGTATATAACATTGTTAGCAACAGGAACTATCAAGAATACGTGTAAAAATAGCTACAAGAGTTAAGATAATTAACTGATTGACAATTACAATGTGAGTGCTCTAGTGAGTAGTACTGCCTCACAATTCCAGAATCTGAAGTTCAAATCATAGCCCTGTTACTATTTTTGTGGAATTTACACTTTATCACCATGTTTACTTGGGTTTTAACAGGCCATCAGACACACACAAATTTTAAACACATTCAGCATATGCTGAATTTAACACAGAGTTAATATGGGTATGGATGTGTGCCCTTGATTCCTGCCTTGTCTTTAGAACTGATGGGATAGACACTTGCCTCACAAACATGTTACTAAAATGTTTGCAGAATCAATTTAAACTTTCAGTGCATTACATTACAGGTTTATGTAGAAGAAGGGGTGTGTTGAGAAATTTAATTAAAAATTAAAAATTATTTGTTAGAACATTATTTCCCCTTTAGTTTAGAAAATATTATTGGATTTTCGTTTAACCTGTACAATATTTCGTAATTATCAAAAGAAATGAGACTATTAAAGAAAGTCTTTATGACTAAATGACACTGAAAGAGCTTTACTCTAAGTTTTCTTAATGCTTCCCAATTTGGAATGTGGATGGATGTAATTTATTTCACAGCACAGTTAATATTGTAAAGTGAGAGTGATTAATGACATATCTATTAAACAGATTATCCTTTATAGTTATGCCTACTCAGTCATATCAGTCATTCCACACAGACGTGAAGAAAATATGCAAACTCCATACAGACCCTAACCAGGCTACAATGAAGTGTTGTGCGGTATACCGGTAATTAAAAAGAAAAAGTAAACACTACCAATTTTTTAAAAAGGCTACTATACCAGCATTATGCAATTTTTGGTAATGTTATTATATGAAAATGTGCCTGCAATTGACTTACGCTATCCTTTTTTGAAATAGATGTGCTGATTCTATGCATGTGCTGCGGTTTTTGTGCCACCAGCAGAAAAGTAAACCGCACTAGCTGAGCTATGTTACATATTCACCAATTTAGTTTACAAAAAGAGAGAGATGGAAATAGTTAACACAATTTACCCCTAACTAGTTGATAAACAGAGCTGTGAAAGTTGAACTTGAAGATATTGCAGAGTATGTTTGCTAATGGTGTTACAAGGTTCATCTCACTGAAGGAGGCAACGTGTTAAATCTTTCCAAGCTTTTTTCCATTGCTCATGGTTTATGGGAGTCCAGAAATAGACATGTGTGAAATGATATTTACAGTGTAAACAAGGAAAGTTAAGATTATTTCAAAGGTTTAACAGTTGCAGCATTTTCACAGAGCACTAGTTCACAAAGAACACTGTTCCAAAGCTAGTTTGATGAACAGACACAAACACAAACTAGTTCAAAGCTAATCTTTGTGATTCTGTAAAGCGTTGTGCAAAATACGTACTAAATACATTAATCCATACTGTAGTGATACATTGCACATAGTTTAATCAATGTACAATTCATTGATAATAATTTAAAGCTCTCAAATGTGTATATTGTATGCACTGGTTTAAATTCATGTTCCACCAAAATTAAGAGAAATGAATACAATATCAATTGGGATTTTCAAGTGCAGTTCTTGGGCCTGTGGCTGCAGGTTTTCACTAATTTTCTTCTTTTAAGTGGTCCATCCATCCATCCATTTTCCAACCCGCTGAATCCGAACACAGGGTCACGGGGGTCTGCTGGAGCCAATCCCAGCCAACACAGGGCACAAGGCAGGAAACAATCCTGGGCAGGGTGCCAACCCACCACAGGACACACACAAACACACCCACACACCAAGCACACACTAGGACCAATTTAGAATCACCAATCCACCTAACCTGCATGTCTTTGGAATGTGGGAGGAAACCGGAGCGCCCGGAGGAAACCCACGCAGACACGGGGAGAACATGCAAACTCCACGCAGGGAGGACCCGGGAATCGAACCCAGGTCCCCAGATCTCCCAACTGCGAGGCAGCAGCGCTACCCACTGCGCCACCGTGCCGCCCTCTTTTAAGTGGTCTCCCCCATTAATTAAGCAGACTGTCATTTCCATGTTTTCATGTGTTAACTACAGAAATTACAAACTGATTATGTTAAATGATGACTGGAAGAAGGAAGTGTGTATAATAACATGTCTGCTTTGTAGTTTTCAAGGAACGGATTTAGTTTAATGAGACTATGTACTAAAAGTCATTTCTTTCCTCAGGTTTGCCATAGTTAAGAAGAGATGTGCTCTCCTGGTTTTTTTATTTTTTATTTTTTTGTAAAAGCATGCATGTGATTAGTAAAGTTTATCTAATGAAGGAGATTTGTAGGTAGTGTTGTATTTAAACTGTTTTTAAATGAAATCTGAATATTTTCCACACTGACCTGTTTCCCTTTTGTTTTATTTTATGAACGAGCAATGTCTAAGTTCAGTTACATGTGTGTGAGATAGGGATCAATTCATTATCTTTATCGTCCTGTTTAATATTTTGTTCTTTCTTAATGTTCAGAAAATTGTAACTATTGTTTCCTAATAAGTATACAAGTGGATAACACTGAAGTACCTCTTTCCCTTTAGCTTTCAGTTTCTTTTGCACCTGTGTACACTCTGTTAATTGTCAGCTAATTTAGCTTTTATTTTTTTGAAAAAAATCATACTTGTAGATTATTGGTTTTGAAAATCAGTTATTTGAGGTGCCAAAGCTTGTATTAATATCTAGGTCAAAATGTTTGTATCAAACCAAAACTGTAACCGTCAAACCTGAAGCCCCTGGCACTGAGAAACAGATGTGTTAGTTGTGCCAGTACCATTCAGCCCATGTTGTAATAACCCAATTAGAATTAAATGTACTGTATACATATTAGCAGTGCATGCTACATGCATGATTAATCTTTCTGTCACTAGAAATCAAAAGAACATTTGTGTGTGTGATGCCACTGGTGGCAAGCAGGCTATATTTTTATGTTGTAGTGCAATTCATTTTTTTTTTTAGTGGTGTGAATACACTTCAATAGCAAGCTGTATATTAAAGACAGTACTTCAAAGTTTATTTGGTCTGATGAGCAAAATGTTGTGCTTTTAGTTGCATACTGCCAATCCTTTTGAAAAAATTTTATAAGAATTTAAAAATACATTAATTTGTGTAAAATGGACAACATGTTACCTAAAATTGTTGTTTTATTTTTGGATTTAATCACTGTTTTTAGCTATTGCACTTTTATTGGAAGTAGTATACTTAATTTATTGAAAGATGCACTGTAGGTGTTTAAAGTGTACAGAAAATTCTAACTTGAAATAACTTTAGTATCTAAATGGCTTTTTGATAACTTGAAATAACTTTAGTATCTAAATGGCTTTTTGATAGAATACTTTTACTGTTTTTTTTAAGTATCCATACTTTTATTCCTGCACTTGTTTGGGCTACTCTACCCACATCTGAACGAACACATGACCCAAATATATGTTGAAAGATTATTTTTTGTGTATGGTGAACTTAACTGCTCTCAAAAGTATTCACACAACTTGACGTGAAAGTGTTTTTGAAATAGAATAGCCATTTGCTTGAACGTATTTTGTGTTTAAAGTAATAAATGTGAACAGAACTTATTAATTGATCACATTACTTGATTGTTAGCTTTTTTGATTGTGATGTATGCAATTAAGACAAGTATAAAGAAAGTTGTGTTTTAAGACTTAAAAAACAGTGTGGATGTGGTCTTTTTTGGTCTGTAAAAAAAAAAAAAAAAACAAACTAATGTGACAAAAGTTTAAAAAAAAAAAAAAAGCGCTAAAGCTTAAATGCTGAAAAATAAATTGAATTAAAACTAAAACATAATTAAAAACTAAAAATAGAAAGCAATGAAAAATTAAAGCTGAAAAAAAAAACCTAAAAAATACAATAAAAACTAAATACATTCCAAAACTAAAACAAAATCTCTTTTACTAGTAAAACACTAAGACATAGTATGTTGTCTACTGCTTTCTTGCTGGTTTTGATTTACTTGATTTCTTTTAAGCAAGTCTTCAAACAGTTAGATTGGCAAGGAATTTTTTATTACAGAGAATCGTTAAGATGAAAACCTTTCAAATGTACTTACTGACTCATCTGTTGTTATTTATCTCACTGTTTATAGTGATTTTGTAACTAGTCTTAACTTGGACAAGCATGTTAAACCTTCTTCCTCATTATGCTTGAATGACCTCTTCTCAGCTGTAATTTGAATTTGATTGTATGTGTAAAGTTTCTTTTGTTTGCTAATACAGTTGATTAGAGTTTAACATACTAAAATAAATATGCAGAAAATATACCTGTAATTTATAGATATAACACAGTAATAATGCTTATGTTCTAGTAGAATGTTTGCCAGTTTGCACAGATCGAAGTATGGATTTACAACTCAGACTGAATGATGCATTTCTGTTAATTTTATCACATATCAGTGAGGTGACTTATTTTGTAAAGTATTCTCTACTGTTTGGAAACATGGGGAATTTGGCAGGGTATTATTGATTTGTTTTCTGGTTTCAAAAATGACGTCAGCAGAATCGATAGTACAGTAACACATTTTTCTATCTCAGCAATTATTTTTTGCTAAAACTAACCCTAAAAACCACTGGTGCCCTACACATTACATATTGTAACCTTTCTCTATGCAATGTGTCCAGTTTAGTTGCATTTTGATGTGCTCATTTAGTTTAAAGGCTTGTCTTTGAAGTAAAGCATATCTATGCTTTTTATTTTAACTTGTTTAATATTTATATATTTTATTATAAAAAATTGTTTAAGATTCTTTATGTTGCCATATTTTAATACATAAATTGGAGGTGCAGGAATGCAACCAGTTTTATGTTTGTTGCATATGTATGTTTCCTTCGGAATGTAATATTTCCAGTAATACAAAGGTTTAAGCTAGTGTGCATGAAGAGTTATGTACTGTTTTAATAGTTTTTTAACACTCTTACATGTTTTGTCTTTTTGAGATAGACTAGGCTGTTATCTTAAATCTTTGAAAGCCAGGATATTATTACAAACATTACCTTGTCCGCGTCATGAGATTGCTCAGATAACAGTGTAAAATGTGTGACTAAACACAGACAAATGAAGGTATTCACCCTTTGAAACTTAATTAAGCAAATACAATAGACTGACAGATTTGCTGCCCTCTTTCAAGCAATGTTTGTTTTTGCGATGCTTCAGCCATACTGCTTTAAAGGCCCCTTTCTTTTTTTGCTTCATTGAACTGGATCAGTACCTGTTTGCATGGGGTTTCTCTATTTCTCAGTGTCCTCTGATGTATTTCCTCACTGATACAACATCCATGCAAGTAACAGAGTAGAACAGCAAATAAATTACATTTGTAAGAGTGCATTAACAAGGCTTTTCTGTTTCATCAGTTTTGTGCTGAATGATAGTGCTGTCAGAGAGAATCTACGTTTGTAACAGCTAAATGATGGCATGTGAAAATTATGTTTTGGTAAATGCTTTGGTTGATCCTACACAGTTTCCAACAATGACTTATGCACATCAAGTATGATGTAAAGATGGCTTGTTTTTTGTTAATGAAGGTGCTCACAGAGATTATAAGAATGCACATGATTTTACACAACTAAGTTACCAAATACAGTAACTATGCATAACAAAATACACTTACCCCACAATGCAATTCATATTGTGGTTCTTGCTTCATGATAGAATATTTACATAATATGAAATTTTCCAGAAGAAATAATATGAAATTTTCCAGAAGAAATAAACTGTATGTTACTTATTAGAAATTGATAAATCAAAACATAGCAAAATAAATTAAAATTATTGTGCAAATATACAAGCTTTAATGCAAGTGTTTTCTTTATTTTTAAATAATTAAAATATTTGTACTGCAGTAATGTAAGATGTTTTGCATGTTAATTAACACATGCAAGTAAAAATTTCACTTCACACTGTACATGAGACAATAATTCCCCTAAAAAGTTTATCATTTTGTTTTCCAAGTTAACATCAAACATGCTCTAACAATGGCTGCCTTTTATTTGCTGCTTTAATGCCTTGCTCATAGTTTAGCTGTGGGTTCTGACTGAATGTATTAAGTACTTATAATGCTATATTTCTTTTTAAAAGTAATTAGAATGTCAATTATCTGCATAAAGCTGAAACCTTTCTGCTCTGACAATATACCTTGCAGTTGAAAACACTCACTTAGTTACAGTCACAAACATATGATTTGACCAGAAAACCAAACATTTCAAATTTGATTTTCTCCCTCAATCAAGTATAATACAGTATTAAACAAAGAGACAGTCCAGTCAATGCTGTGCCACCGTGCTTTCACATTGGTACTGGTGGAAAATTACACGCTACCGTGAATTTCCCATTGGGATTAATAAAGTATCTATCTATCTGTCTATCTGTCTGTCTGTCTGTCTGTCTGTCTGTCTGTCTGTCTGTCTGTCTGTCTGTCTGTCTGTCTGTCTGTCTGTCTGTCTACAGCTACGTTAAGTGAGAAATACAATAGAAGTTGCATTCAGCACATGGTGGTAATTGGACATACACTGCCTATAGCAAGAGAAATTGTTTAACATAACACATACCAAGCATAACAATTACTGTATAACAGATAAATGTTTATAAGACTGGGATGCACAAACCTGGATTCTGTTGAAAAGAAATTGGAAACAAATGATTAAATCAACTCAACCTTTAGGATTTTTTTTTCCTATTAAATGAAATATGTGTTTTTATACATTCTTGTTTATCTTGTACCAGAGAGTGGCTATGTTTTGCATATTTGCTCGCCATCTAAGTAAGACTTCCATTGTACTCTATGCATTTAACAATACTACTACTACTACTGTTATTACTCATAACATACAAATTGATATGCCAATTCAGCAGAGTGAAGAACATACAACTGGTCAATATATCAGCAGTACAATGCCAAATCTACCAAGAATGCCAGAAATACAAAACAATGCTTTTTGGTGATACATTTTGTAAATGAATATGGTACATAACACAACACATTTTCCTACCAATAGCATGACTTTCAAAACACAAAAGAAGTGGACAAATTCTTTAAGAAATAACTAACTTCCACATGAATTATTGAAACACAGTGACAGAAATATCTCTGAAATGAGGTGCACCACAGAGAAACCTGTTTGCAATTCAAAAAAAAATTTGCTTCTCTAATCAAAGGTCAAAAAAGAAGCACACACAGTAAATGCTTTATTCATATTGTCTGTATAAGATTTGCTTTACAAGTCCTCTTTCCCTGACTAATTCTGTTCATTTCAGCTATGCTGCTCAAAGCAAATCTGGAATAGGCACAATTAAGTCTTACAGTACCAACGTAGTCAATGTAATTCTTTTATCTATAACTTTGAGAAATGATAATTGAGCTGCAATACATCATCCCTCTAGCAAGATAGGCTTTTTCTGGACAAAAAAAAAGCCAATTCTGCAACTATGCCTAACTCAAACTGACAGCACAGATGCTGAAAGAGAAATAATGTTAAATATATTCACACCACATTGACACACCCTCTAAGGAACAGCACAGAGAAAAATGCTACATCATACCTCCTGTATGATCAACAACCTCTGTCATAGATCACTTTTCTACAATTTTCACATTACTTTTGAAATAGGTTGGATAAGCATAGTATACTTAATACCAAAAAAGAATTATAAAACTCCCACATTCACATTAACACTAGAATTCCTGAAGCTTACGAAAAAACTCGTAATCCCTGCCCACCTTAAATCCCTTCGCACCTCTACATCAGCGTCTTTTGTTTTATAAATGCGTCGATCAGCACACGCAGCCTGCTGTCCCATCCCACATCTTGGCGGAGCTCAGCTCGCGAGCAAAAAGTTCTCCCAGCTCAAGCCAAGGCTCCTTATCTGCATGTGAGGTTCCTAGAGCTGTACAGGGTAAATAATACAGTATATCATTGTTTGGAATACATGCATTTCATGTGTGTTCTGTGTCTACAAAGATCTGGGTAAGTGTAGGATGAAAGGAAATGTGAGAAATGCAAGAAATCCTGAACACATACAGTACCTAAAGCAGAAACTTTTTCCATGTTATACTAATAATGATGAGAAGTGTATAATGTGTGAAGACTTCAGTCCAAATATCAAATAAACACGTGCACTTTTATTCAAGAATATAACCAAAGAGAAATAAAGCATTCGATTTACAAGTGGCTGTCAATGAGTTAAAAACTCAAGCTCAAATGTGAATCGACAGGGAATTTACACGTATTCTTGAATGGTGCAGAGGTAAGAACTATTGCCTTATAACACGAAGGTGCCGGGTTCAAGACCGGGCATTCCATGTTTTGAGTAGTGATCTGCTATTATTATTATTATTATTTCTACAATATAATAAAAACATATATTTGATTTGAGTGTGTAACACCTGGTGTAAATCTTAGCTACTTGCGCTTGTTTTTTTTATTATTCAGTTTTATTCTCTCAGTGATGTTCACATGGTACAATGAACTTGCCTCTCCCTCTTTGAGTTGATGGTGTTTATCTCCATTCATTTCACAAGAGCAGTGCTGTGACTGATGCCTGCTCAGAACTGTTTGTTGTACCAGCAATCAAAGATACGATGTTCCGTGACCGCTATCAGACTGGACAAAGGCAGGTCCGTAGCAATAGACAGCTTCTTCACAGCGCTTTCGCCGGCTAATAGACTGCTGTAACGCAATGCAACTCTGCTTGGCACCATAAGTAAAATGGGACTTCCACTTGCAGGTTAAGTCACTTCAGTATATGAGCAAATGTGCCTAAACCTTACACCGGCTGTTACAGACTGAAATCAAAGGCTCCATCTTTTTGGGCACATACACCGTCAGCATGGCACTTTCAGATCTAAACACTTTCCTCCAAAAACTTTTTTTTTTTTTTAAAAAATGAGTTTTCACATTTCATGATTGCAACATAGTATGGAAAAGGAATTTTATGATTCATTTTGTAAAATTGCACATGAAATTTGAATCGCCGAACAGAAACATTGGCAAAAGCCCAGCATTTTTGAATAACATTACTGCATTCTTGCCAGATTCTGAAGAAGCTCTGCGTTGTTCCATGCAACGGAAGTGTAGGCTTTTTTCCTAGTTTTTGGTAATATGAGATGTTTTCCCATTATGTTATGGAGGGTGCATTAGAATTCTTTAGTCAACACCCTATCAATGTAGTGTAGGAAGTTTTGTAGGTTTGTCTCTTTAATTATAATTATAATTCCATCTAATTACTGTAAAGACTAACGTAAGACAATTCAGGAGGAGTTTAACCTGACACTCTATGACAGATTAGCAAATATCTTCATCCAAAAATTTAATTTAGGATTTTCCCTAAACATAATTTAGCAGAAAGCTACATGGCACTTTATACATTTATATGTAATTTTATTCTTGAGAAATGCGTTCAATGTGTAATTTTGAACTGAACTATAGCACTGTTTGATGAGGAATGAATGTTATAAATAATATAATTTCACTCTTTACCTGATATATTGATAGGTAAGTCTGTTTGCCAACGTTGTCCTCAATATTCTAATTGGGTACTGTGACACTGTTAAAGTCTGGAAATACTACAAATTTTGATGAGCAATTATATTAGAATAAGCAAATATATATAATATAAACTCAGGAGTCAGGAATGTAGTGCTCGTTCTTGTGATTGTTTTTCATTTTTTCCTCCTTCTCTTTCATCATCAAAGAACTGTTTCCTTAGAATTTTGTCATTTGACTCTAGTCAGTGAAAGACTAATGAAATTTCAAAAAGAAAGTTAATTCCTAAAGCAGTTATTTTTTGTAGTGAACATGCCTTACTACCATGTAGTAAGCTGGTAAATTAATTTTCAATTTTAACTTTATAACATTATTTAAAGGATGAAGATGTCTTTTAGGCCAACTTGAAAATATAATCCTTTCAATCTAACACCAACTAGTCTGCATTCCCACAGAAATATTGCAGGACCCGTGGACCCCAATTCAAGGATTTGCCCAGCAGGACTAAAATTTAAGAGTGATGAGTGAACACAGGCAGTTTGAGATTATTCATGTGGCCTGAAACGGGCAGTCAGAGCGTATGTGACCCATTCAGAAAATTTTTGAAAAGAGTGTGTGTCTGTAATGCGGTAGTATTTCTTTTTTTTTTTTTTTTTAAACTGAATTGTTTTAAGGCAGATGCACAATAGTTATTACACATTGTAGTTTTGTTGTTTTCCCCTCCCCAATATGTACTGACTTCTCCATGTGGGCAGAGTTATATTGTAATAAATTTGTACTTGATATGTTTCTTTTTTTTTTTTTTTTTTAACTTCCCTTTCGTATTTTTACAGTTTTGCATCATCCATATAGGGTTTGAAGTTTTGGAGAATTTATATTCAGCAGTGGTTCTTAACATTAATATCTGATTAATGTTATTGAATTAACATTTGCATCTTGTTGTCACCATGTTTGTTTTCACACAGTCGTCACCATTTGCTGTTATGTTGTCGGCAGGGTTGTGGTTTTGTTGGAATTCAAGTACCGCGGTTACAATTTTCAGAATACAGTATATATTCAGGATTCAGCTTGTGGTACGCTTAGAGAGATGTACTCAAGAATACAATTCTTTATCAAATTTAATACTGAATACGTTTAAACTACATCTCCAAAAAAAACATGTATTTTGGTCCTCCTAATATTCCAGAAAGTTTCAAAAAGCAAA
Organism: Erpetoichthys calabaricus; assembly: GCF_900747795.2. Classification (NCBI taxonomy): domain Eukaryota; kingdom Metazoa; phylum Chordata; class Cladistia; order Polypteriformes; family Polypteridae; genus Erpetoichthys; species Erpetoichthys calabaricus. The sequence continues at coordinate 95,122,065 of NC_041395.2, forward strand.
ACTTGAAATTGACATACGTGGAGAACTACAATGAATCCATGCAAATGAAGTGATAAGTATACCCTGCTGTAGCCTTCCGGCATTTCACAGATCCTTGGTTTTTCTCCATCACTCGTTGTTAGTGCATATTTGTTCACCTTGTGTCTCGTTCGCATCTCTACTTGTGTTGTGTAACTGGTTAATCTAATGTTCAAGCATTGGGAGATTGGGTTCTAATTGTTTTCTGTTAGTAAGCACAGCAATTGCTTGCTCTGTCTCTCATGCTGGAAGCATCAGCTCTGTGAGATGCAAAACGATTTGTGACATAATGCTGATTCTGGTGGTTTGCTTTTCTTTACTCTGTTTTCAGAAAATATCTGTTGTTTTATATTTGTTTGTGCTTTAACAAGTAGCAATTAAGTAATTATTTGTTTTAAGTATCAGCACTATAAATATGGAAGAAATGTAAAATTGATTGGACACGTTGCTGATTCCTGCTGTTTTGCTGGCTTTTTTGCCTCTTTTTGCCTAATTGCAGCTCAAAACGGGCAATAAAGTTAAAGGGGGATCTGAATGGTGATGTGTTGTTGACTTTATTTGTCCAGATAAGACATACACAGCCAGTCAAAGTTTTGGAACACCTCAGTTTTTCCAATTTTTCTTCAGATTTAATCAGTTGAAATGCAGTGAACTACTAAAAATGGTGACAAGGTAAAGCAGTACATACACTGCTAGAGGTTTAAATTTAAAGTTTAGGTTTGTAAAAACTGAAAACAAGGAACTTCAGAATATTGCAAATGAGCCTACAGATGTTCTGCAGCAATTAAAATAAAGTCTAGCAAATTGAAGCAAACAGTTTGCACAGGTGTTCCAATGTCTGTTGATTACTTAAAAACAAACCCCCTGTCTGTCTTAAAGCAGAGTTGGAACAGACTGTTTTACTGCACTGTCTCAAGTACTACATGGAAAATATTCCAATGACAATGGCAAGAAAACTGCAATTAACAAATTAAATGAAACAGAGCATTATTACCCTTAGAAACTTTCATTTAGAGAAATTGCCAAAAAAAAAAATCAAAGTGTCAGTGAGTATGGTGTTCTACACCAGGGGTAGGCAACGTCAGTCCTGGAGTGCCACAGTATGTGCAGGTTTTTGTTCCAACCCAGTTCCTTAACGAGAACTCAATTATTGCTGATGAAGCACATATTGCTTAAGTGACATTTTAATGCTTCATTTTAGTGGTCTCGCTTGTTAAGGTTCTCCAACCTTAATTGCTTATTTCAATCTTAAACTGCTGCATTCAGTGTTTTAATTGCTCCTTATTAGCAATAAGATGTAAAACAGGGGTAGGCAATGTCGGTCCTGGTGAGCCGCAGTGGCTACAGGTTTTCATTCCAACCCAATTGCTTAATTAGAAACCAATCATCTCAGACCTTATTTAATTTTACGGCTTGTTAGTCTGTGCAATGTAAGGCTTTTATATCGTAGATTTTTTTCCTTTCCAAGGATATCATCCAAATGATTTGAAGCCTAAAACAGATCATTTTCAGTCTGTCACATTTTTCTATTAAGTGTTTTATTAAATCAAACCGTGCATGATGAACACACACAGATGTAATTGGAAAAAAGCTAGCTGGAGAACTGCTGGCTGCTTTGTCTTTTACATCTTATTGCTAATAAGGAGCAATTAAAACACTGAATGCAGCAGTTTAAGATTGAAATAAGCAATTAAGGTTGGAGAACCTTAACAAGCGAGACCACTAAAATGAAGCATTAAAATGTCACTTAAGCAATATGTGCTTCATCAGCAATAATTGAGTTCTCGTTAAGGAACTGGGTTGGAACAAAAACCTGCACATACTGTGGCACTCCAGGACCGACGTTGCCTACCCCTGTTCTACACAATCCAAAGGCAATTGGAAACTGGAAGAAACTTTGATAGGAAGAGATCTGGTAGACCCAAAGTCACAACCCAATCAGAAGACAAGTTTCTGAGGGTCACCAGCTTGTATGATAGGCGCCTGACAGCGCAACAGCTTCAAACATAGCTTAACAGTGGTTGAAAAAGCAAGTATCAGTTTCTACTCTGAAGAGGAGAATTTGTGCTGCCGATTTGACAGGAAAGTGGCATTCATTAAAGGATGAAATAAGGCCTTGAAATACTATCTGTGGACTACTGCAAACTGGAAGAAAATCTTATGGACAGATGAATCATAATTTTAAATCTTCGGTTCACCATACATGGTGTTTGTATGCCGTTGAGTTGGTGAAAGGATGGTTCCTCAGTGTGTGACACCAACTGTCAAATATGGAGGAGGAAGTGTGATGGTCTGGAGTTCTTTTGTTGGAAGCTGAGTTGGTGAATTGCACAGAGTGAAGCAGAAGGGTTACCATAGTTTGGCTGTTATGTCAGCAAACGGTGGCTGCTGTGGTGAATCAAAGATGTGAATACAATTTTGTACACTTAATGATTCCTTGACTTAATTTTATTTTCCATTGTTTATTTGTTCTATGTCTTGATTTCATGAACCATTACTGTGTCCATATTCATAAAAACTGAGATGTTCTAAACATTTGGACCAGTAGTGTAGTTAAACAACACAGAGCACATCATTTGGAGTTTACATGCACATGCACTCGTGCGTGTAAAAGAGTTGTTAAAAGAGCAAAATGGCTCCAAAAATACAATTAAGTGGTCAAGTCCATCTATTAATGGAGAGGTGGGCAACATCAGTCCTGTGGCAGCAGGTTTTTATTTCAACCCAGTTGCTTAATTAGACCCCAGTCATTGCCAATTTCACATCTTCTTTAATTTTATGGCGTCTTAGTGTTTTCATTCTGCCATATCAGGCCATTCTTGTATCATTTCCAAAGATATAATACAAATAAATGATTTGAAGCCTAAAACAGATGAGTGATTATCAGTGCTTCACTTTTCTCTCTTCAGTTTCCTTGTAAAATGTTTTATCAAACCAGGTAGTTTATGATGAATACACACAGGTGTAAATGGAAACAAACTAAATGTGGAACGCTTGACTCATTTGGCAGTTGCATGTTATTTCTAGTAAGCATCCATTCAAAACAGTGAATGCAGCAGTATCAAACTAAAATAAGTAAATAAAGTTGGGAAATCTTAACAAGTAGAACGAAGCAGAAAAATGTTGCTTGAGCAGTAAGTGCTTCGACAGCAATAATTGACTTCTAATAAAGTGGATTGCAACAAAAACCTGTAGCTACTGCGGCTCTCCAGTACCATTGTTGCTAACCCCTTAATTAAAGGTTAAGAGGAAGTGAAAAGTGCTAATTCTTGACAAAAAGATAAAAATCATAGATTTTTGAAAAGTGGTGTGTTGGTTATGCATAAGTTTTATGTAAATACTTAGATTTTAGTGAATTGATTGTCAGGTTAGTTAAGAGCAGGTATGCCACATGAAAAATGGATAACTTGATTTTGTTTTTTGAAATGTTAATTTTATTTGTTAAATTTGTTTCTTTAAAGTAGAACAACCCAAGAATGTGAAATGGCTAAATTGCACTCTGACCTACAGTCGTTTATTTAGTTTATATGTCTGGCTGTCTGTCTGTTTATTTATTTATTTCAAATATTCATCTTTTATTAATAAAAGTTTACTGAAAAAGTTGGTTTTACTTGTTTTGATGAACAGTAAACGCAGAGCTTCTGTTTTATGTGCGATTAAAGTGCATTTCAGGTCACAATTTAATTTAAATATGTTTAACGTATTATTCCATTTTTATGAACTAGGCTATATATCAGTTCCTGAAAGTATCTGAAAAGTATTCATAAAGTGTTTAGAATAAGTTTCTGAGTATTCGATCAGAATACAAATCTGAATACATTAAGGATTGTATATTCAGTATTCAATAAATATATTCAGAATTCAATAACTACATACTTTTTAGACTATTCTGCCTAACACTGGTTGTTTGGAAACATCCCAGAGTAGCATGGCACATGATGTCATACAGGCGATGGGATTAAGATTACCTCTAACTAGTGCTGGGCGGTATACCGGTTCATACCAAAAACCTTTTTTTATTTTTATGATATGGATTTTTCTTATACCGGAACACCGGTTTAAATAGCCTAAACAACATTCGGAACGTGGCGCAGAGGGAAACTGTTTAAGGGGGACCTTTTTCACTGGTGCACCGCAAAATACGCATCCAACATTGTACATGTGTTAGTGCTAACTTAGTGGAGGTATTGAGCGGTGAAAATGAACAGGGAACATTCTGAAACTGAAGCTGTAGCAGACGATAAAGTTGAACATGATAACACAGAAGAACTTTTGACGAAAAAAGGTGCTGTGTCTGTTATCTGTAGATACTTTGGTTTTAAAAGGTCAGAATGGTATGTTCAAATGTATGAATACTGTTTCTATACTACTGGATAATACTGCAAGCCAAGTTGTACTTGTTTTATTTTATTTTTTTTTTTTCAATACTGTGTAATGTATCTGGTTACTGTGTAATACTGTGACGGTGCCGGTCCCCTACAGACTCCCTCTTCCCACATGGGAGTCTGTTGAACCAACACCATCGATAGTTATGACCGAGATGAGCTGAGAAATCTCATTGAAGCCAGGGGATGTTGGAAAGTGCTCAAGTGCTTTTGTTAAAAACAGTCAAAGTAAAACCAAAAGTGTCCGTTGGACAGTGTTCAGAAAAATACAGTACCCAAATAAATAGCAAATCCATAAAGCCAGTGAAATGTGGGGATAAAATCCATAATAAATATATCCATTAAAATGCAGCCTCTCTCCTCGCCCTATCGCAGCACACCACCTTCTGTCTCCACGGCTCACCCTTCACTGGCGTTGCTGACGGAGCCTTTACAGCACGAACTGCTTTCTGCCAACCCCTGTTTTGGCTGCCGCTACACTGCGCAGCCAGACCGTCCGAGGTTGGCACACCTCCCGTCTTCCTTCGTGTTCACTCAGTCACTCCTCAGATCCATTTGGAGGTCTTACATTTCGCTCGCCCCACTCTACACGCTTACTCAGTGGGGTGAACCAGCCCCTAGATCGCCTAAGCCTGCACTCCCTCACGGAGCCCCAGCTCGTGCTGCCTTCTCCTTCCTGGTGTCTGGATTGTCTCCCATGACTGCCTTTTCCCTTCTTTAACCTCCTTGTGTTCTATCTTTTCTTTTTTCCTTCCCCCATCCTGCCGGCCCATAAATATACATCTCCGTTCGTGGGCTCAGCGCCTTATTCACACGCCACACTAAGCCGACGAAGCAATTGAGAATGATCAGATGCGACTCGCCCCAATCACCTCATCAACTCCCTGCGGTCGAGCAATTGCGCCCATGAAGACAGACACGGCGAACTGGATTTAAAAATGGACCTTTTTTTTTTTTTCTTTTTTTTTGACCCACTAAACAACAAATAGTATTATAAATGCAAGTTGCAGTTTTATTATTTATTATATATTATATATATATATGTGTATATATATATATATATATATATATATATATATATATATAGCTTAGCTTGAAGCAAAGTCTATATTAATGCAATTAGCCTTAATGACGGTTCAGTTGGTAAAGATGTCATGTCCAAGTTGCACTTGTTTTATTTTAGTTTGGTGAATACTGTGTAATGTACCTGGGCTTGAAGTTTTGATGTAATAGTGCAACTTCCAGTAATAATACTATTATTCATTTTATTGTTATTATTTATTAGTTTATATATTATGCAGTTTAATGATGGTAAAGTTGTTTAAAAAGTCACTTTAACATGTCAGTGGACAGAGATTGTTAACATTAACAAAGTGTAGTTGGTTTACAAAAAATATTTGCCATTTATTCCTTTTCTAAGACATGTTCAGTGCAATACAATTAAATGCCTCTTTGGATGGTTGACAATTTGTTGTCAAAGTTTTAGTTTAAGCGGTTTGCAAAATTTGTTCAATAAAAAGGTTCTATATTTTGACAGCAACTGTCATGCAGTGTGATTCCTTCTCTTCATTAGTGCCCCCCCCCTCTTTGAAAACTATCACTTTATGGAGCCATGCAAACCTGTATTAATACTTGTGTGCACATTAAAATGTTTTTTTGTACAATGTACAATTCTCTTGACAGTGGAATAGGTTATTCTTAGCCAGTCTACTGCAGTAATTGCAGTGGAAAATGTGATTAACTCATGCATGGGAAAAAAAATACCGTCGAATACCGTGAAACCGGTACAATCTTGAAAAATACCGTGATATAGAATTTTGGTCATACCGCCCAGCACTACCTCTGACATACCATCACTAGCTGTAATTGTGAATACATTTTAAAAAGAAAACTTTGTGTGAAAGATTCTTTTTTTGATATTTTGGTTCACATATAAGGTTTATTGACAGTTCCTCCAAGTTCCAGCTTTCTGTCTTTGCTTTGTGTTTTGTTTATGTCTCTTCTTGTGATCACAGCCTTAGCTGCTGCTACTTTTCCACCTCCTAGCAGTACAGGTTAGCAGTGTATTATGCTGCACTTGGGCTGGTTCTCTTCTTGCCTGGTGTATGCATGGTTAGCGTATATTGTCACTACTCGTCTTGGTGGCATGCATGGCAATGCAGGCATATCTGTCGACTTATTTGGGGATCAAGATTTTAGTTTTCAGAAAAAACATGACATTAAAAAACATTTATTATTTTAGGTATCAATGGAGGCCACTTTAATAATGGTTAATTGTTTTTTTTTAAATAACAATGGTGTATTCAAAGAAATGTTTTTTCCTTAGGTTTTGTAGCTTTTATGATATTATTTTTTCAGTGACATTATATAGTTTACTTTGTATTTTTTATCATGTAATCATCCATCCATCCATCCATTTTCCAACCCGCAGAATCCGAACACAGGGTCACGGGGGTCTGCTGGAGCCAATCCCAGCCAACACAGGGCACAAGGCAGGAAACAATCCTGGGCAGGGTGCCAACCCACCGCAGTCATGTAATCATGAGTGCAGATAAAATCGTTCTAGCTTATTTATGAAATCTCACTCATTATCATCCCAGGTTTTCCCAGTATTTTAACGCATTGCATGTGGTTCTCCTTTATACACCGAGATATCCTAAAATCATTTTCTTTGTTTAGTAGTTAATAATTGAGTGACCCTTTGTAAGAATTGGCATGAGTTCGCTGTGTGTTGGATGTGTCTAATATTTAGGTTTAATTCCCACCTTACTATGGAGTGTAGTGTGGCTTTTGATGAAGTTATAATGCAGAAAAGTTTGTTTTGAGAAAGTGTTTTGTTAATGTGTTACTGCTCTCTGATCATTAGTTATGCACAGTTCCTTAAACATTTAGTGAGCTGTTGTAAAATATCTTTTGTTCTTTTGTGCTATCTTTTTATATAATGCTAGTTCTTCATTGATTCTTAATTTAAAAAAACAAACAAACTAGGAAACCTATCTACAAAGTCTTTTTATAACAAATGCTATAAAATTTACAATAGGTGTGCACATGTATTAGCAATGTCATCACAAGGTCAGCTAGTAACATCTAAAAGTGATTATCCTGTTTATCTTTCTAAAGTTGTCTTTTTGCCATTCATTGAAAATTGATTTAAAGTATAGAGATGTATTTATAGTCTATTGAAGAAGATTGGGAAACTGTTCAGAGTGAAACTGGTGAAGACGACTGTGGCACCCTGCGACCACTAGATCAATACAACACAATTTACTTTATATCTCTCAAAATGTGTACAGAGCTCTGAAGAACGGTAGCTGTTACAGGGTGATGACTCTTGATGAGGTCTTTATTAGCTTCTATTGACAGATCCACTGGATTTTTTTTCCTACTTTAAGACCTGCAGCACATACAGAGACCTCACTTAACGTTTTATAGTTTGAAGAACAAATCTTCTGAATGGTTTAACTTATTTGATGTGTAGTTTAGGTTAGCAATCTCTATTGTTTTCTATATAATTAAATACTAGAATTCCATGGCATAAGTAAAAGCAGTATTTCAAATAGATGTAGAATTAAGTACTGAGGGTTTTAATTTATTTGAATGTTTCCTCAGCCCCTCATGTTCTTTCTTCCAATAAAAATTTTTTAGGTATAATTCATTTAGTGATTTTAAAAATTTATATAAATAAAAGTTGAAAATGTCATAAATAAAATAAACATTTTTCATTGATTTATCTGTTTTGTGTGTAAATACATTAATTTGAGCCTTTTGAAATTTCTCAGGCCCATAAATATTTGAATAATTTTAGGTCATGGAATGTGAATTCTTGAGTGAATACTGTTTTTTTTTGTGGGTGTAATGTAAAAATAAATTTATTAGTGACTTTTAAAATTTATTTTATTTCACTTCTTAATGTGACTAGATATGTTCTAAGAGAAAGTAGAGCAGCAAGTCTCCTTTTGTGAAATATGAAAATTATTATGATTATTATCTGGTCTTTGCTATTGAAATTAGTTAAGTGTCTCTCTACAAGAACTAATTAAATAGCTGCATGCAGACTGGTGTGTTTATTGTTGTATCAAAAATGAAGAATTGCTCATATTTAGAGTTTAAAATTTTGTTTTATTCAAAAAGTAAAATTCTGTTATATACTTCCTTTTAAAATGTTTGACAATTATTTGCCTTTCATTTTATCAGTGATGTTTTTAAGTGCAAAGAAACATTTATAAATAAACATACTCTTTTAATAGGATATTTTAAGGCTGATTTTTCTTCTTTTGCTGAATAACTGCTTATTTATATTTTTTTTCTTTTATAGAGCTTTCAGAAATTGAACCCAATATCTTTCTAAGACCTTTTTTGGAGGTGATACGATCTGAAGATACTACAGGACCTATTACGGGACTTGCACTTACGTCTGTGAACAAATTTCTCTGCTATGGACTAATAGGTATAATAAATTTCAATCTGAAAAAAGATGCACATAGGTGTTCTTGATTAATTTTCACAGATTATTTCACAAATAAGGTTTACTCATGGATACCCCCATTATTTTCACTTTTTTCATAATGGAAATATTGACTTCTTTACATTCAAAAAAAGTCAAATAGGTAGTTTGCACTTGTTAACTATGCAAGGAATTGTAATGCTTGCAATGCCTATGTTAAAGAAAGTTTGCAGGTTGCAAGCATAACTTTATCAAAAGTAATTGTGAGGGTGAATGGCTAATAAAACAAATATGAACTTGGATTATATCAGTTCAGCCATTTTAGAATGTAGGAACCTTAATTTTCTTAACTAAAATATTTTGAAGCACAGCTAAGCTTTGAATTCTAGTAATCTGGTATCGATTTAAGTGAACTGTGTGTTTTATTGTCTGCATTATACATAGAAGCAAAGTTGTTTTAAATGCTATTTAATATACAGTAGGTCTGTGGAATCTAGTAACCAAAAATGCAAATCTTTTAATATCAGGTAACATTTGTAATAATTTTATTAAAAATGACATAAGGTTTTGGTTACTAATGTTTACTTAGTTTCATGTATTTAATAGCAATCAGTGTAATTCTTCTCAGTTTAAATCATACTTTATCTGTGTGCAAAATTATAATACCCTGTAGATCAGAGGCTTGGCAGTAGTGCTGGGCGGTATACCAGTTCTTACCGAAAACCATTTTTTATTTTTGTTATGATATGGATTTTTGTTATACCGCAACACCGGTTTAAATTGCCTAAACGACGTTCGGAACGTCACGCAGCGGGAAACTGTTCACGTGGGGACCTTTTTCACTGCTACACCGCTAATCACAGTGGTGTTGCACGGGGGCTCTTTTTCACTGCTACACCGCTAAATAGGTAGTGGTAGTGTAGGTATTGCACTCTGAAAATGGACAGAGAACATTCCGAAACTGAAGCTGTAGCAGACGATAAAGTTGAACATGATGACACAGAATAACTTTTGCCGAAAAAAAGGAGTCGCGTCCTTTATCTGGAGATGCTTTGGTTTTAAAAAGTCAGATGTGGACCATTATGTTCAAATGTGTAAATACTGGATAATACTGCAAGCCAAGTTGTACTTGTTTTATTTGTTTTCAATACTGTGTAATGTACCTGGGTACTGTGTAATAGTGTGACGACATTTTGACTTTATTCTCAACATTTCTACTTTATTCTCGCCGTTTATGTCAAGATTAAAGTTGACATGTTGACTTTATTCTCTTAATTTGCCATTAAAGTAGAACATCGTAAAATGAATATTTAATTTACTAGATTTTCTCAAACCCTGTCATAAGTTATATAGCACATTAAATGCTTAGTGTTAAGTGTTCCCCGAGCCATGTTAAATCGAGTACGTGCTTCTTAAACTGACTTCCTCTTGTACTGAGGAGGCACCCGCAGCGATCGCCGCACAGAATACATTCACTTCATGATATTCCTGCTCTCAGAACATTTAGAATGCTAAGATAAATACTTGATATCATTTTCATGATGAAATGCATTAAAGCATGTATTAATCATGGAGGTTACACTGCTGCCTCGCAGCAAAGGGGTCCTGGGTGTTCCCTGCTTTGAATTTGCATTTGTTTCTGGTGGGTTACTCGGCGTGCTTCAATTTCCTTTCAAAGTCATGTAGGATGTGGGATTTTGTTATGCTGTATTGACCATGCTAGTGTATGTGTTGCTCGTATTCACCCTGCGATGTGCTGGCGACTCGTTCAGGATTTTCTCCTGCCTTGCACACAATGTTTGCTGGGATGGGCGCAACCCTGAATAGATGGCATAATTAAAAACATTTATAGCGAAGATATTTTTAAAGTTCTGAACACTCCGTGGGCTAAGTTTATAACTAGCTTCAATTTCACAAAGACATTTATCGTGTGGTGATTGGTTTTGTGGAGAAAGTAAAAGGAAGGATAGGAACTGGGGTTTTGGTACGTCAGGCAGACAGCACGCGTGCAATAAAGAAAGTCCGCTCAGAAGAACATGCATTGAATTCTGTGTTTGTGTCTCCGACCACCAGATCACAAACCCAACATTTACACAATATTTAAGTTAAACCTGTGCGATACCCATTCATACATCCAGTTTTTTGGAGCCTCGTCACACCTGCCATAAAGGTCTCTACACTGAACATACACCTGGGGACCCCTTACTGCCAGGGAGCAGCACTACCACCTCACTACCGTGCTTGTTTAATACCTGCTTAAATGCATTTCATCATGAAAATGATATCAAGTATTTATCTTAGCATTCTAAAGTTTTAGAGAGCAGGAATACCATGAAATTAATGGATTCTGTGCAGTGATTTCTGCCTCCTCTTAGTGCGGAGGAAGTCAGTTTAAGAAGCATAGTGATTAACAACTGGGTCGGGGAACACAACACAAAGCATTTAATGTGCTGCATTAACTTATGACGGGGTTTGAGAAAATCGAGTAAATTAAACATTGATTTTAGGATGAAGTTTAGTTTATGACATTCTACTTTAATTATGAAGTAAACTATGAAAATAAAGTGGAAATGTCGACTTTAATTTTGACATAAGCGTCAAAATTAAAGTGGAAATGTCGAGAATAAAGTCAGCATGTCGACTTTATTCTTGACATATACCGGTAGTTTGTTTTTTTTCTTCCCTCGTTACTGTATTTTTTTTTTCTTCACCGTGGCCCTAATGCACTTCCATAGGGCTATACCACAAATAGCATTATACAGTATTTATGTATATAGCTTAGCTTGAAGCAAGGTCCATATTAATGCAGTTTGCCTAAATGATGGTTCAGTTGGTAAAGATGTCATCACCAAGTTGCACTTGTTTTATTTTATTTTAATTTGGTGAATACTGTGTAATGCACCTGGGCTTGAAGTCTTGAAGTAATAGTGCAGCTATCAGTAATAATACTATTATTTATTTTTATTGTTATTATTTATTAGTTTAAATATTGTGCAGTTTATTGATGGTAAAGTTGTTGAAAAAGTCACTTTAACGTGTCAGTGGACAGAGATGGTTAACATTAACAAAGTGTAGTTGGTTCACAAAAAATATTTACTATTTATTACTTTTCTAAGACATGTTCAGTGCAATACAACTTTTGACAAGCACCTCTGGATATTTTACTAAGTCTAAATGCCTCTTTGGATGGTTGAAAATATAAGTTTTTGCAAAATTTGTTCAATAAAAAGGTTCTATATTTTGACTGCAACTGCCATGCAATGTGATTCCTTCTCTTCATTAGTGTCACCCCCTTGAAAACTATTACTTTATGGGGCCATGCAAACATGTATTAATACTTGTGTGCACATTAAAATGTTTTTTTGTACAATGTACAATTCTCATAACAGTGGAATAGGTTATTCTTAGCCAGTCTACTGCAGTAATTGCAGTGGAAAATGTGGTTAACATTCACTCATGCATGGGGAAAAAAATACCGTCCAATACCGTGAAACCGGGATAATTTAGAAAACTACAGTGATATGGAATTTTGGTCATACCGCCCACCCCTACTTGGCAGTCTTTGTCCTAGCGGGTTCAGTGACTGCAGACATTTGTTTTCATCAATGTCTTAGTGTCAGGTAATGTTTTTAAATGATCTAGTAACCTTAGATTAATTGTAATGTGACTTCACATTGAAAATCAGAAATATTCTTTTATTTTACTTTCAGTGCACAATAGTCTGTTTAGTTTATACTTTTTGGCTTCTTTTTCTTGTCAGTAGTTTTTATGTTTTTTAGTTGTAATTTTATTATATCAAGTGGATTAATTTTGATTTTGAATAAACGAGAAACTATTAATAAGCTTATTTAGTAACAGTTTTGTCTGTTCATGTGTACAAAACATAGAAGGTCTTCAAGTTTCTAATCTTCTCCAGTTCATTTGAGTACTCTTCTAAAAAATCATAAATGATACAAGGAACAGAATACCTAATTAAAAAGCATGTTTCATTCATCAAAGTTATTGGTTTCTCATTAATAAACTGGTTTAAATAAATCCCGGACACTAATGTAGCCCACTATGATTTGAATTACGCTCTCCTCCACTATATAATTGGCCAGTCTTAACTTGTTTCTTTCCACAAACTTTAATTCAAGTGTTGTGAACAGTACATGTTACCTTTGCAACTACTATGTTAACCTTACATTTTTACTAAATAAAGCCTAGGAGTAACGCTGTTGCTTTAAGGTGTTTAGTGACCACCCCACACTGAATAATTGTTGTTTCGTAGTGCTTAGGAACACATCTTTTCTCAGCAGAATATGTCTCTAGTTTTTAACACTACAGGGCAGACTAGTTCAGTTCATGGTCATATGATTGAGTCTTTTAGAGGGTATTTTTTAATGATGTAGTAATGCCTAAATATTAAAATTGATTATGCACTGATTTTTTTTTGTTATTTGCTAAAAAAACAAAAAGGTGTGTCTGACTTTACAGTGACACTGAGCATTCTTTACTTGAGTTGCCAAAGACTTAGTATAAGGACAAGGGGGCTCCGCCCCCTGCTCGCTTCGCTCGCCTAACCCCCGGCGTTTTGAACCCGTGCCCGCTGGGCAACCGTAGTTTCAGACGCGCATTGTAGGAGCTTGCGTTGTTTTGAACCCGTGCTTGCCCTGCTTCTGCGGTTTGAGACGCGCGTTGTAGGCGTATATCCGTCAGTTGAGCTCGTTTGGTTTGAACCCGTGCCTGCTTTGCCTCCGCAGTTTCAGACGGTGGATAGGAAGTAAAGAACGCATTGTATGGTAAATCACAAAGATTTATTGGAATATCTCTTTATATACAATATTTGTAGTAAAGATGGTTTGTTTTCCTTGAATGAGTTTTCCTTGGTATTGGAGTATTTATAACTTTAACTTTAATGTCAGATGAACGCCGAACTCATGAGAAGGCTACATAAAGTTGTCCATGTCCAGATACGCACTCAGAGAGGTATATGCCAACTTTGTCCATGGTCTGTGCTTGGGATTAGTTGATTGTCATGGCAAATGCAGGTTTACTGGGAAATTGGCGTCGCCCAAGTGTAAATGGCAATTCAAGGGCAGAACTTGTAAGGTCAATTCTAGGAATTAAAACAGTATTGTCAGTATGTGATCCTGTAAGTATTTTTGCTTCAATAACATTGTTTGTCATGGTGTTGATGACTAAACGTGTACCGTTGCATAAACCCTGTTTAGTATTAAGGTTTCTTAATAGCATGACAATTGTTCCGATTTTAAGGTTAAGATTGTGTTGTGGTAATCCGGCTGGGTTAATAGTGTTCAGATATTGTAAAGGGAAATTAAGATGTTCAGTGTCGTCTTCAGAATCAATTTTGTCAGTACTTAGAAAGAGGCGGCCTTCTCCAGGAAGTAATGCAATGACTTGGTTATTTATGTGATCAACATCAATATTCTTTGGACATAAAGTTTTGGAGGCGTGAGCGCAACTCCATTAGTTCTTCCTTGTTTAGCGTTAGTAATATGGATAATGGATTGCACTTACTGTTAATACGTAGCGTTTTCTGTGGTTGAATTGTTAATAATGATTGTGTTTTTGCTTGCGGGTTATTAGAGGTGCGTGGATCATGCATGTGTAGTGTGGTTGCGTACTGTCTGGCGCTTTCCGTACTCCAATTGATTTGTGACCCTTTCTGGACTCCGTAGTCTGTCCCATTTTACTTTGGGGTGGCGTATCATGTCGGGTTTGATTTGTGAACCTTTCTCGACTCCATATTCTGTCCCGTTCTACTCTGGGGTGGGGCGCTGACTCCTGTTGTTTGTGTGATTGTATCACTGTAATCTGATTCAAATGTGTTGTGGAGTCCGTATTTGTTGGGTTTCTGTACTATATCGTGTTTTTCCTTGCGGGTCATTAGAGGTGCGTGGATCAAGCTGTGTAGTGCGTTTGCATACTATCTTGCGCTTTCCGTACTCCAATTGATTTGTGACCCTTTCTGGACTCCGTAGTCTGTCCCGTTTTACTCTGGGGTGGCGTATTATGTTGGGTTTGATTTGTGAACCTTTCTCGACTCCATATTCTGTCCCGTTTTACACTGGGGTTGGGCGCTGACTCCTGTTGTTTGTGTGGTTATGTCGTTCGTAGTCTCCATGGACTCCGTAGTCTGTGGGGGGGTTTGTGTGGCACACCAAGCAGCACGTTATTCCTAACTTTACTCAGTAGTGCCACGCACAATATGGCGGTGACGCCTGCGCCCTCACTACGCATTAGTGCCACTCACAATATGGTGGCAACGCCTGCGCCTTCCGTATTATGTCAGGTTTCACCATGCTGTGTAGGCGCCTTTGCCTTTCGTACTTTCCCACGCGCGATGTAGGTGCCTGCACCTTCCGGGTCTGCCTCCGCTGTGTGGTGTGGACGTTTAACTGTCGTTGTTTCCGCCTTTATATTCTGTACCTCGCTGTACATGTGTGTCGTGCCTAGGTTTTTTTTGAAGCTGTTGCATTCCAGTTTTCATCATCTGTAACCTGCTCTCCATGTGTTTAGCCCCGTTCTTTAACCTCTTTATGACGTTTTACTTTGTTTCCTACTCTGTATTTTATTTCTGACCTCGCTTTATCCTGCTTGCGGCAGGTCAGACGGTTCGTAGTCTCTCCCGTTTTGCTCTGGGGCGGGGGCGCTTTGTGTGGCGCCTGCGCACGTTCGTAGTCTCTCCCGTTTCACTCTGGGGAGGGGGGCTTTGTGTGGCACCTGCACACTATGTCTCCTGTGTCCATATCCGGTTTACCATTCTCGTTTAGTAATATGGATATGACAGAAGTACATAGACAGCTGGTTATTATACCATTCACAGAGGGAAGTTTGATTGTTAGTCCTCTTCAAGTCACATTTTCTACAGTAGTGTCAATGCACTCAAGCACTGCATGAGTGTGGAGAATTGTCTAGTACTTTTAGCCTCTTCATGTTCTGAAATAACTGAACCATGAGATATAACATTTTTCTGATATCCATTTAGATAAAACAGGACAAATGTATGTTTAATTCAGTACAATTCATAAATTTATAATTTTTTTTCTCCCCTTAAGCTTATTTTGATGGTGGTTTTAGATAGATAGAGAGATAGGTAGAACTTTATTTTGTCCCCAGGGGTAACCACTGCACTTTCCTTTTGCTCTGGTGCCAGTTGCAGTGTACAGATGTAGTCAGTTTGAACTGAAGGGAAGACTCTTGACCAATGAATGTTGAAAATTCATCTTTAATCTTTAATTGAATCTTTAATTCAAAAGCCAAATCCCATTTCTGCTTTATGTTTGTACACTAGAGTTATGTAGTATACTGTAAAAGCCAATTTTTAAAACAAAGAAGGTGTAGCAAGGCATGGACGCATGCAATTGTTGGGTGCATTTCAGTATCAGAGCTTAAGATAGAAAGCTGGCATTATTACCAAAATCAAAATTTTAGTACTAATCCAACACTATTGTGCACTATTCTTGATTTTCTGGAAGTATTTATTTCAGAATATTTGAGCAAAAACTGCATGCCTTTTGGACACTGTGACCATATGACATGACATGAATAAGTTGAGGTCTTTTTCATGACGTTTTAATATTGTTTGCTGTTGTCCATCCATCCATCCATCCTCTTCCGCTTATCCGAGGTCGGGTCGCGGGGGCAGCAGCTTGAGCAGAGATGCCCAGACTTCCCTCTCCCCGGTCACTTCTTCTAGCTCTTCCGGGAGAATCCCGAGGCGTTCCCAGGTCAGCCGGGAGACATAGTCCCTCCAGCGTGTCCTGGGTCTTCCCCGGGGCCTCCTCCCAGTTGGACGTGCCCGGAACACCTCACCAGGGAGGCGTCCAGGAGGCATCCTGATCAGATGCCCGAGCCACCTCATCTGACTCCTCTCGATGCGGAGGAGCAGCGGCTCTACTCTGAGCCCCTCCCGGATGACTGAGCTTCTCACCCTATCTTTAAGGGAGAGCCCAGACACCCTGCGGAGGAAACTCATTTCAGCCGCTTGTATTCGCGATCTCGTTCTTTCGGTCACTACCCATAGCTCATGACCATAGGTGAGGGTAGGAACATAGATCGACCGGTAAATTGAGAGCTTTGTCTTACGGCTCAGCTCCTTTTTCACCACGACAGACCGATGCAATGCCCGCATTACTGCGGATGCCGCACCGATCCGCCTGTCGATCTCACGCTCCATTCTTCCCTCACTCGTGAACAAGACCCCGAGATACTTGAACTCCTCCACTTGGGGCAGGATCTCGCTACCAACCCTGAGAGGGCACTCCACCCTTTTCCGGTTGAGGACCATGGTCTCGGATTTGGAGGTGCTGATTCTCATCCCAGCCGCTTCACACTCGGCTGCGAACCGATCCAGAGAGAGCTGAAGATCACGGCCTGATGAAGCAAACAGGACAACATCATCTGCAAAAAGCAGTGACCCAATCCTGAGCCCACCAAACCAGACCCCCTCAACACCCTGGCTGCGCCTAGAAATTCTGTCCAGAATCTGTGACAAAGGGCAGCCCTGGCGGAGTCCAACTCTCACTGGAAACGGGTTCGACTTACTGCCGGCAATGCGGACCAAGCTCTGACACCGGTTGTACAGGGACCGAACAGCCCTTATCAGCGGGTCCGGTACGCCATACTCCCGGAGCACCCTCCACAGGATTCCCCGAGGGACACGGTCAAACGCCTTTTCCAAGTCCACAAAACACATGTAGACTGGTTGGGCGAACTCCCATGCACCCTCCAGGACTCTGCTAAGGGTGTAGAGCTGGTCCACTGTTCTGCGACCAGGACGAAAACCACACTGTTCCTCCTGAATCCGAGGTTCGACTATCCGATGGACCCTCCTCTCCAGAACCCCCGAATAGACTTTTCCAGGGAGGCTGAGGAGTGTGATCCCTCTGTAGTTGGAAGACACCCTCCGGTCCCCCTTCTTAAAGAGGGGGACCACCACCCCGGTCTGCCAATCCAGAGGCACTGTCCCTGATGTCTATGCAATGTTGTAGAGACGTGTCAACCAAGACAGCCCTACAACATTCAGAGCCTTGAGGAACTCCGGGCGTATCTCATCCACCCCTGGGGCCCTGCCACCAAGGAGTTTTTTGACCACCTTGGTGACCTCAGTCCCAGAGATGGGGGAGCCCACCTCTGAGTCCCCAGGCTCTGCTTCCTCATTGGAAAGCATGTTATTGGGATTGAGGAGGTCTTCGAAGTACTCCCCCCACCGACCCACAACGTCCCGAGTCGAGGTCAGCAGCGCACCATCCCCACCATATACAGTGTTGACACTGCACTGCTTCCCCCTCCTGAGACGCCGGATGGTGGACCAGAATCTCCTCGAAGCCGTCCGAAAGTCGTTCTCCATGGCCTCCCCAAACTCCTCCCATGCCCGAGTTTTTGCCTCAGCAACCACCGAAGCTGCATTCCGCTTGGCCTGCTGGTACCTATTAGCTGCCTCCAGAGTCCCACTGGACAAAAGGGACTGGTAGGACTCCTTCTTCAGCTTGACAGCATCCCTCACCGCCGGTGTCCACCAACGGGTTCGGGGATTGCCGCCACAACAGGCACTGACCACCTTACGGCCACAGCTCCGGTCAGCCGCCTCAACAATAGAGGCACGGAACATGGCCCATTCGGACTCAATGTCCCCCACCTCCCTCGGGATGTGGTCGAAGTTCTGCCGGAGGTGGGAGTTGAAGCTACTTCTGATAGGGGGCTCTGCCAGACGTTCCCAGCAGACCCTCGCAACACGTTTGGGCCTACCAGGCCTGACCGGCATCCTCCCCCACCATCGAAGCCAACTCACCACCAGGTGGTGATCAGTTGACAGCTCTGCCCCTCTCTTCACCCAAGTGTCCAAGACATGTGGCCGCAAGTCCGACGACCCGACCACAAAGTCGATCATCGAACTGAGGCCTAGGGTGTCCTGGTGCCAAGTGCACATATGAACACCCCTGTGCTTGAACATGGTGTTTGTTATGGACAATCTGTGACGAGCACAGAAGTCCAATAACAAAACACCACTCGGGTTCAGATCGAGGGGGCCATTCCTCCCAGTCACGCCCTTCCAGGTCTCACTGTCATTGCCCACGTGAGCATTGAAGTCTCCCAGCAGTACGAGGGAGTCCCCAGAAGGTATGCCCTCTAGCACCCCCTCCAGGGACTCCAAAAAGGGTGGGTACTCCGAACTGCTGTTTGGTGCATACGCACAAACAACAGTTAGGACCCGTCCCCCCACCCGAAGGCGGAGGGAGGCTACCCTCTCGTCTACCGGGGTAAACCCCAATGTACAGGCTCCAAGTCGGGGGGGCAATAAGTATGCCCACATCCGCTCGGCGCCTCTCACCGGGGGCAACTCCAGAGTGGTACAGAGTCCAGCCCCTCTCAAGGAGATTGGTTCCAGAGTCCAAGCTGTGCGTCGAGGTGAGCCCGACTATATCTAGCTGGAACCTCTCAACCTCGCGCACAAGCTCAGGCTCCTTCCCTTTCAGAGAGGTGACATTCCACGTCCCAAGAGCCAGGTTCTGTAGCCGAGGATCGGACCGCCAAGGTCCCTGCCTTCGGCCACCACCCAACTCATACGGCACCCGACCTCCTTGGCCCCTCCCATAGGTGGTGAGCCCATGGGAAGGGGGACCCATGTTGCCTCTTAGGGCTGTGCCCGGCCGAGCCCCATGGGTGCAAGCCCGGCCACCAGGCGCTCGCCATCGAGCCCCACCTCCAGGCCTGGCTCCAGAGGGGGGCCCCGGTGACCCGCGTCCGGGCGAGGGAAAACGCCGTCCAAATTTTTTATTCGTCATAGGAGGTCTGTTGAACCGCACTTTTTCTCATCCCTCACCTAGGACCAGTTTGCCTTGGCTGACCCTACCAGGGGCATAAAGCCCCGGACAACAGAGCTCCTAGGATCATTGGGACACGCAGACCCCTCCACCACGGTACGGTGTCGGTTCGAGGAGGGGTGTTTGCTGTTGTATTGCAACTAAAATGTGTTTTCAGTGATGTGAAGAGATCAGATAGCACTGGACTGCATTGAAAACCAGGAGTAAAGACACTTGTGAACAAACTGAGATCAGACCACTCCAAGTACATTTTGATGTTGTCAAGAACAGTGCTGTTTATTTTAATTTAATACATGCTCCATGCCAAACATTGTCAGGCCAGTTGGTAATATGTACACGCAGCTGCTTGGTCTGCTTTTTACTCATGTAATTAAAAGTGAGCAAAGTGTATCTAAAAGCTTATAGGCAGTCTGTTATAATAATACTTTCTTCTTTCCCTAATTATTTTCATACCAGAGAGAACCTGTTTTCCAAAGGGCTGGAGCTGCACTGTGAGAATCTATTTACCTGTCTACTGTTTGCAAAATGAACACTGGATTAGTAAAACTGTTCACAATCTATTTAAAAAGCATTGCTGATTTTTTTTATATAGTTTATATTTTCAGGATGATGTATGTTTTTGTTTGGAAAAACAAGAAAGAAAATGTAGCAAGCTACCTCATTTCTTACATTTTTATCACTGTCGAACACATTTATTATCACATTACAGTCTGCAGATTACATTCTATTTTTTTGCGATTGGATGTTTGCAACAGTATTTGACTTTTTCTAATTAAATGCATTTAAGTTCTCAGGAGTGAATTAGCTTCATTATTTCCGTAATAATAAATGTATTGAAACATGTCCTGAATAATTAAAGACCTTCCTCTACCCCAGGGTTTCTTATGCATTTTGCCAGCATTCTTGTCATGCTCAGCTGTTGTACAGCCTTATTCTCTTTTAACATATGCCATATATGACTTCTGAATTTAAACATGGTAAGGCCCATAGTTTAGGGCTTAACCATATCTAACTCCCAAACCTAACTTTGAGAACCAGTGTAAGGACCGTAAGTTTTTTAGCAACCTTTTATAACTACATTCTGAGAGTGTTTATTATATGATAACAGTCTTGGATAGAGATACATTTTCATTTTCAGAATGAATTTAATTGCATTCATCGCTTTTTCATGTAAGGTAATCACAATATCATCTTTAAATCTGAATTTTAAATTGTTAAGCTTATTACATGATTTTAATTTTTTTTTCTGTTACTTTGAGACGTGATTTGTTTGTAAGCTGAAGAGACATATTGTGTAGTGCTTCATTTTGCACATGTAAAAATGTTCCAGTTCTTATAGGATACTGAAAACATTGTACTGAATAATGAGCATAATTTGTTTACAACAACATGGGGTATGTTACAAACTCTTTAAGTGTTTCATTGTCTGCTGTACTGTAGATTTAACAAACAAAAAAAATATTTTCAAAATTATCAATAAATAAACTGAGGGATTCAATAATAACAGCAAATTAAACCTGAGTTATTTCATGGTAATCAAGCAGCCCATTTGAGATAAGGGTGAATAGAAGCACAAAAAGACATTTTTTACTTTAATTTACAAAAAAATAACTTCACATTCTGTTTTTTGGAACAGATGTTTTTATTACTTAACATATGAGTGACAAACTCCGATCCTGAATGCCACCGATGCTGCAGGTTTTTGTTCAGCCACTTTCTTAATTAGTAACCAGTTACAGCTGCTAATTTACCATGCTTTTTTTGTGCTGCATGCAATCCAGTAACAGAAAACAATATTAAAGCATCAATTTAGTTTTAGATGTGCTGAAACCTTGCAATCGATTATGCAGCTGCAAGTTTGCAGAATGCAGTCATCAAGGGCTCAGAAAAAGAATGTAAAAACATAGCAGATGAAGAACTTAATAAATAAATATATATATATATATATATATATATATATATATATATATATATATATATATAAAAATATAAAAGTCAATGTGTGTGTGTGTATGTACAGTATGTATGTTCCAACATCACTTCCGAACGGCTGAAGTGATTTTCATGAAACTTGGTACACATGTTTCTCATTGGTCGACTGTAAATTCTGTAGTTTGAAATCAATCCCTAACCCACCTCCTTCTGGGTAGGAGGGGGGGGGGGGATCTTACGGTCTTGTATGCATGTTATCATCCAGTTGACACTCAGAACAACCACCAGAGGGCGAACTGGAAGTGACTGCCAGCATTCTTTGTTTGAGCATCACTGTACCCCTGTTGCTTTTGAAATTAAACAGAGTTGGCCGGTTCTGAGCATCAGGTGGATGATAACATACATAAAAGACTGCCAGACCAAGCACATTAGTGAGTCTTCATTGATTGTTAATTTATTTTTATTTTTAAAGTTGTGAGTTTTTTTAAATTATATTTTTCTGAAACAATTAAAAAAAAAAAAAAAAAAAACTTTATTTTCCTCCTGGGCAATGCCGAGTATTTAATTTCAGCTAGTTTATTTATGAAACGCAAGAAAATTATCATAGGCTTTGTGGTGGTTTTTGGATACATGGTAGCTGGCAATGACGTTCTGCTGTTTTCTGAGCAGTTTAATGATGCCTGAGCGTTTTGAGAAAGGAAAGCTCCTGAAGATTTCTTGCACATGTAAATGTAGATTTTTAGGAACCCACATTTCTTCTTTAACCAATTTCCTAACCTAATCCCGGTTATGTGTGTGCATGTAAATGCATGGAATGTTTTGAAAATCTTTAATTCACCATTCTTATGTTTTTTCAGTTATTTTGTGGCAGGACAGGTTTTACTCTAAAATCATTGGAATTTACAGATGTGTGCCACCCCCAGTAAGTCACAAATATCACAGATTTGTGAGGATGCTTGGCAATTTCCAGTCTTGTTCAAAGGGAATTTGGATTGTTTTTTCCATGTCAAAATCTCCAAAGGCCAAATAATAGTCTTTGAAATGAGACCAAAAAAAAAATCCTTATTTATTGTATAGATGAAAATCCAACACCAAAGCATAGAATGACAACTTCTAAATGTATGCCCAGTCTTTGTATTTTTTTGTGAACATATCTGATTTTATAGACTTTTTTTGTAGTCATTTTTTAGTCAAGTGACAAATCTGTAATGTTGAAAATGAAACACACTGTACACTAGCAATTCCTTTCATAACTCACATTTTGCCTTAAATCTCAATTTAAGACTTTTATAATTACCTGTATCGAAGCATCAGAAATTTTATGATTTTACATACTGGTACTGTGTTATTTAAAATTTGAGGCAGAACATTTTTTTAAAGGTAATGATTAGTTTTAGTTCTTGCTTTTACTGCCCTTGTGTATTTTATGAATATTTATTTTCACTTTTAGAATCCTTATTTCAGATCTATTCATTTCTTGTGTCCATAATTCGTCAAATTTTTCACTTTGCACCCCTGAAAAGTTAGATAGACTGGTGTTTTAAAATTATTTAATTTTCTTTATAAAGATAAATTGTCCCGTATTGATGTATGTGTGAGTGGGGTTTGAGATATACTGACTACTGCCTAGATTCAATTCCAGACTTGCTACCAGTGTAGCCAGAATAGGCTCACTACCTCAGACTCTTAATTGGATATAGCTTTTTGGAAATATTAAACTCTGAATGATTGTCTGTTTGCACACTCAATATATACAGGGGGGTGGTGGGAGAGAGTGTTAATTATTAACACTCCAAAGAAAAAGTGCCTTTAACATTTCTGTTTACTGAACATTCAGTATCATAACTGCAGCAACTGGCCTAAGGCATTTAATTTAAAGAGATCTTCAAAATATTATTAAATCAATAAATAAATATATGATACTGAACAATTACTATCAGCAGCTATACAACATAGCAGTGCTAACCTCTATATCAAATATAAAGAAAAGAAGACCTATTGATTAGCAACTAACATATTTTTAGTAACTCACACTAACTTAAACTTTCACAAAAGTATTTGCAATTTGCTACAATTCTCTGAATGTTACATGCACTGCAACTTCATAACCCATAATCCTGTTTACTGTTTCACTACATTAATAGATTGGGCCCCTGGCCATGGATGTTTATTACCTTGTATCCACTGGTTCTTTTCCTTTTGTGTACTTTATTGATTCTGTAGTAAGAATTATGAATAGTTTCAGCAGTATTTCAACAAGTGGTGTTTTTTCTCTTCAAACTGACCTATCTGTGTTCTGAAACCATTCAAGTCCTGCACAAAATTGTATTGAGCAAAAGCCTATTCCTGCCGGATGAAGCTAAAAGTCAGCTCCATTGTATTTCTAAGAATACTTACCCCTTTACACTAACACCCTTATTCACCCACACAGTAAACAATACCAGTCTAGACAGTGTACAACTTGTTTAATTTAACTTCTATAATTTAAAAAAGGATTTTTGCTAAACAGTGACTTGGAAATAAATGTATGTGTCTTCTGGTAGGAGTTCAAGTGCTTCACATACCATTTCAAGTGTTCATTGCTCCACCTGGTGGTTTTCTAAGCTAGTGCTGTTACATTACTGATGTTTTCTGAAATGGTACAATTTTGTGCAGTCTGGCAGTCTGGCACCACAATTTAATATAGCATAACGTACTCACTTTGAATTACAACAAGGCTTCAGTGTATTTTTTTGCAAGTTACATTTTGGATCAGTCAGTGCTGCTGTTGTGGAGATGTCAGTGGAGTGATTTGAAAGTTTCTCTTAAACTGCCACAGTATCATGATCAAATGGAGCCCCATTTGGACAGGTTGATCAATGTCAGATAGTTGATTCATAGACTAAATTTCAGGCCAACATAAATTGCTTTAGAATAGATGCTTTTAAAGTTTTTTAAGCATTCAAACATTTATTATGTGGATATACAGGCATAATTAAAAAAAAAAAAAAAAAAAAAAAAAAGGAAGAAGCAACATATGCCCTCTTAACATATTGGATTAATCAATTCAGTGAATTGATCAGTGCATATTAGATTAACATGCCTAATTGGTTTGTGTATCTCACAGCCAGTCAGGCCACCTTTTTGTTGTCAAAGAGAGAGAGAGGTTGGGAGCATGCTGGTCAGAAATATGTTCAGCACGTTATACTGTCTATGATCTAAAGCTAGTTTCAAAATGCTCATTTTTAAGTAGGCTAACTAAATACTTAGAGTAATAGCATTTTTGTTACAGCAATGGAAAAGTATGTTGATTTAAAGAACAGTGTGTATAAAAAAAAAAATTTCTTACTTGAATTTGTAGTCACAACTACCTAATGCTTACTTTCTTTGATTGTTTTTATTTTGTAAGATTACTATTATTGCATTTTTTCCATGCTAACATTAAGCAGGGTCCTTTCTAACTGATTCTCCAGTCAAGTTTTAAAGAGTGAAAATCTGGCAACTCCAATCACTAAGTGTGTGCCTGGATAGTGAAATGAAAGGCTTTTTCTAAATGTATTTAAAGGTAATTAGTTTAAACTTAAGTACTTAGACTTTTACCCTGTATTTATCATTTTGACTTTTGTCCAATAGTAGAAAATGTTGTTTAGTTTACATTGTACTTTTATCTTT
Organism: Erpetoichthys calabaricus; assembly: GCF_900747795.2. Classification (NCBI taxonomy): domain Eukaryota; kingdom Metazoa; phylum Chordata; class Cladistia; order Polypteriformes; family Polypteridae; genus Erpetoichthys; species Erpetoichthys calabaricus. Next base: position 95,147,324 of record NC_041395.2, read on the forward strand.
CTTTCTTTACCAATAGATTCCAACCATGAAGGTGCAGCAGAAGGAATAGAAAATATGGCTGATGCTGTAACACATGCCCGTTTTGTAGGGACTGACCCAGCTAGTGATGAGGTTGTTTTGATGAAAATTCTTCAGGTATCATTTTTTGGTTTAAGTACTCCTTGTTGTCAAACACCATCTATGCTAGCTTTGGTAAAATCTTCATTAATACTGTCTGATCTATTGTAGTCCTAAAACTGTGTGTGTGTTTTCATACTGTGAATTTCTGCTAATAGGGGTGTAAACTTCAGCATTTATGAAAATAATGTCCTTGCCTAGTGAGAAATGCTACACATGCATAGTTGTAACTTTGTTCATTAACAACATGAACATTGTTCTTTTACAATTTATCTTTCACAATATTTCTGTTTCCTTGAAATTAAAATCATCTTTTGCATATTTTTCTCTTGAAAAACCTGTAATTTGTATTTACTGTAATGGTTGTTGTCCAGTCAGAAATTCTTTGCTATTACTGGGTGAGAGGTGAGCCAAAACACTTTCCGTCAACATCACATGCTCAGTAAGATTCAAGCCTTGATGGGACGTAAGACCATTGCAGGGCACACTCATGTACAAATCTCATATTAGTTATTGTAGAGTTATAAATTAACAAAAACATTTTTGGCATGTGAAAAGAACCTGGAGTGCCTGCAAGAAACCTAGATGAATATGGAGAATGAGCAAGCTCCACATAAATCTGGCTGGTCTGTGAATTGGACACAGTTTTTCTGATCATGTGACTGCAGTATTAATCACTTTACCAGCATGCCTTCCCTCAAAGTTATATATTTATTCATAATAATTCACTTTTTTTTCTAAATTTTGATCTTAACATGGTATTTTTATTATAAATGTGTATTGTGTCATTTGCTGTCCTCAGCTATGCTTGTGTTTCTTTGAACCTCAGGTACTCAGGACTCTATTACTGACCCCTGTTGGAGCCCACCTCACTAATGAGTCTGTTTGTGACATCATGCAGTCTTGCTTCCGCATATGTTTTGAAATGAGGTTAAGTGGTAAGCTGAAATCTATATATTTTTGGAAAAATATTTTTTCTGTGTTTAGCTTATATTTCATTATACTTTGGTTTAAATGTATGTTGATTTACTTCTTCTAACACTTATCTACTTCACATTTGTAATACATCTAATGAATGGTTTAAGTTCCCTTTTAGTTAAAATAACTGTTAGAATGCTTTATTTGGTATTGGTACACTGCATTAATCCCCGAGAGGAAGTTGTCTTTTCTCATGATCTTATAGCATTAATCTTCAATATTTCATAATATTTATCATAACATTCCATAACCAATATCAGCTGCATCATACAGGGCACTAAACCGTCACAGAGCCTAATCAAGCAAACACGTACTCCTGTGCAGAGTTAATTTAGAATTGACAATTAATGTAACATTCATATGTTTAGGGATGTGGGAAGACCTATGGAATTTGCAGATAAAAGTCTATGCCAACACAGGAAGACTCCATAGAAACAGGGTCTAAATGCTGGATTTGAACCCAGATTATTGGATCCTTGAGACAGTAGCTCTAACCAGTAGCTGTCAGGACCTCATTAGTAGCAGGAGGCATGTGAAATTTCCGTTCTTAGTTAGTTTAACAAGAGTGTGCTGTAGCAGAGGGAAGGCTGTCTGATCAGTGCTGGAGGATCCCACCCTTCCTTTGAAATCATATAAACTCCAAAGAAAGGCCCCTGCCCCATCATATAAAAGTAATAACAAATTGAGAGGAGGAACAAGGCATTAACTAAACAGAGGACTGCCAGTAATTTGGTTCCACTTCAAGCACTGCTTGCAGGCAAACAATGTAGTATCTCAGCTGTGAAGTGGTAAATGTATAAGCTTAAGTTACTGAGTCAGCATTTATTTTTGGCCATGGACAATATGAAGGTCAGCAGGCAGAGGACTTCAGCCTATGCAAATTAAAACCGCTGAAAGACACTGAGGGCTGAGCTCCCCTGGTTTACTGCAACCAATGACGTTCACAGAAGATAGCCCAGTGCAGCCCTCTATGCAAAGAGATGAAAAGGTTAAAGATGGTAGTAGCTTGAGCAGATTGCAGGAGTTGGAAGGGTCAAGAATTAATGTTTGAGACTAAAGGGAGCAAAAGCACAGAAGTCCTATAGTGAGATGGTGTGCCTTGGGGCAAAATGAAACACCAGAGCAGCAGTCAGGGCATTCTCCTTGGCCATATGGAGAAATGGCAAAGATGTAAATAGTTACAGCTTATTTATTTTCTTATTGTAACATCACTTAAAGACACTATTCCTTTTTATCATTATTGTTACCTTAAATTAGAATAAATACTTCTATATTTTTGTTATTTGTACAATCCACATTGTCCTCCTTTTTCCTATACCCACATGGAGGGTCACTACAATAGGAATGTAGTTGTGCTGTGTACATAAGATAATAAATCTGAAATAAACTGATTATATTAAAGCAGTGCCTTAGATTTCCTTTTTTTTTTTTTTTTTTAAAGACATTGTCCTCCTTGCATGCACATTTCAAGCTCATAATGCCAGTCAAAACTTGGCTTAATGCACTTTTTGTGACATGTTGCTTAAACACATGATATGAAATAGCAAAATTTTGGCTGCGCTATATATATATATATATATATATATATATATATATATATATATATAAAATCAAGCAAAATAAAGTATGACCTTTTTCAATAACACATGTAGACACTCTTTTTGTTCAGAAGATGGTAGAAAGAGAACAGCTGAGAATGTTGTGTAATAGTAGTTAATAGTATAGTAGCTAATAGTAGTAACTTCAGGTTACCCCCAAAACAAAGAAAACAGCTTCTGCTTTCCTGTTGCTAGATAGTTAAGATATTTATTCAAAAACATTTTATGATGTGTCTTTACCAATTTTACAGTTTTGTGCCAATACGGCATAGTGATATGTATCAATTTTAAATGGTCTTGGAAGAAATCACCTTTGAATCTTCATAATAACATTACTAAATGCCTGTGTTATGTTGCTGCAATCTGTGAGATGAGCTAAAATACCCACGCACCTTACACACACACAACCCCGCAGTACATGGGCAGAACAGCTAATTTTTCTTAATCCACAAGCATGTCTCTGTCTCTTTACCCCTCCCACTTCTGCTGAAGCACTGACATTGAACATCGTTGATGTTTGATATGAACTTTTAAGACAACGCACAGCTTTACACCATATGTAATCTCCGAACTACAGTCACTACAGCTAGCAAAAAATTTTCTGTTAAATAAAACTGAAACCAGTTTAAGGCACTGTCAAAGAGAACCACCCATTGTTTAAGGCAATATATAACAATGCCTTGTTCTATTGTGTCAGATGCTGTGCTCAGATCTTAAAAGAACAAGAACAGATGTGATAACTGTGTCTTCATTAACCTGCAAAATCATTTACTACTTTAAACAATGCATTTTCTGTACTATGGTTTTTTTTCTAAAGCCTGATGGAAACTAACCAAAACCTGCCTTTTGTAGAGTTTTACTCAAAAAAAGGCATGATAGAAATAGGACTGCCTCTCAAGACAGACTGCACTGTTATATTCAATTATATGTGCCTTCAGTATTTCATAGTGGACTGTTAAGTTAGTTTTCCCCCCATTAATGCCCAGGTCTGCAGTATTTTTTTCTTAACTTCGGACACTGAGAGATTTCTTAACAATTTTTTCAGTGGTCAATATGTTAGCTGTAGCTATCACCTTCATATTCAGATTTTCCACCTTACTGGTTACATTGCTGGTTGCATTAGGGCAAACAGTAAATTTAGCCTGCTGATACAGTATATTAGTAAACCCCATATTGCTAATCATTTGCTCTAGTTACCAGTATTTCTACCTTAAATAAAATACAGAAATGGTCAGATATACCAATATCTATGTCACGTATCAGTTTTTATTCCTTTTGAAATTACTAAATCCAGCATGTGTCCTTCCTTATAAACAAGTTGGCTGTCGTGCTGGTTAAGATTAAACATGTGCAGTAAGTTAACAAAATCCCTTGCTTTAAGGTCACACTGCTTCTCCACATGAAAATTAAATTTCCTACAATTAGGAAAATGTCATATTTATTATTATAGGTACTAAGTCTTAGATTTTCACAATAAAGGAAGCATTTTATTTTGGAATTCTATAAAAGGTCAATGTGAGAGACTGCAACACTTTTTAAATAACTACACCAAGATACTCAAAAGGCTGGCATATTTACTGTTTAATTGGCTTGAGAAAATACTCTCTAAATCACTGACTTTTTTTAACCTTGGAACAGAATGAACTAAATTATAATTTGGGGATGCTGCTTCAAGTAACACTTGCAGCACTGTCACTGCTAAGCTACATTTCACTCAGTGTAAAGAAGTCTATTTTCCTGTCGCCAATAAGATTGTTAATGTAAAAAGTAAAATTACAGTTTCTGCATTCATTCTTATATTATATGTTTAGGTAGTTTATACAGTATTTAAAAAAGAATGTAGATTCCACCTCATTTTAATAGTTTCTTAGCAACTTTTTTATGGAATAAAATATTCTGGAATAAATAAAAACTGTAAATTGGTAATAAGTTGAAATTGAAGTAAGTTACAATACACTGACTTCTAATAGCAGATCTAATTGCCATATATAATTAGCCGATTTAGAGTAAAAAAGCAAGCAGTTTAAAGCAGAGTGCAATATTTGTGGTAATGCCATGTATCTGCTTGACAATAAACTAAAAATAAATGTATTTGAATCATAAATCCACATAACCTTTCCAGATTTAGGAGGTGTAAATTACCACACACAGACTTTGGCAATTGGAAACTACCTTTAAGCAACAGTGCAGCTGAATGTATTTCTTTACCAGAAACAAAGAAATCTTTAGGTATTGATGCTTTTTAGTATAAAGAGGTAGATTTTATTATTTTATACTTGTTGATATCAATTACAAAGTCAAATAAGTCACATCACATTTATAATTATTTTTTTTAGTTTATAAATAATTTTTTATAGTTCGTAAGAAGGCCTGTTAATAAAGGCGGTTAATAAAGGTTATTTTATACAGATTGTTCATATTTTACATGAAAACATTTTTAGCATGTACTATTAATATAAATTACTGATAGTGTGCTGCTGTGCCAAACCAGTTCTTACATAATACTCAGTATAACCATAAACGTTGTGAGTGTCAAACATGTGTCTATGAGATGTGGCATGTGACTGAAGTGTTAAAAGAAAATAAACATGATAAGGACATGGTCCATCTTGATCCTTAGAGTTGTGTGAAAGTAGCACAAACCACTGCATCACAATTTCCTATTTGATATTTCAGAGTTTAGGTGTGAGTCTTATGCAAAAAGGATAACAACCTCATAGCCCCCTTAGATGCTTTAACATTAAATGAGTTTTAAGTTGTAGATGTACACAAACTAATTGTATTCATTTGTTTAAATTGTCAGCTATAGATAATGAGGATATCTTTCTGGTTCTGGTTAAAATTAATTCAAGAGCAGCAGTTAGTTTTTCCCTCTTGCTTTATAAACATTATGCACCACATTTAGCACACTTAGTTGTTATGTGTCTGATACTTCTGTTCCATTCCCCTTTGATAAAATCAGGCTGTGTTACTGGCTTCCAAAAACTTGCTTTTTTGTGTGTACATTTTCCCCAATTTAAGACACACCACTGAGCAAATAATTATAAAATGAAATATAAGTAATAATGCTGTCATTTTTATGTTTGGAGTTCTTGCACAGGGCGAGCAGACAGGTCTGTAATACAATTTTTTTCATCCACTCTTCCATTTGTTAAGACTATTTGATATAATTCAGGGTAACGTGGAACCAGTCTATTACAGGCCAGGCACACACACACACATATAGTCATCATTGCTCGTACAAGGCCAGTTTAAAGTCACCAGTCACTGTCACATCTGTGGATCGTATCCTGAGGCTAGGATAAAAAAAATTCTTTCCACTTAGCCAGTAACTTGGTGATATTCAAATGCAGTCCCCTTAACCTACAAGGCAGTAGTGCAAATCACTGCATCACCATGCTGCCCTGATACAGTTTGCTATAAAAAACTTAACATCATCGCTCCACTTTTGTATCAGTGACTAAGACGAGTATAGTATCTTTTGTGGAGATGTCAATTTTTTTTTTTATATATATATATATATACCTTTGATCTCTATTTCAAAACCCCTTGCAAACATGTTAGACTACAACTAAAATCAGGGGTGCCCACAATTTAATAAATGTTAATTAAATATTGAATGTGAAGCTTTTATAATTACCTTCATTGTGAAATATATAAAGTTAAAAGCAACTAAAACTGTTTTCAATTAAGGCACAAATTAATTACAATTCTTTGTTTTTATAATTTTAGTTCTAAAATCCATGAACATAAACACTATCAAAAGATATGGTAGCAAAATTTTCTAATGAACTAAGGTCTAGTGTGTATACACACAATAAAAGATTAGAAGATCTTGCCCAGAATAAAAATAATATTTTATCACAGATATTTTTTGCCACACCTCTTAGCTCCTTTGCAGACAGATAAATCATGTAATATCTTTAAAAAAAAATGAAAGTTTCTATGCCAAGACATAGCTGCAAAGAAAGAAAGCTCCTTTAACAATAAGTCCTAGTTACAACTGTTATGTCATATTCTTGTAGTGTTCATTAACTGATTACGTAGCATAAAAGAAATGTAATCATCAATGAAATAACTAATCTGCCTTACTGTTGAATTTAGTTGGTATGTAAATCATTAATCTGGGCTTCTTAATTAAACTACTTGTTTATAAAAAGTAAGAACATTTATTTTATCCATTTAGTATGCATTTATAGAAAATAATTGGTTTTAATATTAATTTTAAAAGTATCTCTTTTGATTGTTTTTATTAGTGTAGTGGCACTTCTAAGATATTATCTCTTTGCTTGCTTTCAGATGAGGTACATCTGAGGCCACATTTAATTTTAAGCAGTTTAATAAATTCACTCTAATCCTTGGTAAACAAAACTGAGAGAGAGGTCCACCACCAAATACCTCTCTTGATAATAACTTGTGCTGTGACACCTGTGTTATTTGTTTTTCCTCTCTGCAGAGTTATTGAGGAAGTCAGGAGAGCAAACATTGGTAGACATGGTACAACTGCTTTTCTCAAGGTAAAACAATGCTATTTTAACCTGTTCTTTAAATGTAAATTATGGTTTATGGAAGCACATACTCATGATTTAAATTATCTGTTCCGATTAGCCCCTAGTAAAGAATAGCAGATGCTTCTAAAAATAATTTAATCCATAAATCTTCTGTTCAATTGAGGTGTCTTTCGAAAAAGATGGTGGCAGAAATTAAAAATAAATAACCAAAAAAAATTATTCATTTATCGTTCTCATTAAGGCAGTTTACCAATGAAGTTGTTATTTTTGTATAATAAAATTGTTTAAACTTGTAGCAGTATTTCAAGTATTGTTTCATCTTTGAAGCCATTTATTAATCTTGTTAAGAAGTCCTTAATTTAAGTAGCCTCTTTGCTAACATGTTTTGTGATATTTCAGATTTAAGTTGCTCAGTTGGATGTATCTTTTGTACTTTTGAATTTTGTATTTCTGTAAAGCATTAGGGCTGAAAAAAAGCCTGAGTATAGGAGACATTACTGTTAAAAATTTATGGTTCAGCCTCATATTATGCTTGTGTTCGTTCATCATGTTCAAGTATGTAATACTACTACTACATTTGCTGTGCCAATGATTAATGAATTTGCACCAGCTTATATTTGATTTTCAGAATTTCATTTGCACTTGCCAGTATCAATGTCTCTCACAGAGACATGAAAAACAGTTTAAAACAGGAAACGGTATTGCCTTAAAGAACACTTTGATTGTTCAAGATTGTGATAGAAGTTTAATTAGTATCGATTTTAGAAAACACACCCAATAAACCTGTAAACATTTGTGGTGTTATGGCTCCACAGCTCTCCCAGCAAAGGCCAGCAGTTTTATTTAAATAAATAATCACCGCACTCGCGGCTTAGGAGGGGGCGTGGTGACTGTAGCGAGCTGCAGGGTGATCTGCGGTGTGGGCTTTTCTCACCCAAGTGCACAGGTGAGAGACTGCCCACATCCGTGATTGTTCCTGTGGCTAATGGGCTGCAGCTGCCATGTCCTCTCTGCATATATAGAGAAGCCCGAGACGGTTAGGGGGATTAAAGAGGAAAAGAAAAGAAAGGAAGGAGAACGGGAGGTAGCGAGAAAACAGGAAGCAGGTGGAGAAAGCCGGTGTGAGGAAGGAGAGTGAGCGAGCGAGAGCAGGCTCGCATTAGAGAAAGCAGGCAGCTGGGAAGAGAGCCCACGAGGGGAGTGTTTGGCCGACATTCAGTGGGGCTGAAGGAAGCGGTCGCTCCAACTGAGCGACTAAGTAGCTGGAGTGACCAGTAGAGGAATCGACTTGGCCGTTGCTAGGAGCGGGAGTTGAGGAGGCTTTGGACTGATTTAGCCTCAGCGTGAGCGCCTTGGCCGCTGGGGAATTGACCAAAGACTTGGTCCGGTTGGGAGCCTGACGTAGCCAAGGATTGGAGGGCTACCGGACCTGATTGAAGGGCAGCTGTTCCTGCAGGTAGGCGACTCTCCTGTAGAGGAGCCCAGATGGGTGTAGCAGGGGAGCTACCATGGTAACAGAAGACACCGGGCTTTTTGGTTTTAACATATTGCTTCCTGTGACATTTTACCTTGTGGTTTTTAGAAGAGTTTTTCTATTGTTTTTAACCTCCACTTTTCACATGTTTTATGGATTATTTATTTATTGGACTTTGCACAGTTGCACTTTTGTTTTGGATTGTTGTAAATAAAAGCACTCTGCACTTTTGAATCATCCCCTTGCTCAAATGTTATTGCCTCACTGTTTAGCTCATCGGTGACATTACCGACGGTGTTGGGTTCAAGGGCTCCCTAACAGGCGATGGGAGTACAGAGCTGAACCCGCATCATCACAACATTTTTATTTAAAATTGTTTAAACTAGTTTATAAACCACAGATGCATACTTTTGTATATACTGGTAATTATACATTTAGAGCACTTAACTACTTTGTTTCATGTCAATACACAGAAAAGCCAAGCAAAATGACACCTTTTATTGGCTAACTAAAAAGATTACAATATGCAAACTTTCGAGGCAACTCCGGCCCCTTCTTCAGGCAAGATGTAATCAACTACTACAGACATGTCAATACACGAAACACATCACCAACAAATGTCATTGTTCAGTTTAACTAATATTTGAACTCCTTTCATATGCTTATAGTCACAAATAAATTTACTGCCATATTAACAGTTTTGAGCTAGCTAAGATAAAGCACTTATCTTTACCCCCTCCACCCCCCAAATGTTCTTTGTATTAATTGCTCTAGAGCCTATAAACTGCTAAATGAAAAATATTTCTGAAAATGACTTTTTATTGTAATTTATTAATAGAGAAAAAAATCTGTTTCTTTAGTTATAATAATATTTTTTAACAGTTCAGTTTTAAACATGATTGTTGTAATTATTTTTAAAACTAGCTTACTTGAAAGCTTACATGAGTTTAATTTCCTGCCTCAAAGACAACTGACAGGAGATTTGGAAAATTAATAAATGGTATGTTTATATATATTATTTTCATAGTTTAAAACCCCTCTTTATTCAGTGCCTATAAAAGTATTCACGCCTTGGAAGTTTTCCCATTTTATTATTCTACAACGTTCATTAACTGTGAATTCACTTTGGGTTTTTTGACATTGATCAACAGAAAAAGACTAACGTCAAAGTGAAAACAAATCTTCTGAAAGTGGTTTACAGTAATCCCTCACCTATCGCGGGGGTTACGTTCCAGAGCCCCCCTGCGATAGGTGAAATCCGTGAAGTAGCGACCTATATTTATTTTATTATTTATACATATTTTAAGGCTTTATAAACCCTTCCCACACTCTTATAAACCTTTCTCACTCTCTTGTTAACCTTTCCCACGCTCTTATAAACACTTCCTATGCTCTTAAACACTTTCTACATTCTTAAACACCTCAGACCAACACTGCACACTGCACGCAGCGATCAGACGTCAATGTGTCTGCACTCGCTTTGTGAAGGGGGGCAGCTGAACTCAGGCTGAGCAGAAATGGACTTTGTGCTGCTTCTGCCAAAATGCCTGCTTGTCGCTCTGCTCGAGAAGTGTGTGTGTGTGTGTGTGTGTGTGTGTGTGTGAGAGCTGAACGCACCTTCGCTCAAACCCCCCCTCCCCGGAAGCGCAGTAGGCTCCTGCCACTTCGCATTGTCAAGGGGGTGGGGAGCTGAATGAACGCTAAGGAGAAGTGGACTTTGTGCTGGCTTTGTGCTGCTTGTCGCTCTGTGTGTCAATAATTTAAAAGCCTGTACAATCAGGCTTTTAGGTGTACATCACCAATTTTCCTGTCTCACTGTCTTGTCTTGCGTGAAGTTAAAATGTTTTATAATAGTGAGATGTTACTCATATCCTTAGCCCGACATCCACATATCATATGTGTTAACAAAGTGTGTTTTATAAGTTTACATGTGTTTAAAGCATGTGGGATGGGTATTTTAAGGCTTAAACTAAAAAAATGTTTATTTATATGGTCTTTCTATATCACGGATTTTCTCCTGTTGCTGATGGGTCTGGAACATAACTTCCGCGATAGGCGGGCAATCACTTGTATTTAAAAACCCGCGAAGTCGTGAATCCGCGAAAAGTGAACCGCGAAGTAGCGAGGGATTACTGTAATTGAATTGCAAATATAAAATACAAAATAATATGGCACACCTAAATTAATACTGGTGCAACCAGTTGTAATTAGTTAAATGGAGATCACCTGTTTGTAGTCAAGGGGTTTCAATTGTTTGTAGTCTAAATATACCTGTATCTGGAATGACTAACTTCTATCATTCTGTTATTCTTTTTCCACCAGTCTTTCCATTAGTCAGTGGTTGCTTAAAAATGATTTCCTCTGTGTGACAAGCTCTAACATACAGTCCATGAGTGTATTTTCTACTTGCACTCTGTGACACGACCAGGTTTCCTGTTGCTACATCAAAAATCGCAGCTAAGTGGTCCTATTAAACTTGTACGTAGTATGTTTAAGAGCTAAACGCACCTTCAGTTGACACAGTGAAAAATGTTGCTATTTATTTCAGGTACACTAGGCAAATGCTTTATTCGCATTCTAGTGAATAACACTGTAGTCTGTATACTACCAAATAAGTCAGAGGGTCTCCATCAAGGTAATTGACAGGGTACCTGAATTTTACCCTACAAATATTATAACAAGTGGCCTTAATAAATGATAACCATTCGGTAACTGTCATAGCCAATTTTGTGCCAATACCTACGAGGCTGACTGTCAGAAAAGACAAATTTTGAGGTAATTATTGTGAACCTAGGATATAGAGAATAATGGCCATGAGTAATGCACCTCTGAAAAGTTAACTTACGTAAGCACTCCCCCAGTTGCAGCTGTCCAGGAAAGGTTAGTGATTAGTGAGGAACATAAATGAAACAAAAATGATAAAGCTTTGTTCTTTATTTCGCCTTGTACAATTTCTTGTATTAGGAATTTGTTAGTTTTCGCATACCCCTTGGGGCCAGAGTGCAGTGTCAGCCATTGTACAATGCCCCTGGAGCAATTACAGGTTAAGGGTCTTGCTCAAGGGCCGAGCAGAGTAGGATCTCTTTTGGCAGTGACGGGGATTCGAACCTTCTGGATACCAGTGCAGATCCTTAGCCTCAGAGCCACCACTTATTGGGAAGTTCAACCACGGTATATGTTTTCACTCCTGAAAAGCGAAAATAACAAACGGCTAATATCCGTCACCTGCTGCAATATCAACTTTTGTCTGAAGTAAGTCTATGGTCAGCATTGGAGCACTTCATTTTCAAAATTAATTCTAAAAGTCTGAATTCACATTCAGTGTAAATCACCAAAAAAAAGCCCTAAAAGTCAAATACATAACATAAATGACAGCAGCATCTTTGAAACAGCTAATGCCAATGGTTGTAATTAAAAAATATACCACATAAGAGATGTCTACAGACATGAGTTCATGTTCAGAATCTCCTGTCAGTTTTCGAAAGCTAGGAAGTTTAACTAATGCAGGACTCATCCAAAATTAAATAAACATTTAGCAAGTATACCAAACCACATTTATTTTTGAGGCATTGTAGTTATTTTCCTGTTAATCTAATAACATTCAGATTAGAACTGAAGATTTTTTTATATAAATTGTTTTTATTTCAGGTTGCCTCATTTTAAAGAGGAATCGAAAACCTATATTGGAACCAATATAAAAAAGGTAAGCAACAATGCTTCATTTTTTTCTTTAGTTGACTTGTAACACTATTTTTGAAATCTATACCATGCTCTGATGCGATTTCTTTATATTTCCTACTTACCCTGTTATGCAATATTTTCTGCTTGTGATGCACGATTTTTTCCTCAACTAAAAAACTGTGCTTACCTAGATTTTTAAGCCTGGATTTGCTACCATCCATTTTTTTTCTTTAGTGTATGGTTTTACCCATCATAACTGCAAAGGTTCGAAAAGAAAAATATATGCTACATTAAATAGTACATTACATTAATTGTAATTACAATAAATAATTTTAATAATAATATTTTGTTTTAATATTTATTTAATAATAATACAGTACATAATTTTGACTGTAATGTGTTATTCTTTACCATATGATTGACTGGCGTGGTATGTAGAGATTGTTCATGCCTCGTGCCCATGACCCTGCTCAGATTAGGTAAACTCTGTGAAATATATTGAAGTGTACAGGGAAGGAGGAACTGAACTAGTTTTGAGTTTCTTATAATGTCTCAGTGGTACAAATTGTGTTTTAAGTGGTCCTGAGGGCTAGGGAAGTATCTTCCAGCTATGCTGGACTGGGTATTGTGGCAAAGCATTTGATCTGACCTTTGATGCAGCAGTGCTAACGACTGCACTGCAGTGCCCCAGACAACAAAAGATGCAAACTAAATGATGACCACTAAAAAATACAACAAATGGCCACAAACTAGCAATAAGTTAATATATATAGGGTTCAAAGGGTGTTGTTCATAAACTCTTATTTATTATTTGCATGTTCTTCTTTTCAAGCTTGCATATGCTGGGTTCATGTCAAAATGTCTGTTAGTGGTGTTTTCATTAGAAACATTGGCCATGTTTCAGCCAGTTCTCTGGCACTTTTAGTAGTAACCTTGATTTTTACTTGCTTTTAATTTTACTTTATTCAGAACCCCACCTCATCAATTCTTGCCCCCTACATCCACCTGCCCTCACCTCCTTATTTTCTCTTATTGCTTTGGATTCCTGTAAGTCTATCTGAGGCAACAGCAAAACAACATACAAAAAGAGAATAGTTTTGTAGGTGGCCAAAGACAATTACTCTCTCCTTAACCTTCCTGTCTGATTCTTCTCTAGTTTTTCATTTTTGCTAGTGTCCTTGTCACTACTGGTACCATGATGCAGTACCTGCAGCTAATTCAATTTGCACATGAGTCCAACTCCTCCAGGATGACACATCCGTACGCGTTGTTGCAAAATTTTCTGTGTGTCTCAGCACAGGCTCAAGAGCTTGGAAGAGATACCAAGACCTGATTCCGCCAAGTATCACCACAGTCTGTCCAGGAGCTTAGTAATGCCCTGCATCTGGGAGATCCCCAGGATATCATTTGCCACCTCATGAGGAGTAATTTTTTGCACTGTATATACATATTACATACAGTGTGTATGTATATGTATGTATGTATATATATATATATATATATATATATATATATATATATAATACAGACAAACACACCCACAAGCTCCAGTCTTGAGGAAACACATTAACAGTCCAGTGAAGCTGAGACTTGTTCCATTGATTGAAGTTCTGGCACCGGGTGCTGCTTGAATGCCTTTTTTGTTTCCAGTATCTTTGTAGATGCTTTGATCTTTTTTGTTCCATAAAGAAGATAGAAACACCTTATAAATTGTAATAAATATTTAATATTATTATTTCTCATGGTTGCATGTGTTTTGTTTTTCTCTGGTCATAGTTCCAGGGATACGAAGATATGTGTGTAATGGTTAAGGCTTTGGATCTCAAAACCCTGACGTTCTGGGTTCAGATCCTGCTACTGACACTGTGACCATGAGCAAGTCACTTCATCTGCCTGTGCTTCAATTGGAAATAAGAAAAGAAATGTAACCAATGTATCGCAGATGTTGTATGTCGCCTTGGATAAAGGCATCAGCCAAACAATGAAGAATAATAATAATTAGCTATACCACCAAGATCAGTGTTCAGTGGCAGTACTCACAATCTCATTATGGTCAGCAAGTCAACACTTTAAATGAAACATTGCAGTATTTTTTTTATGCATGCACAAAGGAAGTCTGGAGTACTGATTCGGTGATGACACCACAAATGTTCGAAGCATCTCCAAAAGATCATACTGTATACATGCATGAAAGTTCTGTGCATGACTGCTACAGTTCTGTGATGTCATGCTGTCCCTCAGAAAGCATCAGGGGGTGCTGAGAAAAGATTGCTCGCTGAATTTTTTGCTCAAAATTTGCCATGTGATTGACTTAAGTTAACAAAGTCACTGGAGAATGCATCATATTATACATTGTGCTGCTTAGCACTAACAGAAGCATGAAGACTAGCATCCAGTGTGAGACATGCCATTGTATGCAAATGAAGGTCTCTGGCAGAAGTGATTAGCAGTGCAGAGAAAACCAGTACCACTGACCATTATGGTGGACTGACAAGTGAAGAAGGAAAGATATCTTAGATAGAAAAAAGACACAGCATTGACATATGCCATACAGATGGATGTGTGAAGTAGAAGGAAGGAGGTGGAAGTTCTGCTAAAATAATTGTTGTTTCCATACACAATGCTGGTTTCAAGTTGTATATTGGTTTTGATCAATTAAAATTGAATCCCTTTTGATATAAATTCCTCACCATGTAATACATGTAAATTTGTTTATTTTATTGTCTATCATTGTGTGAACATGGTATGAATCTATTGGGTTTCAAAATTTTGTATCACATTATCCAGTTTATAACAACATAAAATGGTGATAATCTGGAAGGTTGCTTGTTCAAATCCCATTACTGCCAGAAGGGATCCTACCCCGTTGGGCCCTTGAGTAAGGTCTGAAAATTGTTCCAGGGTTACTGTACATTGGCTGACCCTGCACTCTGACCAATGGTTATGCGAATAGACAATTTCTTCTCAGGGATTAATTTTTCCAAATGCATTTGAAGTTTACAGCAATGGTGTAATTTTTACTAAATTTTGGGTAAACCTTCGGCTAGTTAAAAGATTGTGTTTCACAGGACCTTTATGTGGAGGTCATTTTGATATTAACGAACCTATTACTACTATTGACCTTGCTCAAGCTTAAAATTGGTTACACCAAACATTCAGTCATATAAATTATCTTGCTTATCTGATGTGACCGAATTATCTCGGATCAATACAAATAAGACAAGAAAACGTAAGCTTATTAGAGTATTTCAATTAAAAAAAAAATCAGTGGATTAATATGCACAAAAAAATCCAGAGAGCAACAAAGTTACAGTTTCTAAATATGCACAAAAAATACAGACGTAATCAGACTTGCAGTACTAAATATGCACAAAAAAATTATGAAGTGAGCCAGTTTATAGTTGCTAAATATGCACAAAAATCCTAAAGTTGATAAAGTTGCGGTTGCTAAATTAGCAAATCATAAAAGATATTTGCTTTGGCTCAAAAATTGCAATGATGGGTTTAATTATAATTTACACATTGATTATGAATCTAATAATAAAAAAAAACTTACAGGATCCTTGAATATTAAATGTCTGTAATAAATGTCCGTGGAATGTGTTGCAATAAATAAATGATCACATTTTGTAAACTTAACAGAACCTATTAAAAGTTTAGTATTTGATTTACACCTCAACTCAGAACATTTTCTCAATGCTTTAAGAGATTATAATAGTTTGTTTCAAGTTACATCATTTGGTGCAAAAATAATAATTGAAGGCAATTTCATGGCAAATGGTATTTGATTTACACCTCAACTCAGAACATTTTCTCAATGCTTTAAGAGATTATAATAGTTTGTTTCAAGTTACATCATTTGGTGCAAAAAGAATAATTGAAGGCAATTTCATGGCAAATGTTAAAGTACAAGAACAGGTGTATCATCATAGTCTTAGGAAATAAGTTGAAACGAGAAAACAAAAGCCTTAAAACATACCAAAAATACATTTAACAGTCTTGTGTCCTGCTTCAGTCAATCCATTGTAAAGAGGCTATCTCATATTAGTTGATTTGGACTTTTCTTAATTAACTTCTTCCTGAAGCAGCTGCCGTGTTCAGTTTTAACAGTACTGTACTTATCAATGGCTAGAATTGTTTGTTTTGTACCTCATACAGGTGTTCTTTATAAAGGTCACACTGGGTCATTCTCATCTTTGATTACAGTTTGTACTCGCATGTTAAAAATTCATTTAGTAACTTATACCTGAATGATTTAATTTTTTCCATGCAACCATACCAGACCTGCTTACATTTTAAGTACGTCTGCCAGTCATTTAAGAAGCTGTAGCTTTGCAAACTTGCAGGCATTGAACTGGCTACTTTTACTATACAATCATGTGTTCCTGGAGTAAACTACTTGTCTAGTGTAATCAAAGTACATATTCCAGTTCTTGCACAAATCATTACATTCACTCAGTGAACAAGTACTTCTATCATAGTGAAATGCTCTCCCACAGCACCATGTATATCATAAGCCAATTTGGCAGGTTGAGGTACTCTGGTTACTAAGCTAGCTTGTACATACAGTACAACCACTATTTCATGCTTTGCTGGGTTTGAACTGTTTATTGGCCAGTATTTTTGGGTCATGTTCTCCATGTGCATTTTGTAGTGCAAAATGCATCCATGTACGACAACTTGCCCAATCCATCTGCAGCTATACACTCTTCAGCACTCTTCAGTACGCAGTCCACGCTAGTGTTTTGGGCACATACACCATCCAGATCTAAACACTAGCATGGAGAGTTGCTTGCGTACTGAGGAGGCTATAGCTGCAGGTTGAAGCTGCTGTTGCACTTTTCATGGCATTGCACATGTACTTTGTCGGCATGCCCGTGTCGATCAAACACAGGAAGCTCTGCAGTCTGCTTGTGTAGGAAGACAACTAAATAAATCATGGTAAATAACATAAATAAGATTCACTGGCAGGATGACGCCCAACCTCTTGCTGCATCCAAATGGTGGTATCTTTCGCCTTTATGCCTGGTGCAGCAGTATTGTTCTTTTGTCTGAGTGGGCGTTTCTTGCGGGGAGGGCTTCTGTTCTCTTTCTCCAATGCAGAACCCTCATCCTCATATGAGTTCATCTCTGTTATAGCACATGTTTATTTGAAAACAGTACTGTCAGATCTGGAGGAGCGTGAATGTGACAGAGAATAAAACTGAATTAAAAAAAAAATGCAAACTAACCTTTACAAGTACTGTAAATTTACACTGGCTGTTACAGACTCAAATCAAATGTATGTTTTTATTCTATAATAGTTACAATAAGAGCAGCTCACTAATCAAAATGGTCGCGTTCGGAATTGCACTGGTGACCTCTTAATTACAAGTCAGCAGTTCTTACTGCTGCACCACCCAAGCTGCCGTGTCATGTTAGTGCCGTACCCTAACTGGATTTCTTTTTCTACGGTTATAATCTTGAATAAAAGCACACTTGTTTTATTATACAGTACTTGTTCCATTTGCAAAAGTGTTTATTTGATATTTGGACTTCAGTCTTCACACATTATACACTTAATGTCTACATTTTGTCAATTATTACTAAAATATGAAAAACATTTCTTTTTTAGTTATGTGTTCAACAATTCCTGCCTCACATTTCATCCTACATTTACACAGATCGCTGTAGACACAGAAGACGCATGAAATGTATGATGTATTTTTTACCCTATTCAACACCAGGCACCTCACACACAGATAAGGAGTCTTAGCTTGAGCTGGGAGAGCTTTTTGCCCCAAGTGAGCTCCGTCGAGGGGGGTATGGGATAGCAGGCTGCTTGCTGCTAGTGCTGATTGACACATTTACAAAACAAAAGACGCTGATGGAGAGGTGCGAAGGAATTGAAGGTGGGCCAGGGTTATGAATTTTTTCGTAGGCTTCAGAGATTCTAGTGTTAATAATAACACTCTTAAGTGCAAAAAAAAAAAAAGTCTATCCCGGCAGCATTTAGACCAAAGCAGATCAACAGTAGAGTGGAATGGAGTGGAGCACCACCTGTATTTTATATGTGCTGTATATAAGCCCAGCCAACAGATGCTGTCTGTAGCTAATGAGTTGTTTATATACCTACTCCACTGTGTTTTTAAATAGTAAAGTAGCTTATATGACATTTCAGTTTCTTTATGCCTCCTATATAACAGGAATGCACTATTTTTCTAACATAATAAATGCCATTTATAGTCATCTGTATGTTGCAATTTAATCACTGAAAGTTTTTATGACATTCAAAAATCATTATCAAAATGATAATAATTAAGTTTTTGGGAGACTACTGAGAATGTGGTGCCATACTTAACCTTCAAAAAGCTGTGTATAAATAATGTGTGTAGAGTAGTTGCTAAATAAACATTGATTAATTTTTTTTTTTTTCATTTATCACTTCCCAATCTGAAAATAAAATGAACTATGCATGATGTTTTGCATTTTAGTATTTGCACTGAATGCTTGCATACTAAATTCCTTATTTATCCTTGTTCCTTAATAACTTGTTTTAGTCACTAATCAATGGCACTTGCCATTTTTTCTTGAGGCTTACAATATCTTGTGGAAAAATAAACGTGTGCAGGTAAGAAATTTGCATCTAGTAACATAATTTAGACCAGTATTTAAGACTTAATCAGCATTTCTTATGAGGTTATTATGTGTGGATTGTGCTTTTTTATTATGTTAATACAGTAATTTATTTAATTTAGCATAACTATATATAGTTAACATAGCATAACTAGTAGTGTATGCACCCTTGGGTGATAGAGGAATATCAGGAATAAAATAAAAAATAATAAAAGTTTTATTTGGTTAAAAAATAAATCTGTAGTAGTTAGGCCCAATTTGAGGGTCCGCATTCAATAATCGAACCGTCCAATTCTGTACTGCTTATCGAGTAATTGGAAGTAGAGCTAATGCAATTTACATGCTGACAACTGTTCCACAACATATAACCCACAGACATTCTAAAAGAAAAACTAGTCATTACTTCATACCTGTAGCAGCACCATTCTTAGGCATTGCACTGTAAATGTATAAATGTACATTTTCTGCATTACTATTTTTTATTTTAAACAAAATTTTCTTTCACATTTTTTCAAGAAACTGTCTTAAAATGAGAGGTGAGCATGTGGACTAACACAATCATTCAGCTTTTAGATGTAAACCATTATCTGTTGACATGATCCATTTCTACCTGATATGAAGTAGAGTTTAACTGACATCATTAAATAATGCTTTCTTAACAGATAAGTCAAATATTGTCTATTCTTTCAGTTCTAACCCACTCATTCAGTTTAGTATTTATAAATATGAAAATTAGGAATTAAAAAAAATCATTTCTTAGCTAAAAACCTAACACTGCATTCCAGATTAAAATTTTCATCCTTACTGTTATAGCTGCATTTTTGTGTCATTCTGTCATCAGAGCCATTAACTAACTTTAACATCAGAAGATGCTAGACAAGAATCTCCAGGTTTCTGTCAGTGAGTTGAGGCTGTGCTGATTTTGGCCAAATGTCCATAAACATTATTTGTTAATCTTATTCAAAATGTTGAAGATGAGAAGATTTTTATCTTTGATGTCAAAAAAAAATAAAGCGCATCATTGAAAATTCTTCCAAGCCAATGTGTAACACTGATCAGATAATGTTCATTTTTGGTGAATGTTTTTTTTAATCAAAGTATACTAGTTTCATTTTTTAATTAGATATTCTGTTTCTCTCATGTTAATTTTTAGTGAAGGATGTTGCATTATCATTTTAAACTTGGCTCTACTAAACAAATTAGAAAACATTTTCTTATTGTAAGAGTGGTTAGTAAATTGTAAGTGTTTTGGCTAACTGCAAACAATTAGCTAAAAGCTGTTAATCTAAATATATAATATGTGGTACAATCACTTGAAATTCCTCTCAATACACATATCCGGTAATAAATTCTGAATGCAGTGGAATTTTACCAATTTAAACATGTGCTGCACAACAGTTTTGAACAGCAGCGCGGGGTGTTATTGCATTGCTTCAAAAGGGACAAAGCAAAGCTCGTGGACTGTTTTTATTTCTTAGCAATACCCAATGCTTCACTGGTCTCCAATCCCTCAAACCTCCTGATCATTGATCGTGTGTTGTTTCTATGCAGTGCTCAATGCTTTGCAGGATACCTCAACACCTTAATCGGCAATCATATTTGTAAACTTCACGGGAGACACATTTACAAGATTATTGACATTTATAAAACTAAATTGAGCAGAAATGTACACATGGCAGGTTTTATAAATTAGATTCTTGTGCCACATGCATTTTCATTGTTTTAGCGTATGATTGTTTTCTTCCTCAAAACAAAGATTTATAAAAGAGACCCCTAATGTAGAATGTTCCACTTATGACGTCATGTCAGCACTCAAAATTTTTGACTTTCAGATTAGGGATACTCATTCTGTACCAATGATACCATTTTGAAATCTAGTCAAAAAGGCACGGATAACCAATGTAATGATGCTAAGACTGATATAATGATGTGAGATGCAATATAATGTGTATTGTAGCACTTTTTTATGTGTCTTGGCTCAGGCTTTTAGGCCACATTTTCAGTTCCATGTGAATGTCATCTAGGTATGCATAAGGTTGTAAGATTTTAAACTGACCTACAGTTTTGCTATAGATAGCAAGTGCATCACACTAACATTGTCATCACATTAGCATTAGGGTACATGTAGCTTCTGTTATCATATGACATACTCTACCTTGCTTATCTATTACAATATGTCATGATAAGCATGGTTGGAAGCATTTTTGTGTATTTTCAATTTAGATTTGTTGGAGAATCAGAGAAAATTCTTACTTTTTTCCCCCTCATCTCTTTTCCAGTAGATTTTGCTGCTATTGGCTTAATAATGAAACTGTGTATCGGATTAGGCCATCTGTAACTTTATGTGAGCTTTTGCAGTACTAAATTGTAAAACTCATACATGACTTTTGGGGTAAACATTATCCATTTGTCAAGTTATTCTCCCAGTAAATGTGCGCAGTTGATAAAAGGTATTTTTGTTTATCTTAGATTAGATTAGATTACATTAGATTGGATTAGATTAACTTTATTAATCCCAAGGATAATTGTGGAATTCGTGTGGTTTGTGTTGAAAGGAGCCAGTTGAGATGTTTCAGGTATCTAATTAGGATGCCCCCTGGGTGTTTCGGGCATGCCCAAACTGGAGTATATCTTGGGACAAGATTATATCCCTCTGCTGTCCAGGGAATGTCCTTGGTATCCCCCTGGATGAATTGGAGGAGGTGGCATGGAAAAGAGATGTCTGAGCATCATTGCTTGGATTGCTACCCCCACGACCTGGACCCAGATAATCATCAGAAAATTGATCAATAGATGGATGGATGGATGGACGAATGAATGGATTGCCTTTGTGCAATTTACATGTTCTTTCTTTTTATTTCTTAAATTTTCTCTGGGTACTCCATTTTATTTCCTATATTACAAAGACATATTTTATGTTGGACGTTTCTAAATAAGTTTTTTAGTGTAACTGAGTGTATAAGTAGCCCATGAAAGTTGTGGAGCTTGGTGATGTGGGAGTCTGGTTCCTACCTTGTACCAGATGCTACCAAGTTTAGCTTTGACTCCCCTGCAGCCATGAATCAGATTAAGAAGAGATACAATTGGTATGATGTACACACTAAATATTTTTTAAATATCTCATAATGTACCCTTTACATTTCAATGACAACATTTCATTGGTCATATCTGAATTCCATTCAAGATAAATACCTCATGTTCTTTGACTCTTTAACTTTCTACAATATTAAGTCATATCACATGCTAAAACATGATCAGTTAATTTGAAAAAAAATTGTTTTAATGAGGAAGAAGACAGCTCTCTTTTATTTTTTATTTCTAAATCAGACTCTTTTTCACAGTGTTGTCCCAAAAAAAATGAAAATTGAAATCGCAATTATTAGTATTTGTTCCCACAATGCTCCACCCACAGTTCAGTACTTTGTTGAACCACCTAGTGTAGCTATTACAACAAGTAAAAAGTCTCAGTTAATTCTGCACAATGTGCTGGAGAAGGATTTACCTATTCTTCTTGGTGAAATTGTTTAAGTAGTATGAGTTTTTAAGGTAATACTCTGAACCTGAGCAATGCTAGCCTTATATTTATACAAAAGGAATGAAAACTCATTAAATCTCACAATTCTGACTTTTTCCTTTTGGCAAATTGTTGAAAGATTTTCAATTTGGTTATTTATTTGTAATGATGTATAATGTTTCGTAGATGAATTAGAAAAATTCTTTAATATATTGTCAGTTTAGAATCTGAGAAAATAAAATGTTAAATAACTTTTTGGGCTGAATACCTTTTCAGTTCACTGTAGGTATTTTATTACTAGAACTGTTAAAGTAACTATAGTTTTGTAAGACTAAGGATAAAATGGACAAATTAATACAGCTTTGTAAATATATTGTCCTGTTCCTTTCACAGCTTAAGATGCGTGCCGGAGGAATGAGTGACTCCTCTAAATGGAAGAAACAGAAGCGTTCCCCTCGTCCGCCTCGACACAACCCTAGAGCAACCTCTGGCATGAATGATCAACCAGCTGTAGCTGGAGTATCTTTACAAAATGTAAATGGCATATCATCTGTTAACACTCATCCAGGTAAGGGAATAGCAGTGTCCAAGAAACACTTTACAAGTTTAAAACAAAAAAAAAATTTATTGTATTGTTTGGTTTAGTTTCCTCCCACAGTCCAAAGACATGTAGGTTAGGTGGATTGGTGATTCTAAATTGGCTGTAGTGTGTGCTTGGTTTGTGGGCGTGTTTGTGTGTGTCCTGCGGTGGGTTGGCACCCTGCCTGGGATTGGTTCCTGCCTTGTGCCCTTGTGTTGGCTGGGATTGGCTCCAGCAGACCCCCGTGACCCTGTGTTCGGATTCAGCGGGTTGGAAGATGGATGGATGTTTGGTTTAAAAATAAGTCATATTATGGTAGTGAAATTGTCCAAGTGTCTTGCTTTTTTATTTCTTTAGTGACTGGCTTGTTAATTTTTCTGAAAACAGTATTGTATGTGTGTTTGTTTTGTAGTTGCATTAATATATCCTCCTCAATAATAATAATAAAATATATGCAACGGCTACAGGGTACATCATTGGCAAATTTTCAGTCTGCCCTGTTCTTTGTTATTTTTATATGTAGGATTGCAAAGAGAAGCCAAGTTTTGGTGTATCCAGCTTGGGGATAAAAGTGGTGTCATCTCTAACGGAAAAAAAAAGCAAGTTAAAGTAATATTTGAAGGTGCTGGAGAGTGATCAATTAGTAGTTTTTCATAATAAAGTTGAATATAAATGTTTACTTATTTTAGTGCTTAGCACTATTGTTTCTCTTACCACTAGATTGCTTTGCAAAAGATTATAAACTCATTCTATTTTGAAGACCCTGTAACAGAGAAGGGATCTTTTAACAGTGTGCAAAAGCCTTCATGAAAATCAAATACAGGTTAGGAGACACGGGCACATCACAGAGAGTCAAATGTCCATACAGAATAGACTCGACCTAATGCCAAGTATGCAGACATTTTTCATATGATACAACATGGTACAATATCTTAAATCTTATTCCAAGTCAACAAAATATATGTGGAAAGACTGGCATACTCCCATTATGCCTGATGTGTATGATTCCTCAGTAACTGGATCACACCCGCTTGTTCCCTTTTTTAAATGTGGGGACCATAGTTCCAGTCTTAAGTGCAAAACTGAGGTAGTATGTTTGCCACCTTTTTTTTGGAAACTATGGATCTTTTTAATTGCTGTAATAATCTAACCAATTGTAAGGCAAATTGGACATTACACAATTTTACTAGGCTCAGTGAATCTTTTAAAAATTAGCTGCACCCTCCAGCAACCCCTAACATTACAAATGAACACTTGCTTGAGTGGCAGAGCTGTTCAACAGCTCTACTGTTAGCCAACATTTGTTTAACTTGCTTTCTAAATATCATCTGATAACCAGGGGCCTCATGTATAACGCCGTGCATAGAACTCACACTATAACATGGCGTAAGCACAAAAGCGGGAATGTGCGTACGCACAGAAAAATCCAGATGCAGGAATCTGTGCGCACGCAAACTTTCACGTTCTTCCACTACATAAATCCCGATCAGCGTGAAAAGTAGCGCACGTGCACGCGCCTTCTGTCCCGCCCCAATTCCTCCCAGAATTACGCCTCTTTGAATATGCAAATCGATATAAATAGCCTTCTGTGAAAAGACAATGGGAAAAGCTCGGGGGAAAATATAAGATTTTCAGCGAATACCAAGTGGAGGCAAAGGAAAAACGTACTATTTGTTGGTTTAAACAGTGGTATAATCAACAAAATTAAGTTGATCGAGTGACATAGTGTCGGAGTAACTCGAAAGCTCAAGTTCACAAAGTCGCACAGTGCCCGAAATAAAAAAGAAGTCACATATCAAAGTCGGCGTGAAAAGGCGAGTCGTAGCACACCGTCTGACTGTCATATGAAAGCTTATTAGGGTACAGAGAAAAAAAATAGGCACACAGTGGGGAAAAAAGCACGAAATGTCAACTTTAATCTCGAAATTTCCACTTTAATCACATAGTTTATCTTGTCATTAAAGTAGAACATCATAAACTTCATCTTAAAATCGTTTATTTTACTAGTTTCTCAAGTAGCACGTTAAATGCTTTGTTCTGTATTTGATCTTCTATGTGCTCTGTGTGTGTGAATCACTACGTGCTTCCGTTCTTTCTCTTTCTCCAACAGGACACAGAATCCATTACATTCGTGATATTACAGCTCTCTGAATAATTAAAATACTGAGATGTATACGTGATATCTTTTTCATGATGATAGGAATGAAAGCATGTTATTAAACATGGGAACACGGTGGCGCAGTGATTGTTCATATCTCACGCAAGAGGCTTGCTGCGCCATGTGCGACCTTCGATGAAATAATTTATTACAGAAGTTCTGTCTCTTTCAAACGTACTAATCTCCAATTCCTGTCCTTAGTTTTCTTTCTCCAAATACCCAATCACCACACAATCAGCTCTGTAATAGACGTTAAGCCATCTGTAAGCTTAGAACGCAGATTCTTCAAAACTTTTAAGGAACATTGAAATATCTTCGTAGCACATGTTTAATTATTCTATCCGTCTATCCTTCCAGTGTCACGTCAGCACCAGCAATAATACAGCACAAGGCAGGAGCTATCCGTGAACTAGCTAGCGCTGCGGCACCGTGTCCTCACATGTTTAATTATTAACAATACAGATTATTTAAATAAAGTTAAAAGTTTTATCTGTATACTATAAGCAACATATTTTGCTGCATTTCATCTTAAAAATGATATAGTCATCATATGCGCTTTATAAAGTGACGCAGGTTGTGCAATATTATAACTGTAGTGCAAGTTTACAGTGGGGTACCGGTAATTGTACTTTTAAGTACAAACAGTTCTACAAGGAGCACTTGATGGACTGATTGAGTGCGTTTATAGTTCTTGGGATGAAACTGTTTCTGAAATGCGAGGTCTGTACAGCAGTGGCTTTGACGCGTTTTGGCGTGGTTGAGGTAGTGTGTGCTTGAAACTGCATACCAATAATTCTCTTTCCGATCAGCTGCTGCTGTGATTCCCCACTCAGATAAAGTGATATAAATACTCCGAGTGGTGCAGTGAGAGTAATATGGAAAAAGATGATCCGCTGTGGGAACCCTTAACGGGAGCAGCTGAAAGAAGAAGAAGATGCAGTGAGCGTAACAACGCTAAAGCAGTTATGGTATTTGTAATACTATGGCTATTTCCTGGACCATTATATTGCTACAGGTTAATTACAATCAGATGCATTACACTAATAAACAATATGCAGTTAATTTCAGTGTATTTATAAAGCCGCGTCAGGAACGTGGGTCTAAGATAGAAAGGGTGACCACACAGGAACAGTAGCACTGCTTTGACGCTGGGTGCCGCCAGTCTGCAAAACCGAGCGGAGAAATTGCGTACACCAGGGTATGAGGTACCGTGGAAATGTGCGTGGCTTTACGGCAAGTTTAGGTTTTATACATGCGATTTCAGCGTGGAAACGTTCGTACGCAACATTTCTGTGCGTACGCACCGTTTATACATGAGGCCCCAGGAGTGTTAATCAGTTGATCAAATTAATCCTAAATGAAAAAGTCATGTGAAACCAAAAACCTCCAGAAAAAAAAAACTTAACAAAGATGTGTTTCTTCAGTGTTTTAATGTTCGGCTGCCTAGTATCCCAATACATCATATTGGAAGGAAGAAAGAAGGTCAGGAACTGAATAGTGCCAGTGCGAAATATGGGGGGAAGAAGGTGGGTGGTAAAGTGAGACCCAGGTAAGGAGTGTGTGGCCAACACTCGAGAGGGCTGAGGGTTGCCCCTGCTGAGCAGCCTGGGTGCAGGAGCAACCAAACCACTCCAGTAGGATTCCTCTGCATGGTTGAGTTATGTTGGTGGTAGTCGGGTGGCATTAATGCTCAGTGTGGTACCCTGTACACACGAACAGACTGGCAACAGGGTCCCTATTGGGATCAAAGTGTTGTCTGCGCCTGCACTTGGCTAACGGGTTTTATGGATTATTAATTAGGATGGTGTGATTCACTTTGTTTATGGATTGATTTTAATAAAAGCACTGACACTTATGCACCAACCCCTTGTTGATTGTTTGTGTCCTCATTTGCTCAGCTCAGCTCGGTACATGACTGTGACAGTTACAGGTTGAAGAGGCTCCCAGAAGCAGCCAGTGGGATGGCGCTAACCTGGACCATTACAAATGTTGACAGTGGTGGGATTCAAACCCATGCCTCCTGAGGGACTGTAGAGGACTTTTTAGAATTTTGTACTTTTAATGGACTATTTATTTCTTGCTGATTTTATTGTCTTTAAAGTTCTTATTCTTTTAATGTCCGTTTTATTTAGAAGGTTACTGCAAGAGGCTGCTGATGAATATATCGACAGAGTAGCAGGGAGAGCTGGCACTTGTGGGCCTTGATTGACGTGACAAAGTACTAGCTATTCCAATGCAATCTGGGATTTATAGTATTAGTGGGGCATGTACTGTGTACCAATGGGCCTTCTCTGATAGACATAAGATATGTGTGAGCAACTTTTCTCTGTGATGAAGTTGAACAAAACATCACACAAGAATCATCTCACTGATTCACACCTTCATTCAATCTTGAGAATTTCCACAGCTCAGACCCTGACCCCAAACATTGATGAACTTGCAGCCAAAAAAAGGTGCCAGGCATCTGGCTTGGGTTAATGTGCATCAGAGCATCAGAGAGTGTGCTTGAATGGATAGATTTTCTTTTTGCTGTTTTCTCCTGTAATTGCAAGGTAGAATGTTAGTAGACGTATGTTTGGATTTTCATTGCAGAAATTTTTTGGCTGTTTTGATGGCCTTCAATAAAATGTTTTAATTAGAAATGATTTAGTGAAAGACTACCGATAAAGACAAATTCATAAGAAATGAATGCCACTGATGTGTCTTATATTTTAAATCCAATCTCTCATTCTTTTTATTTAAACAATAAGCTAGGTTTGTTCTGAATTCTGAAGATGACGTCCTCAGTCAATGTGTTTGTCTGGTAGGCAAACTGGTGTTGGTCTAGATCAGCTGGAATGGAGGTTTTGATATGGGTGATTACTAGTCGTTCATACCACTTTGTGATGACAGGGGTGAGAGCGAATAATCGATAGCCATTAAGACAGGTTATCCTAGATTTTTTTTAAAATGGGCGTAAAGGTCATGGATTTCAGGTACGTGGGGGAGAGAGAGTGAGGTTATGTGTGTACTGTAAATACCTCCACTAGTTGGTCAGCGCAGGCCTGGCGCACACGTCCTTGTACGTTATCAGGACCTTCCACCTTCCTTATGTTGATGTTGTTGAGTGCACCTTATGTATATGTAGGACCAAAGGCTGTGAGTCTCCAGCCAGCTCGGAGCTGACTAGAAGCTGGTTATTGTCCTTGTCAAACCATGCCAAAAAACTGTTAAGTTCCTCTGCTAGGTTGGCATTGTTATTGGCCAGCATGTATTGTATTTCATTCTTGTTTTTGTAATCCGTGAATAATCGGATGCCTTGCCATATCCGTTGTGAGTTTGAGTTACTATCAAAATTTTATGGTCAAAGCAACCCGGTGTAATGAAATATCACTGTTTTACAGTTAACAAAAGCAGCTTCATTCATACTAGGACCTCTTATTGCAATACGAGTGCAGTCAAGTGCCCTGATTATGTTAGGAAAATTGTACAAGGCCGCAAGATTGCCTTTTTATGTTTGCCTGTACATCCACACCACATGGAAATTGAATGTAGTGCCTCATCAGTCAGTTAGTTGCTTCCAGCACATAGTTCAAGAGAATGTGTCAAGCACATAAAAACAACTGGGTGGTGTGAATCAACATTTACCGGTATGGCTGAGTTTCCCTAGTTTAACAAGGGTGTCATCATTTTCCACTTTCTCCCAAAAGTTGTATTCAGATGGGTCAGAGTTGCGATAAGCATATACACATTCTCCTCTTTCATGGAATATTGTGTGCACACATTTCGAGCCTCTTTTTGTGCATACATAATTTTTATAATTCTGACCACAGGCCTTTGTAAAGGTTGATGTGGGTTTAGATTTATTACTAACTTTGCCATGCATTTATTACTTTTCACTGACAAAAATTAGTGTAGAAAAATCCTCAAGCTATATGTGGCAGAACAAAACTGAATGAATAGTATATTGAGAAGAGCCTGTATATGTAGAAACTACAGAATGAGAAAGAAAGAAAAATATGTATTTTTTTTTTTTTTTTTTTACATTTAGTCAGTTCTATAAAGTTTGTTCCACATTATTGTCTCACACTTGTATTTTGAAAAAATATTTTTTGATGATTTCAATGATTTGTGTACCATGTTAAAAATATGGAAAATTCTAGTAACACATTCATGCCTCTTGTTACATTACACATACGTTAACTCATAATTACACACATTCACACTTACATATATATTTATACACAGTTCACAATCATGTGGTTGCAACTCTGTGTGGGTGTGTGTGTGTATGTGTTTGTATATATGTATATATGTATATATGCTCATAAGTTTACATACCCTGGCAGAATGTGTGGCATATTGGCCATTGTTTGGAAAATAGCTATGTAATCATGGTGTGCTCAGGTGAAGCAATTTATTATCACATAATTGTGTGTGTCCTTTTTAACACTAGAATTACCAGAGCCTACGAAAAAACTCGTATATCCGGCCCACCTTAAATCGCTTCTTAAATCCGTTCACACCTCTCCGCCAGCATCCTTTGTCCTCTAAATGTGCTGATAAAAGACAAGCTGCCAGCAGCCGGCTATTCCATCCCCCCACCGACTTAGAACGTGAGCGAAGTTTTCCCAGCTCACGCCTTGATTGATTATGTGGGAGTGAAGTGGAGTTTTACAGTGGAAATAAGAGATCATTATTCTAAAGTAATCTGTGTAAACACATTGTTAAAACAGAAACTTTTTCATATTTTAGTAATAAATGTTACAAAATGAAGTAGGCATGAACTATAGAATATATAAAGCCCGAGTTCCAAAGATCAAATAAACACTTTCACAAAAGCTTCAAGAATGATTCAACAGCTTCTGGGGCGTAGCGCGCTAAGATTTGCCTCTTAGCGCAGAGCAGCTTTTCCTTGCCTCACAGACCTGAGTTCGATTCCCCGCTGGGGATGAAGTGTTGCTTTTTTTTTTCTTTTCTTTTAAACTTCAAACGGACATAAAATTTATACATTGGTATGCACTGTCAGTTACTGAGATCGTTATATTTTCATGTGGTATGCTCCTTTTCAAATATTTTTTTAACAATTGAGACTGCAATTAACAGGAACAACTGTCCTTATAACTTATTTTTAAGATCCATAACACACAGACAGACAGAGCACTGCGTAATAGAGAGACAGACAGGCAGAGAAGTCACTAGATATATAAATAAACAGGGAAGCCACATGTACTGAAAGAAAAAAAGAACAACATGTGCGTTGTCCCTGCTGCACTGAATAAGCGCAGGCGCTCTAACATCACCCCTCCCCCCAGTGCAGCAGGGACAACGCACATGTTGTTCTTTTTTTCTTTCAGTACACGTGGCTTCCCTGTTTATTTATAAATCTAGTGACTTCTCTGCCTGTCTGTCTCTCTATTACGCAGTGCTCTGTTTGTCTGTGTGTTATGGATCTTAAAAATAAGTTATAAGGACAGTTGTTCCTGTTAATTGCAGTCTCAATTGTTAAAAAAATATTTGAAAAGGAGCATCCCACATGAAAATATAACGATCTCAGTAACTGACAGTGCATACCAATGTATAAATTTTATGTCCGTTTGAGGTTTAAAAGAAAAGAAAAAAAAAGCAACACTTCATCCCCAGCGGGGAATCGAACTCAGGTCTGTGAGGCAAGGAAAAGCTGCTCTGTGCTAAGAGGCAAATCTTAGCGCGCTACGCCACAGAAGCTATTGAATCATTCTTGAAGCTTTTGTGAAAGTGTTTATTTGATCTTTGGAACTCGGGCTTTATATATTCTATAGTTTATGCCTACTACATTTTGTAACATTTATTATTAAAATATGAAAAAGTTTCTGTTTTAACAATGTGTTTACACAGATTACTTTAGAATAATGATCTCTTATTTCCACTGTAAAACTCCACTTCACTCCCACATAATCAATCAAGGCGTGAGCTGGGAAAACTTCGCTCACGTTCTAAGTCGGTGGGGGGATGGAATAGCCGGCTGCTGGCAGCTTGTCTTTTATCAGCACATTTAGAGGACAAAGGATGCTGGCGGAGAGCTGTGAACGGATTTAAGAAGCGATTTAAGGTGGACCGGATATACAAGTTTTTCGTAGGCTCTGGTAATTCTAGTGTTAAATCATAATGATAACTGAAATCGCCCAAATGGGCCTGATCAAAAGTTTACAACAACAACAACATTTATTTATATAGCACATTTTCATACAAAAAGTAGCTCAAAGTGCTTTACATAACGAAGAAAAGAAGAATAAAAGACAAATAAGAAATTAAAATAAGACAACATTAGTTAACATAGAAAGGAGTAAGGTCCGATGGCCAGGGTGGACAGAAAAAACAAAAAAAAACTCCAGAAGGCTGGAGAAAAAAATAAAATCTGTAGGGGTTCCAGGCCACGAGACCGCCCAGTCCCCTTTGGGCATTCTACCTAACATAAATGAAATAGTCCTTTTTGTAGTTAGGGTTCTCACGGAGTCACTTGATGCTGATGGTTATACAGACTTCTGGCTTTTAATCCATCCATCATTGTTGGAACATCATGGTGCTTTGGGTAGATGGTGGTGGCACAAGCCACCACCAATAGGACACCGGAAAAGAAAACAGAAGAGAGAGTAGGGGTTAGTACAAATTTTGAATGAATAGTTATTATAATGAATTGGATATACAGAGTGTCAGGATTAAATTACAGTGAAGTTATGAGAAGGCCATGTTAAAGTAATGTGTTTTCAGTAGTTTTTTAAAGTGCTCCACTGTATTAGCCTGGCGAATTCCTACTGGCAGGCTATTCCAGATTTTAGGTGCATAACAGCAGAAGGCCGCCTCACCACTTCTTTTAAGTTTTGCTCTTGGAATTCTAAGGAGACACTCAGTTGAGGATCTGAGGTTGCGATTTGGAATATAAGGTGTCAGACATTCCGATATATAAGACGGGGCGAGATTATTTAAAGCTTTATAAACCATAAGCAGAATTTTAAAGTCAATTCTGAATGACACAGGTAACCAGTGTAGTGACATCAAAACTGGAGAAATGTGTTCGGATTTTCTTTTCCTGGTAAGGATTCTAGCAGCTGCATTCTGCACTAACTGCAAACGATTGATGTCTTTTTTGGGTAGTCCTGAGAGGAGTGCATTACAGTAATCTAGCCGACTAAAGACAAACGCATGAACTAATTTCTCTGCATCTTTCGATGATATAAGAGGTCTAACTTTTGCTATGTTCCTTAGGTGAAAAAATGCTGTCCTAGTGATTTTATTAATATGCGATTTAAAATTCAGATTACAATCAACGGTTACCCCTAAGCTTTTTACCTCCGATTTGACTTTTAATCCTAATGCATCCAGTTTATTTCTAATAGCCTCATTGTATCCATTATTGCCAATCACTAAGATTTCGGTTTTTTCTTTATTTAATTTGAGAAAGTTACTATTCATCCATTCTGAGATACAGGTTAGACATTGTGTTAGCGAATCAAGAGATTTGGGGTCATCAGGTGCTATTGATAAATACAGCTGTGTGTCATCAGCATAGCTGTGGTAGCTCACGTTATGTCCCGAGATAATCTGACCTAATGGAAGCATGTAGATTGAGAAGAGCAGCGGACCCAGGATAGAGCCTTGTGGAACACCATATAGAATATCATGTGTCTTTGAGTTATAATTACCACAACTAACAAAGAATTTTCTCCCTGCCAGGTAGGATTCAAACCAGTTTAAGACACTGCCAGAGAGGCCCACCCATTGACTAAGGCGATTCTTAAGAATATTATGATCAATAGTGTCAAATGCGGCACTCAAATCTAAGAGGATGAGAACAGATAAATGGCCTCTGTCTGCATTTACCCGCAAGTCATTTACTACTTTAACGAGTGCAGTTTCTGTGCTGTGATTTGTTCTAAAACCTGACTGAAATTTATCAAGAATAGCATGTTTATTGAGGTGCTCATTTAACTGCATAATGACTGCCTTCTCTAGAATTTTACTTAAGAAAGGCAGGTTAGAGATGGGTCTATAATTTTCAAGAGAAGAGGGGTCGAGATTATTTTTCTTAAGTAGGGGTTTAACTACCGCAGTCTTAAGACAGTCTGGGAAGACCCCCGTATCTAATGACGAATTTACTATGTCAAGAACATTATCAATAAGCACACCCGATACTTCTTTGAAAAAATTTGTTGGTATTGGGTCAAGGGCACAGGTGGATGGTTTCATTTGAGAAATTATTTTATGTAAATCAGGTAAATCTATCCTAGTGAAAGACTCTAATTTATTTATTATGGAGTACTGGGGTTTCGGGGGATCCTTAGTGTTGGGGAGATATACTATGTTATTTCTAATATCATTAATTTTTTGATTGAAAAATACAGCGATAGCCTCACAGGTTTTACTGGAAGTACTTAGGAGGCATTCCTTTGAGTTACCTGGGTTTAACAGATGATCAATTGTCGAAAATAACACTCTGGGATTACTAGCATTGTTATTTATAATCTTAGAGAAATAGCAGCGCCTCTCAAGACGGACTGTGTTATTGTATTCTGTTATTTTAACTTTTAATATTTCATAGTCAATAGTTAGTTTAGTCTTCCTCCATTTACGCTCAGCTCTACGGCATGTTCTCTTTAAATCAGACACTCTTTGGGTCTTCCAAGGTATAACAATGCTAGAAGATTTTTTAACTGTCTTTTCAGGTGCAACTATGTCAACAGCAGCCCTCACTTTAGTATTAAATCTTTCCACCTTACTATTTACATTCTCCTCGCTATTATAGTTGGCACTATAAACCCTTGAATGTTGGGGCTGATAATTTACATACAAGTTGACACACACAGGTTCAAATTCAGTGTCCACACCTGTAACTTCTTTGATTGTAATCGGTGTCTGTGTATAAATAGTCAATTTAAATTCTTGCAGAGCTGCACTGACCTTGCTGGATACTGAGCCATGAGGAAAGCAAAAGTAGTGTCAAAGAACCTGCAAGAAAAGGTTGTTGAATTGTATAAAGCAGGAAAAGGATAATAAAAGATAACCAAAGATCTGAAAATGCCTGTCAGTAGTGTTCTCTGATGAAAAAAGTTGAAAGTTACAGGTTCTGTTGTTGCCATGTTCAGGTAGACCAACCAAGATTTCAGCCACAACTGCCAGAATCATTTGTCAAGATGCCAAGAAGATGCCCAAAAGCCACTTCAGCTGAAATACAGGCTTCTCTGCAAACAAGTGGTGGTGTTGTTTCAAGATGCACAGTTAGGATGTACTTGAACAAGAATGGGCTGCAAGTTTGAATTGCAAGAAAAAAGCCTTTACTGTGCCAACACCACTAAACAGCGTGCTTACAATTTGCCACATAGAATCAAGACAAGCCTCAAAACTTCTTTGAAGTGATGAGATCAAAATTGAACTTTATGGTCGCAACCATAAGTGTTGTGTTTGGAGAGGACACAATAAGGCCGAGGATGAAAGTACACCATACCTACTGTGAAGCATTGAGGTGGATCTCTGATGTTCTGG
Source organism: Erpetoichthys calabaricus (assembly GCF_900747795.2). NCBI lineage: Eukaryota > Metazoa > Chordata > Cladistia > Polypteriformes > Polypteridae > Erpetoichthys > Erpetoichthys calabaricus. Next base: position 95,182,048 of record NC_041395.2, read on the forward strand.
GGGTTGTGAGCTACAGCAGCATAGGTAACTTAGTGAAAATTGATGACAAGATGAATGGGGCATGTTACTGGAAAATATTTGAGGACAACTTGTATTCATCAGTCTGAAAGCTGTGCATGAGATGCCCTTGGATCTTCTAACATGACAATGATCCAGAGCACAAGGCCAGGTCGACCCTTATAGCAGAGAAAAGTGAAGGTGCTGGAGTGGCCATCACAGTCTCCTAAACTCAATATCATTGAGCCACTTTGGTGAGATCTCAAATGTGTAGTTCATGCATGACAACCCAAGAATTTACGGGCCCTTGGAGGCTTTTTTCCAAGAAGAATGGGAAGCTCTACTACCTCAGAAAATCAAGGGCCTATTCCACAACTATCATTAATGACTGCCATCATTGATGCTAAAGGGGGCAATAAACAGTAGTAAGAACTAAGGGTATGCAAACTTCTGAACAGTGACCATCTTATTTTCCTTATAATTGTTTAATGCTTCTGCTATTCTGTAATGCCTTATAGTTTAATTTAGATTAAATTAAAAGTAAATTAAATGTGTTTTTGCCTGATCAGTCATCTTTTCTTTAAAGTATGGTACACATCTTAAAATTCTGCCAGGGTATGTAAACTTGTGTGCAAAAACTGCAGATAGATAGATAGAACACACACATAGTCAAGAGGTTTAATTGTTTCTATTAGGATGGGAAACACTCGTGGTTTAAGTATCTTAAATGGTGGTATGATTGTGGGTGCTTGCTGTTGTTGTTCTAGCACCTTGAAAAAGCAGCCTTCCTTACCCTTCAGATATGATAGTTTGAAGAGTTTACAAAGAGTGGTGCTATTAAAAACATTCTCAGATATGATAGTTTGAAGAGTTTACAAAGAGTGGTACTATTAAAAACATTCCATATGTGACACTTCTATGAGTGAAAACACCTTGTTAATGAAAGGGGTTGGAGGAAAGTGGACAAACACTGGCAAGATAACAGAAAGGTTATATATTCTCAAACAGCAGCTGTTTGTAACAGGTGTGCGGAGGGGAATCATTAAACAACAGCAACATTTATTTATATTGCACATTTTCATGCAACCACTGTAGCTCAAAGTGCTTTACAAGATGTTAGAGAGAAAATTACAAGAAAAGAAAAACAAATCAGATTAGGCAACAATATTAAAGATTAAGTAACAAAGAAAGAAAAAAAAACAAATGAATCTAAATGATCTCAAAAACCGATAAATATCATTTAGAAGAGTAGCTTCCTTATATGCAGTTTCTAAAGATGAGTCCAGTGATAAAGTCAGATGGCCGGGAGGAAAGAAAAAAAAACAAAAACAAAAAAAAACCTCAACCCGGAGAAAAAAAAACAAAATCTGCAGGGGTTCCTAGGCTAACCACAACTGTGCATTTTGCTTAATATACAGTATAAATGTTCTTAAGTCAATCCTATATGTTCTCAGACTTCATATGAGAAGATTTGATGAAGACAAATGGACAGCTGGAGCACTCCCCTTCATTCCATCCTCACAGGTGGCTGCATGGTGCTTTGATCAGAGGGTGGTGGCAGCATGGATCACCACCGCAGAAAAACTGGAAAAGACAGCAGAGAAAAATAAAGATTAGTACATGCACAACTTATCAAATCATGAAGTGGTTGGGCTATTGTTACAGAATACCACATCAGGTTTTGCTCCTGTCAGCTAAGAATAGGAAAGTAAGACTGAACTGTACATGTGATTACTGAAATTTGACAACTGAAGATTGAAAAAATGTCACCTGTTGTGAAAATTTTTTATTTCTTCTGCAAAATACCGATGATAGATTTGGTGTTTGGTGTCAGCAGTTCGGTTGGTTTTGCTATTGGAACATTTTTATGGCACACGTTTGGCCTGTTAATACAAGTGGTTTTTTTGAATACCACGGCATTTGTAAAAATCGTTGCTGACCATGTTCAGCTCTTTTTGTTCACAGTCCTCACTTTTTCAAATGAACACTTCTAGCAGTGTACTTTAATAGGGTCTACACAACCCTCAAGTCTCAATCCTATAGTGTTATTTTTGGATGTAGATGGGAAATTTGTATCGTGAATGTCTGGCCATCTGCACGATGGTATGGACTCAGCACATACCAGAATACTTAGGGAATGTTTCCAGCACCTTGTTAAGTCCATGCCAGGACGACCTTGAGCTGTAGAAGTAAAAGTGGGTCCAAACTGCTACTAGATGGGTGTGCCCAATGTCGTAACTGAGGGCAGGTAATGTATATGTATATTGTATATACTGTGAAGGACAACATGAATGGACTGTCTCATCCATTCCCATTCTTTGACTGGAGGCTGACATGACATGCCAGAATAGATGGATTGACACCCCGGTGGGGGAATGAAATAGAAGATCCTTATTTGGCTAGAGACCACTATAATGGAAAGAGTGGCGACGATAGACTTATCAAGACTGTATGCTCCCCATAATACTAGGTAATAGTGCTCCTGGACAGGTGTACCGAAGTACAGGCCTGCAGGGCCAACTGGGATATGTAGTCTCATTGGGCTGCCCTGCTATGTGCCAGGGGGAGCTGCAGGGGAGGAACATCCCTACTTTAGGAGGCTTCCGCTTGACCTAGAAATGCTTCTATTGGGCAATGTCCTGGCACCAGAAGGGCTCCTGTGTCTGGGATAAAAGAGGCCGACTTGCCTCACTTGGGGAGTCTGAGTTGGGAGAGGATTGGTGGACTAAGAAGGCATTGTGTTTATTGAAAGAAGCCTGTGCAGAAGTGTAGTGGTTAAAAAAAAAAACAAACAAGTAAATTTGAACCCTTCTGGTAAGTTATGTTTGGGGCTCTGAAACACTCCCTAGAGGTCACAATACATATGGGGTTAAAAAATACGTGTCAAAGTTAAAAGCAAAAGAAGCATGGACACCAAATACACAAAAAAAGAGTAGAGAGGTAAACAAAAATAAGAAAGTAAAAAGAGAGAGACACACAGAGAGAAAATGGGGGATGTATGGATGGGCAATGGATGTTGCAGATTTTGAAACAATGAGAAAGTTCTGCACTCAGCAATAGATTCTGAAAATGCTCCAATGACTTTGTATACTGATGACTTCTGGTAAATTAAATTATAAAGCACATTGCCAGCTGACCCCTGAGACAACTTTAGGAGAGCGCAAAGATACAACAACAACAACATTTATTTATATAGCACATTTTCATACAAATAATGTAGCTCAAAGTGCTTTTACATGATGAAGAAAAGAGAAAAAAAAGACAAAGTAAGAATTAAAATAAGACAACACAAATTAACATAGAATAAGAGTAAGGTCCGATGGCCAGATATACAGTATAAATAAACATTTGCCTGCTAGTGGTCCTAACACAGAAAAGCTTTCATTGGTAAAATACAAAAGAATATAGAAATGTGCAAAGTGTGTGTTTGGTGTGAAAGTGTACTATCTATACATACAGAGCAAACAGGATGGGACTACACAGTGGCAATAGGGAAAGGGTGAATATGATGCTAAGGCAGTTAGATGGGACTTATCGGGTGTTGGATGAAGTCTGTGAGTATACTTGAGCTGTGTGTATTGACAGTAGAATGTTTTACCTGATAATAGAGAAAAGTGTCTGGGGAAGAGAGCAAAACCTTTTCAGTTGTGTCATACCTTGAATTTTATTGTGCAGAACTGGAAAACAAAACTACCACCAAACTGGATATTCTGAAATGTTTTCCAAATATCTAAGGAATGCAACTTCAAGATTTTGTGAACCAGAATTAGTGTCTCAAGTGATATTGGCACACTAGACAGGTTCTACTTTCTCCACTATAAATATGATGGTGGTAGCATCATGTTATGAGGATACAGTAATTGTCCATCTGTTAGGAGTAGAGTTTGACATAATGAATAAATACTACTTACAACTTGCTTTTAACAGCCATTAACCATTAAAAGAGAAGAAGACGTATTTGCTTAAACCAAATAAAAATAAATATCCTCAAAAGGCTCAGTCAGAGTTACGATTTTAATCCTATATAAAATATGCTGCAAGACATCAGAGTTGTTATCTGTCACTGTTCCCCAAATATGTTCATGCAGCAAGAGAAATCTGAACAACTATTTCTCCTAACACAGTGAGAAATGTTATCAGGGACATATTTTTTTAAAAAGAATACAAGCTCTAGTTTTGAACAACTTGTTGAGCCTACAAATAAAAATGTGAAAACAGTATTTAATGTTGGCACACATTGTACTTAATGACCTTTTGAAGTGGTATGATGTTGACTCCAAACAGTCTTTTTAGCATTTACTACAAGAGATCAGGGTGCAATTCTGCATTGTTTTCCCTAATTTGGTAATACCTGATAAATAAGAACAATGTATAGCATTTGTATAAAGAGCCACATAGGGATTTAATGGTTCCTCATATGTGGAAATAAAACTGTTTCTTATTAAGTTTGTAATGTTAAATAGTATGTCTGGCATTGACACATGTATATTTTGAATGGCAAAAGATAATGTATTGTAGTTACTTTTATATTTAACAAACCAGAAAACTGATTTTTATATCCTTGCTTTTTATGTACATAAAATATGAAAACATTAGACATGGATTATGATTATGTAAGTTTTCATCCCAACCAGTTCATTTTTTTTAATTGGACTCCTATATTAATTAAGCAAGGTGTTATTTCTCATTTTTGTATGTTTTTGTTTGAATCCAGAAATTACAACATGGTTAATCAAATTTTAATTGAAGATTAAAGGATTTTGTATACTGTATGTTACACTATATTGGTGTCGTGGCTCAGAATTACATCTTAGTATGTTTAACCAAACAGCATTTTTGTTCTAAACAGAACAGGAGAAGTATTTGTTTTCATGTTCATTATTTCAGATGAAAAGTACTCCCTGTTGTGCCTAGTATACAAATATTGCAAAATGTACAAAAATATGGTTTAATCCTCAAAAAAATGTTATTTAATAGATGCAGAGTTAATTCTCACATTTTGCTCAGTTGAGATAGGAAAGGCACTGGCATTTGGGAGCCCTGAATTTGATGTGCAGTTTAGAAAATGCAACGAATAATGAATTGATTTGAAATATGAAATGTTTTCTTTTATATGTCATGGTTTGAAAAGTAATATGGTAGACATAGAAGTTATGAATATCATATAAAACATCATTGAAAATAAGCAATGTTAATCTTTTTTAATTTGCTTGTTTGTGTGGAAGTTGATTTCTGTGCAGACTCAATAGAATTGTTAGTTTTACTTTTGAAGTGGATAAAGTCAGAAGGAAAAACAGAATACTCTTTCATGCTAAATTTATTACAGAAGGTTGTTTCTTTATCAGTTTTTATCTTTTTGTGATTCATTTTGTTTAATCTAGGATTAGATAAAAATTGTACACTTTTGATTATTTTATTTAAAATTTCAGATGGAGTTCCTTTTGTGGAGCAAACTACAGGTGGACTATGCAGTGTTGCTTCAAGTACACTTGACAGTGTCCCTTCTTCTATATCCAGTCCATCCACTGACAGTGGCCTTGATCTGTCTTCTAAAACCCCCTCCAAAGAAGATCTTACTGACATAGAACACGGTAGTTCCTCATGCACAACTCCAGCTGCAACACCTTCGTTAGAACTTACAGCAGGAAATGTTTATCCAGGTTACAGTGATGAACAGGTATTGGGGTATTAATTTTTGATACTTTTGTATCAATTTTGAAAAGAGGGAGTAAGAATGAACTAGTATAGGAAATTGTTTTGTGTTTATAATAACTGGGAATGATGTCTTCCCATTTATTTTACTTAATACCTTTTAAAGGAAATAAAACATCGGAATGCTTTTGATATTCACTATAATGACATTCTAATCCTGCAGTATATAGATTACTTCAGAAGGATTCACATTCACACACTTGAACCACTAGCTGGCTGAGTGATTTACTAGAGGTTACATAGTGGTACAGTGCTAGAAGCTGAACCCTGCCATTTTGTGGTTTCCAACTTATGATTTAGCCAGTAATTCACATCACACATCACCACAGTCTTAGGACTGATCACCAACAATGATGAGAAGGCTTACTGGGAAATAGAGTAGAAATATCCTAATATATTCAAACATTACCTAATATTCTGGTTGCTGAATATACATTTGTACCATATGTGCTTTTTCATATTTCTGATTGACATTATTGCTTATAACACAGTTGATTAAAATCACCAGGGGAACAGTATAAACTTCAAATGAATGCAACACTTCAAAACACAGCCTACATGTTTTGATTATGAGATATCTTGGGGAAACCCTTGTTCAAGTTAGGAAATGCAGCCAAATAAGCTAAATGACAACTCGTGTATAATAATTCATATTTCCAAGTCATTAGTAGAATGTTCATTGACACGAGAAACATGTTAAACCGTTAAACAGATTGATATGATGTGTAGACTCATTAGTTCCCTAGTTGAATATTTGCATTGAAGAACTGCAATTCACATACTGTATACAACTTTACTTGAAACTTTCAGTTTTATAAATCTGATCTAGGGTGTGTTTTTTCATTTCACTCTCTCACCCCCTGAAGGGCGCAACATATTGAAACTGCCTCGCAACATCTGTCCCGCTTTCAGTGATGATGGAAGCCCAGTTGTAGCCCTAGGCTGTGGGTCTGGAGCGTGCATCCCATAACTTACCTAAAGGCCCCCCTGCAGATCAAAGCTTGTCGTCAGTCCTATGAAACATCAAGGACCAGTTGACAGGGGAATTCCCTTGGTTTACCTAAACAGCACTGCTTGGATGACATTGCCCTCTGCGACTGCCTAGGTTGCTTAATGGAATGACCAGCTTTGTGGGTTGGGAATAGTGTCACTGTCAACAATAGTTGATCGAGTGATGGCGCGTCATAAATCTTACTGCTTCATAGTGGACCTCAACCCTGGTCATTGATCGTGAGTCCTAGCTTCGTGGGGCAGCCCCCCAGACACTCAAAATGAATGAAGCCGTTAGGAGTCTGCATGAAATATTGTTAACATCAGTTCAAAAAAAAAAAAAAATTAGAGGAAACTTGGGGGGGCGTCATGTCAGTGCTCAAAAAGTTTTGGATTGGGGATACTCAAGCTGTAGTGGTTTTATGAGAGAAATGTTCTGTGTTTACTCTATGGCATTACACATCTGGCAGGTAGTATAGATTTTAAACCACAACGTTACTGGTTTGAGTTCTCACCCCGACTCAATGGTTGAACCTGCACAAGTTATTTAACCAGCATGTACTTTATTTGTTAAAATATGTATGCATACTTAAAAAGCCTGTAATGAGCATTGATCTTGTATGTTCCGTTAGATACAGTTGTTAACCTAATATACATTAGTAGTAATAGGTTTGAAGTTGTTAATAAATGATACTGATGTATTCAAAAATAATAAAGGAAGAAATGGTTGTAACATACCTGTTTATGCACTTCCATTGGTGGAACAGACAGGGAATTAAGGACTGTTAGGATTTGTTTCTTCTAGCTCTGAGTGATTCTTTTCATATCTTCTGCATAGAACGTAAACATGTAACAATATCTGAGACATGAAGCAATTGAATGTTTTTGCAATAATGTCAAAGATTATCATTAAGCCTCTCTTAGAGATACAGTATTTGTTGAAATAATATATCAGTGTAATCCTTTTTTTATGCATTAGGCAGAAAATCAACGAGTGAATAAAGTTCAGTCAACTTCAGTGGAATCAATTCCTGAGGTTTTAGAGGATCGAGATTCAATTATGGATCACTCAGACACCGCATCTGTGCATGATATGGACTATGTGAACCCAAGGGGAGTACGATTTACTCAATCTACACAGAGGGATGGTAGGTAAAAACTGGTTCATGCCAAATTTTAACTTAACGATCTACTGGAAAATCTTTGATTTATTTATATTATTTTGAACTTTCTTGTTCAGCTATGAACTCATAAATAGCTAGAACCCATGTCTGCAGCATCTAGCAAGGGATAGGAGACCATCTGTTGCATGGCATACATACAGTTAGGTCCATAAATATTTGGACAGAGACAACTTTTTTCTAATTTTGGTTCTGTATATTACCACAATGAATTTTAAATGAAACCACTCAAATGCAGTTGAAGTGAAGACTTTCAGCTTTAATTCAGTGGGGTGAACAAAATGATTACATAAAAATGTGAGGCAACTAAAGCATTTTTTTAACACAATCCCTTCATTTCATGGGCTCAGAAGTAATTGGACAGTTGACTCAAAGGCTATTTCATGGGCAGATGTGGGCAAGTCCGTCGTTATGTCATTATCAATTAAGCAGATAAAAGACCTGGAGTTGATTTGAGGTGTGGTGCGTGCATATGGAAGATTTTGCTGTGAACAGACAACATGCAGTCAAAGGAGCTCTCCATGCAGGTGAAAGAAGCCATCCTTAAGCTGCGAAAACAGAAAAAACCCATCTGAGAAATTGCTACAATATTTCAAGTGGCAAAATCTACAGTTTGGTACATCCTGAGAAAGAAAGCAAGTACTGGTGAACTCAGCAACGTAAAAAGACCTGGACGTCCACGGAAGACAACAGTGGTGGATGATCGCAGAATCATTTCCATGGTGAAGAGAAACCCCTTCACAACAGCCAACCAAGTGAACAACACTCTCCAGGGGGTAGGCGTATCCATATCCAAGTCTACCATAAAGAGAAGATTGCATGAAAGTAAATACAGAGGGTGCACTGCAAGGTGCAAGCCACTCATAAGCCTCAAGAATAGAAAGGCTAGATTGGACTTTGCTAAAGAACATCTAAAAAAGCCAGCACAGTTCTGGAAAAACATTCTTTGGACAGATGAAACCAAGATCAACCTCTACCAGAATGATGGCAAGAAAAATGTATGGAGAAAGCGTGGAACAGCTCATTATCCAAAGCATACCACATCATCTATAAAACACGGTGGAGACAGTGTGATGGCTTGGGCGTGCATGGCTGCCAGTGGCACTGGGACACTAGTGTTTATTGATGATGTGACACAGGACAGAAGCAGCCGAATGAATTCTGAGGTGTTCAGAGATATACTGTCTGCTAAAATCCAGCTAAATGCAGTCAAATTGATTGGGCAGCATTTCATGATGCAGATGGACAATGACCCAAAACATACAGCCAAAGCAACCCAGGAGTTTATTAAAGCAAAGAAGTGGAAAATTCTTGAATGGCCAAGTCAGTCATCTGATCTTAACCCAATTCAGCATGCATTTCACTTGTTGAAGACTAAACTTCAGACAAAAAGGCCCACAAACAAACAGCAACTGAAAGCTGCTGCAGTAAAGGCTTGGCAGAGCATTAAAAAGGAGGAAACCAGCATCTGGTGATGTCCATGAGTTCAAGACTTCAGGCTGTCATTGCCAGCAAAGGGTTTTCAACCAAGTATTAGAAATGAATATTTTATTTCCAGTTATTTAATTTGTCCAATTACTTTTGAGCCCCTGAAATGAAGGGATTGTGTTTAAAAAAAATGCTTTAGTTGGCTCACATTTTTATGCAATCGTTTTGTTCACCCCACTGAATTAAAGCTGAAAGTCTGCACTTCAACTGCATCTGAGTTGTTTCATTTAAAATTCATTGTGGTAATGTACAGAACCAAAATTAGAAAAACATTGTCTCTGTCCAAATATTTATGGACCTAACTGTATGCATGCATCGCATTCCTCCCAAATTCAGAGGTATTAGTCAATCTAACTTAGGGATAAGGGCAGAAATAGTTGAAAGTTGTGGAAGAAAATTTTAAATACAGACACCCTCCACTGGAATGCCCTGATTTAAGTAGTAAAACACAGGCAGGAGAAAGCGTCAATCATTATTCTTTATCTAAATCTCACAAGAGGCAACATGTGTTATTAGCAACATGTTACAAAGAAAAAAGTGTCCTCTGTGCTATATTTATACAATTCATTGATTAGGTCACTACTCCAAAAAAGGAATTCTTTACATAATCAGAAAACTTTTAACATGATTGGTTACACCCAGTTGCTAACAGGACATGGTAAATGTTGATACCTTAAATGACCAAATTTTGATTGATAGTTTCGTTAGCTTTGGATGTACGTGACTTTTAAAATATATTATTTTTTCATTCTTATTTTAGGAGACATGTAAGGTTCTCCACATTCGTCCTGTTTCTCATGGTTTAATAAGAACAGTGGTCTATTTTTTTATGATCTAGATGGGTACAAAAACTGGAAACTTAGTACTATAGAAGAATGGTTATGCCATAAATATAACATTTTCTCTTTAAGGAGTTATATAAAATAACAAGAAATGCATTTATCATAATAATAAGAAACTAACAGCATCAGCTTTGAAGAATTAGCTCAGAAGGATATGAGACTCAAACAAATGCTAGGTACACATTGGACCAGGATTCAAATTCAACTCTTACAAAGTTTAAAGTTGAATTACCAAGTTCGGATTTGAGCCAAGCTTTATAATGATTGCTATCCAATCCTCCTCAGTGTCACTCTTGATCACGGTCAGTTTTTTCAATTTTTGTATCTCTGCTAGGGCTGGGCAATTTAAACATAAAGATAATTATCGCAAAATAACTTTTCCTCAATAAGACATGGTCAATAGAACATCAATGGAACTCAATTCTTCTGTGTTTTGGCAGACAACACAAAATACCAATGATAATAAGAGTAGTACCATGCCAAATCAGTCATGTGGCGTGAACAGAATAACAGCCATATCAGGTTAGGTTGATGAACACAACACTGAGTATAGGAGTAGCAGCAGCACACGTGCTAAGGTTTGGGCTACAGCAGTCCTGCACAGCAGTATATCTGGAATGGGAGCAAGATAAAAGAGAAAATGTTAATGAAAAATTTTTAAAAATCGGTGTTACCAAAGAAGACACCAAGACAGACACAGCTCAAGGTTCAAAAGACGAGTACATTGTCAAAAAGAAGGGTCAGAGGAATTCAGTAGCATGGAGATATTTTAGCTATTTAAAGTCTGACAAGAAGGAGAGCAGTGTGCACTGCAAAATGTGTAAAAAGTATGTTTCCACAAAGACCGGTAATACCACAAATCTTTTGAACCATCTGAAGCAGTGCCATCCTTTAGAGCAGAGGTTTCCAAAACGTTGCTCGAAAGCTGCAGGTAGCTCGCAACCCCTTTCCAAGTAGCTCACCAAAGGGTTAATGAATCCTACATAAATTTGAAAACTTTATTAGTCAAATTGTGGTTGGTTGATCTTTCCAAAAAATCATATCACGGTCCACAATCTGAATTGCAATCTTATCTTTTCAATGTGGCATACACTTAAGAGAATATCCAGACTCAAACTCATCAAGACCTAAGTAACACTTTATTTTAAATATCAAATAAAGTTGAATTCAATTGTTCTCTCGTTCGCTAGCTAAGCGGAGTTCAGGAACACGCCCTGAAGCTGGCGAGTGAGTGAGGAAGGCCCCGCCCCCCCTCGGCCCACTGTCTCTCTCTTGGATTTGCACAAATAAATCAGTACTGCAAGAGAACTATGATACATAGCGAAATGAGAGAAGTCGCAAAATCAACCGGAATGTTCAAGCAAATTCTAGAAAAAAAAAAACAGATCTAAATTTGAGTAGCATGAAAGCAGACACACAGACATTGGATTTTATATATTATATACAAAAATATATACATATTATATACATATGAAAAAGTTTGGGAACCCCTCTCAGCCTGCATAATAATTTATTCTACTTTCAACAAAAAAGTTAAGTGGTATGTCTTTCATTTCCTAGGAACATCTGAGTACTGGGGTGTTTTCCGAACAAAGATTTTTAGTAAAGCAGTATTTAGTTGTATGAAATTAAATCAATATGAAAATCTGGCTGTGCAAAAATTTGGGTACCCTTGTAATTTTGCTGATTTGAATGCATGTAACTGCTCAATACTGATTACTTGCAACACCAAATTGGTTGGATTAGCTCCTTAAGCCTTGAACTTCATAGACAGGTGTGTCCAATCATGAGAAAAGGTATTTAAGGTGGTCAATTGCAAGCTGTGCTTCCCTTTGACTCTCCTCTGAAGAGTGACAGCATGGGATCCTCAAAGCAACTCTCAAAAGATCTGAAAACAAAGATTGCTCAGTTTAATGGTTTAGAGGAAGGCTACAAAAAGCTATCTCAGAGGTTTAAACTGTCAGTTTCAACTGTAAGGAATGTAATCAGGAATTAGAAGGCCACAGGCACAGTTGCTGTTAAACCCAGGTCTGGCAGGCCAAGAAAAATACAGGAGCGACATATGTGCAGGATTGTAAGAATGGTTACAGACAATCCACAGATCACCTCCAAAGACCTGCAAGAACATCTTGCTGCAGATGGTGTATCTGTACATCGTTCTACAATTCAGCACAATTTGCACAAAGAATATCTGTATGGCAGGGTGATGAGAAAGAAGCCCTTTCTGCACTCAGGCCACAAACAGTCGCTTGTTGTATGCAGATGCTCATTTAGACAAGCCAGATTAATTTTGGAACAAAGTGCTTTGGACTGATGAGACAAAAATTGAGTTATTTGGTCATAACAAAAAGCGCTTTGCATGGCGGAAGAAGAACACTGCATTCCAAGAAAAGCACCTGCTACCTACTGTCAAATTTGGTGGAGGTTTCATCATGCTGTGGGGCTATGTGACTAGTTCAGGGACTGGGGCCTTTGTTAAAGTCGAGGGTCAGATGCATTCATCCCAATATCAACAAATTCTTCAGGATAATGTTCAAGCATACGTCACAAAGTTGAAGTTACGCAGGGGTTGGATATTCCAACAAGACAATGACCCAAAACACAATTCAAAATCTACAAAGGCATTCATGCAGAGGGAGAAGTACAATGTTCTGGAATGGCCGTCACAGCCCCCCGACTTAATATCATCGAAAATCTATGGAATGATTTGAAGCAGGCTGTCCATGCTTGGCAGCCATCAAATTTAACTGAACTGGAGAGATTTTGTATGGAAGAATGGTCAAAAATACATCCATCCAGAATCCAGACACTCCTCAAAGGCTATAGGAGACGTCTAGAGGCTGTTATATTTGCAAAAGGAGGCTCAACTAAGTATTGATGTAATATCTCTGTTGGGGTGCCCAAATTTATGCACCTGTCTAATTTTGTTATGATACATATTGCATATTTTCTGTTAATCAAATAAACAATGTCACTGCTGAAATACTACTGTTTCCATAAGGCATGTCATATATTAAAAGGAAGTTGCTACTTTGAAAGCTCAGCCAATGATAAACAAAAATCCGAGGAATTAAGAGGGGTTCCCAAACTTTTTCATATGACTGTATTAATAAACCTTCAAAATAATGTGCAGTTAAAGTCTCAACAGCATTTCTGGAGCTTAGTAGAGCCAGATAACTATAAGAATCTTCACCAAGCAGCACTGAAAATGTCTGCTTTGTTTGGGTCTACATACCTCTGTGAGTCTGCCTTTTCTGAAATGAATGTCATGAAATCAAAGTGCAGAACAAGAGTGACAGATGAACATTTAAATGACTCCAGAAGAGTGAACCTAAGTGGCTACACTCCACCATATACCTCTCTTGTTGACTCCATGCAGTGCCAGTCATCTCACTAACTAAAAAAACACATCACATATCCAACTGGACATGTGAATACTCTTGTGAAGTGAAACAGCGACATGTAACAAAATGACAAATGAATAAGGAATATCTGTGTATTTGGAATTGCACTGTATTGTTTTGACAGCATTCATGTTTTAATTCAATAGTGTGAGATACACTAGAAAATGCATACAGACATACAAAATGCACTTGCAGTTGAAGTAAATATTTTTTGTGATGTTTTAATGCAAAATGTGAGTTGTGGACACCAACATTTTGTAAATGTTCAGGTAAAACAAGCTTATTCAGTTTGTTTGGGTTGAAATAAGCTATAAGAATAAATGTTAGAAAACATGAGTAGCTCTCGGCCATTTTCAGTTTGTAAAAGTAGCTCTCAGAGAAAAAAAATGTTGGAGACCCCTGCTTTAGAGCATCCACAATGCAAGACTTAACAGTCCTAGACCCAAGCCAGTGCTGCACTAGTGGGGATTTCTTGTACCTTTTTTTTTCCTTAGAGCATAATTTGACAAAAATTGAGTGAATATGTCAATTTTGTTTATGTTCTCCATAGTTTACATTTGGAAGCTGCTTGAAATTGTACTGAGGCTATATAGAGAATGTTTTTGTCTATTTATTTTGGGGTTTGTTTCCCAACCGTTTAAAATAGTTTAAATCTATTCAAAGGAAAAGGATATAGTATAGAGGTGTTTTATTGAGATTTTTACTCTGTTTTAATACCTACTTTATTTATTTGGAACTGACCAAAGAGTTTACTTTGTGTTTTCCTCTAAAACTTGAAAGCTTTAAGATTTAAATTTTAGATTTAAGATTTTAGATTTAAAGTTTTATTTTATTCATCTGGAATTGACCAACAAATTTAGTGTGTTTTCCTGTAAAACTTGAACACCTCTGACTGGTCAGAATTGAGACTTTTTATTTTGTATTGCCTAATTTATTTATTTGGAATTAACCAAAGAATTTAGTTGTGTATTTTGTTTGTGTTCTCTTGTAACACTTGAAACATTTAACTGGTCGTAATTAATATTTTAGTTTATTATATATACCTATTTTATTTATTTGAAATATAGTTTTATAATGTTCTACAGTACATTTCTCATGTTGAAAATATGACAGAAAATAAATAAAATGTAAACTGAAATTAACCTTATGATATCTTCATATCTCACTAGGAGCAAAAAGGAACCTTAAAGTTTGACAGAAATAGTGGTTTGATTTACAACATGATATATATTGATATCGACTCATATGAATAAAAGTATTGTGAAAAGATTATTTTCCGTATCACCTAGCCCTAGTCTTAGCATAAGCGTGCTAACTAAAGAAGACATGTCAAATGTTTGGTTACACTTTCAGCCAAAGTCAATAATAAGAAGTTTTCACTGTACTGCAGAAGACATTAAAATCTTCCCGCTGTAGACAAAGATTATTTTTATTTTAAATGTGTCTGATCGTGCAACAAGCCAGGAAGCCAGGTGTTAAGGGCTCTGTGAGTTTTTTTTTTAATTTAAAATTGCCCAAACTATAGTTTCATTTCTTAAATTATATGGAAACAACAAACATACTACAATAAGTATCTGTTTCCTAAATTAATCTGCAACAGGTATTACTACTGTGTGAAGGAAGAACATACTTCTAATGTAGACAGCCAGTTTAAGTCTCTGGTACAGGGCAATTCAGAACACAGGTCATGTTTTTTGCTTATAAAGTATTGTTGCATTTTCAAACATTATGAGTCATGTTTTTTTTTTATTAACTGTGAAATCAAGTGGTTTTTTTTTGTTTTTTTTTTTTATTTTATTTTCCTTTTTCTTGTCCTTAAATGGTTATGCAGGTGCCACATTGGTTCCTTATGGCCTTCCATGTATTCGGGAGCTTTTCCGTTTTCTTATTTCTTTAACCAATCCTCACGATCGACATAACTCTGAAGTAATGATCCACATGGGCTTGCAGCTATTGACGGTGGCTCTGGAGTGTGCACATATTTCCAAGTTCCAATCTTTACTTGGCCTTGTTAAAGATGAACTTTGCCGACATCTTTTCCAAGTAAGAGTTTTCTTTTTTTGTAAATGATCTGAGGTAACTGAAAATAATAAACAAAAGTTTTGTGTAAATTTCACTTCAATAGGGCTATTTCGGAAAGTAGCAGCTGAGTTGAATAAATTTGCACCCAAATTTACGAGCGAAGGATGTAAAATCTGTTTAAATGTAGCTCTATATACAGTATTATTATTTGTATTGATTGTATGCCTTTATAAATGTATTTCATTTGAATAACTTAAGCATTTTAATATAGTACAGTAACAACATCTATAATCAGGATATAGCTAGTTTTGAACTGTTGTTTTAAGCTATAAATGTAATGATATTGAAATTAGAAAGGGATTTTAAATCATATGAAGTCTTTGATTGAATTTAATTTTTATCAAATTTAATGTATTCACATTATTTTATTAATAAGTGTTTTTTTTATTATTATATTTTTTTATTCTAGCTCCTAGCCATAGAGCGCATGAACCATTATGCTGCTTCCATTAAAGTATGTTTTCTTCTTTTTGAAAGTATGAGAGGACATCTTAAATTCCAGCTTGAGGTCAGTATGCCTTTAAAATGTTTTGAGCCGTAAATGATATTCAAAGAAATTCCCTTTTTTCTATTTTATTATGGGTGCATCTTATAGCTTTGTGTTTGGTATGAGCCTAAATACAATGCTTTTGGATCTTTGACATATTCCTGTAATTATTATTTTTCAACCCACTGCTTTAAAGAGTACGTAAGGTGAAGCTAACATTTTTTCTAAGGTTTTGTTTACTTTTAAGTCCTCTTTGCAATAATGTTTTAAATGTGCCATCAAAAATTCTTGTTTTGCTTCTATGTAATTTGTTTTGTGTACTCAGTCATTTCCTGTTTAACTGTTCAACTTCGATATTCATATGATTTAATGTATAGATATTAAATACGCTCAGTTTGTCCTGTTTTTCTGATGAAGCCTTAACCTCACTTGCACTGTCGATAAAAGACCACCTTACTGGTTTAACATAGCAGGTAGCTTTTAATTCAGGAATGATTGAAAAATATGGCATGTTGTAGCCACTGAAAATGTTTTTGCTACCTTAAAAAGTTATTTAGATGTTAAATATTTATATAATTGTAGAAAAAAATATCTTTTCTATGAGTTAGTGATGATGGATGGACATTATTGTGATGGTTGCTTATCTTTTTGAAGAAATCTCCTTAACATTAAATAATACATGTTATTTATATACTGTAGCACATTTTCCATACTTAAATTGCTTATCAGTCTGAGGAATGAAGGCATCACATTTTAAGCAAGTTTAAAACTTTTTTTTTTTAGGTTTATATGGAGTCCTTTTACCTGTGTACAGGATACATCAGCATACTGTACAACGTGTCACCATTCTCTGATGTTTAGAGATGGATATTATATGTTTTTTGTATAATCTTAGTCCAAAACCAAATATATACACTAGAATTTTCAACAACTGAATTATCTTAACATTTTTTAAACGGACAAAGTTTTATACCAGGGGTTTCAAATGTTTTACAATCACAGTAGTATGAATGAAAGTGAACAGGATTTAAAAGTAACTAAAATGTAAGAGCACACAGACATCCAAGTGAAATGTGCAGCAATCTATCAACTCCCTTTTGATGACATATTCTATAGAATTTTGCATTGATGAATACAGCATTCCTTTAGAACATTAGAAAAATTCTGATGAGAATACCTTTTAATTCCAACATACCTCACTAATCCTATCTGCTCAATTCCTCCATCATAATCTCATAAAATTACTCTTACTCTGTACCACACTTACCTGGTAGTTTATTCTCTTTGTCTAAAATGTGTGCTATACTTACCTTTTGGTTTCCACCTTTGTACCTGTGTAATTTTAAAGTAACAACATGGATCCACTGTACTAATTCCTTTTGTGTTTTTAAATGCCTCAGTCATGTCACCTCTTAATCTTTGTTTACTTATACTGAAAAGGTTCAACTTCAGTCTTTTCTTATAACTAATGAGTAAACCCTGTTGAATTCTCTTTTCCTCAAGTTCATTGAAAACGAGAAAATATCCAAGTATTTTTGACAAATTGGCAAAATACATTGATGTCAATCGGCAATGAATTAGATATGAGTGGTTTACAATGGTGCAGTAGTCTTTTAAGGTTCCCTGAGGCCATGAGAAGTGTCTGTCAACTCTGTTGGACTGATTATTGTGGCCAAATATGTGACCTGAGCTGTGAGGCAGCAGTTCTAACCAGTGTGCCACCATGCCTACCTCAGATAAAAAGCAAACTCTTGAGTCCAAAAAGTCTTTTATCCACCTCTGTGCATCTCTTGACCAAGTAACACCCATAGACCCAGGGACCTTATCAATCCGTGGTACACAGTGGCATGCAAAAGTTTGGTCACCCTTGCATAAATTGTCTGTTACTGTGAATAGTTAACACTAGAATCCCTGAAACCTGTGAAAAAAGTCATAATGCCTGGGCACCTTAGATTCCTTTGCACCTCTTCATGAGCGTCTTTGTTTTGCAAATGTGTCAATCAGCACAACCAGCAAGCAGCCTGCTGTTCCATCCCCCACTGATGCAGCTGAAGTTTTCTCAGCTCAGGTCTCTTTATTTGGGTGTGAGGTGCATGGAATTGTATTGGGTAAATAATATATCGTTATTTGGAATACATACATTTCATGAGTGTTCTGTGTCTACAAAGATCTGGGTAAGTGTAGGAGGACAGGAAATTTTGAGGCAAGAAAAGATGAACACATAAAAAAAAAACTTTTTCCATGTTAAAGTAATAATGACTTGAAGTGTATAATGTGTGAAGACATTAGTCCAACTATCAAATAAACACAAGCGCTTTTATTCAAGAATACAGTGGACCCTTGACTTACGAACTCAATTCATTCGCGAGGGCTGGTTGTAACTCAAGTTGGTTGTAAGTCAAGACTATTTTTCCCATAAGAAATAATGGAAATGCCCTTAATGTGTTCCGAACCTCCCACAGCAACACCTACTTAACTTTTTTTTTTTTAATAAAAAAGGGTTGTATAATGTGCATAATTTACCAAAAACACCAATAATTTTTCTAATGTACTAACCAAAAAGTTATAAAAAGTGCCTAGCCTACCAGAAGCAACAATTTCATACTGTACTCACCATTTAAGTTGGCATCTTTGGCTTGCAGGAAGGAAGGAGGAGGAGAATGAAATGGAAGGTGGTTATTGTTTGGAAGGAGTTTCCTTATACAAATCTTTTCTTTGTAAAATTGTCGAGATGGTAGATTTCGACATGCTGTACATATTAGCGAGATTGGTCACATGAATGCCACTCTCATATTTCCACACAATTTCCTTCTTCGTTTCGATTGTGATCGCTTTATTTACCTTCGTTACCTTCTCTTCCTTCCTTAGCAATTATCGAAATAAATTATATAAATCACTGCACTGACTGAAATTACGTCCACAAACACATGTATCTGGGCTCAAACTGACGTTTACAAATGCTCTCGGCTGTTTGTTTACAATCGCACAAGCAGATACATGTGACCGCATTCAGGTCGTAACGCAAGATGTTGGTCGTAATTCAAAACAAAAATTTTGGTCGTAAACCAAGTTGTTCGCATGTCAGGCCGGTCGTATATCAAGGGTTGACTGTATAACCAAAGAAAAAAAAAATCATTCGATTTACATGTTCCTTTCAATGAGTTAAAAGCCCAAGCTCAAATGTCATTTGACAGAAAGTGGACATGTCTTCTTGGATGGTGCTGAGGTAAGAACTGCTGTATTATAACCAAAAGGTTGCGGGTTTGACTCCGGGTCAGTTTTGAGTAGCGAGCTGCTGTTATTATTACAGTCAAATAATAAAAACATAAATTTGATTTGAGTCTGTAACACCCGGTGTAAATTTTTTCCACCTGTAAAAGATATTGCTGAAGGGATATAAGCAGACTCACAAACGCTGGTGAAACATGTCTTCTTAGTGTCTTGTTGTCACTTGATTTTTTTTTTGTTATTCAGTTTTATTCTTGAATAAAACACACTTGTTTTCGTTATACCTTTGCAAAAGTGTATTTTATATTCCAGTAATCACTTGAATGAGATCAGATCTGTTTCTGCCTCTCTCGTGCATGCACACACACATCCATGCATGGAAACATCACTATTTGAAAACGCTATGCCATTTGAACATGAGTTATCATTTGAACATGTTTTTTTTCGATCTGTGTTATTGTACATAGTACGTACACCATCAGCATGGCACTTTCAGATCTAAACATTAGCGTGGAGAATTACTCGCATACTAAAGTCTCTTTAGCTGCAGGTGGAAGTTCCCATCCCATAAGCCATAATCAGGAAAATCAAAATAAATAATCGCTTGAAATATATCACTCTGTGTGTAATGAATCTATGTAATATATGAGTTTCACTTTTTGAACTGAATTACTGAAATAAATTAGCTTTTCAATGATATTCTAATTTATTGAGATGCACCTGTATAAGAAAAACATATGTTTGATTTGAGTCTGTAACAGGCAGTGTAAATTATGATACTTGTAAAAGTTAGTGCTGAAGGGATAAAAGCAGACACAAACACGCTTGTGAATAATTTCTTCTTGGTGTCTTGTTGAGTCAACGGACAGCACAGTGTCAATGGTGGGTGTTACTTTTCCTCACACATGGACATTCACATCAACATGTCTTTTTTTTTCTTCTATTTTATTCTTGGATAAAAGTACACTTTTGTAATAAAATTGTTTTAGCAGTGCATTCCATGAATAAAATTCAGGAAGTGACTATTTAGTATTGGCTTCTACAGCTCTGTGTTGTCATGCTGGCCTTGCAAAAGCATCATGGGGCAATGGGAAAAAAAGTTCACTTTTCTTTCAGAGAACAATTTGTTGAAAAAGATCACTGACAAACCAAGCAAATTCAGTGTTAAAACCCTTTATTGTATTTCACCAATCAGCATTACAATAGACTTATAACATTCTCTCCGAGGATTAGTTGAATTGCTCTTCTCAGAACTTTTTCTGTCGCTGCTTTAGTCACCTGGAGATCAAAACTGCATGCAGTGGTCCAAGTGAGGCCTAACCTGTGTATTATATACTATAGTTTAAGCACCACCCCCTTTGACTTATACTCCACACATCATGCTTTATGACCCAAGATTTTGTTAGCCATCTTAAAGGCTTCTGTACACAATCTGGATGTAGATACAGGAAAGTTCACTATGATTACTACGTCCTTCTCATAAGAGGTACTTTCAGGTTTCAGACCTCCCATTGTGTATTAAAGTCTTAAATGATATAGAACAAACTGATATACACTTTGCAAGTAAAATAAATTGCTCAAATTTTGATTTTTAGATGTATTTAAAAAGGTTAATGGATATAATTACCTCGGAAAACCCCAGAATGCCTTATGAAATGAAGGAAATGGCTCTTGAAGCAATTGTTCAACTTTGGAGAATTCCTAGCTTTGTGACAGAGCTCTATATCAATTATGACTGTGATTTCTACTGCTCAAACCTATTTGAAGAACTGACCAAGCTACTTTCCAAGGTACTTTTATTGAAGTAATTTATGTACTAGCTCTGTTTACCTAAAATATGTATTTTGTTGTCTTGAAATTTTCTAGGTTCTGCAGCAGAATTGTAGAGTTTCCTTCTTCTGACATGCATGTAATATTTTCTTGTTTTTTTTTTTTCACCTCAACTTGTCAGAATAAATATTGGACAAAAAACAACATTTTAGGAGCAGGCATAAAATGCATATACATAATTAATAATACTTAAACAATGGTGGCATATAAAGTTTTTTAAGTAACTCTACTTTAAATATTTAAAGTAAAGTCATGTTTAGGTTTGGCTGTCTGAGCACTTTCATTAATAATTAGGACTTTTTTTCTGCCAGCCCTTATAGAAATGTTGTTTCAGGATCTAGAATAAGCAGATATCATACTCATTAAACTAGAAATATCACTAACCTGAAGCACTTTTGGAAGAAGTAGTTGGCCAGTATTTGTTCACATTCACAGCAAATAATGGAAATGTTTATTTGAAGTTATTTCTCCTTAGATTTGTACAAATAGTTTGTGTGTATTCAGGGATATTTATCATTTTGATGAATGTTTGTCAACTGTTTTTAAAAAATAAATTAAATAAGTTTATGATCTTCAGTTTTATCGAACTACACTGTGTGCACAGTTATTAGGCAAGTGAGTATTTTGACCATATCATTGTTTTTATACATATATTCCAAGTCCAAGCTGTATAAACTTGAATGTTTTTTGGATTTAAGCATATAAAGTGATGTGTGCTTGTGTAATGAGGGAGGGTGTGGCCTAAGGAGATCAACACCCGATTTCAAGGTGTGCATAATTATTAGGCAGCATATTTTCCTCAGGAAAAATGGGTGAAAAAAGAAATTTAACTGACTCTTAAAGTCAAAAATTGTTGCAAATAGTCAACATGGTCGCAAAAAATGTGTTGAGAAAAAAAAGATGCAAATTAACTGCCAAAGATTTGAGAAGAATCAAACATGAAGCTACCAGGAACCCATTATCCTCCAGTGCTGTCATATTCCAGGACTACAACCTACCAGGAGTGCCCAGAAGTACAAGGTGTTCAGTGCTGAGAGACCTGGCCAAGGTAAGGAAGGCTGAAATCCGACCACCACTGAACAAGACACATAAGTTGAAATATTAAGACTGGGCCAAGAAATATCTGAAGACAGATTTTTCAAAGGTTTTATGGACTGATGAGATGAGAGTGACTCTCAACGGACCAGATGGATGAGCCCGAGGCTGGATCAGTAACGGGCACAGAGCTCCACTTTGACTCAGATTCCAGCAAGGTGGAGACAGGGTACTGGTATGGGCTGGTATTATTAAAGATGGGCTAGCTGGACCTTGTTGGGTTAAAGATTGACTCAAAATCAACTTCCAAACCTAATTCCAGTTTTTAGAAGACACTTTCTTTAAACAGTGGTACAGGAAAAAGTCTGTATCTTTCAAGAAGACAATAATTTTTATGCAGGACAGTGCTCCATCACATGTATCGAAATAGTCCACAGCGTGGCTAGCCAGTAAAGGCCTTAAAGATGAAAGAATAATGACATACCCCCTTCTTCACCTGACCTAAACTCTACAGGAGATGGGAGATTTACGGGGAAGGAAAACAGTACACCTCTCTGAACAGTGTCTGGAAGGCTGTGGTTGCTATGGCACAAAAAGTTGATTGTCAACAGATCAAGAAACTGACACACTCCATGAATGGAAGGCTTATGACTTTTATTGAAAGAAAGGGTGGCTATATTGGTCACTGATTTTTTTTTTTTTTAATGTCAGAAATGTTTATTTTTAAAGTTTGAGTTGTTGGTTATTTTCATCTGTTAAAGTGATAATAATAAACAAAGTGACATGGGAAATTTTCGCTTTTCCTTTAGTTGTGTAATAATTCTGCACACTAATAGTTTCCTAATAATTGTGCACACATACGTATTCCCCCGAGAATGTTCACATTCACATTTCCTTTGTAAAACATTCAGGTTTCAAGCTTATTAACATTTTGATTGACTGATAACACTTTGTTTGTTCCATATTAAAATTAATCCTCAAAAATACAACTTGCCTAATAATTGTGCACCCAGAGTATGGCTGAACATTTGAAATTCCATCCATCCATCCATTTTCCAACCCGCTGAATCCGAACACAGGGTCACGGGGGTCTGCTGGAGCCAATCCCAGCCAACACAGGGCACAAGGCAGGAAACAATCCTGGGCAGGGTGCCAACCCACTGCAGACATTTGAAATTATTCTTCCTAAAGTATGCAGTAATACTAAAATGAGGAAAAAACTTTTATTATACCACAATATAAACATTTTCTACATGTTGTCTTTGTGTTGTCATGTAGCTATTTCATTTTACATTATTATAAATAGGACTACTGAGATAGATGGAATAAAAACTTTAATATCTATTTGTTCCATTAACCAGGCTTTATAATTCAAAAGAGAAATGCTCCAACCTTAAATGCTAGGCATCCTATGGGGTATTTTGGGGTCAGATTGATTGGCAGCCAGGCATCTCCCTGATATTTGAAATGACTCGGCTAATAACCTTTTAAGTTGAAACAAATATGTGTAGTTTGAAAAAGTTAAGTATTGTAAAAAATTCCAATATGTGAAGCATTAAAATTATATTATTGTAAAGGAAGATGTTTTGGGAGAACATTTATAATTCTAGTGTACTAGCAACAAAACATCTAAGTGTAGATATATTTTGACTTCTCAAAACTGGAAAATATGAGTACCATCTAAAGAAGTTCAACTTTAACATCTTTGCCAATTCCTCCAGGTTTTGGATATAGGGTTTATATAACAGGGACTTTGCAATAGCACTTCCGACTACACTTAATTTAATTTTTGCTGTTGATGTATACCCATTGTCAGTGCTGCCTGTAGTTATGTTTATGCTGACTCTTAATATTTAAACTAATACACTCATATATTAAAATTACCTGGGCACACTGTTTTTAAACTATGTGATACATCCATTAGTATAGATATCCCATTTTTATCTTCACTTTGGCTCACTTTTAGGCCCGACTGCTAGATTGTGCCCTGTGATTTTCAATGAAAAAGAAAACAAGGCTTGTAAATGTTAGTTTAAATCATTAAATATATTAACCAGAGCTGTTATATGCTGAGTGGTTAATTTGTTAAGAAATACATTGCTTCCCTTGGAACTCACAGTGTAATTAATGACAATATTATTTATACAGAAAAAATGGGTGGCCAGTTTGTAGTAGAATGTTTGTGTGTAGATTTTAGATGTACAATAGGTAAAACTGTAGGTTTAAGTAGCTTAGAACATAGCATGGTGGCTTACAACAGACACCAACAAATAAGTGTTTCATGATATACAGGTATATGTTCATCATCATTCGTGTTTATTTGTTTACAAAGGTATATGTTCATTTCATTGGGGTATGGCAAACCAACACTATTCTCTATTTGATTACATTTTTTACTAATATTAGTAATAGTATTTTAAATATAATTATTTAGGAACAATTCATTACGTCATAGAAGGTAACATATAATGTTATATTGTTTCTTTCAGAATGCTTTTCCAGTCACTGGGCAGCTTTTTACTACTCATCTTCTATCACTTGAAGCATTGCTAACTGTCATTGACAGTACAGAAGCACATTGCCAAGCCAAAGTATTAACAAATATGACACAGAAGGAGAAAACCGATGATATCAAACCTGTTCAGGATCACAACAGTGCACAAGAAACTGCGGGTAAGCAATGAAGTATCAGCTTTTTTATCTTGCTAAATAAAGAATTGTGTAGTATTCATTTTAAAATAAAATTCATCTTTTTTTCTGCTCAACTGGCTTACTCTTACCAGCTTATAAATATTGGGATAGTAGTTTTATAAGACAAAAAGCTTGTTTGTTATTACCATTTTCACAACTTTTAGGGATATACAGTTAGGTCCATAAATATTTGGACAGAGACAACTTTTTTCTAATTTTGGTTCTGTACATTACCACAATGAATTTTAAATGAAACAACTCAGATGCAGTTGAAGTGCAGACTTTCAGCTTTAATTCAGTGGGGTGAACAAAACGATTGCATAAAAATGTGAGGCAACTAAAGCATTTTTTTAACACAATCCCTTCATTTCAGGGGCTCAAAAGTAATTGGACAAATTAAATAACTGGAAATAAAATATTCATTTCTAATACTTGGTTGAAAACCCTTTGCTGGCAATGACAGCCTGAAGTCTTGAACTCATGGACATCACCAGATGCTGGGTTTCCTCCGTTTTAATGCTCTGCCAGGCCTTTACTGCAGCGGCTTTCAGTTGCTGTTTGTTTGTGGGCCTTTCTGTCTGAAGTTTAGTCTTCAACAAGTGAAATGCATGCTCAGTTGGGTTAAGATCAGGTGACTGACTTGGCCATTCAAGAATTTTCCACTTCTTTGCTTTAATAAACTCCTGGGTTGCTTTGGCTGTATGTTTTGGGTCATTGTCCATCTGCATCATGAAACGCCGCCCAATCAATTTGACTGCATTTAGCTGGATTTGAGCAGACAGTATGTCTCTGAACACCTGAGAATTCATTCGGCTGCTTCTGTCCTGTGTCACATCATCAATAAACACTAGTGTCCCAGTGCCACTGGCAGCCATGCACGCCCAAGCCATCACACTGTCTCCACCGTGTTTTACAGATGATGTGGTATGTTTTGGATAATGAGCTTGTTCCACACCTTCTCCATACTTTTTTCTTGCCATCATTCTGGTAGAGGTTGATCTTGGTTTCATCTGTCCAAAGAATGTTTTTCCAGGACTGTGCTGGCTTTTTTAGATGTTCTTTAGCAAAGTCCAATCTTGCCTTTCTATTCTTGAGGCTTATGAGTGGCTTGCACCTTGCAGTGCACCCTCTGTATTTACTTTCATGCAGTCTTCTCTTTATGGTAGACTTGGATATCGATATGCCTACCCCCTGGAGAGTGTTGTTCACTTCCACATACAAGCACCACACCTCAGATCAACTCCAGGCCTTTTATCTGCTTAATTGATAATGACATAACGATGGACTTGCCCACACCTGTACATGAAATAGCCTTTGAGTCAAGTGTCCAATTACTTTTGAGCCCCTGAAATGAAGGGATTGTGTTCAAAAATGCTTTAGTTGCCTCACATTTTTATGCAATCGTTTTGTTCACCCCACTGAATTAAAGCTGAAAGTCTGCACTTCAACTGCATCTGAGTTGTTTCATTTAAAATACATTGTGGTAATGTACAGAAACAAAATTAGAAAAAAGTTATCTCTGTCCAAATATTTATGGACCTAACTGTATTTGCATAATTAAACTGAGCCTTTCTTGCATAACTCAAATTATAGGGACCAGATCCTAGATTTGTGTTGCCTTATTTAAAATTTAGATAAAGTTAACCAGGCAAATTTTTCTTTAAATGAAATTACACTTATATTTTTAAAATTACAGTTTAACATTTCCCCCAAATGGTGTTAAAGGAATGTCCTTGGGATTTTCAGCGCAAGAGAGACTCCCAGTCCTTGCAACTCAGTAGAGCAGGAGTGTCCAATATGTTGATCGCGATCGGAAAGGTAGTGCAAATAGATCACATTGCATTAAAAAAATTGATGTTAGTCTATCATATACCCTCCCTATGGCATTTGCCACTTGATTGACATACAGGGCGGTCAGTCTGAGATCTCTTTTCTTCTAGCACATGGGTCATCCCACACGCACGATCAGACGCGCAAGCTACTGCAAAACTCCGGCTATCTAAGTGATCTAGTTAGCCTTACAATTTATATTGACTAAAGAAGAGATATGAATAAAAAATTGGTAGGGGGGTTGGACATGTGGAATTGGAAGAAGAATTTTTTTTCTCACAGTGTCACAATCGAAGTGCATTTGTCTGATCTGTCAATCTATCATTACTATTCCAAAGAAGGTATGTGTGGAAAGGCACTTTCGAACTGTTCATAAAAATTATGAAACTGACTTCCTTCCGAAAAGCCATCTGAGAAAGAGAAAGGTGAGGGAACTAAAATCGCATTTAATTGGCTGAATTCAAAAGCAAAGACAGACACCGAAGCATCATTCCAAGTGACTCACTCGATCATTAAGCATAAGAAGTCCTTCCAAGATGGAGAGATGATAAAAGAGGCCTTCGTTGAGGTAGATGGCTAGGGGGAAATTCCTGCTGAGATTTCGAGACCACTGGCCAGAGATAAAGGAGTTTCTCCTTGTCATTAAGCAACTTAATGACGATCAATGGCTGCTAGACTTGGCATTTATTTTACCGATCTGACCAACATGTTGAATGACCTTAATTTACAGCTGCAAGGAAAAAATGAAACTATGGTCAATATGATTAGCCCAGTTAATATTTTCAAAAGAAAGCTACAGTGCCATAATTTGGGGAACATCCAAAACCTTGCGTCAGAGCTGGAGACGCAATGGACAGCATAGGCTACACAGAGCAGACTGAAAATTGCCTGTCAGACTTTGACAGATGGTTTCAAGACTTTGCTTTACTTGAGCCAATCGCTGCATTTATGTGCGATCCATTTAGGGAAGATGTTGAGGGTGATTCACTCGCATCAAAAATTGCAACACTCTTTCACCTAAAACTCCTCTACAGTGGAGGATAAGATTTTGACACTGCAGGATGACATTCAGATGAAGTATGGGGCTCATGGACAGTTTTGGAACTTAACTCACAGAGGAAAAGTACCCAAACATGAGGAAATGTGCTACCTCCTTGACTGCATTATTTGGCTCTACTTATTTATATGAGGCAGCCTTTTCCCACATGAAGATTATTAAGTCCAAATACCATAGTGACCATAAATGTATTGAATTGTTATTGTGCCATAAGAGTTATTCAGTTATGCAAGGTACGCAAAAATATATTTTATATATAAAGTATACTCAGTGTGTGTATATACTGCCTGGCCAAAACAAAAGTCGCCACCTGGATTTAACTAAGCAAATAGGTATGAGCCTCCTATTGGATAATTACTGCATGGGCGATTATCTTTCAGCTGGCAACAAGTTATTTAACCCCAACTGATGCAATGAGTTGCTTCTCATTTCTTAAACAACCATGTATAAGACACATCTCGTTGTTGTGGAAAAGATGTTAGTCTGTTTGAGAAGGGTCAAATCATTGGCATGCATCAAGCAGAGAAAACATCTAAGGAGATTGCAGAAACTACTAAAATTGGGTTAAGAACTGTCCAACGCATTATTAAAAACTGGAAGGATAGTGGGGACCCATCGTCTTCGAGGAAGAAATGTGGCCGGAAAAAAATCCTGAATGATCGTGATCGGCAATCACTTAAACGTTTGGTGAAATCAAATCGAAGAAAAACAACAGTAGAACTCAGGTCTGTGTTTAATAGTGAAAGTAAGAGCATTTCCACATGCACAATGCGAAGGGAACTCAATGGATCCATCAATGGATTTTTTCTTCCCTGATGGCACGGGCATATTCCAAGATGACAATGCCAGGATTCATCGGGTTCAAATTATGAAAGAGTGGTTCAGGGAGCATGAGACATCATTTTCACACATGGATTGGCCACCATTCAGTCCAGACCTTTAGCCCATTGAGAATCTTTGGGATGTGCTGAAGAAGGCTTTGCGCAGCGGTCAGACTCTACCATCATCAATGCAAGATCTTGGTGAAAAATTAATGCAACACTGGATGGAACTAAATCTTGTGACATTGCAGAAGCTTATTGAAACGGTGCCACAGCGAATGCGTGCCGTAATCATAGCTAAAGGCGGTCCAACGAAATATTAGAGTGTGTGACTTTTTTTTTGGTGGCGACTTTTTTTTTGGCCAGGCAATATGTATGTATGTGTGTATATGTGTATGTGTATATATATATATATATATATATATATATATATATATATATATATATATATATATATATATATATATATATATATATATATAGTAGAAAAGGCACTATATAGTGCCCGACCCGGCACAGACTTACACAGAGGCACGTGTAAAATAAAGAGTATTTTTATTTTTCTTCAGCTGGAGGGCACGTCTTCCCCGTAATCCCTCCAGCCACAACACAGTCCCACAAGCACTTAATATAACACAAACAACAATTCTTCTCTCCACCTTGGCACCACCACTCCTCCCAGGCAACCTCGTCCTCTTCCTCCCGATTCTGGCTCCTGAGTGGTGGATACTGGCCCCTTTTTATAGCCCACCCGGGTGGGGCTGCAGAGATGTCCAGGTGGGTTCCTGGCTCCATGCAGCACCCTCTGGCGGCCACCCCAGCTCCCCACAGGGTTGTGGAGAACTCCATCTCCCAGGAAACCCTGCGGGAAACTGAGGCACCATCGTCAGCCAGAGAGGCTGCCACCAAGCGTCCCGGGGGAGGTAGTGAGATGTCCATAGCTGCTCCCCCGGAACATATACAGAAGGGGCGTCCTGCCGGGCATGGGACCCGGCCGCCTGTGACAATATATATAAATATATATATATATATATATATCTATCTATATATATATATATATCTATATACAGTGGTGTGAAAAACTATTTGCCCCCTTCCTGATTTCTTATTCTTTTGCATGTTTGTCACACAAAATGTTTCTGATCTTCAAACACATTTAACCATTAGTCAAATATAACACAAGTAAACACAAAATGCAGTTTGTAAATGGTGTTTTTTATTATTTAGGGAGAAAAAAAAATCCAAACCTACATGGCCCTGTGTGAAAAAGTAATTGCCCCCTGAACCTAATAACTGGTTGGGCCACCCTTAGCAGCAATAACTGCAATCAAGCGTTTGCGATAACTTGCAATGAGTCTTTTACAGCGCTCTGGAGGAATTTTGGCCCACTCATCTTTGCAAAATTGTTGTAATTCAGCTTTATTTGAGGGTTTTCTAGCATGAACCGCCTTTTTAAGGTCATGCCATAGCATCTCAATTGGATTCAGGTCAGGACTTTGACTAGGCCACTCCAAAGTCTTCATTTTGTTTTTCTTCAGCCATTCAGAGGTGGATTTGCTGGTGTGTTTTGGGTCATTGTCCTGTTGCAGCACCCAAGATCGCTTCAGCTTGAGTTGACGAACAGATGGCCGGACATTCTCCTTCAGGATTTTTTGGTAGACAGTAGAATTCATGGTTCCATCTATCACAGCAAGCCTTCCAGGTCCTGAAGCAGCAAAACAACCCCAGACCATCACACTACCACCACCATATTTTACTGTTGGTATGATGTTCTTTTTCTGAAATGCTGTGTTCCTTTTACGCCAGATGTAACGGGACATTTGCCTTCCAAAAAGTTCAACTTTTGTCTAATCAGTCCACAAGGTATTTTCCCAAAAGTCTTGGCAATCATTGAGATGTTTCTTAGCAAAACTGAGACGAGCCCTAATGTTCTTTTTGCTTAACAGTGGTTTGCGTCTTGGACATCTGCCATGCAGGCCGTTTTTGCCCAGTCTCTTTCTTATGGTGGAGTCGTGAACACTGACCTTAATTGAGGCAAGTGAGGCCTGCAGTTCTTTAGACGTTGTCCTGGGGTCTTTTGTGACCTCTCGGATGAGTCGTCTCTGCGCTCTTGGGGTAATTTTGGTCGGCCGGCCACTCCTGGGAAGGTTCACCACTGTTCCATGTTTTTGCCATTTGTGGATAATGGCTCTCACTGTGGTTCGCTGGAGTCCCAAAGCTTTAGAAATGGCTTTATAACCTTTACCAGACTGATAGATCTCAATTACTTCTGTTCTCATTTGTTCCTGAATTTCTTTGGATCTTGGCATGATGTCTAGCTTTTGAGGTGCTTTTGGTCTACTTCTCTGTGTCAGGCAGCTCCTATTTAAGTGATTTCTTGATTGAAACAGGTGTGGCAGTAATCAGGCCTGGGGGTGGCTACGGAAATTGAACTCAGGTGTGATACACAACAGTTAGGTTATTTTTTAACAAGGGGGCAATTACTTTTTCACACAGGGCCATGTAGGTTTGGATTTTTTTTCTCCCTAAATAATAAAAACCATCATTTAAAAACTGCATTTTGTGTTTACTTGTGTTATATTTGACTAATGGTTAAATGTGTTTGATGATCAGAAACATTTTGTGTGACAAACATGCAAAAGAATAAGAAATCCGAAAGGGGGCAAATAGTTTTTCACACCACTGTATATATATATATATATATATATATATATATATATATATATATATATATAATATACAGTAAGGAACATTAAGTATTTGAACACCCTGCGATTTTGCAAGTTCTACCACTTAGAAATTATGGAGGGGTCTGAAATTCACATTGTAGGTGCATTCCCACTGTGAGAGACAGAATGTAAAAAAAAATTCAGGAAATCACATTGTATGATTTGTACAGAATTTATTTGTATTGCACTGCTGCACATAAGTATTTGAACACCTGGCAATCAGCAAGAATTCTGGCTCTCAAAGACCTGTTACTCTGCCTTTAAGAAGTCCACCTCTACGCCACTTAGTAATCTTAATTAGTAGCACCTGTCTGAGCTCTTTAAAGACACCTGTCCACCCTACAGTCAGTCAGACTTCAACTACTACAATGGGCAAGACCACAGAGCTGTCAAAAGACACCAAAATTGTGGACCTCCACAAGGCTGGAAAGGGCTACGGGGCAATTGCCAAGCAGCTTGGTGAAAATAGATCAACTGTTGGAGCAATTGTCAGAAAATGGAAGAGGCTAAAGACGACTGTCATTCTCCCTCGGACTGGGGCTCCATGCAAGATCTCACCTCGTGGGGTATCACAGATGATAAGAAAGGTGAGGAATCAGCCCAGAACTGCACGGAAGGAGCTGGTCAATGACATGAAGAGAGCTGGGACCACAGTTTCAAAGGTCACTGTCGGTAGAACACTATGCCGTCATGGTTTCAAATCACGCATTGCACGGAAGGTTCCCCTGCTCAAGTCATCACATGTCCAGGCCCGTCTGAAGTTTGCCAATGACCATCTGGATGATCCAGAGGAGGCATGGGAGAAAGTCATGTGGTCAGATGAGACCAAAATAGAACTTTTTGGTCTAAACTTCACTCGCCGTGTTTGGAGGAAAAAGAAGGAGGAGTTGCATCCCAAGAACACCATCCCTACTGTGAAGCATGGGGGTGGAAACATCATGCTTTGGGGGTGCTTTTCTGCGAAGGGGACAGGACGACTGCACGTATTAAGGAGAGGATGAATGGGGCCATGTATTGTGAGATTTTGAGCAACAACCTCCTTCCCTCAGTCAGAGCACTGAAGATGGGTCATGGCTGGGTCTTCCAACATGACAATGACCCGAAGCACACAGCCAGGATAACCAAGGAGTGGCTCCGTAAGAAGCATATCAAGGTTCTGGAGTGGCCTAGCCAGTCTCCAGACCTAAATCCAATCGTAAATCTTTGGAGGGAGCTGAAACTCTGTGTTGCTCAGTGCCAGCCCCGGAACCTGACAGATCTAGAGGAGATCTGTTTGGAGGAGTGGGCCAAAATCCCTGTTGCAGTGTATGCAAACCTGGTCAAGAACTACGGGAAACGTTTGACCTCTGTAATTGCAAACAAAGGCTTCTGTACCAAATATTAACACTGATTTTCTCAGGTGTTCAAATACTTATGTGCAGCAGTGCAATACAAATAAATTCTGTACAAATCATACAATGTGATTTCCTGAATTTTTTTTTTTTTACATTCTGTCTCTCACTGTGGGAATGCACCTACAATGTGAATTTCAGACCCCTCTATGATTTCTAAGTGGTAGAACTTGCAAAATCGCAGGGTGTTCAAATACTTATGTTCCTCACTGTATAATATACACACACAGTCATATGAAAAAGTTTGGGAACCCCTCTCAGCCTGCATAATAATTTACTCTACTTTCAACAAAAAAGATAACAATGGTATGTCTTTCATTTCCTAGGAACATCTGAGTACTGGGGTGTTTTCCGAACAAAGATTTTTGGGTACCCTTGTAATTTGGCTGATTTGAATGCATGTAACTGCTCAATACTGATTATTTGCAACACCAAATTGGTTGGATTAGCTCGTTAAGCCTTGAACTTCAAAGACAGGTGTGTCCAATCATGAGAAAAGGTATTTAAGGTGGTCAATTGCAAGTTATACTTCCCTTTGACTCTCCTCTGAAGAGTGACAGCATGGGATCCTCAAAGCAACTCTCAAAAGATCTGAAAACAAAGATTGTTCAGTATCAAGGTTTAGGGGAAGGCTACAAAAAGCTATCTCAGAGGTTTAAACTGTCAGTTTCAACAATAAAGAATGTAATGAGGAAATGGAAGGCCACAGGCACAGTTGCTGTTAAACCCAGGTCTGGCAGGCCAAGAAAAATACAGGAACGGCATATGTGCAGGATTGTGAGAATGGTTACAGACAACCCACAGATCATCTCCAAAGACCTGCAAGAACATCTTGCTGCAGATGGTGTATCTGTACATCGTTCTACAATTCAGCACAATTTGCACAAATAACATCTGTATGGCTGGGTGATGAGAAAGAAGCCCTTTCTGCACTCAGGCCACAAACAGAGTCGTTTGTTGTATGCAAATGCTCATTTAGACAAGTCAGATTCATTTTGGAACAAAGTGCTTTGGACTGATGAGACTAGTTCAGGGAGTGGGGCCTTTGTTAAGGTTGAGGGTTGGATGAATTCAACCCAATATCAACAAATTCTTCAGGATAATGTTCAAGCATCAGTCACAAAGTTGAAGTAACGCAGGGGTTGGATATTCCAACAAGACAATGACCCAAAACATAGTTCAAAATCTACAAAGGCATTCATACAGAGGGAGAAGTACAGTGTTCTGAAATGGCTGTCACAGTCCCTTGACTTGAATTTCATCGAAAATCTATGTGATGATTTGAAGCAGGCTGTCCATGCTCGGCAGCCATCAAATTTAACTGAGCTGGAGAGATTTTGTATGGAAGAATGGTCAAAAATACCTCCATCCAGAATCCAGACACTCCTCAAAGGCTATCTACGAGGTGTCTAGAGGCTGTTATATTTGCAAAAGGAGGGTCAACTAAGTATTGATGTAATATCTCTGTTGGGGTGCCCAAATTTATTCACCTGTCTAATTTTGTTATTATGCATAATGCATATTTTCTGTTAATCCAATAAACTTAATGTCACTGCTGAAATACTACTGTTTCCATAAGGCTTGTCATATATTAAAAGGAACTTGCTACTTTGAAAGCTCAGCCAATGAATAACAAAAATCCAAAGAATGAAGAGGGGGTTCCCAAACTTTTTCATATGACTGTGTATATATGTCATTTTTAATTTAGGTAGATCATTTTGACCTGGTCATTTTAAAAGTAGCTCGCAAGCCAAAAAAGTGTGGGCACCCCTGCAGTAGAGGAATGATGAAATAGTAAATATTGATAGTTTAGCATATCCAGTATGTCTTGGCATATTAGAGTCAGTTAAAAGATTTTGAATCTACTTGGCCAGGAGTGTGTATGTGTACACACGCACACACACACACACTCTCATTTATATATGTGCTCATATTGTATGCTACAACTAGCATATTTTTCCCAGCTGGGTCATAGAGAAATAATAAAGACCTCTATATATATATCATTTTTGTGTACGTGTGTAAATCCAAAGTTGTAACTTCTCCCTTCAGTGAAATCAATCAGTGAAATTTAATGTGTTCTTTTACAGATAGATTGTTTAATTTATTTGCATTTTAATATCAGATACATGTATTTAATGTTTTGGACAAAATTGTAACTTTTAGTATTTATGTTTAATGATTTTAGATCTTGAAGGAATGGTAAATGGTTGTAAAGTACAACTGTTTTCAGATATAGAAGCAAAAGCATCTTATCCACCTACTAGTGGTAATTTGATGGCTGATAAAATGAAACATGGACGTCAAGATCAAGAAGAGACTGAAACTGGTAAAAAAAAAAAAAAATAATAATAATTTTCAGCAGATCAGTTTGTTTAATTAAAAGCACAGCAGTATAAGAGTTTATAATGTATCATAAATGGCAGTTGTTAATATAGTATTCAAAAAGAAAGTTATTTGCTTCATTCCTCCATGGATTTTTTTTTATTTCATTGTGTTACAAAGCATAGTTATACTGTATTTCACTTAAATCAGTTCAACAGTAAAAAGTGCTGAAGTGAAATTCTAGAATTCTAAGAAAATGTTTGTGAGCAATTTGGAATTAACTAGATTTTTGTCAGTTTACATTTTATTGAATAACAAAGTCACAATAATAAACACAATCTGCTTATGTTAATACATGCAAGCAATTGTGCTACCCCTTTCTTGTGTTTACTGAAGGAATCCTTTTGAACTTTCACATTCCAAGTTGGAAAAAGTGTGTTAGCCTTCCCCTACAGCTAATTAGACTGAGGTGTTCCAGTCAGTGAATTGAGGCTGGAGGTGCCCTACCAAAGTTTAATTAGTGTGCTCTTCTCAAGAAAAATCTCTACATGTGAACTGTACCCTAATCAAAAGAAATATCAGAGGACCTTAGAAGGAGAATCATATAGATTCACAAAATGGGAAAACTACAAAATAATTTCTTGGTTGTTTAACAAACCACAGTAAGACGTGTTATGTACAAATGGTGGAAATTCAGTACTGTTACTACTTTCCCTAGGAGTGAGTATAATCTAAATGTCATGGCAAAACAGCAGCATTTAGTGTTGAAGGTGGTAGTAAAAATGTAATGGTAAAGGACCTGCAGAAATCTCTTGAACTTGCCAAAGTCTGTATTTATCTGTCTATTATATTAAAAAAAGTTTTAAGTTATGTCCGCGTTATTCAGCCTTGACCACTTCCCCTCCAAGCCGCTTGCCCAATCATTACTCCAACTGTGCACATCCTCTCTCCGTATCACCCCATGACACTCTTTCAGTGCTGCTAACTCGCCCTTCAACGCAGTCGGTTATAATGGCAAGGCAGAAAAGCAAATTATCTATTCAAGAACGTCAAATTTTAGATCGCAATCAAAAAACAGCAGCAATAGCTGATAATGAATGTCAAAAAAAGAAAATGAACAAAAAAGAGCAGCATATCATAAAAATCAAGAACAAAGAGAATCCTCTAATAAATGAGAAAGAGAAAAACATCCCGAGCAGTATGCAAACAGAAATGCAAAAAAAAGTTAGAGGATAAAGTAATTCATAATATTGTTTTTGACAAGGTGTTAAAATTTTATTTTTTATTTACTTTTTATTATGGTTTACTTTTTTACTTCTACTTTTTAGTACTTTTTATTATTCATTGGTATTTAAAATAGACAGCTGTTGTGAAATACTCAAGTAACTTATTTTCTATCCATAATAACTAAGGACCAAACTGTCTTCTTCCCGCACCCCACATATTCTTCTATATACCTACTCTTTAAATACAGTTGCTTACTCTAACAGAGGGAGTGCCCCAACACCCTTTGAGCAGCTCAGCTGCGAGATAGTGGCCACCCAGTGCCTGCCCCTGGGAGTTGGTGAGCGAAGTAAGCTCCTTAGTGTACTTTAAGAATAACACAGAACAAGAATGCTGCTCAAAAAAATATTACTGAACTACTCAGGTTTGCAAAACACCCACTAAGATGTTGCCCAAAGCTTCTGGGGCAAGGATCTGTGTACGGGCTGGAAACTGAAAGAAATAAAAAATGCTGCACCAACACTATTAGCTTATTATTGTTAACAAGCACAGGTGCAATTATATTTGGATTATCACTTTGAGCAGTTTTTATTTGTATATTATTGCAACTTTCATTGGAACAGGAGCAAAACTGGTCTGCAAAAATTACGTCTTTGGATCGGATCTTATAGCCAACGGCATACAACAGGTACAGTATGATGTCTAGCATTTCTGTGAGCTGACATAAAAGTCACTCCACAGGCCAAAACAAAAACCTACACTCTTAAAAATAAAGGTGCAAGAGTGGTTCTTTAGAGCGATAATGCCATAGGAGAACCATTTTTTGTTCCCTACAGAAACATTAATTTCAAGGTTCCAGAAAAAAGTCTTATTTATTTAGATCTTTAACGGAGTCCTCACAGTAAATAAACAAGAATAGATGGTAGTAAATTTTTGAAAAGTTAATGAGTCCTGATTTTAAAATGACTCTTGCTGCATACGTCCAGATTTTCTTAATCTGTTTGTGTCCTGCTAGGTAGCCTATAGTACATTAAAGATTTTGTTTATTTTTTTCTACATATTAGGAAGCTTTTCAAAGTACAACGAACCAACTTCATATGCAAAGAACCCTTGCCAGAATGAAATGGTGCTTGGTCACCAGAATAAAATGGTGTATATGTATATATAAATGTGTGTGTGCATGCGTACGTGTGTGTGTGTGTATGTGTATGTATATATATATATATATATATATATATATATATGTGTGTGTGTGTGTATATACTATATATACAGGTGCTGGTCATAAAATTAGAATATCATGACAAAGTTGATTTACTTCAGTAATTCCATTCAAAAAGTGAAACTTGTATATTAGATTCATTCATTACACACAGACTGATGTATTTCAAATGTTTATTTCTTTTAATGTTGATGATTATATCTGACAAAACTAATGAAAGTCCCAAATTCAGTATCTCGGAAAATTAGAATATAAATTAAGACCAATGCAAAAAAAGGATTTTTAGAAATGTTGGCCAACTGAAAGGTATGAACATGAAAAGTATGAGCATGTACAGCACTCAATATTTAGTTGGGGCTCCTTTGGCCTGGATTACTGCAGCAATGCGGCGTGGCATGGAGTTGATCAGTCTGTGGCACTGCTCAGGTGTTATGAGAGCCCATGTTGCTCTGATAGTGGCCTTCAGCTCTTCTGAATTGTTGGGTCTGGCGTATTGCATCTTCCTCTTCACAATACCCCATAGATTTTCTATGGGATTAAGGTCAGGCGAGTTTGCTGGCCAATCAAGAACAGGGATACCATGGTCCTTAAACCAGGTACTGGTAGCTTTGGCACTGTGTGCAGGTGCCAGGTCCTGTTGGAAAATGAAATCTGCATCTCCATAAAGTTTGTCAGCAGCAGGAAGCATGAATTGCCCTAAAACTTCCTGGTAGACGGCTGTGTTGACCTTGGACCTCAGAAAACACAATGGACCAACACCAGCAGATGACATGGCACCCCAAACCATCACTGACTGTGGAAACTTTACACTGGACCTCACGCAACGTGGATTCTGTGCCTCTCCTCTCTTCCTCCAGACTCTGGGACCTTGATTTCCAAAGGAAATGCAAAATTTACTTTCATCAGAGAACATAACTTTGGACCACTCAGCAGCAGTCCAAAGGCGAGACGCTTCTGACGCTGTCTCTTGTTCAAGAGTGGCTTGACACAAGGAATGCGACAGCTGAAACCCATGTCTTGCATATGTCTGTGCGTGGTGTTTCTTGAAGCACTGACTCCAGCTGCAGTCCACTCTTTGTGAATCTCCCCCACATTTTTGAATGGGTTTTGTTTCACAATCCTCTCCAGGGTGCGGTTATCCCTATTGCTTGTACACTTTTTTCTACCACAACTTGTCCTTCCCTTTGCCTCTCTATTAATGTGCTTGGACACAGAGCTCTGTGAACAGCCAGCCTCTTTAGCAATGACCTTTTGTGTCTTGCCCTCCTTGTGCAAGGTGTCAATGGTCGTCTTTTGGACAACTGTCAAGTCAGCAGTCTTCCCCATGATTGTGTAGCCTACAGAACTAGACTGAGAGACCATTTAAAGGCTTTTGCAGGTGTTTTGAGTTAATTAGCTGATTAGAGTGTTGCACCAGGTGTCTTCAATATTGAACCTTTTCACAATATTCTAATTTTCCGAGATACTGAATTTGGGACTTTCATTAGTTGTCAGTTATAATCATCAACATTAAAAGAAATAAACATTTGAAATACATCAGTCTGTGTGTAATAAATGAATCTAATATACAAGTTTCTCTTTTTGAATGGAAGTACTGAAATAAATCAACTTTGTCATGATATTCTAATTTTATGACCAGCACCTGTGTGTATATATATATATATATATATATATATATATATATATATATATATATATATATACACATATACATATACACACACACACACTGCAAAGCATCATCACAGTGAGTGATATACAACCTGGATTACAGTAACTTCGGAATGCAAATATTTTTCAGCTACAAGCCTGGAACCTTTCATTTTAATGGGCCATCATTCTGGTAACACACATAAAACTGTATGGCCAATAACAAAAGCATCTTAGGAAACATTTATTGGAAGAACCTGAAATAAAAACACACAACGGTAAATTACATAGATTACAAAACTGCAGTTCTCTCTGTAAAATACAGACTGCATTGTCTGTGCCTCAACTATCAGTATGTCCAGGTACGCCTTTTCTCTTTCTTTGTACATTAAGAGCACAATACGGCAATAGGCATGAGTGAACCTCTTTTTTTGTGTTAATATTTTCAGAAGCCTTTGGCCATCATATTTTTTGAAAGAGTAAAACTTTCCATCAGAGCCATGTTCATGCATACTCTGAGAAGCCACTTTGTGGCATATCAATCAGAACAAACATGCTTGCATAATTTGAGCACATATACAACTGCTGACTCTATCATGCAGTCTGAGGAGTAGCTTGCCCATGATTTTTAAAAATTGCACAGTGTATGCCCAGTGTTACAGTAAGCATGCATGAAATTTCTGTGCACAGCTGTGACTGCTCTGTAATGCAACAATGGCCTCACAAAGCATCAGTGTGCACTTGGAAAAAAAAATGTTCACCTAATCTGGCTGCACTGCGAATTTCCAGAAAATTTGCAGTGAACAAGGTCATCAGCGAATCAAAAACATTTGGGTGAATTTCACCCATAAACACTATTTGTAAAAAAAAAA
This sequence comes from Erpetoichthys calabaricus, assembly GCF_900747795.2. NCBI lineage: Eukaryota > Metazoa > Chordata > Cladistia > Polypteriformes > Polypteridae > Erpetoichthys > Erpetoichthys calabaricus. The sequence continues at coordinate 95,222,136 of NC_041395.2, forward strand.
AAAAAAAACCTGAACTAAAATGCATTTTCAAGATTGACTATAGGGTGCTGCTTTATTTTACATTTTTTTCATTACTTCATTATTCTCAAGCTGCCAGCAATCAGTGTTACAAATCTTTTCTGCATTTACATTGTTGCACTCTCATTTGTTTAGTTTCATAGTTTTCAAGAAAAATGTTTAATGTTTGAAGGCTTATTTGACATAAAATGTTGAAATCTTTTTTTAATTTCAGTTATTGCACTAGTTAAATATAGATTTCTCATGCCAAAAGAGAATGTACTTGAAATGTGTCCATTGTTTACTTTATTTATATAATCCAATGCCCCTGCCTTGTATAAGCAAGTTTGGAAAATGGATGGAAAAATGGATAATGACACTTTGTACAAGTTCATTTTGTTTCACTAATTAAAATATTTTGCAATAATACTTCATCCCAAGTTTCAGGCTCAGGCATTTTTGTTACTTTATCCCCTGTAGCTAATAAATCAGACAATTTACTGCTTTGTCAATAATTATTCTTTGAGGTACTTGCATCTTTTTATCTTGTGTAGTGCATGATAGGTGGTGTTTATGTAACAATCTGATTTTTAAATGCTGCATTACAAACAAATACGGAACTGTAGTTGAAAGCCACATCTAATAAAGGAAAATTGTTGGTGTAAATAAAACACAACCCTCTACATATAAATGGAGCTACCTATAGATTTCCTTAAATTACTTTTTGTGTTAATTATCTTGTTACTTCTGACTGTGACTGATAATAAAACTTTGCCAATCTCCAAAAGTCTTTACATTCTGTAAAAAAAACTATTGGAAATGAACTACTGTAACTTAGAAATAATTATTAAAATTTAGCTAAAATATTTTGTACTTTTTATGCACTGTTTCTGAAATACACTGTAGTAATGATTTCTATTTAAACTACACTTTTAAATTACACATTTGTAATAATTTTATTATCAAGTTTTGCAATAAATATGTTAGTAAAAAGTTGATATGATTTAAGTGCACTTTCTCGTTCCAGTTAGTGATACGGTAATTCATTTTGCAATGCAATTATTATACTGAATTTTTTTTTTATGTATTTTTTTTTTGTTTTACATCTAGTGGAGAAAAAGATGCCAAAGAAACCTCTTAGATTTTCTTCCTTTCTACCAGATGCTCAGGAACTTTCTGCTATAAAAAGCAAAAAGAAAGTAAGTTTTTCAGTGCTTTTTCTTTTTTTAACACTAGAATCACTGAATGCTACGAAAAAAACCCATAATCCTGGGCCACCTTCAATTCCTTCGCACTTTTCCATCAGCGTCTTTTGTTTTGCAAATGTGTCAATCAGCACAAGCAGCAAGCAGCCTGCTATCCCATCACCCACCGACGCAGCTGAAATTCTCCCAGCTCAAGTTTCTTTATCTGGGTGTGAGGTTCCTTGAGTTGTATAGGGTAAAAAATATGTCATTATTTGGAATACAGTAATCCCTCACCTATCACGGGGGTTACGTTCCAGAGCCCCCCGCGATAGGTGAAAATCCGCGAAGTAGCGACCTATATTTATTTTATTATTTATACATATTTTAAGGCTTTATAAACCCTTCCCACACTCTTATAAACCTTTCTCACTCTCTTGTTAACCTTTCCCACGCTCTTATAAACACTTCCTATGCTCTTAAACACTTTCTACATTCTTAAACACCTCAGACCAACACTGCACGCAGCGATCAGATGTCAATGTGTCTGCACTCGCTTTGTGAAGGGGGGCAGCTGAACTCACGCTGAGCAGAAATGGACTTTGTGCTGCTTCTGCCAAAATGCCTGCTTGTCGCTCTGCGCGTTCGGAAGGAGGAGTGTGTGTGTGTGTGTGTGTGTGTGTGGGTGTGTGAGAGCTGAACGCACCTTCGCTCAAACCCCCCTCCCTGGAAGCGCAGTACGCTCCTGCCACTTCGCATTGTCAAGGGGGTGGGGAGCTGAATGAACGCTAAGGAGAAGTGGACTTTGTGCTGGCTTTGTGCTGCTTGTCGCTCTGCGTGTCAATAATTTTAAGCCTGTACATCACCAATTTTCCTGTCTCACTGTCTTGTCTTGCGTGAAGTTAAAATGTTTTATAATAGTGAGATGTTACTCATATCCTTAGCCCGACATCCACATATCATATGTGTTAACAAAGTGTGTTTTATAAGTTTACACGTGTTTAAAGCATGTGGGATGGGTATTTTAAGGCTTAAACTATAAAAATGTTTATTTATATGGTCTTTCTATATCGCGGATTTTCTCCTGTTGCTGATGGGTCTGGAACATAACTTCCGCGATAGGCGGGCAATCACTTGTATTTAAAAACCCGCGAAGTCGTGAATCCGCGAAAAGTGAACCGCGAAGTAGCGAGGGATTACTGTACATACATTTCATGTGTGTGTCGTGTTTACAATGATCTGGGTAAATGTAGGATTACAGGAAATGGGAGGCAAGAACTGCTGAACACATACCTAAAGCAGAAACTTTTTCCATGTTATAGTAATAATGACTTGAAGTGTATAATGTGTGAAGACTTTATTCCAAATATCAAATAAACAAGTGTGCTTTTATTCAAGAATATAATAATAAAAAAAAAAACATTCAATTTATATGTTACTGTCAATGAGTTAAAAACACAAGCTCAAATGTCAATCGACAGAAAGTTGCTGTGTCATCATGGATGGTGCAGAGGTAAGAACTGCTGCATTATAACCAAAAGGTTGCAGGTTCAGGTCCAGGTGCTCCTCATTTTGAGTAGTGCTGCTGTTATTATTACTATAATATAATAAAAACATACATTTGATTTGTGTCTGTCACACCCGGTATAAATTTTGGCTAATTGTAAGAGTTAGCACTTTTTTTTTAATTCAGTTTTATTCTGTCAGTGACGTTCCTGTAGAACAACAAACTTGCCTCTTCCTCTCAGTGTTGATGGTGTTTATCTCCATACTTTTCACATGAGCAGTGATGACCACAGTTTGTGCTGTGGTTGATGCCTGCTCAGAACTATTTATTGTACCGGCAATCAAAGATACGATGTCCCACCACCGCTATCAGACACTCATGCTGCATTTGTGCTTTGACAACAAAGACACCCGTGCAGAACGTGTGGAAAATGACAGATTTGCATGTGCAATGTTACTCCTTTTTTAGAAAAAGATCCCAGTTGTCCCACTGGAGAAAGACTTTCTGAGACTGTGGTCATAAAACTGTTTCTGGACAAAGGCAGAACCGTAACAAAAGATAACTTCTTCACTTCGCCTTTGCTTGCTAATAGACTGCTATACCACAACACAACTCTGCTTGGCACCATAAAGTGGGAAGGGAACTTCAACCTGCAGCTAAACTCACTTCAGTACACTTGCAATTCTCCACACTAGTGTTTAGATCTGGCAGTGCCATGCTGACGGTGTATGCGCCCAAAAAGAAGAAGCCTTTGATTTGAGTCTGTAACGCCTGGTGTAAATTTTGCTACCTGTAAAAGATATTTTTGAAGGGATATAAGCAGACACACAAATGCTGGTGAATCATGTCTTCTTGGTATCTTGTTGTCACCTGAATTTTTTTTTGTTATTCAGTTTTATTCTTGAATAAAAGCGCACTTGTTTCGTTATACCTTTGTGAAAGTGTTTATTTTATATTCCAGTAACCACTTCAATGAGATCAAATGCGTCTCTGCCTCTCTCGCACATGCATACATGAAAACATCACAATTTGAAAACGCTATGCCATTTGAATATGAGTTGTCAGTTGAACATGGTTTTGTTTTTGATCTAGCCCATACTCCACGTTATGGTGCATGGTACTGAGAATGCAGAATCCATCAGGGAGAGCAGATAAGACAAGGTTGAGAAAGGAAATATTGAGGCTCATGGTTTTTAATGAATCAATCTTGATATAGATTAATTCTTTCTTGTTTTTAACCTGGTTTAGCGTTTACTTATTGATGGATTTCAACCTCTACATGGACACTGTATTTATTGAAGATTATTGATTATTCATTGAACTGCCCTGCACTTTCTTTTTGGACATAAATACTTGTTTGGGTCCTCATTGCACTAGTCCATCTTGGTACATGACTATTGATGTCTGGCTGCAAGAAGATTGTGATGCCAGCTGCATGCAACACAAACCTCATATTATGATAATATTGTCCAACATAATTTAATTCAGCAGGTCTCTTCAGTGTTTTGAAGCAGCCATATTCTTTCCAAAATCATGTGGTGGTTACACAGAATGCCACTGTAGAAAACCATAAAACAAAAATGGAGAACAGTAGTTGTTAGTAACTAGTTCTGTCTTTAAGCATACAATATTACAGCACTTATTATAATTTTTTGCATTTTTTTTTCCCTCTCTGTGTTCTGCAGTATGAGTCTGTCATATCCCTATCAGTAAAGCATTCCAGATTTTTGGTGCATAAGAGCCTTAAGGAACCTCACCAGTTCTTTTGTGTTTGGCTCTTATAATAATAAGATAGCCAGTGTTCAGGGATGGAAGGTTGCAATTAGGAATATATAAGAACAGACACTCCAAAATATATAAATAAACAAGATTTCACAGACTTATATATAATAAAGAGTATTGTAAAGTCAATTTTATTTGAGACTGACAACCAGTGTAGTGAAATGTGCTCATATTTTTTTTTGGTTAAGACTCTTGCTGCAGTTGATTAATGTCTTTCTTAGGTACTCATGTTAGAAGAAGATCATTACAGTAATCTAGTTGTCTAAAAACATCAGCTTATATTCTTTTCCAGTATTTTGAGATGTTGTAAGTAGTCTGACTCTCACAATGTTTCTTAAGTGAAAGAATGCAGTGATATGGTTAATATGTGACTTGAAGTTTAGATCTGAGTCAGTAATAACACATAGATTGTTTACTTTTGGTTTGATTTGTAAGGACAGATGCTCAGGTTTATTTCTAACACCATTACTTTTTTTTTTTTTTTAAAAAAAAGTTTGTCAAAAACTAAAATTTTATATTTTTTCCTTGTTTAGTATAAGAACATTAATACTAATTATTTTTGTAATTCATTCCTTTTATATTTCTGGTAAGAAACTAAGGGTTTAGAGCCTCAGGGTCATCTGATGCTGTTAGTAAAGTTAAGGTGTGTGTCGTCTTTAAACTCGCTGGTGCAGTCCATAAAATGTGAAAGGCAATGACTAGTCAGGAAACGAGCACAGAAATGTGAGTATTCAAAAAGCAGCTACAGTGAATATAAACTCAAATGTCCATGGATGGTAGGGTTATGCCTATAGGCCACTGAAAAATTTGAAGCCATCTTCAGTGATTTGTATTCATGTCACAGTTAAAATTTGACAAGATTCAAATAATCATCCTCATGAAATGATGTAATATTTAGTGAAAAAATGGTTTCAAATGGTGCCATTGCTACAAAAACATGTTTTAAGTGTTAGCACTCCAGCAACTCCAAAAGTAGTAAAATCAATGGCACCATTTTATGTTTTATTCCTTTTTTATCTGTAATGTAGGCTGTAGTTATTCCATTTGTTTGCTTTGTGTTGATTGTTTTGAAAAAATAATAATGTAATTTTAATGTCTGCAAAAGAAAAATGTATTGCTGCAGAACTGAAGCTGAATATAAATTTTTTTTACACTCTTCAGTGTTTATCTCTGGTTATTACTAACTAAATAAAAAGGAAATAAACTTTTCATGTTTGCAATTTATCTGCTTATGAGTCTATTTGGCATGTGCAGTTGTCACTGCATGCTAAACAAAAATAAACACAAATAATTATTTAGTGATACTGTTTTTTTGCATCGTTTTATATATGGTTTTACATTCATCCTCTGCCTTTGACATCATTATACACAACATTACTAGTTTAGCACTATTTACAGGTTTATCTATGTACATTTACCGAAGGGATAACCAACCTGTAAATAAGAAAAGAAACCAATTCAACTTTAGTTTTGCTGATGTTTTGTCTTACTGTGCTGATTATAAAAACAAAACAAGCACTTCTTATGACTTATTCAATGACATGTTAAAATTGTAGTCTAAGATCTATTAGACTGATCAGAAAGTATATGGCCATTCCCAGCAGAATTTTGATCTAAAACAATATCACTATTCCCAATGAAATTTTTTATTTTAAAATTCAATTCCTGTGTACTTTGATGTTAATAATAATATTTGATCTGGATCTGGAGAGTTATTGTTTTAAAATGCTCATCAGCATTATACAGTCCTGTTTGGCTTGAAGAAGAAACAGAAGAAGAACCTATAACATCTCACTACACCTCTTAAATAAGTTTATTTAACCTAAGTATGTTGTTAAAGGAGAATATGGCATTTTTTTCATTTAAAGAAATTGATTACACATTTGCTATCACTGAAATGTTTACTATTTAGATATTTATCTAACTTTCTGAGAAAAACAACCTAAACTATATTTAGAGGTTTATCCTAAAGTAAAGTAAGATTAATGTTGTTCCTTTGTCTATTTAAAACTATTTGTTGTTAAGCTTTTGATTACAGGTACAGAACAATTTAATCAAAAACCAAAAAAAGGAATCCAGTTTCTCCAGGACAGTTGCCTACTTAGTAGTCCAATGGACAACAAAGAAGTGGCTCAGTGGCTCAGAGACAATCCAGGTCTAGATAAAAAAATGATTGGAGAGTTTGTGAGTGATCGTAAAAACAAGGAGCTTCTTGAGAGTTTTGTTGGGTAAGCTTTACTTTATGTTCTCCTTAGGAGGATTCCGAATCATAATTTAACTTCTAAAAAATGTATAATTTAATTTTTTAGGACATTCTCTTTCCAAGGCCTAAGAATTGATGAAGCCCTACGGTTATATATTGAAGCTTTTAGACTTTCAGGAGAAGCCCCCGTCATTCAGAGGCTAATAGAAGCATTTACAGACCACTGGAATGTAAGTGTGTTTAGTAAGATATGAGTGTTTTATCTGGTAGTTGATTGCTTTTACTTTTATTAAAAATGTTTATTACAGTGCATCTGTGAATTGTTTTCAGTTGAAACTATGCATTTTAGTACTTTGGTTTTCAGTTTAAGGAAAGGAAATGAAAAACACACATCAGCAAACTTCAAAATTATTGCGAGCAAGCCTGCATTTTCAAAACCATATTTTCAGACCTGCCAGTTTACAGCCAGAAAACGATGAGGCAGTAGCAGCATTCATGTGTTTTATAGGATATATAGTTAATTTTGTATATAAAATTATTTTGGAAAGAAATGAAAAAAGAATCATTGTTTGCCATTTTTGCATTTCAGTGGTACTATACTTTTGTAGCCTAGTGGAGTGGTAATACACAAATTCTTATACAAGGTTCTGGCAATATGGGGATCTCAGCTCAAAGTACCATCCCTACGTCCAAAGGCACAAAACTACACTTGCAACTATATTAAACTAGCATACTTTTGTTGATGTTCTCAAAAACCATTTAGACATCCAGGAATTACATTCACAAGGATATTTAAAGATGTACTTAGATTTAATATGGCAGCATGATGGAAAGCATTAAATAAGATTTTATCAGATGGTAATCTCATTAGGTCTTTTAGATGGAAAATTAATATTGTTCAAATGATTATCCTTCCAAAGCTTGTATACCTTTCAGTGTATCTTTATATATATTTAGAAATATATGCCTACTTCCCTTTAATGTAGTGTATCTGAAATTCTTGTTTGATAATGAACTATGTAGCCTCTATCAGAGCTCAATTTTATGCAACATCATCTTCATTTGTAAAACTGGCTATAACTGCTTATATCTTAACCTGGTGATAAAAAGATTTGATTCAGATTTATAATGAAGTGTTGAATATTGTTGAAGACTCAGCCAAAAAACATGTTTATGGGAATAAGCTGTAGCAATCCATTCACTATATATACAGTTCTTAAAAGATAAAGCTGTAAAAAGTGCACTAAAGTAAGATAAGATTATATCTTTCACTAAAAGGTATATTCTTATGCAGAAGCAAATATATCACTCACGTGTAAGCTTAACTCTAGTTAGCTGCAACAAAGCCCCTAGTTTATTAAATTGACTTTCCCATGTAGGCACAGCTAATAGAATATTTACTGTATTTTTCTCTGTGATGCTTCATAATTCCTTTGCCACATTATCTATACCGCAAAAAGTAAAAGAATGGTAAAAGTTGAGCTGTGAAGCTGAAGGCTGAACTATATAAAGCACAGGAAGAAACTGTCACTCCATACAATAACTATTATGTTAGCTCCTAGTGCAAGTTTAAATAAGCAACATATTTAAGGCAATGTCATAGCTGTGGATACTGTATTTGTATTAGACTATTTATTAAAATTGTTTACTATCTCTACATTGAAGTGCCATTCCTTAAGCGACATTCCTTAACCTCCTTAAATATAAAAAAATATTTTCAAAGTACTTCTTAAATTTTTGAAATTTTAATTAAATAATTTTGTGTCATATTGTGTTGTCTTAGAGTAATAATAACTTGCAGAAATCATTGTCTTCCTTCTCATTTTTATCCAGAAATCAAATGGATATCCTTTTGCATCAAATGATGCAGGGTTTTCTCTAGCCTATGCTGTAATAATGCTTAACACCGACCAACACAACCACAATGTCAGGAAGCAGAATGTTCCGATGACAGTAGAAGTAAGTAGATTTTTTGATAAAATAAACACTATTTTCCTTTATTTTTCTTTTCACTTCAATCTGCTAAACTTAAAAGTCTTTACTGATGAGAGCATAATATTTCCTTGTCATGCAATGAATGTAAAATGCCTGCTGCTACATTTATTATGTGTGCTGCCTGGCTAGAACTTTGATTTTTTTATAGGCTATTTAGAGTCCTTTTTTAAGCCATACAATACATAGATTTACCAATAAGGTGGAACACGACTCTGCCAGAATTATTTTAACTAGAATTTACAAAAAATGGTGATGGTTTATGATGTGATGGTTTATCATGGAATAGATGATATAAGGAAAATTGTTTTGATGGGTGTATTCCAAGTGCATTCCAGGACTTGAGGACTTGTCCTACTCTGACAGGCAAAGGGAACTAAACCTTATACTTGTTCAGTTTAAAAGATTTTGAGAAAATCTAAGTAAAGTCTTTAAAATTCTGAAAGTCATTAATAACATTGATCCATCAATTTTTTTCATTTAAATAGGGAAACAAGCATTTGAGAACACATTGCATTACAACACCTAAAACCCTGTAGTTGTTCTAGCAATATGTACCTACTCAAAACCATGATTTCCTATTTGGAAAACCTCTTTCTGCATTGATGATTTTTTTGTCTTAGTCATATTTAAATCCACCAACAAGCTGGAAATCAAAAACAAGCTACTGAGTCAAATAGTGGAAGCAGAAACCTTGACAACTTTTATAAGTATATGGATAATATTTTAGGATAATTTGCATATGAGCTAACCAAATGGTTTTAACCTTTGGCCTAAAGTTTTCACAAAATGTGTCCCATATAGATCTCAAAACACGAAGTGAAGAACAACACGCTGTAGCAGAATATTTGCTTTTAACCATTGTAAGTGGTATAATTTGGAACCCAGTATTATCTTCAATGCAGGAGCATGGATAGGTTTCTTGTCTGTCTTTGGCTCATCAGCCATGCACAGGTGGCTTTGTTCAGTGGAAGTGTCTAAAGGCTCGATGACGATCAGCACTCAGATATTAAAGCATGAACTGAAACAGCAGCAATAGAGTGCCTTTTTATTATCTTATTCAAATATTAATTATACCATTTTCTTAATAAATAATAATATACCATATAACACCCCTTTTTCTGCCTGCTTTCTCCCTGTAACCACAAGTACTGTTGTAAGTTGTAGCTTATCTTGTTACTTAGTTTTCTTTGTACTTATATTTCAAAGGGTCTTGTTGTATAGGTCATACAGTGCATCCGGAAAGAATTCACAGCGCATCACTTTTTCCACATTTTGTTATGTTACTACCTTATTCCAAAATGGATTAAATTCATTTTTTTCCTCAGAATTCTACACACAACACCCCATAATGACAACGTGAAAAAAGTTTACTTGAGGTTTTTACAAATTTATTCAAAATAAAAAAAATTGAGAAAGCACATGTACATAAGTATTCACAGCCTTTGCCATGAAGCTCAAAATTGAGCTCAGGTGCATCCTGTTTCCCCTGATCATCCTTGAGATGTTTCTGTAGCTTAATTGGAGTCCACCTATGGTACATTCAGTTGATTGGACATGATTTGGAAAGGCACACACCTGTCTATATAAGGTCCCACAGTTGACAGTTCATGTCAGAGCACAAACCAAACATGAAGTCAAATGAATTTTCTGTAGACCTCTGAGACAGGATTGTCTCGAGGCACAAATCTGGGGAAGGTTACAGAAAAATTTCTGCTGCTTTGAAGGTCCCAATGAGCACAGTGGCCTCCATCATCCATAATTGGAAGAAGTTTGAAACCACCAGGACTCTTCCTATAGCTGGCTGGCCATCTAAACTGAGCGTTTGGGGGAGAAGGGCCTTAGTCAGGGAGGTGACCAAGAACCCGATGGTCACTCTGTTAGAGCTCCAGAGGTCCTCTGTGGAGAGAGGAGAACCTTCCAGAAGGACAACCATCTCTGCAACAATCCACCAATCAGGCCTGTATGGTAGAGTGGCCAGACGGAATCCACTCCTTAGTAAAAGGCACATGGCAGCCCGCCTGGAGTTTGCCAAAAGGCACCTGAAGAACTCTCAGACCATGAGAAAGAAAATTCTCTGGTCTGATGAGACAAAGATTGAACTCTTTGGTGTGAATGCCAGGCGTCATGTTTGGCGGAAACCAGGCACCGCTCATCACCAGGCTAATACCATCCCTACAGCGAAGCATTGTGGTGGCAGCATCATGCTGCAGGAACTGGGAGACTAGTCAGGATAAAGGGAAAGATAACTGCAGCAATGTACGGAGACATCCTGGATGAAAACCTGCTCCAGAGCGCTCTTGACCTCAGACTGGGGCGACGGTTCATCTTTCAGCAGAACAACGACCCTAAGCACACAGCCAAGATATCAAAGGAGTGGCTTCAGGACAACTCTGTGAATGTCCTTGAGTGGCCCAGCCAGAGCCCAGACTTGAATCCGATTGAACATCTCTGGAGAGATCTTAAAATGGCTGTGCACCGACGCTTCCCATCTAACCTGATGGAGCTTGAGAGGTGCTGCAAAGAGGAATGGGCGAAACTGGTCAAGGATAGGTGTGCCAAGCTTGTGGCATCATATTCAAAAAGACTTGAGGCTGTAATTGCTGCCAAAGGTGCATCGACAAAGTATTGAGCAAAGGCTATGAATACTTATGTACATGGGATTTCTCAGTTTTTTTATTTTTAATAAATTTGCAAAAATCTCAAGTAAACTTTTTTCACGTCATTATGGGGTGTTGTATGTAGAATTCTGAGGAAAAAAATGAATTTAATCAATTTTGGAATAAGGCTGTAACATAACAAAATGTGGAAAAAGTGATGCACTGTGAATACTTTCCGGATGCACTGTATAGTGCATCATATTCCCATTAAATGCTAAATTACTTATGTGTAAGTTTATATATGCAGGAAAAGTCTATTTGTAAACATTGTGAAAATCCACATGTATGTGAATAATTATTTGAAGCATAAATTACAGTAATATGCTAAGTATTGTTTATATCTGCGACACACTGCAGCACATTTTTTTATTCTCTTTATATTCTAAATTTTACTCTAACTTTGTTTTTTTTTCTGTATTTACAGGAATTCAAAAAGAATCTTAAAGGCGTAAATGGATCCAAAGATTTTGACCAGGACATGTTAGAAGATATCTATAATGCTATTAAGTAAGTTGTTTATTGCTGTCTTTAAAGCAGGTACTGTGCAGTTCAACTCTAAATAAAAGCATTGTAAGGTAGAAGAGGAATATCACAACTAAGCAACATCAATGAGGTATAAGGAGAAAAATTAAGCAGATGAATGAAAATAAGTATAGCTCGGTTTCTTCTTCTTCTTCTTCTTTTGACTTCTAGTATTTCAGGACAGGAAATAGGGTAAGTCAGGCAATGTGGTTACCACAGTAACTAATTACATTGTTGCATATCTTAACATTCACAAATGTGAAAACCCCAATTCATAGACACAGTGGGCCATAGCTTGTCCTAGCAGGATTTGGTCTAAAGCAGGGGTTTCCAACATGTCAGGTAGCTCGCAACCCCTTTCCAAGTAGTTCGCCAAAGGGTTAATGAATCCTACATAAATTCGAAAACTTGATTAGTCAAATTAGGGGTGCATGATCTTTCCAAAAAATCATATCATGATCCACAATCTGAATTTCAATCATCTTTTCAATGTGGCATACACTTAAGAGAATATCCAGACTCAAACTCATCAAGACCTAAGTAACACTTTATCAAACAAAGTTGAATTCAATTGTTCACTAGCTAAGCGGAGTTAAGGATCACGTCCCAAAGCTGGCGAGTGAGTGAGGAGGGCCCCCTCTCCTCAGCTTGCTGCCTTTTTCTCGGATTTGTGCAAGTAAATCGGTACTGCAAGCGAACTATGATACATAGCGAAATGAGAGAAGTCGCAAAATTAACCAAAATGTTCAAGCAAATTGTAGAAAAAAAACCCAATCTAAATCTGTTAAGTAGCCTGAAATATATTTTATATATTATATATTAGTAAACCTTCAAAATAATGTGCAGTTAAAGTCTCAACAGCATTCTCAGCATTTCTAGAGCTTAGTAGAGCCACATAACTATAAGAATCTTCACCAAGCTGCTCTGAAAATGTCTGCCTTGTTTGGGTCTACATACCTCTGTGATTCTGCCTTTTCTGACATGAATGTCATAAAATCAAAGTTCAGAACAAGACTGACAGATGAACATTTAAATGACTCCAGAAGAGTGAACCTAAGTGGCTACACTCCACCATACACCTCTCTTGTTGACTCCATGCAGTGCCGGTCATCTGACTAACTAAACAACACATCACACATCCAACTGGACATGTGAATACTCTTGTGAAGTGAAACAGCGACATGTAACAAAATGACAAATGAATAAGTCATATCTGTGTATTTGGAATTGCATTGTTTTGTTTTGACAGCATTCATGTTTTAATTCAGTAGTGTGAGATACACTAGAAAACGCATACAGACATACAAAATGCACTTGCAGGTGAACTAAATATTTTTTGTGATGTTTTAATGCAAAATGTGAGTTGTGGACACCAACATTTTGTAAATGTTCAGGCAAAACAAGCTTACTCAGTTGGTCTGGGTTGAAATAAGCTATGAGAATAAATGTTAGAAAACATGAGTAGCTCTCGGCCATTTTCATTTTGTAAAAAGTAGTTCTAAGGGGAAAAAAGGTTGGAGACCCCTGGTCTAAAACAAAAAACATTGTGTAAGTTGTAATTAACAATTTTCTGCTAAAGTTTGAGGTAGTGAAGAATGTATTTTTCCTTGCTTCTGTGATTACATTAAATGCTAATTCCAAAAAATGCTCATTCATGATTCTTAGTAACCTTTATATAAATAAGTGCTTTCTTTTAACTAGTCTCATTGAGTATCTTTTTGCTGGACAGAGAAGAGCCCTTTTTTTTTAGTACTTTATTTCACATTTAAAACAAGGGAAGGAGAACCTAGGAAAATTCAGTTTATGCTACTCAGTAAATTTACGAGTGAACTGTCATAATACAGAGTGTTCTGTCAGTTTAAGTAGTCCACAGAAGCCCAGCAGGAAAACTTCTTGTCATGGCCATTACAAAGATATGATTGTGCATCTCTTAAAGGTTTTACAAATAATTTGAAAGGTTTTATCTATTATGAGGGCCAATATCCACATTTTCCTTAGTTAAGAAGATTATCCAGGCGTTTCTACATTTTAATTGTTATACCTTCTCAATTGACTACAATTACATTTATTTAATATATTTGTGTGTTTTTTCTTGAAAATTGAGTTTGTCCCCATGATTAAAAAAGTGTTTTTGGCCTATTACATGTAAAAATTAAAACTTTATAGTTCATACCATGCAGATTCTTGCCTAGTGCTGAAAGTCTCTAGAGGTTGGGGGGAATTCTTATTACTTTTGATACAGTTTGTTGGTGACGTTCAGGTAATTTCCCCCATCCAGATTTTGCAATACATAATACAGATTCAGATTGTGTTGTAGAGCTTAGTATGTTTAGCTCATCAACATTAATTTAGCAATTTCTGAAATACTGAGACAGATCATTTCAGGCAGGAGAAGGAATACAGCAATCACCTGAACATTTCCCTCTAAAAATGTATTTTATGGATGCTCCATCTATGGCCGCTGAAAGCATTTGCAAAACAAATACAGTACATGCTCAGACTGAGAGTGTTTAAAAGATATGCACAGACTACAAAATCCTTAACAGTAAGCCGGTTAAGGGTTTACATGGCCACATAACTGGGTAATTTGAGGAGAAGTCTGCCTGGCATGGCATTTTTGAAACTTGGATTCTATGCTTAACCTGCAAATTGTAAACGTGCTTAATGTGTCTCTTACCCTTCTTTTCTTTCCAGTATGTTATGTTGAAAGAAAGATTTTTCTTATAGGGCTGAACCTTAAAATAATGGATAAAAGACTAACAAAATTTGAGGTGATGCATTGTTTCCTTAATGCAAATTGATCATTGTTTCTTTTTATATGTTCAAGAAATGATGAAATTGTTATGCCAGATGAACACACTGGCCTGGTAAAAGAGAACTATGTTTGGAATGTTCTTCTGCATCGGGGAGCCACAACAGAAGGGATCTTCCTGCATGTACCTTCAGGCAGTTATGACCTTGATTTATTCGCGATGACATGGGGCCCCACAATTGCAGCACTCTCCTATGTCTATGATAAGAGCTTGGAAGAGACGATCATCCAGAAAGCTATTGCTGGATTTCGGTTAGTAAAGTAACTGCTATATTGTGATTGTATTGTACCTGAAAAATAATTCTCTTTTCTGCCTAAGATTTGTTTTTAATTATAGTAGTTAAAGTAGATCATTTTTCAAAGCAGTGGCATTGTGTCTTTTGCCCCTGTCATTTTTTATTATTAAGTGAACTTGTGTTAAAAAAAAAAAAAAAACAATTTAACTTTCTCTCCAAATGACTTTCATTTAAACTAGTATGGCACTAGTTCAAACATTAAGCAAAAATAATAAAACTTGCTGAATATATCTACTTTGAAGTAGCAAAGCTTCCTTGTACATTTTAAGGTTTGTTTATGACAACAAAACAATGTACTCTTTTTTCTTTAGTGTGTCTAGTGTGAGTGGAATATTTATGGAAACAGTAACACAAGATGGATATAGCAAAGTCAGATAAAAGCACTTTATTACAGGTAATCTGAAAGTCAGATACATGTTTTAGCTAGTTAGCAAAAAATATGAATATCGCTAAAATGATGTGTAAATATCAAAGCTGCTGATTAATTGCTGTTAAGTTGTACAGTTAACACATCAAAATTGTCAGTGATTACATTTTTTAATGCAACCTCTAAATGTGTTAACCCGGTTAATGCAACTGTGCTTCACAAGTAATGAAGCAGTGCCAAATGAATCCAAATCTGTTAAAAACAGTAGTGTGTCACGAGCTCTCATCATTTCAAGCTGTTAAAAGTGCGGAAAATAACATGCCAGTTCTACAAGTGGTGTGAATGAGTTTCATTTTCATGTCATGCTAATATTGCAGGCAAACACTGTGTACCGAGAATGACTGCATGTCAGCGCCATCCTTGCCATTATGCTGCATTAACACATTGTTTAAAAAGCCATATCGCACAGTATACTGGAATGCCCACAACAAGGCTCTACACGCAGTTATGTCTGCTAATGCAAGTCTGAACGTGAAAGGCAAGAGGCTGCCGACGGATAAGTCTGAATGGGAGATGGAATGTGGGTCAGCCCTGTCACTGTGCAGATGCACTGCTACCCATGTCCAAACAGCTAAAGAGTAGATAACACCTTTTACCCAACTCAGATGTCCCTGAAAGCAGACATGGTATGTTGGTCTTGTTTGTTTAAACAATCAAACTAGGCAATAATCAGTGCAATTTGATCTTGCTAATATTTCCATATATTTGGGCTGAAGGTTAAGATAATTAAAATGTTAAGATAACTGTTAGACTTATTTTATATTTACATTTACATGTGTTTGCTTAACAGATGATTTTATGCAAACAAATGAGGTAAACATAATCGATTAACACCAGTCGCGGGACTGTTTTGAACAAGTGTAAGAGGGCAGAGTTGATCCCCACAAATGAAAAGCCATAAAGCTAGCATAACAGAAAATGATCAATTAATAATATCACAGGAGTTTGTGTTTTAATGCTTATTGTGCACTGCTTTTGTTACACAGAACTGTTCAATAAACAAGCTGGAATAATTTAATATGCTTATGCAAGTGATTATTACACCGGTTTTGTATTAGAAATTAATCTCTGACTTATTTCTGCTTTACAAAAAAATATTAATATGCTTGAAGGAAACAGATAAATTGTGCTTAATATACAGTTTTAAAATTTTAGTTGCACTAGTAATCACTATTACATTTTTTTCCATCAAACTGCAGCCCTATACGTGCCAAATTTAAAAATTAAAATATGTGCCTACGTTTCTAAACCTCTTCAAAAATCTATATGTCATGGCTAACAGAACTTAAGATATATTGTGTTGCAACGGATTATTTCTGAAAGTACATTGTGAAGCCAGTGAGATCCTACATCTATAAATCACAGGTCTCCTGAAGATCAATAATCAGATTTACTCCAATGATTTTTGCTTACAGATTTAATCTCAATAGCTTCTTCCAAGTATTTAGTTTTTTTCCAACTGACTGTGCAAAGTGTCTCTAGAAGTGTATGATTAATGGTTCCTGTAACTTTTCCTTTATCGGTCAAGTTCTGCCTCTTGTCCTCACTCAGTTTCAGCAATTCCTACATTCTTATATTCAAAACGTATCAGAACCACTCGCCTTCACAGTCAAGATAAGGCCTTGAATTGTGGTAGCCCAGGACATCAATTATAGAAGAAAATTCTGTGAATCATAACAGAGAATCAAAGAGTGATACTGCCTTAGATAGCAAACACTAATAAGGATTATTTATGAACAGATGAATATATTCATCATAAACAATTAAAAATGTGGAAGATATGTGCACGTTGGATTCCCAAAATGTTCATGAAATGAATTATCACCGCATCCACTTCTCCAAGATCCAGAAAAGTCATTGATATTCATTTTTAAACCTAACTATACAATGTAAGTTGAATACCAATTGCCTTAATGGTGGTAATCTGGAAGAAATCTTTACATAAAATATAATCATTATAATCGTTAAATGTTGTAAAAAATCATCATATGATCCTATAGATTTTGGGTAAATGTTCATGGCCACACTTTAATTGACCTTTGTGAACACAACAAAAAGAGTGCCTAACGCATCACACAATACTTCATCCCTCTGGACCATCCACAGTCCATTGGTTTGTTCAGTTTAGGGCAATTTGGTGTGATGTATCCTGGCTGCCTGCCTGCACTTGTAACAGCGTATGGGAGGAAGAGGGGGAGAAGGACAGGTCAATGTCGTCCTTCAGTTTTAACAGCATCAGTACCTGGTAGGGACCAATTAGCCCTTTCTTCCTGGACCTTATTCCAAGCCGTCCTCCTTGGCTCAGCTTCCATGAGGTTAGTCCCTTGGTTCACGACTTGCACATGGAGGGCCTGTAGTTGTCCCACAAGCACCATCACTACTACAGTGAGGTTGATTGGTTCAGTCCTCATCCAGTAAGACTGTTTATGATTACACCACTGTAAAATAAGAAGGCAAATGCATATGAAGATTTGGAGGATCAGCCGGTGATCCCCCATGTAATACTGGCCAAAAAAAAAAAAAAAACAGAAGGCTACAAGTCAATCACTTGGTATGCTGAAGAGTGGTAGTGTTGGCCTATATGTGGATTGGAAGCAGAAGTGGAAGTGACTTCTGGGATCTTCAAATTTCAGAGTAGATGAAAGAAGACAAGATGTGAATGACAGTGCTTCCTCGCAGCACAGGAGGAATTAGAATAGATACACCAGCCATGAGACTAACCCCCTAATGCATCTGTGACACTTAAAACACAAAGTGAGCTGTTTATACAAGACAGCCAATAAATCTAGAGTAGTGATAATGTTTTTCTTTTTTTGGAATACTAAGCAGAGGTTCTTCTAAATTGACGTGAGAGATTAATTATGAAAAAATTTGGTTGCTGGTAAAGTTGGTTCTGCTTAATGAATGAAAACATTTTCCTACATTCTTAATAAATAACAAAGTTAAATATGGTTTTTGAACATGTGACCAATATTTTGATTACATTTATTAAATAATGAAGATCAATGAAATACATTATTCCATATTTGTCTAGTTAAATGAAGGATTCAATAAAGTTTTGTTTAATAAACATAGTTTTCTTTCCTTTAATAGGAAATGTGCAATGATATCTGCTCACTATGGACTCAGTGATGTGTTTGACAATTTAATAATTTCTCTCTGCAAATTCACAACACTTAGCAGTGAGGTAAGTTATATTTGATAAATGCTGTCAACATCTATTTTTTTTTTCAATTACTCATAGTCCAGACAGTATTAAAGTTTTGGATGGAGTGGGAGCAATAGAATGTTTTTTTTTTTAACTTGGAAAAAACCTGTTCATTTGTAAATATTATTTCTGATTTGTTATATTGATTTTAGATTTCAGGCTGATGTTTGCACATTAAGCCTTAAAAGAAAAATAAGTATACTTTTGTTCCCTTTAATGAACTTGTATTAAAGTTTTTTTGTTTAGCTTAAAATATGGCAAGGCCTTTGATAAACAGATCATTTTTCTTATTTATATGCTGCAACTTTATTTGTGGAATTATTTGTTTTATTGCGTCATCCTTTCTTCTTATTAGGTAGTAGTATGGCTTTTTCATAGAAAAACCAATAGTAATTTTGTTTAGTTTTTGCCAAGTTAAATCTGTTAATGTAAAACTTTGCATGAAATTTGAATTGTCTTGTAGGATTGATGACTGACTAGCTAATCAAGATAATATTTATATTGTGGGCTATGTTGCTAGAAGTAAAGACACCAGCATGGTGACACAGGGCAGTTTAAAATCCTATGAGAGAATACAAGCAAATATGCCAGAGTAAGGTAACAGGGGCTTCCATTGGCTGGTAAACCCAGTGGGGTTTGGCATCCTACCAGTCTGCCTGAGGTGGGGAGTGATAGAGAGAGGGATGGATGACACACAAAATTGGCAAGGGCTTCATCCTTATTAATGTGAGGGAGCAAGTACCCACCTTAATGATAAAGATTATCTTTTGGCTGATGGAGCTCTTACTGTCCCATATGGAAGCTATAATATTCCTTTAAGATAATGTTCAGATGAGGGCTGCCTTTAACTTCAGAAGTGACACTGGCAGAGGGGTTTAAAACTGTTTTGAGACAGAAGTGTAAATTTGCTTTCAGCTGGATGATGTCTTTGAAATGGAGCCCACTATAGTGAGAAAGAGAGGACAAGGCCCCAATTGTAAGAGAGAGAGAAAGATGTAAAATTAAAAGATTGAATGCTTTGTGATACTTTAATGGTGGCTAAGTGGTTAAGCACTTAAAAGCACTCCACCTGGTAGATGATGCTGCTTTCAACACTGTTTTGTATATTGCTTCTGGAGCCCACCTAAAGTTGATTGCAGGTTACTTGAAAATATCAGTGAAAAAGTCCATATAGTGCCATGTGAATTAAGGCAATTCATTTACTTCTAAAAAATGGAATTGCCAAAAATGCTTTGTTTATGTTAAACCAATTACATTTTTGGCATGATCGTATTGCATGCAAGATAGATTAACATAAAATAACTCACTCTTAAGTCAGTTTTGTTCACTCTTTCTCTCTTTTTTTTCCCCTCTTGTATCTGCTTAATGGATACACAGTATATACTTCTATAATACACACTCATGAATAAAAACACCATTCCCCATTGAGTTAAAAAGCTGAAATTTGGCGGGATTATACATTTAGTACAGTAGGCATCTGCTAAGAAAGGACATTTCAATATATCAGTATTAAGAAGTGTACCCTCCAAACCCAGCCCAACCCCTCCCCGTGACATTATGGAAAAACGAAAATTAGCCAAATCAGGTTTTTTTTTGTTTGTCACTATGTATTAATATTATATTAATGTACACGCTCTGTACTGTGCTAAGGGCAGAGTGTTTTTGCAAATGAAGGACAGAGGAGACGCAACCGACAGACCAAGCCAACAGCAACCTTAGAGGGTGGACAGATGACTGAAGAAGGAGTGGTGTCCTGGACAGGAAAAAAGAGCAATCACATTTGGCATGTACAGTGCGAAATGGAAGGACAAAGCTTGGCATAGTTCAGTGTTTATTTAGCTAGTGCTATAAACCTCCATTGAGGGTTCTAGGTGTTATGGCTGTAAGCACAGGTGTTGCTTCACTTCCTTCTCCAAAAAGAGAAGAGGAGAGTAGACATGGATGTTGTGTATTGCTAACCAAGCATGGACAAACATTGTCTTAATGGGTTCCTCTTGAGCTACTCCTTTGTAGTATACATATACAGTGGAACCTCGGTTTGTGAGTAACTTGGTTTACGAGTGCTTTGCAAGACGAGCAAAAATTTTTAATAAATTTTGACTTGATAAACGAGCGAGGTCTTGCAGTACGAGTAGTATGTATATGCTTTGTCTGCTGAGCGTCATGTGATCACAACTGAGCTGATTGTTCTTCTCTGTCTCTCACTGCGGGATTGTGGGCAATTGTCTCCTATTCTCTGTCTGAGTCGGTGTGCCTCACTAATATAGTCAACATCCATACGAGCGTATACTGTTTACTGCAGCATTAGCATTGTGACTATGTGTACGTGCGTGCGCGTGTGCGCGTGCGTACGTGTGTGCTGTGACGTGCGAGTCCCCGTGTTGCACCCTAAAACACGAAGCTGAGTCTCAGTACTTTAGCAACACCAGCTTTATTCAGCTTGAAACGGCAACAGCGCGGTTATTTATTGTAGCGGGATCTGCTGCTCTCCTATACACAGACACAGCAGTCAGGCAGGGCCCTGCGCATTTATAATGTTCCTTGTTCCTTGTATCACCCATCGATGGCAGGTGCTTATAGCATGTCCGTGATCTTTTCGGATTCGGTTTTACGGCGAACTGCTACAGCGCTGGGAGACTGCGATTGCTTTGGGACGCTCTTCCGCGTGTCGTCCCGTTGGGTGCAATCCCACAAGAGTTTAGAAACTCACTCACACCAGCCATGATTCTTTTCAAAGGTAAAGTGCAGGTTAAGTTGTTTTATGTATTTTTATTTTATATTTTGTTTTAATCATTTTTATATGAATAGTTTTGGGTTGTGGAACAAATCATCTGAGTTTCCATTATTTCTTATGGGGAAATTCACTTTGATATACGAGTGCTTTGGACTACGAGCATGTTTCCGGAACGAATTATGCTCACAAACTGAGGTTCCACTGTACATACACACACCTCTCTCCAAAATTCTTTACATACATGTTCACATCTGTGTACTTTAAAGGGGGACATCATACATCTAATGAAAAACATGAAAAGAGATACTTGAGTGACTCTAATAATGATAATATAAATCTCATATTTCATAGCATTCTTACTGATTACCAATTTCAAATCAAAAGAGTACACCTTCACATAGAACTGTGTTTTGCAGTAACTATCAACACCAGGAAAAGCAGGAAGTGCTCTAATGCGGGAATGTTTTACTAATGTGCAATTATATATAGCATGTTCAAGAGTAAGCAGCTCCGGTGACCTAATAATATCATTACTTATTATTTGACAGATGCTTTATCCAAGGCAACTTACAACATTTTGAGATACGATTGGTTACATATATTTTGTTTTTCCAGTTGGAGTATAGGTAGATGAAGTGACTTGCTCATGTTCACACAGTGTCAGGATCAGGACTTGAACAAACTAAAATCAGGGTTTGAAGTCCTAGGACCAAAACCTTAACCAATACAACTCACTGCCTGCCAATAATGTTAGTCCTTGGTTAAAAAAAATGTATAAAGAAAAGTACTTGGTTAACTGGATGTTTTATGTAACTAACTAACCACTATAACTTAGGTCCATTGTCTTACAAAATATATCGCACAAAACTGGGAAACGCAACTAGTATGCAATAAAACATACCTTTTTTATATATTTAAACTCCTTGACTTTATTCTAGTTGTAGAGAGATGCTACAAGAGTGCCCTCTCCTGTTACCGTGTAGAAAGATGCAGAGAAAGCAACATATGAGATTCTTAGCATAAAAGATATTTTAGTTAATATTACAAATACCCCAGTATTACTTTAGATGGTTATGAATATGACTCACTGGGTTAGCACGCTGTTTGTCAGTGTGTATGATTTTCAGTAATAAATTATATTTGTTTTAAGTCTGTAGAAAATCTACCCAATCTTTTTGGAAGTAATACAAAAGCTCAGTTGGCTGCAAAGACTGTATTTAACTTATCTCACCGGCATGGAGACATTCTTCGTGAAGGCTGGAAGAACATAATGGACTCACTACTTCAATTGTTCCGTTCAGAGCTTCTTCCTAAAGCCATGGTAGAGGTGAGAATGCTTTTTATTTTTTCATTTTATCCTTTTGTCTGTCTTGAAATAAAATGCTTGCATTTAAACAGACCACATTCATTAATAAAATTTAATCCAGTTATTCTTATCTAATATTTTTCTAGGAGAAAGGCTCAGTATATGCACAGATTGACAGATTTACAAGTTACCCATCCCTTATTTAGAATACACTGAGCCAACTGCATTTCAGAAATCTGTATTTTTTTGGATTCCAGAATTTTCTGAACCTAGAGGACCATGGTTATGAATAAAAAGTTGCTGGAGTTGCCAAACCATCACAGGCAATGTCAGGTTTGGAGAATATCTAGGTGGTTTGCAAGCATATTCCAGTGTCTCTCTAGTTTATGCAATTGGAGTGGAAAGTGTGGATGTTTGGGACGGATATTTTTAATATATGAAGGGTAGGTTTACAGGCATGAACAAAGTGACAGTTAAGCTGAGTAAACACAGCAGACACTGCATTCTCAATTCTAATGGTACAGTGGTTAAAGTGATGACCTGTAGTCATACCTATTCTTGTGGCTAATGGTGACTTTCTTAGAACACATGGCGGTAGTAACAGATTTATCATAACTAGTGTTGATCGCAGTGAATACCCTGTGTTCATTGGTGACTTTGTTCACTTGAACTTTTCCCGTAAATTTGACATGCAGGCTGGCTTAGGCAAGCATTTTTTTCTAGAGCCTTATAATGCTTTGCGAGGCCAGCATGACATCACAGAGCTGTCCACTGAAGTGTTTGATAGTGTTGTGCAACATCCTTTTTTTCCCCCACTCATGGTCATTTCAGCCCTCAGGACTTTTCAATTTCTGTATGTGGTTAGCTAGTGAACTTAAAAAGGTGAAAATACGTCCTGAAGCCACAAAGGTTGAGAAGGACCACCAGATATCCTTCCTGCATATGTTTAAAAAAAAAAAAAAAAACTTGTAGTATTATGAATTCTGCTACCAGATATATAACACTACTTCCTGTGCTATTTCAGCTTAGCACTGCATGGCTAATTATGCATGCAGATTAGCTATGTGCCCAACAACATTTCAGAATAAACTTTAAAGGAGCCCTCCCTTTCCCTCTCCCTTTATCAAAAAAACACAGGTCACACTGTGAAATAATAAAAGCAAAACATTTACTACTGTTTACAAGGTGCTTCTTTCTTCTTGGTGGAAGAAGAAAGTGTGAAGCATCTGTACAGTTTCATGGGAAACAAAAATGACAGTCCGCAGTGCCCAGATCCATGACTTCAAGAAATGGAACGAGCCAAACCCATGCCACTGTTTCAGGGCATGGCTAGTTTGTACCCCAGGATTGGCACATTCTCAGTGCAATGATCTAAGTTTTATTTACTTATTGCTATTTGTGGCTGTTTGATGTATTTTAATTGTGGTATTCGTTCAATCTACATCTTGTTGTGTGGTGCAACGTGAAGCAGTGATCAACACTGCTGCCTCACAGCTCACATCACACAATTGGCCAAAGTTATCAGTCCAGCATAGTTGGTAGATTTTTCCCTAGCCAGTTCACCATTATACTCCACTCAAAACTAGTTCAGTTCCTTCTTCCTATTTGACTTCAATGCATTTGTGGAGTTCAGCAGAGTTTGCAAACATTTCTGGGATTGCGCTAAATTTGAGGTGAAGCAAATTTAGCAGGGATCATGCCTCAGTGTAACTGAAAATGTCAAGTACGAAGTATCATTTAAAAGCATAATACTATTAATCTCTTCAGTCTATCAGAAGACATTGCCTCTCCTTTCTAGGATTCAACTACGCATAAACAGGTTAATTTCATAAACAGTCTTTGAATACTAGATTTCCTACTAGTGCTTCTCTGTCAACAAGTAGAGAGGAATGCATTAACACACCTCCCCACACTGAGAGGAAGGATTCTGCTGATCAGCTTAACAGATATGCAGCCATGTTCCAGGCACTGCATGGTAAGTTTTCTAGGCGATTTGAAGACTTCAAAGCAGTGGAAACTGAATATTCACCATCTTCTCTCTTTTTACTTGAAGTCTGATGCATTGCTGGCACTTCAAGTCACTGCCTTTACTGACATTCTACAATTCTCTCAAAAACGAGAATTTCCCACACTTGAGAAGACTAGCGCAGAGAATGCTTGTCCTCTTTGGATCAGCAAACATACAGTATGTGAACAGACATTCTTAGTAATGAAATTCAGCAAATCCAGGTACAGATCTTCTCTCAGCGAAGACCATCCGTCTATTGTACTGTGAATAGCAACATCAGGAATTATACCTGACTTAAGTGCACTAGGTTGTCAAATGTACAGAGAGAGTAAAATACTTTATCAGAGATTAATAGAGTACAATGTATTTCTTATTTTGTTTTTTTTTTATTTTACACAATCAGGAATTGCAGATTGTGTTAGAAAGTATGCTATAGTGTGTGCATGTTCCATGGTTCAATAAATAAAACAATTTGTGAATATGTGATCTATATTAATATTAAGGTGAAAAAAATAAATATAACATGTTTATCGTAGTGTAACAGTTGACAAAATGTATTCCGTCCTCCTCAACAAGTTGCTTTTTCACACTTATCCTTGCCATAAAAAATAGTTTCCTACCCTGATCTAGTGTTCTCTCCTTTTACCTTGTATGTCTAATTCTTAGGTTGAAGACTTTGTTGAGCCTAGTGGAAAAATATCACTTCAAAGAGAAGAAACACCTGCTAACAGGTAATTCATTAATTATAATTTTAGTAAGACTAGGGGGCTTCGCCCACCCCTGGGTTTGGTTTACCGGATATACAATTTAAAGAGATTGTTAGTTTCATGGGAATTGTTACATACACATTATTTTCACTTTTACTTTAAAACTTTTGGAGGTTAGGGTGGCTGAACGCACGTAAGGAGAAGCAGTCAGATCATTGCTGTTGGCGAGCTGCGTGTTTTGCTTGTTGTTGTTTTAAGAGCTGGGAGCAAGTTAAAGTGTCTCTCGTGGGACTTCAGATTGTCTTCCGAGAAGATCACATCTCGCCTCCCTCCCAAAGATTTTTTTTTTTATAATAGAGAGATGAGAAAACTTGGGAGGAAGCATTGTGTTTTGAAAATAGTTACATTTTAGGAATTATTTTGTTTCCTAACTGAGTATCAGATCATTTTGGCATATAGACATTACACATTCATGTCATTAAAAAAAGGCCATAATAATTGCTATTCAAACTTTGCAGATATGTTTTTAAATATTTGGTACAGTGAGTGTCTACTGTTTTTCTGAGTCACGTTCTTTTAATTTATTTTAAAATTCTATGTACCTGTTGTCCTTTCTAATACACACATGAGGTTATTTAGTCCGAAATTATGTAGAAATTTGATTACCATCAACTTTTTTCCCTGTCTACTAGTAATATATAAAACAGGCAATATAGCCCCAACAAACTTGCCAATCCTTCTCATCTAATTTGGTCAAAATAAAATTGAGTAGCAATTTGAAGGTCCCTAAATTTCATACTCAGTACTGTACTACCTGGTAATTTATTTCAGGTGCTTACAGTTCTTTGCGTTAAGAAACGTTCTGATATTTTGTGAAATTTTCTCTTAACAAGTTTTCAGCTGTGCCCCTGTGTTCTTTTTTTGAAAATTAATTGTAATGTAATGGCTGGGGTCCACTGTACTAATTCCCTTCATAATTTAAATGCTTCAATCCTATTACCTTTTTATCTTCATTTCTTAAACTGGAAACATTTATCTCCTTCAATCTTTCCTTATAGCTCACACCAGTCAGTCCTAGAATCAGCTTAGTCCCGTGTATGTATACTTTCTGTAGGACTGCTCTGGTCTTTTATATTTTATATAGAGACCAAAACTGTACACAGTACTCCAGATGAGACCTCACATTACAGAGGATATCTTCCTTTGACATTTGCCCTCACATATTATTCTATATAACCTATTAGCATTCTTACTTACTTATGTATACTGTTTTGAATTATACAATGAGTATACTAATACTTCTGGCTTCTCCTCATAAGATGTACTTTTAAGTGTCAAACCCCATATTGTATATTCAAATTTAACGTTTCTGATGTGTAATACTTGCATTTACCTATATTGAATTTAATCTTTCATAAATCTGACCAAGCCTTTATGCTGTTAATGTCTCTCTGTAATTATTTAGCTGATTCTAGATTATTGCTCTTCCATCTACTGAAGTATGTATTACAAACATAAACAGGTTGTTATTTACATTCTTACTCATTTTTTGTAGGATTAACGTAAATCAAGCAATATTTTTAAGATGTGGCTTATTTAAAGTTTTTCCTGTCTGACTCATTTTTAAACAGAGGAGAATCTGCAGTTTTGAGTTTTGTAAGCTGGCTGCCTTTGCTAGGTGCTGAGCAGTCAGGATTAAGAGGCCCCTCTACTGAAAACCAAGAGGCAAAGCAAATGGCTTTGGACTGCATAAAGGTAATACTATTTCAAATACATTTTGTGGATACAGTGGAACCTCGGTTCACGGCCATAATTTGTTCCAAAACTCTGGTCGTGAACCAATGTAATTTCCCCCATAGGATTGTATGTAAATACAATTAATCCATTCCAGACCATACAAACTGTATGTAAATATATATATTTTTTAAGTTTTTAAGCACAAATATAGTTAATAACACCATAGAATGCACAGCGTAACAGTAAACTAAATGTAAAAACATTGAATAACACTGAGAAAACCTTGAACAACAGAGAAAACTAACACTGCAAATAATTTGTGCTCTAGCGCTACGAACCGCTCGCTAAAAACACTTTTTTTTAATGAGTTTTAAGCACAGGGAAAAAGAGAGTGTCTCTCTCTCCCGCACCTGTGTGTGCGTGTATCTCTCTCTCGCTCGCCTGTGTGTGTGTGTCTCTCTCTCGCGCACCTGTGTGTGCGTGTATCTCACTCGTGCGCCTGTGTTGTGCGTGTATCTCTCGCGCACCTGTGTGTGTGTCCCTTGCTCGCACGCTCGCTCGCTGCACAGGGAGAGACTGAACACGTACAAACCGAAAGGGAAACCGGCTTGTTCATATACCGAGTGTGTGGTCGTGAACAGATGCAAAAGTTTGGCGAACTTTTTGGTCGTAAACCGATTTGTACGTGTTCCGAGACGTTCGTGAACCGAGGTTCCACTGTATTTATTGCATGCTGTCAAGAAAGATTTATATGTGGGCACTTGTTTTGGGATTAAGGTGGCTTCATTTCTACAGATTCTTTTAATTTTGGGTTGTCTTCTGTAGCATTAGCACATGTGTACCCCTAAGTATTTAATGAAAGATAGTTGCACCTCTCCCATGCTAGACGAGACCAGGAAATGTTATCTCTTACACGTCAGAGTTTTCCATATGACTGATTATGTTAAGGTTATGAATTTTGACATCTTGCAGTTTTTGTTACAGGGATCTTTATGGAAAGACTAAAACAAGATAGCATTCTGCATTATGTGCATTATGTTTGTTTAATCACTTTATAGAGAGAAACCTTTTACCCAGAAAAAAAAAATAAGGTAATGGGGAAAAAGAGCAAATAGTGAGAAAGAGAAGCACATCTATCTAAGAAGTAAAAAAGACGTATGGTAGAAAGCAAAATCAAAACATTTTTTTATTGTACAGATGTGCATTAAATAAGAGAGTAGCATAATGCAGTAATTGACTGGCTATGCTGTGCACTTAACAAAACTGTTGTGTCTCTCTTCATACGTATATTATTTTACATTTTTTATGGTACTAGTTACAATAACAGAAAAATGCCGAAGTTGCTGCCAGCCCAGCAGAACTGTGTTGCCTGAATTGTTCCTTTTGCTATAGCATGGCTGAGACCTGCAACAAGCATAATGCCAGTCCATTAAAATGTGATTGAATATTGTGTGTGCTAGAATGAGTTCTATGAATAGATGTGGCTGTGGCCTTCATTTTTGAAGTGTTTTTTGAAGTGTTTGACTTGTTTGTTCTCCCTTTTACCCTTCTTAAGCAATGTGACCCTGAGAAGCTCATTACTGAAAGTAAATTTCTTCAGTTGGAATCGCTTCAGGAGTTAATGAAGGTAAAACTGCAAACAAAAGATTAAAAGATTATTTCAGGTGCAGCTCTTTGTGGACCTTAATAAAAAGATGATTATTTGTTCCCTTTTGTTTATTTGGTGCTTTCATTGTTTATATTATATTAATACATCTGTCAATTTCAAATACCCCACCGAGAGAGAGAGAGAGAGAGAGAGAGATAAGAAATTGGAAATTAATATAAGGTAATCATTCAAGGTGTTAAAAATTATTAGAATTCACAGGATATAAAATTTAGATACTAATGTTAAATCTCTCAGTTAACTTGAAATAAAGGTATGACCAGTAAGTAAACTCCCTAATGCACTGGTTAGTCTGCCTGAGATCAAACTGTAATTTTACAGGTAGACCAGATGATGGCAATAGAGTTATTAACAAAGTAATAGAACATGATTGCTAACCTGCACAGTCTTGAATTCATCTTTTTTCCAATGTTGTTGCGTATTGGGCAGACACATCTAGGTGTCAGGTTTCTAGTTAAAGAAGCATAGTGAGGATATCACTCACTAAGGCAATGCCTGAAGTCTGAATTTTTTTTCTATTAAGAGTTTTGTGGCATGCACTATTACTTGTAAAGTGGCTGGAAATGGCTTTTCCTTATGCAGCTACTGTTAGGACTGTTGGTTTTTAATTCATCTCTTTAAAAACTGCCTTAAATTTGCAGTATTGTTCACTGGGCTTAGTCATAGTTTTTCTAAATATGTCAGTTTGATTTTGAAAGGTTAGATGTCCTTAACTATAGTTGTTTTCTTGCTATAGTTTTGTTTTAGTGGTTTAAATTAGCAGATTCAGAAAACAAATGAATATACAGTGCATCCGGAAAGTATTCACAGCGCATCACTTTTTCCACATTTTGTTATGTTACAGCCTTATTCCAAAATGGATTAAATTCATTTTTTTCCTCAGAATTCTACACACAACACCCCATAATGACAATGTGAAAAAAGTTTACTTGAGGTTTTTGCAAATTTATTAAAAATAAAAAAACTGAGAAATCACATGTACATAAGTATTCACAGCCTTTGCTCAATACTTTGTCGATGCACCTTTGGCAGCAATTACAGCCTCAAGTCTTTTTGAATATGATGCCACAAGCTTGGCACACCTATCCTTGGCCAGTTTCGCCCATTCCTCTTTGCAGCACCTCTCAAGCTCCATCAAGTTGGATGGGAAGCGTCGGTGCACAGCCATTTTAAGATCTCTCCAGAGATGTTCAGTCAGATTCAAGTCTGGGCTCTGGCTGGGCCACTCAAGGACATTCACAGAGTTGTCCTGAAGCCACTCCTTTGATATCTTGGCTGTGTGCTGAGGGTCATTGTCCTGCTGAAAGATGAACCGTCGCCCCAGTCTGAGGTCAAGAGTGCTCTGGAGCAGGTTTTCATCCAGGATGTCTCTGTATATTGCTGCAGTCATCTTTCCCTTTATCCTGACAAGTCTCCCAGTCCCTGCCGCTGAAAAAAATCCCCACAACATGATGCTGCCAACACCATGCTTCACTGTAGGGATGGTATTGACCTGGTGATGAGAGGTGCCTGGTTTCCTCCAAACATGACGACGCCTGGCATTCACACCAAAGAGTTCAATCTTTGTCTCATCAGACCAGAGAATTTTCATTCTCATGGTCTGAGAGTCCTTCAGGTGCCTTTTGGCAAACTCCAGGCAGGCTGCCATGTGCCTTTTACTAAGGAGTGGCTTCCATCTGGCCACTCTACCATACAGGCCTGATTGGTGGATTGCTACAGAGATGGTTGTCCTTCTGGAAGGTTCTCCTCTCTCCACAGAGGACCTCTGGAGCTCTGACAGAGTGACCATCGGGTTCTTGGTCACCTCATTGACTAAGGCCCTTCTCCCGCGATCGCTCAGTTTAGATGGCCGGCCAGCTCTAGGAAGAGTCCTGGTGGTTTCGAACTTCTTCCACTTACGGATGATGGAGGCCACTGTGCTCATTGGGACCTTCAAAGCAGCAGAATTTTTTCTGTAACCTTCCCCAGATTTGTGCCTCGAGACAATCCTGTCTCTGAGGTCTACAGACAATTCCTTTGACTTCATGCTTGGTTTGTGCTCTGACATGAACTGTCAACTGTGGGACCTTATATAGACAGGTGTGTGCCTTTCCAAATCATGTCCAGTCCACAGGTGGACTCCAATTAAGCTGCAGAAACATCTCAAGGATGATCAGGGGAAACAGGATGCACCTGAGCTCAATTTTGAGCTTCATGGCAAAGGCTGTGAATACTTATGTACATGTGCTTTCTCAATTTTTTTATTTTTAATAAATTTGCAAACATCTCAAGTAAACTTTTTTCATGTTGTCATTATGGGGTGTTGTTGTGTGTAGAATTCTGAGGAAAAAAATGAATTTAATCCATTTTGGAATAAGGCTGTAACATAACAAAATGTGGAAAAAGTGATACGCTGTGAATACTTTCCGGATGCACTGTATATCTTGTTTTTGCAATTTTTTAAAGAAAAAATCAAATTACATTGTTAGTAGTGAAAGTTGACATCTGTAGTTTCTTTCGAAATTCAGTTTGGTTATGGATATATGGCTTTATGAGTATCATTTATTATAAGGAGCTAAATATATAAATATAATGTGTGTGCTTAAAATTGCACACAATACTTTTTTTCTGCAGGCCCTTATCTCTGTAACTCCAGATGAGGAAACGTATGATGAAGAAGATTCTGCTTTCTGTCTGGAGATGCTTCTGAGAATTGTACTTGAAAACAGGCAAGTATTTTAATGCTTTTAAGACTCTGTACTCAATATACAACAGAATAAAGTCAATGCAGTTATTCTAATATTAAGAAAACACACAGAAACACTGACATTTATTTTGTGTTCTATAGGCAACATGATTTAATGCATCCATGATTAAAAATGTTTACTTTTTTGAAGAACAAAATCTTTTATGCACTTATGTTTTCTGTTCTGTTTAAACAGAGATCGTGTCTCATGTGTGTGGCAGACAGTAAGAGACCACCTGTGCCAACTTTGTGTTAATGCTACTGAAAACTGCTTTCTGGTGGAGCGTGCAGTTGTGGGTTTATTGAGACTTGCCATACGACTTCTTCGTAGAGAGGAAATCAGCTCACAAGTATGCTTTTTGTTTCTGCATATAATAAACATAGTTTGTACAGTCTAAGTTGTGAAGTCATTTATATTTTATCACCATTTTTTGGAGGAAAGTTTGCAACTAATATTTTAAAAGATCTAACAATTGCTGTGGAATGAGGAGGGGAACTGTGATTTCTTACATATCATAAAGTTAGAAAAACTGTTTCAAGTTAGAAAAACTGTTTCCGCAAGCAGAGGGGAAAACATGTTTTTTCTTTTACATAAAGACAACATGATTATAAGATATACCTGTCAATTTATGCTTATTTGCATCTTAGTTTCATTTAAAAGGACAGTTCCACACTGCTGGGCATGTTGCTTTTTATATTTGCTTATGCTATCATTTTATCATAAAAAACATTTTTTAACAATTTTGAAAATAGACCATCACCACCTTTTACTAATTTAATTTTTCAGGTTCTTCTTTCTTTAAGAATCTTGCTCATGATGAAGTCAAATGTTCTTTTCCGAGTGAGCCGGGAGATTTCTTATGGACTTCATGAATTACTGAAGACTAATGCTGCTAATATTCACTCCAGTGAGGACTGGTACACCATTTTTTCCCTGCTTGAATGTATTGGAGCAGGTGTTAAGCCACCTCCATCTGTTCAAGTTACAGTTGGCCCAGATACTGACACAGGTAATCACAACTCGGAAATTTAACACTCAAAATTCAATTTACTGTACAGCATGTGTATATTAACTGGAGTATTATTCAGATCTAAAATTATAATAGGGCAATCCCCAGTAAAGTAATTGCTGTTTTGGAAATTGGCTTGACTAACTATTCAATTGACCATGTTATGTTCAGCAAAAACTTCTTTTACAGAGGGCACCATTCCTTTTAATATGCAATGGCTATATGTACTTATTTTTATTAAGAACATATGTAAATTGTAGGGTTGGGCAAGTTAACACATTATTATCGTGTTACCGTATTAATTAACACCGACAATTATTTTATTGCGTGTTAACACAGTTTTTGTTGTTAAGGTATTATTATTATTTTGAAAGCCTCAGTCTCGCTAGCCATCGATAGAGATCAGTGATCTTCTTGTTACAGTGCTTTTCGATACGCTTTTGCTAGAAGGAAAGTTCTGCGGTGGGTTGGCACCCTGCCCGGGATTGGTTCCTGCCTTGTGCCCTGTGTTGGCTGGGATTGGCTCCAGCAGACCCCCCGTGACCCTGTGTTCGGATTCAGCGGGTTGGAAAATGGATGGATGGATAGAAGGAAAGTTTGTTTTGTTGATTTGATCTCGATTCCCTGCGCGAGTAGCAAAGAGCAAACAGCTTCTAAAATGGCATGTGGAGAGATACCAAAGTGAATGCTCAAAGCAAAATAATTAGTGGATGACTTTTTTCATATTATTGCTGAATTAAACTCTGACTTATCAGACTCCGATTTTGATGCAAGTGATCTGGAGATGTAGATCAAAAATGAAAGTAAGGTACCGGCATCAGCTGATCGGTAAAACAGGCAGCAACAGATATTTTATGTTGATTTATGTGTGAAACCATTCATTACTTTGTGCGCTTTTCAGAAAACTGAGGTTTTTTTTAAATATTAGCCCTCAAATAGTTGCTACTGAACATAAACTGTTTATGCTGCTCCCAGATAAAAGAAAATGTTTCTGCTGGTATCGGATAAAAAAGAAAACAGATTTAGAAATGTTAACTAGCTGTTGCTCGGAAGGTGCCTGTTATAATGTTGTGATCGTGGCTGTGGACTCTGAGGGTAGCTTGTTTTTCTATAACAAACTAGATAAAACGTTAATGCCTTGGCAATGGCAAATATTTTTGCTTTTATATTTGATTTGATTTCATTAATGTTTAAGTTGAGACATACAAGAAATATTTTAACTGCTACTATGTAAAGGGACTACTGCTGTTAAAAAGCACCTTATTTGTTGCAAACCAAATACATGCAATACACTACTTTTGAATTCATTTTTGAATTTTGCGCAAAACAATGTGATTGTTGTGATTATCTGCGATTAATCGCAAACAATCACATGATTAAACGTGATTAAAATTTTTAATCATTGCCCAGCACTACTTAATTGACTTTAGATTTCAAATTTTATCATTTGTTACAAATTTGTACTATTTTATATCAGGTGCACAGTCGGACAGTGAGGTTTCCTCCTACCATTCCAGTGAGATCACTCTTGATCGTGGTTATACCTCAGACTCTGAAGTCTATGCTGATCATGGAAGACAGTCAAAGATGCATCGATCTGTAACTGATGTGGATGTTGCAAACAGTGGTTGGTTGATGGTAAGGTCTATGTTAACATTTTACTAATAGTGAATATAAAAAAAATAAACATTTATATGGCACATTTCCATACGAAAAGTGTAGCTGAAAGTAGGGCTGAGCGATATGGCTCAAAATTCAAATTGTGACATTTTTGGACCAAAAGTCAATATACGATATGCAACGATATTCTTTTCCTATCTATTATTACTTAAAAAAGAAGCCACACATTTATATTGATCTTTAGTTATTTACATGTAATTGTAAACTCACAACTTTACATCATAGGCATAAACCAAAATATACTCATTAATGCAAGAAACACATCTCAACATTTACGTAAGAAAGCCAGTTGTCTGAACATTAGGTGACGTAGGAGTAGATGCTTTATCTACTTTACTAGGTTTGCCTAAAAAAAACTTAAAATAATAATGTTTCAATATGCTCTTTTTAAGCTATGTTTTGTAAACAAATAAAGCGTGGCAAGAACATGCATTCAGGTAACACAATTTCACAAATTTTGTGCAAGAAAGACAAGTCTGTCAACTGCCTCTGGCTTTAAAGATGCCCTGTGGCAGTTCACTATGTTGCCGCCTGTGCTAAATGCCCTTTCTGAGGGCGAACTAGTGGCCTGTATACAGAGATATTTTTTGCAAGGCGACTGAGAGTTGGAAAGATTGGTTCATGCTCTTTCCACCATACAAGTGGGTTTGTCTCAGTGTCAATTTCAGCTGCTTGTAGGTAGGTTGAAAGTTCAGCTTCAATTTTATCTGTGTCAGACAATGTCGATAAAGATGTTGGCCTCTTAAAGAAGCTACCAAGGCTTCACTTCTCCTTTTTGGCTGGTGGTGGTGATGCTTCAGCTGCTTCTGAAAGTTCCCCAGCTAAGTCAGGCTGGGCACTGGTCTCATCATGTTGAAGGGTCTCCACTTCAGACACAACTCTGTGTTTGACCTCTTCATACTTTTCCTCAGGAATGTATGATCTTTTGAAACGTGGATCCAAAAAAGAAGCAATGTCTAGTAGTTGCTGGGTGGCAGGGTCATCAAATTTCTCTCTCAGATAATCAAGAATTTTGGTCTTAATTGACATAGTGAGCTCTGTGTCTTCTGGCTGGTGAGCCAAGATGTTGGTTTGAAAAAGGTGTAGCACTGGCTTAACATAGGACACTGTAACATAGGACTGAGCTGAGAGTGCATCTGTAAATTCCAGGAGGGGTCGATTAGCTTTATCAGTTGACTCTAGTACATCTATGTCCTGCCATGTAAGTGCCAGATGTCTGGTTTTCTTGTCAGATGAGAGAACTTGGGTGATGGCCCTCTCTTGTTCCAACACTGTCTGTATCATTGCTGCCCTTGACCCCCATCTTGTAGGGGATTCTGTTATGAGCTGATGGGAAGGCAGATCGAGTTCTTTCTGTATTGCGGTCAAATCCCTTCTTCCAGCTGAAGGAAAAACATGCAACAATTCTTTTGCATACACCAATTGCCCGTTCAATGCGGGGATCTCTCATGCTTCTCTCTAAAAACCAAACACAAATTACAGTCTTATTAATTATTTACGTTATTATTAATTAATAATATTTCTCAAACACACTATTATTTACGTTTATTTACTATTTCTTAGCATATTTATTATTTAATTTAACGTATTTCTCATACGTGCACACACACACTTTACATTTATTATTACAAATTTCTTATTTATTACGTGTTGTTATTTATTTTCAAACATTTCTTATACATGCACGCACTAGTGATGGGCATTTTGGCTCTTTTTAGTGAGCCGGATCATTTTGTCCAGCTCACTAAGAACCGGCTCTTTCGGCTCCCAAACGCCTCTTCATTTTCCCACTCCAGCCTTTAATAATTCAGCCAAATTTAGCAGTGTTCTGACCAATGATTAGATGTTTGCACTTAGTGTTTCGCTACAAACACTACACAGACATCGGTTCCAAAAAACAGGAATCGGCTCCCACCGTTCACTAAAAAGAGCCGGCTCAAAGAACCGTTTCGTTCGTGATCGACACATTACTAGCACGCACACACATGCCATACCAATTGCCAGATTCAGCCAGGGACCAAAGCACTGCAGTTTTTTCCATTTGTTCAGATCAACGGCTTTAATCACTTTTGCAGCGTTATCCGTGGTAATGCACACTTGTCGCGCGTCATCTAATTTCCACGATTTAAGCGCATCTTTGAGCCCCAGCGCAATCGTTTCTCCGGTATGGTTGTCTGGTGCAAATCCTGTCTGAAGACAAACACTTCTTATCTCCCAGTTTTCAATAAAATGAACCGTTCGGCTCATGTACGGTTGCATGGTACAATTAGTCCACAGATCGGATGTGATGGAGAAGTGGCGAACGTTCTGAAGCTGATTCAGAATTTTCTCCTTTACCTCGTTGTATAATTTGGGCAGAGCTTCTTCGGCAAAATATTTCCGACTGGAAATTACATATTTGGGATCAACCGTTCTCAGTAGTTTCTGAAACCCGTGTTTTTCGACAGTGGCAACAGGGACCATATCTTTTGCAAGATGTGGTATG
The DNA here is from genome assembly GCF_900747795.2 of Erpetoichthys calabaricus. Taxonomy (NCBI): domain Eukaryota; kingdom Metazoa; phylum Chordata; class Cladistia; order Polypteriformes; family Polypteridae; genus Erpetoichthys; species Erpetoichthys calabaricus. Next base: position 95,258,784 of record NC_041395.2, read on the forward strand.
TTACTGCAGCTGTTATTTCCTTCCATTTGGGGCTTGTTTTTTCATACGGTATCCAACGAGAGAACGTTGCCGCCAGCGTGATTTGTTTTGCGGCAGGGATGTGTTTCGTTGCGTTTTGAGCAGAGTTATCGCGAAGTTTAATACATTCTTCGTACTTCGTAATGTGTTTTGTTTTCAAATGATTGAAAAGATTCGAGATGTTGCCGCTGTTCGTTCCTACTTCTCCCTTACATAATATATCGCAATAGGTTTGTTTTCAAACGATGCATTAAAAAATATCGTTCATATCGCGCCACTCGATATATCGCACAGACCTAGCTGAAAGTGCATTACAAGAAATAAGACAAGGAATTTCAGTCACAAAGAAAATAAAAAATATTGTATTGGTAAATATTAGGGAGACACGTTACCTTCTCGGCCACATGTTCTCCCCAAGACAGTAGCAGCAGGATGGGCATCAGCCTTAGGCAGCTAGTTTTAATAGCGGTCTTTTTTGGAGCTTCACTAATAGAGAAGTATCACCATCTTAATGGCCACAGTGATTTCTAACTACGTGGGAGCCTGTTACATAATGGCAGGCTTGTCTCTCTTTTTTTTCTATCCCTGCATGCCCTCATAGAGGACCTGTGGTTGGGTTTGCTGGGCTAAAGGACATCTCCCTAAGTGAATTCCTGAGCAGAGACAAGATATAATAAGTTTTTAAAATTATTTACCTATTTATTTTTGCAATGTTTCTATACTATAAAATAAATGATGAGTACACGTTTCTCCATATTTACTTTAATGTTCATTTTTTTGGAAATGAGTTGCATCGTAATTTGCCATTTGTTTTTTGTTTTTTTTAAATATGTTTGAAATGTATTCATTTTTAATTTCAGGTGGGTAAAGATGACCTAGATAACAGTAAAACTCCAGCATCAAGTGGAAAGCAAGCCCCTGCACTGGTTAATCAATATAGCCTAACATTAGGCCAAGACTTAGGACTTCATGACACAAAATCTCTCATCAAGTGTGTTGAGTCCTTGTCTTTCATTGTGCGTGACGCTGCACACGTAACACCAGAGAACTTCGAACTGTGTGTCAAAACTATTCGCCTTTTTGTGGAAGCAAGTCTCAATGGGGGTAATGGTAATTTTTAATAAACTTGAGTGTTTGTTTACTGTATAAAAATGCCATTTTTTAAAGTAATAGTTACAGTTTATACAAAGAGCAGCCATACTATGAAGTGTCATCAACAACCAGTCCTAATCTGAAGCTACCGTGCTTTTTCAAAGTATTTGAATGTTCATTTTCCTTTCATATTCCAGGGCTTTTCAAATTGTTCTAGTAGCAGTGTATTCATTTAAAAGCTTCACTGAAAATTAAAAAATACAGGGGACATCTGCTTCTTTATTATAAAATACAAATATGTGTTTTAGTCAAGTTTTTCTAATGACTTCCCTGGCAGCTTTTAGTAATTTAAAGACTTTGATGAGAGAAAGACAAGAATAGAATTTGATGTTAAATATTTAAATCTTTCTGCTTGTTAATTTTACTAAAATTATTTTTTATGGCATACAGAGAAAAAAATCAGTTGGTAATGTAGTGCTTACCATTGTCTCAGGAACTACACCAGTTGTAAAAAGTTGTTGACATGGGCTCTGCCCTTAGCTCATCTTGGTGCACAACTTCCTCCTATTCTGGAAGCAGCCTTTGTCTGGTGCTTTTGGATTGTTTTTGCCGGCATCCTATGTGCCTACCCATGTATGACTAAAAATTATTTTGTAGATCAAGGACCTGTAGGTAGACAGCTTGGTTTTGCACTTTCAACATGCATCTAACAGACACCAATGGGAATGTCATGAGAAAGGTCACTTAGTCCAGTGTTATGTAGAACCAGTCACACCAGAGTCAAAATAGCAGTGTTCAATCTTTTATATTATAGGTTATTTAAACTTATTATATAGTTATGCCAGTTTCAGTGTAAAAATATTTAAATTTAAAGTCTTTATAACCCAGCAACAAATATTAACGTTTGTATAATAATGACTAGAAATGCTAGAATACATTTCTTTTAGCCCATTGCATTTTCGTACTGATTAAATACTAGCCGTTCCCCGGGGCTCCACCCGTGTACTAGTAAAACAGGACAGTGGGGAGGGCCCTGCCCGTACTCATACTCCTGACGTCACACTTCCCCCTTCCCCTCGGCCTGCAGCCTCTTTCTCAGATTAGTGTGAATATATCGCTCCTGCAAGCGAACTATGATTCTTACCCTGATGAAAAGAGGATAGACAGACAGATGTTGAATTTTTTTTTCATGAAGGATAACTAATTATTGTAATTATTTGAGTAATAATTTTGATTAATGTTTTAGTCAGACTTGCCTTCTTGCCAGACGTTGTCAGTGTACTGCTGTATTGCTGAATGCTTCATTTTTTTTTAGTAATATCTACCCAACAGTGTTTTTAAATAGGAATTGATGTTTTAACTTCATATTGTGCATTTGTTTTTATTAGGTTTTAAAACACATGAAAAGAAACCCAAAAGCCATAAATACGACTCTAAATCCAATCGATTTCGAAAGAAGCCTAAAGACAAGGAAGGTTCCTCCAAGAGAACAAGACCATTATCTCAGAGGCCTTACCGTTCCCACAGTGATGATGAGGAAGATGAGGGAATTCCAGCCAGCTATCACACTGTGTCATTACAGGTTAGTCAAGACGTAAGTATGGCTAAGCTTTCCCATTTTCTTTCTTCTTCCCGAAAAGCTGTGTTCAGTGACTTGTAATAAAATTTCAACATTTTAACTATTTTATATAATAACCAATATAGTAACATGGTCACTTTTTGATCCATTTGAAAATAATCCTCTGTGCACAGTAGAATGACAGTGTTCAAACTGTTTGGAAAAAAATATACATTTTTTCCAGGAAAATAAACAGAATCAATTTCTTTAAGGTGTAAATTATTAGTTAAGTCCTGATATGTAAAACCATATTACTTGAAATATAGTATATGATAGATCCTTCACTTAAAATTTTTTAGTTTGGCAGGTTTTTATGAATTAAAACTAAATACTAACATACAATGATAAAAACACAAGTCTCGCTGCAGTGTGACATGAATTTGAATTCAGGATACTTGTGTAGTGGTAAAAGTTCCCCTGTACTCCTTAACTTATGATGTGGTGGTGTTGCTGTTTACCCTTCACTATAAGGTATATTTGTAATATATTTGGTATATATGAAAATAACCCTAAAATGAAAATATTTATTTACTGTACTGTTATACTGCATACATGTAAATAATATAAACTGAACATTTTGCTTCAGAATGCAGAACTAGACTGTTGAGGATTCTGTTTGTCATTGTTTTTGAAACTCTCGCTGTTCATATATGTAAATAGCAATACATTTGGGGGATCCTAAGGGTTGAACTTGAGCAAAAAATCTTTATATAAATGACATGGTACTTTTTATTACTGATCCATATTCATTACTGCCATTTGTATTATATTTATTGAGACATTCTGCAAAATTTCTGGGTTTAAGATAAACTTGAAGTACTGTTTTGCATGTTATTGATGATGAGCACTTCCAAAAAATAAAAGAAAGCGATAAAAACATAAAACATTACATAGAACCTCCAAGATTAGCTTTTTTTGTAGCAGGCAATGCACTTTATTTGAGTAAAATACTTTTGTTTACCTTAGGAGTGTGTGTGCTTAACGCTTATGTGAAATAACAGTTTAAACTTCTCCTATGTAGTAATATGATTATCTAATATATTGTTCTATACTTTTCTGTTATTGTCATACCGCCGCTTTATATGTGTGTTTAGCTCTTGGACTTAATGCACACTCTCCACACACGAGCAGCCAGTATCTATAGTTCCTGGGCTGAGGAGCAGCATCACTTAGAAGCAGCAGGCAAGAAGATAGAAGCTGATTCCCGGACACTGTGGTCTAACTGCTGGTGCCCCTTACTCCAAGGTATTAAAATAATCCAAAGTAATAAAAAGATGCCCTTTTTTGTGAGAGTCTTGTAAGTAACACTAGTGTTGAATTCAGAAAGAAATTATGAGTATATGACAGGAATCAATGCAGTCCATCTGGCTAGTCATGTTAGCCTGTAGCTACATTAACCTAGTATTGTATCTTTCCTATTTATTTTTTTGAAAAATAACTTCAACAACAAGATTGAGCTGTTTGTTGTACAAGGCGACAAACCTATGGACCCAAAGTGGAATTCTGAAACCCCATTGGGATTAATAAAGTATCTATCTATCTATCTATCTATCTATCTATCTATCTATCTATCTATCTATCTATCTATCTATCTATCTATCTATCTATCTATCTATCTATCTATCTATCTATCTATCTATCTAATAAAAATCTGAAGCAGTTATTTTGTTGAAATATTTGACACTAATGATAACCTGGCTTAGTCACCTGCAGCTTTTCTAATAATGAAGAAATTCATTTTCAGCTGTTAGTATAGTCTGTTTTTGGAGTCCATCTTAGGGGGAGAACAGTTGGATACACAACACGACAAAGGCACACACCAATATTAGCAGCTACTTTTAACAAGTCAGGTATTATGGCTAGGAGTTCTCTCTCTTCTTATTGTACCTGCTGATTTATTTGAAAGCCCTCGACTGTTTTTTCTTCTATGGGTGCTTCCATTATAGTGTGGTACACTCATGTAGCTTTATTTAGCCATAGAATGATTACAAACACTCAAGCATCAAGGAGCTGAAAAATATTCAAATAACTGGAGAAAATTCCACACAGACGGGGAGAATGTTTTAATTCTACACAGACAGTTGGATTCAAACTGTAATCTGTGAGGTATATAGTAAAAACCAATATACTACCCATGTTTTTTTGTGTTTCAGCTACCTTTCATTTTTTTCTTACTGATTTATATAGTGTGATTTGTTTGCATTGTTTACATAATACCTTGCAAATAATCTTCAGGAAACATCTGTTTAGTATGGCTTAGATATTTAGGAAAATTTGTATGGATCAGATACCTTACGGTCTAGGTAAGCAGTTAAAGGTTCAAGCAGTGCTGTTTACAACCCATCCTGAAATTTGCAGATAACAATCACAAACACTTTTTGCACTGTCATCATGTTTGCATCAACAGGTAAAAGAAGGTCATGGAAAATGGGCTTAATCTGACTTAGGACACCCAGAAATAAATCTTTTCCCGGTGTTTATCTTTGTTTTATTCAAGTGTAGATTGACAAAAATATGTAACCTTACAAATATGTTTTATTCAGTCTATATACACATTAAATGTTAGCTACATCAGTGATTCTCAACTTTTTCGAGATCTTGCAAGTATGCCTTCACTGAAGTCATACTTGCTTAACTTTCATTTTAATTTTAGAGTACCCCTGCAAATGTTACTTAGTAATTTGTAACCATGCAAAAATACTCTGTTAAACATATTACAGTATTGTGTTAGAATTTAGCCAATTCTTTCAAACTTACTATGAAGTAATTCAAAAGTCCATACATCTTTAATATGAAATATTTTTCTTATTACATATTTAGTGATTATTACTATACTCAACTATAATCAACTTTTTGATCTTTTTAATTTAATGTAAAGTTTTCTCTGTAATACAAGTTAAATATTTAACTAAAGTGTAGTAAGCACCTTCAGATTATGTGCCTTTTCAGACATAAATAGACTTTAAAATTTTTGTTTATCATACTGCCAGAGACTTGTGAAATGTTGCATACTTGCTGGATATGCAAGTAAGAATTTCACTGTACTCTGTACATGTGACAGTGGCACTATTACTGAAAATTTTATACTCCATACCTAAGAGTGATCAAACATTTTCATACTCCTCATACCTTCATAGTACCACCTACCAGTATAGACAGCCTTTAGAAAGTGATTTGCTGCAGTAGTACCTGACCTCTGTTCTAATGTGGGACCAAATTACCCACAACCATTACAAATTAGGTTAGGTTAGGTAGACTTTATTATCCCAGAGGAAATTTGTTTGCAGCAGGAAAGTAGAAAACATACAGAATTGTAACATAGTTACAAGAAAATAAGCCAAGAAACAAAAACTGAAAACCAGTGTTATCATATGTTCACACACTCAATATTTGTACAAAAAGAGTAATTATCCTTAAGGACAATAATAATAATTCAGAATTCAGTAGCATCCCAACAAGTAACAGAATTCAAAATGGTTACATCTAAGGGAGTAAGAATTTTTAAATCTGTTGCTCTTTCAAACTAGTGCACATTAAAAATGGCTTCTTATTGTCTGTCTCCATAATCTTTTTTAGAGATCATCCTTGAAAATTAGTGGTCTGTAAAACTTTCACAGGCTAAATTCACCAGGGCAAAGTGATAAAGAATTAATTTAGAAAATGTGGGTTTATTTTGCTTAGCTGTAATTAATAACACATTCCAAAAGCTTCTCCACAATTAAAATACTAATATGAAATACCTAATCAAATGTTCTGATTGTTTGGATTTGCTAACTTAAAGCTGTAACAGTCGCATGTGATAGTAATGGTACCCTGGCTCTATACTTTGCCAGCTTTGTAGAAGCTGCAGAAGACCTCAACAGTGATGTACTTAATGCTGAAAATAAAGCTATCATTCAGTATCATTTTTTTTTATTTTTGTTGTACTGTTTCTGACACTTTTTTCAGTTTGCAAGTTTCATTAAATTATACATTTCAATGTAATGTTTTTATTTTTTCGTTTATTTTGTCTTCAGGTATTGCATGGCTGTGTTGTGATGCCAGACGACAGGTTCGAATGCAGGCCCTGACTTACCTACAAAGAGCTCTTTTGGTTCATGACTTACAAACACTAGATGCCCTAGAATGGGAGTCTTGCTTTAACAAAGTAAGTAAGATCTTTGGAATCAAATTTCTGCTTCCAGTTGTCAGTTTGTAAATTATTGTTCTAAGTATATCAAACTCTGTTGTATGAATATATCTGTATAAACAAATAGCATAAAACTAATACATTTTTATTAATTTGTCGAATGTGTTTATATAAAATATATATAAATAAATATATTTTAGGTGATAGAGAAATGTTGAAAACTACAGTTTTTAAGTAAGTCTTGTTTCAGATAGGTACATTACAGAAAAAAACTCTCATAATTACAAGCTGTCATATTGTTTAGTATTTTATGCCATATATATTTTGGATAAATATTTTTGTACATCTCTCTATTATAAAAAAAATCTTGGGAGGGAGACTAGGGAGACAAGATGTGATCTTCTTGGAAGACGATTTGACATCCCGCAAGAGACACGATAACGGTCACGTGAGACAAGGCAGTGAGACAACATTTAAAACAAGTTCACGGACATTTAACCTAGCAGTTGTTGGAATGGTTTTGGCAGACACACTTCATGTGCTCCCAGCTCTTAAAACAATGACAAGCAACAAGCAGAACACGCAGCTCGCCAGCAGCAGCAAGCCAGCAGATGATCTGACCGCGTCTCCTTAGCGTGCGTTAAGCTCCCCTCTCCCCCCTTTGACAGCGTGAGTGGCAGAGACGCGAAGTGACAAAAGGACAGCTACTCTACAGGCTTTTAAATCATCGACGCGCAGCGTGCCAGCAGCAGCAACAAGCCAGCAGATGATCCAACCGCTGCTCCTTAGCATGTGTTCAGCTAAACCAAACCCCCCCCCATCCCCTCACACCACGAGCAGCGTTATACATCCTGCAAGAAAGAGATTTAACCACACCCGAGGCCAGAAATAAAGGACAAGTATTGTATTCACAACAGTTTTAAAGTAAAAGTGAAAATAATGCATATGTAACAATTCACATGAAAATAACAATCTCTTTAAATTGTTTATCCAGTAAACCAAACCCAGGAGTGGGCAAGCGAAGTGAGCAAGGGGCAGAGCCCCCTAGCATTTTATTAGTTAAAGTATGTATTTTAAGGAAATTTTATTTATTTTAGTATATTATGGACTCTGAACAATAAGCCAACAGAATTTAATTTAGTTGCTAAAAAATGAACAGTTAACACCTGTGGTCTTCAGTTTAATTATAAAAATACACTTTAATAGAGGACATAAAACTCAGGATTTGCAGAATACAAGACTAACATTAAATCTGCCTATTTGAGTTGCTGTAATTTGATATTAATAAATCCAGATTTCCATGTAAATGTTTACATATGTCCAATTCTTTATATATGTTTTGACATTCCTTATTTAAATGCACTTTTTAAAAACAGTTTTAACATTTTAGAGCTAAGTTGGAGAAAATTAAAATTCTAACTGCAGCTGATTTATTTTCAGGTTTTGTTCCCATTGCTCACAAAACTGCTGGAAAATATTAGCCCAGCTGACATTGGAGGAATGGAGGAAACCAGAATGAGAGCATGCACTTTACTGTCCAAAGTAAGTAGTGAGTGCCAATATAAAAAAAATGTAAATCTTTTGGCAAGTCTTCTGTTTTTATTACTATATGCACACTGAAGTAGTGTGAGCCATTGACAAGTATTTTTTTTCTCTGCAATCAGAAAAAGTAATCAGATGACTTTACATTTTGGTAAAATGCAAAGTTGCAGTGGTTTCTAGTACAAGCATTTTTAAAGGAACTACTCACATTGACTTTTGTTGTGGTTTCTGTGATGCGGTCATCAAAAGTAATGTAGGTATATGTACATTCATGTGAAAAAGTAAGTGTACCCCTTGAAATGCTTTTGTTATCCTTTTTAACATATGTGGATATATTAAGAGTTGATTTTAATTATAGTATCTATAGATAAATGTAATGTAACAACAACATGCCATGTACATTTTCTAGTCCACTGTGTAATTTAGATAAACATAAATGTGGAAAAAGTACACTCCTATATTTATCCTTCACCTATATACTATATTTATCACTACCCCAGATACCTAAAATTAGAATCGGGTGCAAATATTGACAATATCATTATTGTCTTAATCTGTCTTATTTAAACCTCAGACATTTAGTTTGTTTTGCTCTTTGTTGTTGAAGTATGTTTTATCGCCATGACTAGATCGAAAGAGTTCTCTAGAAGCCTTCAGAAAGAAGGTTATAAATGTCTCTAAGTCTGGAAAGGGATTTAAAAGGATCTTCATTCATTTGGAATCAACAATTCCACTGTCTGGAAGATCATCTAAAAGTGGAGAATATTTCAAACAATTGCCAACTTGTCCAGGCCAGGCCACCTCAGCAAGTAAAGACCAAGAGCAGAATTCAAGGTGCAAGGAGAATTCCCCAAGAACTCCAGAAGTTCTTCATGGGACCTTATAGGTAGCTCTTGCTACCGATGATGTCAAAGTGTGCAAGCCTACTATTAGAAATATGCTGTACAAATGAGTCCTGCATGGCAAGTGTGCCAGGAGGAAACATTTTCTGTCCAGAGAGAACACAAGGGCAAGACTAAAGTTTGCCCATGAACACCTAAGCAAAGATCAGGACTTTAGTAGATTAGAACATAAAGATTTAGACAAGAACAGGCCATTTGCCCAACAAAGCTCACCAGTCCTCTCCACTTAATTCCACCTAAATAACATCAACTTGAATTTTGAAGGTTCCTAAAGTCCTACTGTCTACCATACTACTTGGTAACTTATTCCATGTGTGCGAAGGAATACTTGCTGATGTTTGTGCAGAATGTACCCTTAACATGTTTTTATCTGTATCTCCATGTTCTTGTTGAACTCATTTTAAAGTAATAGTCTCATTCAACTTTACTAATTCCTTTTATAATGTTGAACTTTTCAATCATGTCTCTTCTTAATCTCCTTTTGCTTAAACTGAAAGGCTCAGCTCTTTTAATCCTTTTGTATAACTTATCCCCTGAAGCTCTAGAGTCAGCCTAGTGGCTCTTCTCGTCTCTTGAATTTTTCTAGGACTGCAGTGTCATTCATCCATGCCTGGAGACAAAAACTGCACACATTACAAAGCCTGACCTTAACCTTCTTGGACTTGTACTCTACACATTGTGCTATATAATCTAACATTCTGTTAGCATTCTTAATGGCTTCTGAATACTGTCAGACAGATGATAGTTATTAATTCATTACAGCTGCTAAATTCTTCTCATAAGGCGTATTTTCAATTTTCAAATCTAACACTTTTACTTTCTAGGTGTAAAACTTAAACATTTATTTACATTAACTTTCATCTGCCACAGATCTCTCTGTAATGACTCAACAGATTCCAGATTATCTGCCAGTCCACTTAACTTGATATCATCTGGAAATTTAACCAGCCTGTTATTTATATTCCTATCCAAATCATTTATATGCATTATAAATAGCAGCAGCCCCAGCACTGAATTCTGAGGGAGGCAACTCTTAAAGTCACCCAATTCTGATAAGGGTCCTTGCACCATCATCTTCTGCGGCATGTGTTTTTAATCCAGTTTTACACCCATCTACACACTACACCCTGAACTCGACCTCATAGTTTGATGTTCAAGCTCTCATGGGGTGCCTGTATGTGTAATTCCTTTAGTTATTGAAAATTACTAGCTGACGTTCAAGCAAGACATACATATGAATAGGACACAACATATTGATACAGTGTAGGTAAAATCACTTACAGACATGTATTGATTACATAGATCAATATTCTTAAAGGAATACTCCACCCAAAAATTATACTTTTATATTTCTTACCCCAAGTACTTTGTAGTGGTGGTGGATAAAAAAAAAAATATATATATATATATATATATCTCATGTTGTCATGCAAAATGGAGAGAAAAAGGTTTCTGACATAATAGAAGCCAATAGCGACCAATGCTGTGCAATGGCAAACAGTGAAAAAAGCCCATTGAAAAATACTCGTGTTATTCTTGTCCGATAATCCACATATCATTCATCTATTAGTATGTACCAAATGTGCAAAACACATACTTTTTTACTAAACTATTGTTAAATAGACTCTTGTGGAACTATCAGTTCATATCATAAACTAGAAACCCACCTCTCCTCATTTGTTGGTCAAGAGTGCTGTCTTCAATTCAAAAGTTAAAAATATAACTTTTGGGTAAAGTATTCCTTTAAGTGGTCTTTTTCTTATTTTAATGTTTATGTAAGATTTCACTGATATACAATATCTGTTCATTTTTTTATTGTAGTAAGTCCACAAAGGTGCTGAACATCTTTTGTTCAGGGTCTTCTAGATTATTGTCTTGCAACAGTATGCAGTCAAAATGTGGTTGTTTTAATGCATCTCGTTTCTGACACATTAATTCTATATCTACTCTTGAAGAGATTTTTGGTGACAGTGAGACCACTTGTGTACATACAACTAAAAAACTCTTTATTTTCTTTATTTACTCAGTTTAGCCCATCGTGTTCCTCTTTCCCTGTAAAACAACATACATTGGAGATTAATGGTGTTTGCCAGTCAATAGCTAATGTTAAATTAAAAGCCTAAGTTAAATATAGCAGGCTTATAAAATCTGTTTGGTTTTGATAAGTTTTTTCTTAAATTTATTGGCTAAATAATCATCCTCATCTCTCTATTGTAAAAAAAAATCTTGGTGGAAGGGAGACCAAGGAGACGAGACGTGATCTTCTCGGAAGACACTTAAAAGACCCGCGAGATGAAAGAGATTGGCCACATGAGACTTGGTGCCAAGAGATTGTGATTTGATGTCCCGCGAGACAAGGCAGTGAGACAACATTTAAAACATGTTCACGGACATCTAACCAAGCACTTGTTGGAATGCTTTTGGTAGTCAGACATCAGGTGCTCCCAGCTCTTAAAACAACAACAAGCAACAAGCAGAACATGCAGCTTGCCAGCAGCAGCAGTTGGAAGCCAGCAGATGATCCGACTGCAACTTCTTAGCGTGTGTTCAGTCCCTCCTTCACAACGCGAGTGGCAGAGACACGAAGTGGCAAAAGGACAGCTGCTGTACAGGCTTTTAAATGATCAACACACAGCACGACAAACATAACAGGCAGCTCACAACAGCAAGATAACATGATCCGACTGCATCTCCTTAATGTGCATTCAGCCGCCCCCCATTCACAACGAAAGCAGCGTTATACGTCCTGCCAGAAAGAGATTTAACCACACCTGGGGCTGGAAATAAAGGACAAGTATTGTTTTTACAAAAGTTTTAAAGTAAAATTGAAAATAATGCATATGTAACAATTCCCATTGTATATCTGGTAAACCAAAACCTGGGGTGGGCGAGCGAAGCGAGTAGGGGGCGGAGCCCCATAGTGATTGTAAAAAAAAAAAAAAAAAAAAAAAGTTAGATGCATTTAAAGTTGAGTTGTTTTTTTTCTTTTGCATTCTTACATTAAAAAATTATCTTCTGGTTTTTATTTTTCTTTCCAGGTTTTTCTTCAGCACCTATCTCCATTGTTATCTTTAACAACATTTGCTGCACTTTGGCTTACTATATTGGACTTCATGGATAAATACATGCACGCAGGATCCAGTGATTTGCTGGTAAACTGTTTTTCTTTTTTTGGACATTTATTGCCATATTTATGGTAGCACAATAGTAGTAATACAAGATTTATTTATAACATTTGTTTTCTGAAGGTGTTTAACTGCTGGTAGGAAAAAAAAAAACATTTTTGTATATGAAGTGTACATCCAGCACTATATTCTATTATAAACATAGTCTACATTAAGATGGCGAAATCTTGGATCTTTGTTACAAAACAGAATACGCTAATGGAGAGGAGCGAAGGAATTTAAGGTGGCACGGGATTACGAGTTTTTTTGTAGGCTTCAGGGATTCTAGTGTTAAACAATTTATAAATAGTGCAACACTTACCAGTTTTGGAACAAATGAGAATAAAGTATGACACAATTGTGAAAATATAACTTTGACTTTAAAAATACCAAACCTATCCTTTCATAGAAATAAGTTATAACCATGTTTTGGCATAACAGTTAGTGTATGTTGACATTACTTCATTTCCATTAATTCTTACTTATAAAAATATTGAGGCACCATAGAGCTTTTCTGTGGTACTTGCAGTTTTCATGAATACCAACACATAATCATGAGAATTAGAACTCATAAAAGTACAAAATTTACCAATACTCCATTTTGAGTAAAACTTTAGAAGTATACTGCTACTCTATTGGATATTGCTGAGCATATTGTGCCCGATCAATAATCATACACTGTTAACAATTTCTGCTTTAGCTGGAGGCCATACCAGAATCTCTTAAGAACATGTTATTGGTAATGGACACTGCTGGAATATTTCACAGCACAGACTCTCGCACAGGATACTCTGACCTTTGGGAGATAACTTGGGAGAGAATTGATTGCTTTTTACCTCGACTGAAAGATGAACTCTTCAAACAAACTGTAATCACTGGTAAATATGTTATTTTAAGATATTTAAAACTCTAACTTGGAAGATGAGCCAGAAAGAATTATTATTTTATTTATGCATAGCATTATGACCCTTATTTAATTGTATTTATTTTATACCCTTATCATTTTGTCATTTGCATTTTAGTATTATAACAATGTACTTTTATATTTACATTAATACTACAAAAAAAAAAAAAAAGTTCTTATGAACAAACTCATTCAACAAAGTTTTAAAATTGGCACAGAACTGGGCAAAGGACTTTATGGCTCTCAAAGAAAAAAAAAACATGCACTGTTCTTGATTTGAACAAATGAATCCTGATTACCAACAATAATCGGCTCTACACCAGATAATGACTCTTTGTGCATGGACATGCTGGTGTTGTGGTTACTAAATTATTTTGGCAAACTTTAATAATAACCTTAATGAATAAATTTGGTATTTTTCAAGTTGAAGTTCACAAACTTGCTATATAGGCATTTGCCATGCAAAATTGTGTTCTGAAGCTTAGCACTTTCTATAAATCTAAAAAAAAAAAAAAATATCTTGCCCGCAATGGTGCTTTACTTTGGAGGCTATGGGGCATGGAGGAAAAGCTTACAAACTCACTAAATACATGAATTTTTTTTAAGCTAAGATAGTTGTCAAGTATTGTTTCACATCTTGTGGTTACTCACACATTGTAAAGTAGTTTATAGATCATTTTTGAATAAAGTAAACACAAAGATTATGAGATTCAGCCATTTTAAAATAAAACCACCACTTCACATCCCCGGGAGATGGTTTCCTCTCAAAAGACCAAATCACAGTAAACTTTTCTTGCCACATGACTGGCTCTGTTTTGATTTACTTCTGTATTTACATGAGAAAACGTATCCTTACCATGAGAAATATAGTACATATAACAATAACATGCTTTATCAGTGACATGCTTGAATGACTACCCACCAGTTGCACTCACACCAATCATCATGAAGTGCTTCCAAAGGTTAGTCATGTCACACATAAAGACTAATCTCCCTGCCTCGCGTGACCCTCTTCAGTTTGCATACCGCTTCAACAGGTCAACTGAGGATGCCATATGCTGCGCCCTTCACCTCTCCCTGACACATCTGGATATAAAAGACACATATGTCAGGATGCTATTCATAGACTTCAGCTCTGCCTTCAACACAATCATCCCTCAAAAGCTGGTTGTAAAACTGAGCAAGTTGGGCCTGAACACCACCCTCTGCAATTGGATCCTGGACTTCTTGACAGAGAGGCCCCAGTCAGTTCGGATGGGCTGCAACACTTCCAGCATCATCACACTGAACACTGGAGTGCCGCAGGGCTGCGTGCTTAGTCCACTGCTCTTCACCCTGCACGACTGCACATCCACTCAAAACACCAACCACATCATCATGTTTGCGGATGATATGACGATGCTGGGACTGATAAGCAGGGATGATGAAACAGCATACAGAGATGATGTGGAATGGCTGTCTGCATGGTGTGAAGACAACAATCTATCTCTGTGTCGACAAGCAAAAGAGATAATTGTGGAAAATCACATCCTGCCCACATCCCACTCAGCATCAACAGTTTAGATGTGGAGACTGTTAGGAGTGCCAAGTTCCTTGGTGTGCACATAACTGAGGAACCTACATTGACACATAACACCTCATCACTAATCAAGAACGTCCAGCAGAGACTACACTTCCTGAGGCGGCTGAAGCGAGCAAGTCTTCCTCCTTCCATCCTCACCATGTTCTACAGAGACACCATTGAGAGTGTTCTGACCAGCTGCATCACTGTCTGGTATTGCAACTGCAACATTTCTGACTGCAAGTGCCCGCAAAGGATAGTGAAGACAGCAGAGAGCATTATTGGGGTGCCTCTCTCTTCACTACAGGACACATTTTACAAACACAGTGTCCACAAGGCCTGCAGCATTGTACAGGACTCCTTACACCCCTCACACGGACTTTTCACACTTCTGCCATCCAAGAGAAGATACTGCAGCATCAAAGCCAGATCTGCCAGGCTGCAGGAGAGTTTTTACCCCCAAGCTGTTAGACGCCTCAACACCAGGCTGCCCCCTGGGACCTTCCACACGGCCTCATCCACCTCTAAAAACACTTTCCTGCAAAGACGAGTGTGCAGGTAGAGAAGAACTGAAAATCTCATACTGATCTTTAAGTATTTTGCACACTTTACTTTGACATCTTTCTGCTGTGTAACATTCTTACCTGTCATTGTTTACACATCTTAAACAACTATTATCATACACTGATAATTTCTGTATTATCTATATCTATTATTTATTACTTATTTATTATATTACATATCCATTGACTATATTTATGTTTCTAGATTGCAAATACCATACATTGCATCAATGTTCATATTGCTAACTCCACGTCAATATTGCTGCTACTTCCTTGTCTTGTCTTTGCACAATGTCTTGTCTTGCTTGTGTTTTAATTTTTCAATTTTAATTTTAATTTATTATTTGCACGTCATGTTGTTACACTGTGGACGCTGAGCTTTGCAATTTCGTCTATCTGTATACTTGTTTATGGTTGAGATGACAATAAAGTTCACTTTGACTTTGAATAAAATATAGACATATGCAGTAAAATGATTTCCATATCCCTTTTGTTGTCACAAACGTGTCAGAACCATGGAGGGTGTGGATTAATATTTGATAATGGTCTTGGTTTGAAAAATGGACGTATTTGGTATGTGTTTAGGTTTTCCGTTCTCGCTCCATACCTTCCATTGTAAGGCACCAGAGCGGATTTTTTTTTTTTAATTTATAGAAAGTACTTAATTTTAGAACACAACTTTGCAAGGCAAATGCATATATATCATGTTTATGAAGAAATAGCTTCAACTTGAAAAATACTGAACTACTCCTTTAAGCAGTCCTGCCCACATTCCTCAAATCTCCCACTCTTTGACAACTAATAATTCCCCACTTACTGTTTATCCATATATGTTTTATGTACATTATGTTAATCTGTTTTGGAAACTACATTAGAACCACTCTAATATAGATCATGTGGTACTAAAATATAGTAAAATTGTGGTGGATTAAGAAAACAGTGCATCATTCTGTACATGGAATTAAATGTTCTTTTTTTATTGTGGTGACTGCAAGGAAGTCTGAAAATGCAGTATATTTGGTGAGTTAAAAATGAAGAAAAAAATGCCTAAAGTATAAAAGTGATTTCAATAAACTAGTCTATCGTAATATTTTTATTAATCTTTAAAATTCATGCTTTGGTCTTTAACACATTTTAATACAAGCTTCTGTTTGTTAATAAAGAGCCTGTAGCTAGCATGCCAGCTGATGTGCCACCTCAGAAACCTGCTCAAATCGCCCTTGTTGCTGGATCTGCAACATCAGTGGAACAAAACTCATCCAGGCCTGCATCACCAGACGAGTTTGCCCAGCCTAATATAAATGGTACATTAATGATTTTAATGAAATGTTGAGTCAAATTCTTAATACAATTACATTTCTTCATTGAACAAAACATTAGAGAGATTTCCTTTCTAAGAAACTCTCTGCTCTTAGCATATATGCAGTTTTAAAGGAAGCCATATATTACATTTGATTTTGTTTTTCCAACTTTACCTTTTAACAAAAGTTTTGTGTTAATTGTTTGTGAACTCTTTAACACTAGAATTACCAGAGTCTACGAAAAAACCCATAGATCCGGGCCACCTTAAAACCATTTTATGCCTCTCCGCCAGTGTCCTTTGTCCTCTAAATGTACTGATAAAAACAAGTTACAAGCAGCTGGCTATTCCATCCCCCCACCGACTTAGAACGTGCACGAGCATCTCCCAGCTCATGCCTTGATTGATTATCTGGGAGTGAAGTGGAGTTTTAGAGTGGAAATAATAGATTTGTTATTTGGAACACACGCATTTCATGTGTGTTCCGTTTCTACAATAATCTGTGTAAACATATTGTTAAAACAGAAACTTTTTCATATTTTAGTAATTAATGTTACAAAATGTAGGCATAAACTATAGAATGTGTGAAGCATGAAGTCCAAACATCAAATAAACACTTTCACAAAAGGTCCAAGAACAATACAATAGCTTCCGTGGCGTAGCGGTAAGATTTGCTGTCTCAAAGCGCTGCAGGCTTACTGTCCCTCAGAGACCTTTTTTTTTCTTTTTAACCTCAAACGGACATAAAATTTATAAATTGGTATGCACTGTCAGTTAATGAGATCGTTATATATTTTCATGTGGGATGCTCCTTTTAAAATATTTAACAATTGAGACTGCAATTAACATGAACAAATGTCCTTATAACTGTTATTTTTAAGATCCCTAACACACAGACAGAAAGAGCACTGCGTAATAGAGAGACAGACAGGCAGAAGAGTCTCTAGATATATAAATAAACAGGGAAGGCACATGTACTGAAAGAAAAAAAAAATCAACATGTGCGTTGATCCTGCTGCAGTGAATAAGCTCACGGGCTCTAACATTACATTATCCCCCCCAAACCACCCCAAGGATCAGACTCGCAAGTTACTGCAAGTACAGACACAAACCAAGTGTATGTGTGTACTGTATAATATTAACAAAAAGAGCAGCTTACTATTGAAAACAGCAAATATAGGAGTGAGTGTGGATTGAACCGGGGACTCTTGATCACACTTGGTTTGTGTCTGTACTTGTACTGTTACTTAGTCAGATGGGGGTGGGGTGGGGGGGTATTAGATCCCGTGAGCTTATTCAGTGCTGCAGGTTCAACGCGCATGTTGATCTTTTTTTCTTTCAGTAATAGTGCCAACATAAATCCACACCCGATCTGACTCTGTTCGTTTTCAAATAATATTGCATTAGTACGATGATGTTATCACATATATTGTCTCTTTCATTCAGGTGTGTAATAGAAACCACAGCATAGAGAGATGTGTGTACATTGTAACAGGTACACACATTGTAAATGTAGGAAAGACGATCCTTGCGTGTGTGTGAACAGTTAACATTTGAATCTGATGATTGCATATAGCGCTGAACTTACTGCTCTGTTCTACTCTATCCTCTGCATGTCCTGGAGTACAAAAGAAACAGCATACAGTAACATGTGGGGACTGGCAAAAACGGGGAAAAAAAACGCGTAGTCACTGATTACAAACCGCAAGATGTTATGCGAATGAATATGAATAATATGAATAATGTTGCATCCGTGCCACAAAGTTTTCCGAAATGTACTATACAGGCCATAAAACGAATAATTCCAAATATCATATATACCTACGTCTGTGTTTTGTTTTTTTTGTTTTTTTTTTTGACATCATACACCATAAAGTGCACACTAATTCAGCATGAGCAGGAACACTGAATAAAACTGAATAAAAAAAAATCAAGTGACGGTGAGATACGAAGAAGGCGGATTCCCCAGCGTTTGTGTGTCAACTTTTATCCCTCCAGATGAGAGAAAGTCCAGTTCCATTGTCTCAAAACACCACTCACATCTACAGTTATTCTGTTTCGAATGAAAAATAACAGCATCATATCCCTGGGCGGGGGGCGGTAGTATGTATCGTGATCGTGATTTAGAGAGAATAAAAGTGAAAAAAACGTTAACTTTTACAAGTCCTATAAATGCACACCATGTGTTACAGACGCAAACCAAATGTATGTGTGTACTGTATAATATTAACAAAAAGAGCAGCTCACTACTGAAAACGGCAAATATAGGAGTGAGTGGGGATCGAACCGGGAACTCTCAATTACAAGTCAGCAAATCTTACCGCTATGCCACTGAAGCTGTTGTCTATTCCTTGAATCTTTTGTGAAAGTGTTTACTTGATCTTTGGACTTCAGGCTTCATACATTATATAGTTTATGCCTACATTTTGTCATTTACTATTAAAATTTGAAAAGCGTTTCTGTTTTAAAAATGTGTTTACACAGATTACTGTAGAAACAGAACACACATGAAATGCGTGTGTTCCAAATAGCGATCTATTATTTCCAGTCTAAAACTCCAGCAGTTCAGTCACTCCTAGATAATCAAACAAGGCATGAGCTGGGAAAACTTAGTGAACGTTCTGTGGCGGTGGGGGATGGAATAGCCGGCTGATTGCTGCTCGTCTTAATCAGCACATTTAGAAGACAAAAGACACTGGCGGAGAGGTGAGAACAGTTTAAGGTGGGCTGGGTCTACGAGTTTTTTCGTAGACTCTGGTAATTCTAGTGTTAATGACTGCTAAAGTTATTTTTTGATTTATTTAATTCTGTTAGGTACTGAAAGAGCTTCCAATGTGGTGATCCCCTGTGTTCCATCCGCAGTGCCTACATCTGTTCCTGTTAAGATAAGCCCTGCTGAAGTTACTGCATCCATCACTCAGCCTCCATTAATCCTGCAGCCCCTGGCATCACCCTTGCAGGTTGGAGTACCACCGATGTCTCTACCAATTATTCTGAACCCTGCCCTCATTGAAGCTACTTCCCCCGTTCCTTTACTTTCAACACCACGTCCAAATGACTCCACTGTTACACCAGAAGTCAAATAAGGGGATGGGGATTTGATCTCCTCGAAGTGGGACAAAAATCATCAGCCTGTTAATTTTATATGGCAGAAGATCAATACAGATGGAATTGTTTTGATAACACTTGAATTATTTAATTACATTTATTTCTAATAAAGTGAGCAGTCTCTGCTTTAGTCAGATCTCCTTGGCCAACAAGGTTTTTGTTTCTATGTCAAATTGTATTATTTTGTATTATGCTTGGGGTTCGGAAAATGAAGTGTTTCAAGAACAGTGTATTTCACTGATTTCTGTGTAAATATCCTAGGGGAGCAATCAGCTTTTTGCAGTTTAAATATCCAATAAAGTAAGGCTACTGGAGCATGCCATTCTTGAGCAGTCTATATAACAGTATTTTGATTTATTCTACAAAAGTCAGCCTTAATGTGCATCACTGCCCTTATAAACAATATTAGTAATCAATAAATTGTTAAAACAAAATTATTCTTGTAGTCAATAAAGAAAAGTAAAATACAGCTTAACAGTTTCTCAATGTAAAAAAATTAATTTTGATGTCTGTGGGGAAAAAAAAATGAAAAATAATAATATTATGTAAACTGTGGTCTTCATAAAAAAAAAAACAATTCAAAAGCTAATTGATTATTTCATTTGTTTTAAAAAGTACAGTACCCGTTTACTAGGGGCATCTTTTTCAGTTAACTACAATCTGTATTGTAAATCTAAGTCATTTTTGTTATTTCTGCTGTTTAAATACAGTTTGTAGTTATGTACATAATCTATTTAGGGAAATTTTCCAATTTTACATGACTTTTTATTGTATACATATTTTAAAGAATATTAAAGATGCTAGAAAGGGTTATTTCTGAACTTTGCACATTATTCGTCAACAAGTTTAAATATCTTCTGCTATGGAGTATCTTTATTTTCTTAAAGTTGAACATAAACAAGGAAAACAGCCTTCCAGGTTTAAAAAAAAAAAGGGGGGTGGGGGGCAAAGCCAAACCACACAAATACAAACACAGACCCCACGAATGCATCGTTCCTTTCATTAACTTCACCATGTAGCAGTTTTGCTTCAACAAATAATTTAAAGTCATCCAGATTTACTTTACAAATGAAAATGTGAATAAGAACTTGCATTACTTTGTATATTTTCCTAAAAATGTTGCATTTCTAATGATTTTCCCTGTCATTGAATGTTATAAATAATCTTAGCATTCTTAAGACCACAACAAATAATAAATGTAATGAGTCTTCAGTCTTTCTAACGAGACGGAATGACTGACTGTCCTGAATTTGGATCGGGATCCAATGTGATTTCTCATTTTATGTTTAGAAAAACATTTGAGGATGCCGTATTTATTTTTGACAATTAATGTGCCAATTTAATTTTACTAATTCCACTAGAAAATGAAAAAATAAAGAGGATTTCACAATATATTTCTTTCTGACTCTTTCAGCAAGATATCATTTCTCATGTCTAAATTCCTGCATTGAGACCAGATGAATGTTTTAGAGATGGAGCATACTGTACAATGATAGGTGGTGATTGCGTGATCTGTGTGAGAATCCAAATGAGATATTCAGTGAATATTGTGAGGATGGTAAGAAATTTAATATCTCATGAAAACTGTACAATAAATATAAAGGCTAGGTCTGGCAACTTTGGTCAGCTCCTATGTCATCTTTGCCAGTCATATACATGCAGGACACCGGCCTAAACACAGTTAAATCCCTAGAAGCATTTCATTGTGTCGTATACAATTTACTTTTTCCCTATATTAATCATTCCTTCATCCTTTTTTTTTTGTAGTTTTCACTGGAGGTTCAGTATGTTTTAGCAAGCAAAATGATTTAATTTAATTCAAGTGAATGTTGACATGGGCTGATTAAAATAAAAAACACTCGTAGGATATTAAGAGTTGTAGTGTGACACACTAAATGTCTATGTGATCCAAAGAAACTGTAGATTACGGATAGACGTTTTTACCGTGCATGTACAGCGTATCGACATTTTGCAGTATGGTTGTGGAGAGGCTGTGTCCCCCCCGTTTCAGCTCTGTAAGAATGTGGATGATTTTCCCCCGTTATACAAATCAGAAACTGGAACAGTGTCCTTCTGCCACAGAATACTGATTGAATTTATTTTTATGGACGATTATTTTTTGCTGCATTTTTAAAAATTTTTTAAAATGGACGTGCATCAGTTGTAATAAGTGGTATATAAAATAATGGCTGATATTTATTAGTAGGTTAAAGGCACCACAAGGTAGTGGAAATATTTAGTGATGTTTAGATTGTACTAGAAGGAATGCAATATGGGTATAATGTAAATATATTAATAAATGGTAATAAAAGTTGAAATTTTTACAGTGTAACAAAGTATAAATAAAGAATTTAAATCTTACATTTTTGGTACAGTTCTCCATTTATGTATATTTTAAAAATTTCTTTTTCCATCCTACAGTACATGACATTCGCTGTTCCATCCACAATTTCTCATAATGGGTCCAGTTAGAAATGCCTAATATGCCTTTAGGTTGTGTCCACACAAGCAGAGAAGATAGTGGCCCACCTGAGATGTGGACTTCTATTCCTGTAATTGCCTGGCACCTTCCATGGAGTATATCATGTCATATTCTAACCTGCTCAATCCAGACCAGAGTTGTGGGGAGTGCTGGAGCATATCCCAGCTAGCATAGGGCACAAGACAGGAACAAAGCCTAAGCAGGGTACCAGTCCATCCCAGGGTAAACACACACAGGCAAATTTAGCGTCACCAGTTCATCTACGCTGTATGTCTTTGAACAGAGAGAGGCAGACACATGGAAAACATGCAGAGCCCATGCGGGGAGGACATAGGACATGCACCCTGCTCTCCTTGCTGTGATCCACTATGCCGGTCCCCTTCCATGGAGCACACTTAACATATTTATAGAATGAAGTAATTTGGCACTGTCCTTAAGTTTCATGTTGAAATGCTGTATTTATACATGTGGATGATTTTAAGTGTGCCTGGTACCCCCACGCACCTCAGCCAAAGGGCTCAAAGAATTTTCCATGTTAAGTATCCCATATTCGCTGTGGTTTGCTTGTTCATATTGTCAGGATGACCTATTTATTTCCTAGATCAGCACAGCATGATCTAAAATGCTCTTAAATTCTATCTTTTGGAATAATCCGTTCATCTAAAAGTAGCGTAAAAAACCTAATCAGTACTTGGAAGTTTGTACCTGAAAAACAACAAAGCCAATCGAAAGAAGCAATAGGTGATGGTGTATGGAACAGGGGTGTCTGACTCCGATCGCGGAGGACCGCAGTGGCTGCAGACTTTTATTCCAGTCACCTTTCTTCATTAATAACCACTTACTGCTACTAAGTAAGCTTTGCTTTCATTTTAATTGATTTACTTTTTTTTAGATTCAGATTGCTTTTTTTTTTTTTTTTTTCCTTTTCCCCCTGAACAAGATAAGCAGATAATTTGGGGGTTTTCAACTCGGTTCCTGGAGTGGTTACCATTTTTTCTCCAACCAGGTTCTGTATTAGAAACCAGTTACAGTGATCCCTCGCTATATCGCGCTTCGCCTTTTGCGGCTTCACTCCATCGCGGATTTTATATGTAAGCATATTTAAATATATATCGCGGATTTTTTGCTGGTTCGCGGATTTCTGCGGACAATGGGTCTTTTAATTTCTGGTACATGCTTCCTCAGTTGGTTTGCCCAGCTGATTTCATACAAGGGACGCTATTGGCAGATGGCTGAGAAGCTACCCAGCTTACTTTTCTCTCTCTCTCTTGCGCTGATATTCTCTGATCCTGACGTAGGGGGATTGAGCAGGGGGGCTGTTCGCACACCTAGACGATATGGACGCTCGTCTAAAAATGCTGAAAGATTATCTTCACGTTGCTATCTTTTGTGCAGCTGCTTCCTGAAACGACATGCTGCACGGTGCTTCGCATACTTAAAAGCTCGAAGGGCACGTATTGATTTTTGATTGAAAAACAAACTCTGTCTCTCTCTCTCTCTGCTCCTGATGGAGGGGGTGTGAGCTGCCGCCTTCAACAGCTTTGTGCCGCGGTGCTTCGCATACTTAAAAGCCAAACAGTCCTATTGATTTGTTTGCTCTTCTCTATCTCTCTGACATCTGCTCCTGACGCGCACTCCTTTGAAGAGGAAGATATGTTTGCATTCTTTTAATTGTGAGACGGAACTGTCATCTCTGTCTTGTCATGGAGCACAGTTTAAACTTTTGAAAAAGAGACAAATGTTTGTTTGCAGTGTTTGAATAACGTTCCTGTCTCTCTACAACCTCCTGTGTTTCTGCGCAAATCTGTGACCCAAGCATGACAATATAAAAATAACCATATAAACATATGGTTTCTACTTCGCAGATTTTCTTATTTCGCGGGTGGCTCTGGAACGCAACCCCCGCGATGGAGGGGGGATTACTGTATTTTTCTTAATGATATCACTTACTCAATTCAGTGGCTTGTTGATCCTTTTGTTCTCCCACACCATGCATTTCCAGAACTGCTCATTTTCTTCTTCTGAGAGCTTTATGGACCTGAAAAGATCACTAATTCTCTGATATCCACATTTTTCTTTTCAAATATTTTATCAAAGCTGATATTGTATTATAGACACTCCAGGTGCAAATGGGATCAAGCTAGTTTGTCATTTGCTAGCTTGTTTACATCTCCTTGTTTGATTGCTTCATAAGAGAAAGACAAACAATCCTGTGTTTTAAACCTTAAAAAGCAAGTCAAATAAAATTAGGGTGAAAGAAAAGTTCCATTAGCAGCAGTAACTGGTTACTAATTGAGTGTGGCTGGAATGAAAACCTGCAGTTACTGTGGCCCTCCAGAACTATAATTGAGGACCACTGCCCTGGATGTGTGGCATGAAATGAGCATGGCTTCCCTGTATTTCACTGAACTGTCCCTTTTGCTGGTTCACAATGGTGAGTAAACTTGAACAAAAGATGGAGCAAGTCAGACATCCATACATCATTGCCCTCCTCTCTTAGAAGTGGTTCATTTGTGTCCATGTGAGTGTGTTTTTACAGGTGGCCAACTAGACATATGTGTACTTGACCAGTTTTATGGCTTTGTTCCCTACATGCTGAACAATTAAATTTCCTGGGAATTAAGAGCAGTGCCTGTATTATCAAGCGCCTCAGACTTATTCCTAAGAATTGCCACTGTCCTCCTCAGTATAGACATAAGTAGTTATGAAGCATCCTACACCTACTAACAATGACCTCATGAATTTACAGCAACCTGATTTTGCGTTTCCTTGGAAATTCTGAAGCTAAGTCTTCACCACAAATGTAATAATTTCAAAAGGATGTGAACGCATTCAAATAAAAGATTTATGTCCTTTTCATGAAGTACTCAAGAGCCATTCGTTACAACATCAAGAATAATAATGTAACAAGCACTGAGATGGAAAGTCCAAGACACACACACACACACACCAAGTAAGAGTAAAACCTTATAACAGGTGTGTTTTTACAATGGATGATCCACACCTGTACTTTCAGAAGAATCGCCATCCTGCTGTTACGGCTACAGGAAACACCTTGTAAAGTAACAGTTCTTAAACTAGCTACAGCTATTCTGGTGCTCTTACTAAAGTTTCAGAGTCACATGCCATGTACCTTTCCATGATGTCCCCCTTATCTTCTAGGAGGCTCTGTGCTCCAGTGCGCTGGTAATGGTTGTATTCCCCATAAAAATGAAACAAACATCCAGCACTGCGAGAAGAGAACTAAACTAACTTTCCATTTCAGAGACACAGAAAGCTGAACTCCAGCTGAAAAGCATGAGAACTCACAGAAAAGGAATGTTACAGTGAGGAACATGCAAACTCGACATACGCTGCCAGGGTCATCCAGGTAAAGGGGAGTCGATGCACAAATCCTCGGAGAGTTGTAAATTTGGCTCTAACTCTAGAGGTTCTCGTTTTTCTGCTGATCCTTGCTGCTGCATTTGTGACTAACCAAGTGAACACACGCCCGCAAATGTGGGGAGACACTGCTGTCTCACAGCTCGGTAGACTGAGGTTCCGTTTCCAGCCTGCTCATTGCATGTTCTTTTTAAAAATGTGAAAAGTGGGCCCCTGAGATGGGATTGCTGCATTTTCAGGGGTTGGCATCCAATGCTGAAGTTAAAAAGTGGCTGCAGGACGTGAACGAGGAGAATCGAAGAGAAACTTGTTTTATATGTTAAACTGTGAGACTGGAATCCATCAACAGCCAGGAGTGTTAAAGGTCGGCACATCTGCGATGATGGTTTACGGTGGACTTCATGACGACTACGATACAAATATTCATTAAAAAGTTTGAAGAATGGCTGCCTCTTTTTTCTTTTATACTGGTGTTTTGTTTGGCGTCTTCTACATCTCAACACCGTCCCCTCTTCGTGTTCTCCATGTCTCTGTCAGCACCTTTACTGGCATGTGTGTAATAAATCTTCCATGGGGACAGTCCACTTACAGGTGGCCGACTGGGACAAAGACTTAGTGAGAGGCAGAAAACGAAATCAAAATAATGGCACAAAAAACATAACAAATAAAAAAGTTCACAAGGTAGTTAAAATTGTGAAGGTTTTCCACAGTGAATAAAAAATTATTGCATTCAGAAATACACTTGAGTCTCATGATTACACTAAGCGGGTGCCACAAAATCAAAACAACAGTAAAATTAACCCACACTGTGTCACACTCCAAAGGGATGGAGGAGACTTTCCGCCACAAAAAGGCTCTTACCTATTTATACTATCAAAGTTAGCAGCCCTTCCATAATAAGGTACAGCAAATGGCTTACGTCAGCCCAACATCCAATCGGGACTCTAAGCAGCTCCTGTTTTACAGCTAACTCTCTAGCTGGCACTCCTCTCAGCACCCATCAGTAGATCGATCAATCGAATGAGCAACGCCTACCTTTTGAGGCTTCAATTTTTCCCCCTGCCTATCTGAATTCGACATTCAGGCTCAACCACCTGTTAAGAGGAATTCTGACCTCACACCTTAAAATTATTTTCTTCTGTACCCACAGTACGGCGCACATTAAATAATAAACAAAAATTCATAAACATGAAATAAACTAAAATCATACTTGATAAACAATAGACAAATGTTCAACAAAAGTGACCCTTCCTGAAACTGTTGCCACCCCCATGAAAACCATGTGGACCCGTCCATCCACCTGACTAGGGCGCTAGATTTAAACCCCACAGTTGTTTCGTGCGCATTTGTGAAAAGCTACACATGCTGAACAAGGGCTGTGAAACGATGAATGTTGACAGGTAACGCCCATACTTCTCTCTTTTGATTTGTTGTAACTTAAACCAGACTATTAAAACAAACAAAACCTTTATTAAGAGGGACCATCATGTGCAGAGCTGCAAGCGCGGCACTGTGCTTTAACAATCGTAAGTGATTCAGTCAGCACTCTGGACTGAAAAGGGCTGTGAGGCCCACCATGTGATTTGTATGTTCACATCAACCTAACACTAACCAGAGCTTCAGGGAAATCACACCGGAATTTGTAAAAACAGCACCAAACGTGTAATGTATTGTACGTTTAGGCAAACATATTAACGAACCCTTGGGAAGCCATTTTGTAGAACTTCTTTCTTTAATATGAACTTGTACAAGCATACACTACAGGTGCCTAGCAGGAATAATATGGACCAAACGCGAATGTCATGTGTAAACCTGCAGTTAGCTTCAAATTATTTATAACACCTACCGTATATACTCAAATATAAGCCGAGTTTTTCAGCACCCAAAATGTGCTGAAAAACGTCACCCTCGGCTTATATTCGAGTCAGGTCCCGCTGCCCCCGACAGAAAACTGGAGTGTACCCACCTGTGTACACCTCGGTTCATGAACGTCTCTGAACACGTACAAATCGGGTTACGACCAAAAAGTTCGCCAAACATCTGCATCTGTTCATGACCACACACTCGGTATACGAACAAGCCAGTTTCCCTGTCGGTTTGTGCGCGCTGATGATTTCCGCACGTGTTCAGTCTCTCCTTGTGCAGCGAGCGAGAGACACAGACAGACACACACACACACACACACACACACACACACGAGAGAGAGAGAGAGGGCTGGCTGCATAAGGCCAAGAAGGCACTTAAAGAATGCACCGGGCTTGTTTTCAAAGAGTCTGATTCGAGCATTGTTTTAACCTCGTTGTATTTAATGAAGACTTTTTTCTATTGGATTTTAACCTCCACTTTACTTCTGTTTACCGCGATCAATTCGTAGCGTGTATTGTTGCAATGTTACTTTTCTTGGTGGTTTATTAAATTACGGATTTTTCAAATGTTAATTTTTTCCCTGTGCTTAAAACTCATTAAAAAAAAAGTGTTTTTAGCGAGCGGTTTGTAGCGCTATAGCACGAACTCTTGCAATGTTAGTTTTCTCTGTTGTTCAAGGTTTTCTCAGTAGTGTTCAATGTTTTTACATTTAGCCCACACATCTGATGACATTAAAAAATTGGCAAAGTCTTCTCAAGTTACTTTGGCCGTTATTCCAGGTGGGCTTACATCTGTATTGCAGCCCCTAGATGTGTCTTTAAATAAACCTTTCAAAGACCGCGTGCGAAAGATGTGGTATGAATGGATGTCATCTGGTCAAGCCTGACTGACAAAAGTTGGAAATCTAATGAAGCCCGACAGAATTACTAGCAAAGTGGGTTCAAGATGCATAGGAAGACATTCCAGAGGACGTGCCTTCAAGAAATGTGGCATTAGTAATGCTATGGATGGCAGTGAAGACAGCGCTTTGTGTGAGAATGACAGCAGTGATGGTGAAGACTGCGAACTCAGTGATGATGACAATGTCTATGCTGATAACCTCACACCAGCTGAAGTTGAAGCCCTGTTTGGACATACCGATGATGAGGAGGAATCCAGTTTTGAAGGATTTTAACTCTTTGTGTTTTAACTTGGTTGCTGATTGAGCTAAGGGGGTTGTATTCTTAAGGTATCATTGTTGATACCATATTGTTTTTGTTGACCCTCTTCTCCACTTACAGAGCTAGTTTACTGTTTTTCTTTGAAATAAGTACTCAAAAACATTTAACCTACTGATGCCACAATTAATGTATGGTAATTTTATTGGTATTTATTTTGATTATTGAAACTTACCAGTAGTTGCTGCATTTCCCACCCTAGGCTTATACTCGAGTCAATAAGTTTTTCCAGTTTTTGTAGGTAAAATTAGGTACCTCAGCTTATATTCGGGTCGGCTTATACTCGAGTATATAGGGTATATGTATATCGTCTAGAGAAATACTCCACTAGAATGACATAATGTAATGTTTACTCAGAAATTAAAACAAATCTTTGTCTAGTTGTTTATTTTGCTCTTAACGAAATGAATGTCAAGGAAGCTGGTGTAAGAAACACACAAGCATGGAGTAGGTAAGTTATTGTGTGGTCTCCTGCCCATAAAAATCCCAGGAATCTGTGAAGTTAGGAGCTCCGCATCAATTTTTACCCTTGAAGCTGATGCAGGTGTTTTTTTCTACAAGCTATATATACATAATATACTGTAAACTGGCTGAGGGTGTGCCCGTGTAACTGACTAGCACACTGTCCAGCTCTTTACAGCTTTGTCCTCATCAGCCTGTGACTCATACCTGGATTAAGTGGGTCTCAGAGTTTAATGCAATGGTCTGTCATTTAGTTTGCATATGTTCTAATCTATCCCTGCTCTATTTATAATAGTTAGTAGAGTGTGATAATGTATTTATATGCTGTATTTGCTTGCTCAGCTTTGTTGGGTGTAAACTCGTCTTGTTATTGAGTTTAGTGAATTTATGCTGCCTAACTAGCAGGTGAACTAAACTGATCTGCCAGGGTGGAGGCAGCTGACATAACTCTTACTGATGACACATGGCAGTGACAATGAAGGACACAGTGGACTTGGGAAAGGATGCATGGCTTGCATCATCAACCATTCAGCAGAAACTAATGATCTCCATGTACAGACCAGTTCTGGACAATCATTATACTCTAGTTTAGAGGTAGTCCTTATGGAATCTGCTTAGTTCACTTTATACTTGTAGTCATGGGTGCCAGACTCAACTCACATTGACTCTGATGGAACCAATTAGAGTCTGCTCCAGTTAACCTAACCTGTACATCTGGGTGAAAGCCAGAATATCCAAAGAAAAACCAACAAGGACAAAGGGAGAATGTACAAATTCCATATACAGCAATTGGGACAGGATTCATGTCTGCTTTCAGAAAAAATGGTCTCTACAATTATTGTTTTGTTAGCTTTTGTGTATTTATATGTTACCATTATATGTGATTTTTCTAAAAGTATTCAATGCAAGCTCTAAAATATTTTAATTATTTCATAATTATTTCATTTAAAAAGTGTGATCAATAGTTTGTCAGTCAGTAAGTACTGTAAAAACCTGAAATATACGGTTACTTTCATTGCTAAAACTCATTTTAATGTTTTTGACCCAAAATACTTTTTTGATAATAAAATCACGTAAGCTCCACAAACGAGTATATCTATGATTTTTAGTTTTGTTACAAACACTAGTTAGTGCTGGCATTGGTGTGCCTGAGGACTATACAATTCATACATAATTCAGAGCATTTAGTTGACAGCAGTTGCTCATTTCTTAAATATAATAAAAAAAAAATCATTTTCAGTGAAATATAAGAATTTCATTCTGATGAATTATCAGTGATATGAATTTACTGCAACTGTCATACATATGTACATCTTTTATTAACATTAATGAATGGAAATGTGGTTTATAATATTCACAGTGGTAATTATTACCTTGTGCTATTCCCCCTCCCCTGCAGTCTAATCTTGAGATGGTGAACCAGAGAAGAAAATCTAAAATTAACACATAGTAGATAATTACTGTTTTTAATATGATACAACCACTTTGACATAACAACTGATTGCGCTCATTTCATTCTTTATCATTGTATTACATACAATAAATTAAACTGAATAAAAACTAGTGGAAAATTTTAATTTAGAAAGCAAATTGCTTCATTTTGAATCAGCTCTGTGCGCTGTGTGCATTAAATGGCTGAGACATCAGTTCAACTTTCATCAATTAAGGATTTCCCATTTTACTCAATGTGTTACTACAGAAGTCGTTTT
Source organism: Erpetoichthys calabaricus (assembly GCF_900747795.2). Lineage (NCBI taxonomy): Eukaryota > Metazoa > Chordata > Cladistia > Polypteriformes > Polypteridae > Erpetoichthys > Erpetoichthys calabaricus. Next base: position 95,289,802 of record NC_041395.2, read on the forward strand.
CAGTGCTGCTGATTCAGCACCTATAAAAAGTATTCATCTTGTTGGAAGTTTTCACAGTTTATTGTTTTACAACATTAAATCATCCAATCCATCCATTATCCAACCTGCCAAATCCTAACTACATGGTCACGGGGGTCTGCTGGAGCCAATCCCAGCCAACACAGGGCACAAGGCAGGAAACAAACCCCTAGCCCACCGCAGACATTAAATCACCATGGGTTTAATTTGTCTTACACTTTAATGACAAAGTAACTACAAATCTGTGCCTAAATTACAAATATAAAACACACAATAATTGATACACAAAAATTAATACAATATTTGCATACCTCACTGGTGAAGTCAGTTGGTTTTAGAAGTCACATGATTAGTACAATGGAGATCACCTGTCTGGGGTTTCATTTGATTGCAGTATAAAGGCACCTTATTTGGAAGGTCCGACCTTTGATGATTCAGTATGGTGGTCTAACCTACACAATGAAGATGAAGGAACACACCAAGCAACTAATTGAAAAGGTGATTGAGCAACACAAGTCAGGGGATGGAGACAAGTAAATATTCAAGTCACTGAACATTCATTGGAGTCCAGTTGAATCAAACTTTATGAAATGTAAAGAGTATAACACAGGTGTAAGTCTGCACAGAGCAGACCATCCACAAAAACTGAGTATGCAAGAAGACAAGTGAGGGAGACCACCAAGAGACCTCTGATACCTCTGAAGGACTTACAAGCTACAACGAATGAGACTGGAGAGACTGTGCGTATAACAACTGTTGTTCAGGTGCTCCACCAGTTGCAACTTTATGGGAGAGTGGAAAAGAGTAAGACACCATTAAAACAAACAAAAAAAAAAACACATGACAGCTGAGCTGGAATTTGTAAAGAAGGCATATGGGAGACTCAGAAGTCTGTTGAAAGAAGGTTCTGTGGTCTGACGAGACCAAAATGCTGCATTTTTGCCATCAGACTACCTGCACATCAACAGAACTCACACACTATCCCCACCCTGATGCACGGCGATGGCAGCATCATGATGTGGGAATGCTATTCTGTAGCAGGCCCTGGAAGACTTGACGGGGTAAAATAAATTCAGTAAAATATAATAAAATCCTGGAGGACACCTGGTGCACTCCTCAAGAGACATGCGACTTGGAAGATTTGCTTTCTAGCAAGACAATGACCCCCAAAAATAAAGCTAAATGCTACAAAGGAATGGCTTGAAAACAACAATGTTGATGACCTAGAGTGGCCTAGTCAGAGTCCAGATCTCAGTCCAATGAGAGTTTGTGGCTGGACTTGTGAAAATCTGTTCAACTTCGATCACAATGCAACCTGACAGAGCTTGAGCAGATTTAAAAAGAAAAATGGCAAAACATGGCCGTGTCCAGGTGTGCAAGCTGACAGAGACCTGTGAACAGACTCAAAGCTGTCATGCTTACCAAAGGTATATCTACTTTATGCTGACTTGAAGGGCATGAATACTTATGTGATCAATTATTTTATATTTGTGATTAATTTGGATTAGTTTGACATTAAAGTTTTTTTCTGTTGATCAATGTAAAAAAATATCAAAGTTAAAATGAATGTGCTCTTGTAGAAATGTGAAACCACATTCATGAAAAAGAAAAAAACAAAAGTTTATTAAGTCTTTTGTCTTACATATATTGTAGTATTATAGCAGAAGAACTTAATTTGTCTATTTATGTTTCCAAATAATTAGAATATCTGATAGCAAGTGTGAAGTTTTAGGGCAAGGATAAAAGCAAGGGGGAAAAGATTCAAAACTACTGAAGTTAGCCTTCATGTAACAGGAAATGTTTTGATTGGTTTTCTCTCGTGGTGAGTTCAGGTGTTGTGGCATTTTAGGTAATGCAAAGTACCGTCTTAAAGTTCCATTTGATGCTATTGGAGATCTGAGGTGTGTTCCTGAAAAAGGGTTTATATAATCCTGGATCTCAGCACGATTTTGCACCAGCAGATTAGCCAGTTTTGGAACAGCAGATTTCAATTGGCTTAAACAATCTCAGGTAGCAGGGACGAATCTACCATCAGGGAGTTCTGGGTGTGCACCTCCTTGTTGGAACTCACAGGGACCAAGCTTGGCAGGTGTGGAGTGTTGTAGTGCTTTCAGCTACATTGCTCATTAATCTCTGCTGTTTATGGAGGAGACACTGGCCACTGTCCAAAGCCTGCACACCTTCTGTTTATTCGACTTAGCCTGCTGTATCCATTAACGTCCCTGGCCAGCATGCTCACCTAACCCCCCTAATTGAGCCTGCATTGGATAACCGTTGTAATTGCACCTCTAGCTGGAAAGAACTTGGAGTAACATTAAACAGGAGGACATCAGTCATCTGTATGATCATCTGCATGCCAATGTGCAGGCCTGTTTTGCAGTATCCAATCTCACCTGACTCTCAATATAGTGGAATAAACCATGATGTATCACCTTGTGTGGGTGTATGATAGTCTTAATGCACTCAAATAATTTTACTTCTTAGTAAATCTTAGTTCCATGGTGTTTACGCCTGCAAGGTTTTTCTTTCCTTTCATTTTCTAGTAGTAAAGTTTGCGCTGTCAAAGGGATCAAACAGCATCTACCATTTACATATGCAAATGCAGATTTACAGTTGATGCAAATTTTGCTTTATAGAACAGTAATACATACCTAACAATGATAACTTGTCAAATATTTTGTTCTTATTTTTGATATTTTAGCTGAATATAGTTTATTTTGTATTTACCTTCTTACAAGAGATACAAATGATAAAAGATGCCAGTGATCATGAGGTAACTGCCTGTGGCTCTTGCTACATTACTTAAAAGGGAAAAGTGAAATGAATTACTCGGGTGAGTGTTTAAACACTTTCTGTAAAGTAATAACACTAATCCTTGAAATTAACAGAGCAATATTAAATGATCTGCACTCTAAAGCGACTAGGTAATTTCTTAAATGTAAGAACAAGCGAAACGTGCTGAGCTGAGGAAGTGACGCCAGCTGGCTAAATGTGTCCTTCGTACACCCTCCTCCTTTGCATCGCTCAGTTTGACAGCATATGTGTACAACGAGACTGTGTTCTTGCATAATGTGTTTACTATGAGAGATGTGTACACTTTTGAAAAATGGCTTCTTTCAAGCAGAAAGGCGTCAGTCTGCTGAAACATGTAACACAGGCTTGATCTAACAGCTTAGAGTCCTGGGTGAGGTTCATAATAATCTACACTCAGTGAGCAAATTATTAGGAATACTGTACTAGTACTGGGTAGGTCCTTCTTTTGCAATCAAAACAGTCTCACTTCTTCATGGCATGGATTCCACAACATGTTGGAAACATTCCTTTGGTCCATGCTGACATGAATGCATCACACAATGTCTGCAGATTGGTCAGCTGCACATTCATACTGCATATCTTCCATTCTACCACATCCCAAAGGTATTCTATTAGATTCAGATCTGTGAATGGGAAGGCCACTGAAGATCATTGTCATGTTCATTAAATCAGTTAGAGATGACTTTTGCTTTGTGACATGGTATAATATGCTGAAAGTAGCCATTAGAAGTTAAGTACATAGTAGTCATGATGGGACGCACGTGGTCTGCAACAATACTCAAATTGACTGTGATGTTCAAGTGATGGTATTAGCAGGCCAAAACTCTGCCAAGAAAACATTCCCCACACCATTACATTACCACCACCAGTCTGGATTTTTGACACAAAGCAGGTTGGGTGCATGGATTCATGCTGTTGTCACCAAATTCTAACCCATGCCTTAGCAGAAATCAAGATTCGTCAGACCAGGCTACGTTTGTCCAGTCTTCAACTCTCCAGTTTTGATGAGCATGCTCCCACTGCAGCCTCAGCTTTGTGTTTTTGACTGAAAGGAATGGAATCCTGAGCCATCGACTTAGACTGAGTTTGAGTTACCACAGACTTTATGTCACCTCAAGCCAGTCTGGCTATTCTCATCTACCCATTCACAAAAACAAGGCATTTCTTTTTGCTTATTGGAAGTTTTAGTTTTTTGGTACCATTCTAAGTAAACTCTACAGAAAACTGTACAGAAATATTCAAACCAGCCCACCTGGCACCAACAATCATGCTACAGTCAAAATCACTCAGATGACATTTCTCTCCATTATGGTGTTTGATGTATTTATTTACTTGAAGCTCCTGACCTGTATCTGCATGATTATATGCACTCAGCTACTGCCACATGATTGGCTGATTTATAAGCACGTGTACAGGTGTTCCTTATAATGTGTTCAGTGAGTGTATAGGTCCTCCCTGTGTCTGTCTGTGTTTTTTTTCCACCTACATCCTAAAGGTAAGAGAAGTTAGCTAGCAACACCAAACTGGCACAGAGAGTGAAGGCCTTCTGTAGTGTTCTGCTGCACCTGCTGTCTTCTGAGATAATTCACATAGTTTGATTAAGCAAAGACTTTACGTCAGTTGACATTTTTATAAGCTGTCACAGCTATCAGACTGAAGACAAGCTTACACTGTAAGCCACTCCGACGTTTTAAATGTATGTTTGAGCGGACTTAATAAATAAAAGGACAGATGGATATTACCTTCTTTTTTCATGTACTGCCAAGAGATTCCCAGTATGTGAAAATATTTTGGATAGAATTTGATTGTTTAAAAGATCATAAAAATAACTTAATTTTAATGGAAGTGGAGGTAAGATAGCTATTTATTTTAGATGTGTATATTCACTGCACAGTATGTTTTGACATTTTTATTTGAACATTTTGTCATCAAAGCAGCTTAAATGCTTTCAAAGATCTCAGATGCTGTAAAATTCTATGAAGGATACGGCCTTTTCTAGCTTTCAATTTAACAGGGTTTCCTTGCTCTGCTGGAAAAAAAAATTGCACATTAAGATGTACATAGTGAATATGCTGGGTCAGATGTCAAGTTTAAACACCCCAAGATAGAGTTGTTTATTTTGTACCAGTGATAGCTTTTGTCAGTGCTTGAATCACATTTCTGTTTGCTTCTCTTTTTAAGAATGCTTTAATGTAACTCTGTTAGTGAGCTAAACTGATGTGTCATTTCTGAAGGTGAGTTGTGTTTTCTTGTGTGGTGGGCGATGCAAGAAGAACAATACTTAAAAATGCAATAACTGAGTCATCCACTTTTAGACATCTGTTACCTATATATTCTGAAGATGAACTTTTCATTATTGAAATTAAGCGATTATCTGGGTATTATTTGTAAGGCTGGAGGTTGATCTTTATACATACATTTATGGTAATATTTGATTTCTAATTTGCATTTCTTATTCTGCTGTGACTGTAAAAAATCTTCAGTTTAAAATCTGCAATAAATGTGAACAACAGAAAAAGTAAGTATTTATCCATCCAACCATTTACTGGATCCATTTAATTCAGTCCTCAGGGCTGCAAGGAACTGGAGCCTATCCTGGTAAAATTAAACAAAAGGGAGAAGCCAACTCTGGCCTGGGCATCACTGCATTGCTGGAAACATTCATCCAATTTCCCACACACTTGTGCTGAGTTACTTTAGAGGTGCCCGTCAGCTTTAGATGCATTTAGGGAGAATGAACAAATCCGGAGCACCCACTCATGAGAACACAGAAAAAACATGAAAACTCCATGAAAAAATGAATGACTGGTGTCCAGCCACTGCGCTAGTATGACACCAATAAATAAATGTCAATAACATACCACTGTAGATGTATATCACTTAACAAAACATTCAGAATTAATATTCTCAGATTTGCATAATCCAATTCTAGGTGTGTGTGCCAGTTAGTTTTTTAAATCTGCTAGATTCCTGCAATCTGAAAGCTGTGATGCAGTTACATGAGCTGCCCTGGATGGTCCACTGCAGGTTACATGCATAAACACTACAAACTACTGCTACTGGGCTTTAGATTGTGTGGGGACTTGGAAGAAACCTATGTGAACACACTAAGACATGCAGACTTCAGGCCAATGCCACCCTAGATAAAGATCGAACCTAAGTTGAAGACTTTTGAGGTAGTAGCTTCTTTAGCTACAACATTATTTGTGAGGAGGCATTTTATATTACTGAACGGTATTCACACATTTCACTATTATGAAAAGTATAAAATAATGGAGTACAGTAAAATCTTAATTATCCATCACTCAATTAACTGTCAGCCTCCATTAACCATCAGAGCCAAGAAATTGAACTTACCTATTACTATTATTCTACTGCCATTTGGTATGCAGCAACCTAGGCACATTGGAACAACTCGTCTTTGTGCTAGTGCATAGTGTTCTTCCCAAACGCCACATGTCATGCTACATTTTGAAATCACAGTGTCAGTTACGTACCTTCAGTTTTAATAGTGTTTCGTAGCTTTTCTCTTTTGTTATAATTAATCTATTATACCTTTTTATGGCAGATAAACATGCGTGTGGTGTTGGAATTGTGACAAAAAACTGAAATTACATTTATGAAGCAGTGAAGGTGCTTCAAGTACTGCTTTAACTTAAGGAGTAGGAAGAATAACAGTGAATGATATAAAGCTTAAAGCCAACAAAACTGAAAAATGTGTCGAAAATGAAAACCATTGATGGTAATGTTATTCTGTACTAATGTTCTTCTGTATTGTCCAGCCATTATCCAACCCACTATATCCTAACTACAGGGTCACGGGGGTCTGCTGGAGCCAATCCCAGCCAACACAGGGCACAAGGCAGGAAACAAACCCCGGGCAGGGCGCCAGCCCACCGCAGGGCACACACACACACCAAGCACACACTAGGGCCAATTTAGAATCGCCAATGCACCTAACCTGCATGTCTTTGGACTGTGGGAGGAAACCGGAGTACCTGGAGGAAGCCCACACAAACACGGGGAGAACATGCAAACTCCACGCAGGGAGGACCCAGGAAGTGAACCTAACTGTGAGGCAGCAGTGCTACCCACTGTGCCACCGTACTGCCAGTTCTTCTGTATTGTAATTTTCTTTTTTAATACTATTTTTTTAAATATATTGTGATGTGCAGACAGCTTGTTATGCACTGTGTGGGAGCAGAAAGGGTGGAATGAATGCTGTAAGTGATGGGACTGGAAGAAGAGCTTCAGTTCTTTTTTCTTGCCCATCAAGGGTTTTTTTCTGGGAGTTTTTTCTTGTCTTCTTAGAGAGTCAAGGCTGAGGGGCTGGCAAAAGACAGGGCATGTTAAAGCTCATTGCGGCACTCCTTGTGTGATTCTTGGACTATACAAAAATAAATTGTATTGTGCTGTAAGGAGCGGGCACACCTCTTTGGAGATGAGTGACAGGAGAAGTCAGGGGAAAAAGGAAGGTGCATCAAACGGAAATTTTGAGTAAGGAGTCAAATGGCACACTGCACAGTGATGAATAATCACTTTATTGGTTCTTTATAAACATAACACCAAAAGAAGCCTTTGTTAATGTCTTGTTACACAAGAGTAAAGAAGTACAGGTAGTCCCCAGATTACAGACATTCGACCTACGACATACGAGCGGGGCCGCTGCTGCAACGCATGCGCCTCAGTAACTGCCGCTCTGTCATCTTCGGCCTGCAGACGCTGCAAGCGGTGGGGGGAGAGGGGTGATCTCGCTGCTCGCGCAGTGTAGTGTCCCTCTGGTGGCTCCCGGCGGCAAGCAGTTTCACTGCCCACCCACCACACACGGCTGCCCCGTTCGTTCTAGGTGCGCGGCTGGTAATGCTGCAATTGGTGATCCGGTTGTGGCTGAACGGGGCGGCGGGGGGTAGCATTGTAGTGTGCTTCGGATGGCTTTGTGTTGAATGGGGGCGGTGGTGTTGTGTACGCTGCAGGCAGCATACTGTAGTGGAGGTGACTGTGAGGTGGGCTGGTGATGAACCGCCCCTCGCTGCCCCCATTCATTCTCAATAGCAAGCCTGCTTGTACTGTTACGCACATAGCAGGAAGTTGTCTCTTGTCAGTACAGGGTGATCCAGATCTAATTATGAAGATCCAGATCGTCTGGATGACTTTAATTTATACAGGGACGATTCCAATTCGGCGCGAAGGTGATTCTTCATGTCGTCAGTTCGCACACTTCTCGATGGTCCGGGATTTTTCGGGTGATTTTCTATGTAATAAACTGAATAAGTTATAGCGTAATGAAAATTGCATAATTAGATCTGGACCACCCTATACATCAGACGTGTTGACGACTGGTGTCTAATCAGCTGTGATAGCTATACAGTGCTGTGCAGAAGAGCTCATCTAACCTTTTGTCTTCACCCTGCAACAATGTCTCTGAAACACAAATCTGATGCAAGTTGCTGGTGATACAGTAAAGAAGAGAAAAACCATCACCACTGAAAATAAAGTAGAAATAATAAAAAGGCCAGAAAGAGGTGAAACTCCATCATTCATTGACAGAGCACTTGGTTACAGTCGGTCAACAATAGCATTTATTAAAATAATGTACGTGTTCCGACTTTCATACAAATTCAACTTAAGTACAAACCTACAGTCCCTATCTCGTATGTAACCCGGAGACTGCCTGTAATAGACTCGCAGTATCTAAACTAAAGTTTTAACCAATTTTGCACTTTTTTAAACAATGAACTGTAGACACATGGATCAACTTTTCATTTACTGTAGTTGAAAGGGACACCTTTTAAATTGTGGTCCATGCATATTTTGGAAACATGAAAAGGAAACAGAAAGCATAGTGGGGCTGAAAGGCCTGTTGCTTTGAGTTCAGTCCATTGAATCCATACTGGACTGCATTGTGGCCACTGAAACACCTTGAAATTAGCCATCCATCTGTTTTCTAAATCCTTTTAAGCAATTCACAGCTGTGTAGATCCAGAGCATAATCTTAAAACTGTTTTTTTTTTAACTTTTGTTTTGTTTTTGAAATCAGAACATTGAAATACTACTCAATCAAATATACTACAATAACATAACCAATACATTTACTTTGAAATGACTGCAAAGGGGAAAACAAAACAAAGTTCAACCCCAACCTGAAAGAGAGAAAAAAACTTTTTTCAAAATATGATAAAAACAATATCATAAGGCAGTCCAATCACAGGCCCAGAATTATCTTATTCTAAAATAATCTTAATGAACTCTCCCCCATGTTTTTAAAACATTTTTGGACAGATCCTCAAAGACAGAATTAGATTTTTTCTAACTTGAGATAATACAGAATGTCACTTATCCAACTGAGGTGTAGAAGGTGGTGAGTTAGGATTTTACCAGTTTGACCAAAATACGTCTGCATGCTAGTGGTGTGGCATAGGACATTGCAATCAATTTCTCCCTATGCACTTTAAATTCATCCGCGAGTACACCACATAATACTGTTAATGGCTTGGGACTGATTTTAACATCAAGGCTGTCTAAGATGTATGTAAAGATTTTTGTTCGAAATGATGTTAATTTAGTGCATTCCCAAAACATGTACCCTAGTGATGCTGGAGCTAGATGGTAACACTTGCAGGTTGGGTTTTGCCCTGGGCACATTTTAGACAGTTGTAAATGAGATAAATGTGATTAATGAAGGACTTTTATTTGAATTATGTAATGTCTGGTGGATATACAACTATAGCGTATTCGATATATGGTCTTACTCATCATTCCCTAGAATCCTTAGAAGGCAAATTCATTGAAAGATTTTTATATATTGTTGAAATGGTGTCCGAGTCTTTATCAAAACTAACCAGGATGGTTTCTGGGATTGATATGGAAGCTAGATGCGGAAGGTTTGGTACATTCTAATTTGCATATAGGAAAAAATGTACCCATAAGCTAAACACTGAGTAAGTTTTAAATGGTGAAAAAGGGTGACATCATGACCATCCTCGCTAAGCTGCTACATCTATTCCATATTTACATAAACCAATCATTCTTTAAGACTCAATTATAATTCATCTGAAATTTGAAATGGTCACACACCCAAAAGGTGATTTTACAAAGATCTACAGCAGAAGGTGTCATGGCACTACCCAACTTTCAGTTTTACTACTGAAGAGCAAATATACTCAAAATAAAATGTTAGAAATTGGCAGAAATTCACACTGGCCTAGCTTGCAATGGAACACAAATCCTATTCTAAATCTTCTTTATATGCCCTGCTTTGTGTTTCTTTCAATAGTAACTAGTGTCAATTTACTAGAAATCCAATTATCCACCAATTACTTAAAATATGGTAATAATGCAGGACTGTCCCTCTCATTTGTTGGTTAAGAGTTCTGCCTTCAATTCTAAAAGTCATTCCCTAGAGACTTTAGGTTTACTACTTGCCATTTCTTTTAATGCGACAACAGTGTACATATAATGCTGAGCTACACCAACCACTTTCACAATTCTACTCTTACACCTCCCCTCACTAGTTGCTCTTCCTTTTACAAAATCAACTGCTGCTTTCGTTACTTCCTTAAAAGACAATTGTTATTCAGTTTGCCTGCACTGCTGAGCCTTTGTATTGCCTCATAAACATGAACTACTTCCTTTGTGTAAGTATTAAAAAGAGTTTGATCATGTTAAAAAAATAAGACTGAACAACTAGTGAGGGGAGGTGTAGGAGTGGAGTTGTGTAGAAGGGGTTGGTGTAGCTCAGCCTTATAAGTTCACAGTTGTTTCATTAAAACAATTGACAAGTAGTCCACAAACTGGGTGACTATCACTGTGTACTTTTTTACATATCGAGGACTCCTCTACTATGCCTTTAACACTGAATTCTGGTAGAGTGAAAGTACTATACTCCGTTCACTCACTCTTACAGCACTGCATCCAGAATTACAGCTTTTACGTATATAAAATGCTAAATCTGTCTGTCATGCAAAAATTCTCGAATGACTGGGTCCTGAACCTTGATCTTGGTCTTAATCGAGAGCTTATGATGTAACATAATTCAGTTACCCTCACTTATATTTATAGCAGAACAAATAAAGTCAAGGAAAAAGGACGTATATTGTCAGAATTTTTTAAATAAATGAATTCGTGCTCACTCTGATGAAGCTGGGACACACAGGGTCCAGCAAACTTCCCATTTGTGTTTCTGTCAGATGGACTTCACTTACATTACATTTTATTAAAAATAACAATAGGCTTTAAAGTTTTTAAATGATGCAAAGTATACAGATTGTTGGATTAAATACACAAAACAGTTCATGTTAGGCTGCATCTTTGTTGTTTGGTTATGGGCGACTTGGGGAAAAAAAACTGACTAGACCACATTTGTATGCATGAGGAGTCCCTGCCTAGTGAGAGAGTATGTTTGAGTTCTACATATAAATAAGGGAGCAAAGTGAACTAAAAAGAAAAAAAAAAGTTAATCTGTCTGTATTAATGACTATGACAAAAGATGCTAACCATATCTTGCAGTGGTTATGGTGGTATGACTACACAATGAGAACAAAAAATGGCAGCTAGTTAAACCTGGTGTCCAAGCAGAAGTGGTCATCATTAACTGCATCCTAAAAGGCAAGCATCAGCTGAAGTCAGATGTACAATAGCTGTATGAGACAAAGAATGCTATAGTGGAGCGACAACTTGAGTGACGGTTCTACTTGTGTGACCTTTAGCAAGTAAGGGCATACATAACAAAATAATTCCATAGGAAATGAGACAGCCTTTTTCCTAAACCTTTGTTAAATATATACTTCTGGAATTATCAGAGCATATCTTTAGTCCACAAACTGGACTAAAAAATCACTGTGTGGTTTTCTATATATCACGGACACCTCTGCTACACTTCCGAGGTCACAGCAATAAAGAAAGAACCGACACCAGAATCTGGTAAGGTGAAAGCAGTGGACTCTGTTTACCAACTCTTACAGTACTGTAACCCGAACTTTCAGCTTTTACACACACACATACACACACACATATATATATATATATATATATATATATATATAATTGGAATATGCTCATACTAACAATTCTTGTGTGGTGTACAGAACCATTACTCACTATGACTTTGCCATGCTGAAATACAGAAAAATGGAGCAATGAACCCACTAAAGCAAAATATCTGTAGCCTGAGGGGAAAACTATTGCAAGTTGTTAGCAGGTGCAATAATGTTACTGCACTTTCAATACAGGGTCACAATCAGAAATCGCCATTAGTCTTGAAAGCCTGCGCATGTATAATGGATTTCCTGGTAGCTCCTGTTTTGAGCCACCTCCTCCCGTAGAGCTGTAACTACAGGCACTTCTACTATATTGTGGGGTGCGGACTGACGCAACCAGCCTGCTCTCCAAAATAAATTGTCTGAGGCCCGATTATAACACTTTTGAACTTCAGCTAAACACAGCTGAGTCGAAAGTGGGTGCACACCTAAGTGACTGTTGGCCAAGAACTGCGTTTACCTCTAAATGGCGACAGACTTTGAAGTGATGCTGAAAATATCACCTGGTTAAAATGTTATTACTTGACCTGCTTTTGGTAGCAAATAGACGTTTACTGATTACATACATTCAGATAGGTGCCGTCCTCTACCTCATTTACGTGTTAGATGAATAAACAGCTAGTCTGATTTAAAGAGGCCTTAAAGTATTTGTCCAAGCCGTCCGAAACCTTTCAAAAACCTTTTCGGTTCCTTCGCCGTATCATTAGGTGCGCAGGTGCGCCAGCGTGGGCTCTGCACAAAGATGCTGGCGTAATTGGCAACACGAGTCGCTCATATTTCCGTCACTCATTCGACTTTGCGCCGCAATTGGCCCGTGTTTGTCCAATCCGCTTCATGCCCGAGAGAGCCGTCGCGCAGTGAACGCCATTTTGGCTCTTTCTGACTGTAATTGCATTTTTTACCAGCATACGCGAACGTAACAGCGGAGCCTCAATGGCTGTAGGCTCCTTTTCCTGGTATTGTAATCATCTTCTGTTTGTGTGCTTTTGACAGAAGGTTTGTGTGTTTGTTTTGAAAGTTGTCATTTATTACCATTTTATGTCTGTTTGCATAGCATTTAAATTGAAAACTGGCAGGCGATATGAAAACTCAGTCTCAACAAGCGTATTACGAGAAATATTTATTAAAACGTGCAGTCTGTCATTTAGGAAAAAAAAGAGTAGAGGAAAACTGAATTATGTGACTGCCGAGTGTACAGAGAGCCGCTGGGCCGCAACGTAATATTAAGATTCTGTTAAATACTGTTCAGTGCTGCGTCTAGCACGTTTCTGCACATATGTAGGAAGAAACATTTTAACGGGAGCGTTTATTGGAAGCCGCGTTTTTGGCGTGTGTATAGAAAAAAAGTGACTTCTGTTTCAATTATTGGTGTTGAAAACAAAGTATTTCTTTCACTGAGAAATGTACCTTTGCAGCAGATGGTTAAAGACAATTAAGATGACAATGTGTAAACAATACGTAAGGCAAATCGAATAAAAAATGAAGGCTAAATCTCCAACAAAATTTATACAGACCTGTGTATACCAGCTATTGAAGTATGAGCTTAATACTACAGCTTTTAAATTGTAAGCTTGCCTTTTCTTTTAAAATAAAGAGATTTATAAACAATTGTTTTTGATATGGGATATTAATGGGAGCTTAATTTTATTTTTTAATAAACAAGCTAATATTATGGCAAGGAAGAAAATTATGGTTTCAAAGACCCTGCTTGTGTAGAACTACCTGCTGCTATTGTCCATGTTCAGGTTTGTGTGTCGTTGTACACCTCTTTACTTCAATTACATTGCATTTGCAAACTCATTTTGGAGATCATTCGGAAGACTTGTGTAATAGTACAACAAAGCATGTGGAATGACGGAAACGTTCCACTTGTTTGAAAGCATCCAGAATTAAATATTTGATTTAACAAGGTAACAACATTTTCAAATCTGCTTAATCCAGTCCAGGGTCATCGAGGACTGGAGCCTTTCCATCACAGGGCCTGCTCACTCACGCACACACGGGCCAGTTTGGAATCAACAGTTAATATAACAGGCAAACGCCATGCTCAGTTGTTGGTATTAAACCTTATTTCAGCACATATATATTTAGATTTTAAATGAATAATAGGAACATGCTTCTTAGATGACTTTTTATATAACCGTCATTTCACTAACAGTTTTTGGTTTGTGCTTTTGTAATATATTCAGCAGTCATGCCTTCACATTCTCGTATTTTCAACCATTTTGAATGGGCCCAAGACCAGGTGACAACTCTTGGCAACTTCAAGATGAAGTGCAAGCACTGCAGTAGAGAGGTGTCAGGCTCATACAAGGCAACCTCCAATTTCTTCACACACATGAAGGTAAAGTGTCTTAACTTTTTCATAATGTGCAAACATGAATATTCCACTTTTTGATTGGTAATATTGGACAGCATGTGACCTTTATGATCTGCTTTTGTATTTCAGAGACACCATGCAGATATTCACCAGGTGCTGAAGGAGCCTCTTCTTGCAGAAACAACTAAGGTTAAGCCAACTGTCCATCGTTATGTGAATCCTCAGCAAGCTGCGTGGAAACCAACTGATCCTCGGCAGCAAGTACTTACAGATAGTCTGGTGAACTTCCTTACCCATTCTCTGCAGCCTTTATCACGTGTGGAGGATCCTTCTTTTAAAACTTTGCTAAAGTTAGCTCAACCTTCATTTGTTCTTCCAACTCAGAAGCAGCTGAGCTGTGTTCTTCTGCCTGCAAAGACAACTAGCCTTCATGTTACAATTAGTTCTCAGCTGGCAAAGATTCAGGGTCTTTGTGTGACAGTGAGTATATGGTCTAGCAAAGATACACCTTCTTTTCTTGGTATTACTGGTCACTATATTCACAATTTTAAAATTAAGCATGTCATGCTTGCTTTTAAAAGAATTGACAGTTCAGCTAATGCAGAAAGTATTGTTTTGTTTTACCAGCAAGTGTTATGTAGGTTTGGAATAGAGGACAAAGTTGTCATTGTTGTAGTTAATCATGCCTCCCGCAAACTGAGTGTTACACTTCCTGGTTTGGAACAACAATATGCTTATGAAAATGACAATAGTGCTGAATTTGATACAAATGTTGATCTTACTTACTTGCCTCAGAGCCTTAACTGCTTTTCTCACACACTTCACCTGGTTGTGCAAGATGGGTTAAAACATGCTGGAGAGATGTCTGGAATTATAAGCAAAGCTAACAGTGTTGTCAATTATTTGAATCAATTGAGCTTAGAATCTGGAAACTGTGAAGGAGAAAGTAAGAAGCAATGTCCTGATGCAGTTAGATGGAATAGCCAATTGAAGATGCTCAGATCCATCCTTAAGACGAATCAGTCCGATTTAGAACAGTTTGAAATTCCTGATAAACTCACAATGTATGAATTAAATATTATCAAAGATATTGTTGAAATCCTTAGCCCTTTTGAACTTGCTGCTGACCAAACTGAAAAAGACTCCCAAGTTACTGCTAGTTGCATCCTACCTTGTATACGTGGCCTTCGTGCCGAAATGGATGAATTGTCAAACACCTACAAATCCCAAATGGTTTCAACACTTAAAGCCTCTATTAACTGCCATTTGACTAAATATGAACATGAAGAAGCCTTTACTCTGGCAGCTGCTCTGGATCCACGTTGGAAACTTGACTGGTGTACTGTTGAAGAAGCCAGTAACATTAAGCAAATTTTGACCAACAAGGTTTCAGCTTTGGCCATGACAATTACAGAAACTTCAACAGCAGATGAGTTGTCTTCTCCTCCAAAAAAGCGTTCAAGTTTATTCAGATTTATGGCATCAGATTCCCACCGACTTCAGTTTCCCACTGCCACTGCTACACTTTCTCAGGTTGAAAGCTATTTCAGTCAGCCAAGTATTCCAGAGGATGCGGACCCGTTGGCATTTTGGGAGCAACATCAAGTGACACTTCCTCAGCTTGCTCAGCTGGCATCCATGTATCTTCCAACTCCAGCTTCGTCTGCCCCAGTGGATCATTTATTTTCAGTTGATTGTAAAGCTTTTCAGCCTGAGAAATATTCTTTCTCAAATGCAATGTTCGAGGAACTTATGTTTATCAGATGCAATGGTCAGTTGAATTGTTAATTAAAATAGTTACCACGTGTGTACATTGATAAGGTGAAAACTGACATATGGATAGACTGATATCCCATCTCCTGAAGAGTGAAACCGTTCTTTCATCTTGATAAGCTGCATATTGCTAACATAATTAAACTCTGGTAATGGTTAACACAGCCAGTCATTTTTATGTCAATTACATATGAATCTCTGACAGATTCATATTATTTGTATTTATGTGATTGACTGTTCTTTTTGGTGGTGGAAATAAGCAGCTGGTCAAGTTTTATTGGACAGTCTGCATGAAGAATTGAGAAGTGCTGAACTACACCATGTGGTATTTTTTTCTCTGTAGTAATGAACTTTCTTTATCATCTATAATCAATTCTCTGACTCGGTGGTGGCAAACAGGGTTTGAGTTGGGTGCCTGCTTGAGTTTTATTGGGCAGTGAGTATGCTACAATTGGAGCGCTTCAAATATGAAATAAGGCTTTCTCCAGTTTTACTGTATTTTTCTTTTGTTTTATATACATCTTAGTGATTTATTGTCTCTGTTGCCTTTGGTCATGTGCAGTGTTCATTGGGGTGGTGGCTGCTTGAGTTTTATTGAGCAGTATCACTGCTCAACTGTAAGACATTACAGTCTGGGAGTCAGTTTTTGTTTTATTTTTCTTAAGATTATTAATATTCTTGAATGTTCTTCAGTGTCTGCTGTGATTACCTACAGTATGTGTTTTAAATTTGGACATATTGCAGCATTTGAAGCTGTCAGGCCATTTCTCTGATGTATGAAATTTCAGTAGAGTATTTACAGTATTGCTTTAGAAAATAAATGCATAATTAGCAGTTGTTTTCGGAAAGTTCAAAATAAACTATTTTATGATAAAAAATATGAATCTGTACAATAAAGTAAACTGTTCAGATTTTAAATTGAGAATGGCATTCTGCAATGGGTGATGCTTCCCTCTCTTTCAAATGCTCCTTTCCTGTTAGCAGACCTATCTTTGTTGTCCAAATCAGTTGTGGTTTTCTTTTATGGTATGAAAGTTTGTTTATTATCGAATGAAAGCTGATTGTGTGAGCAAATAAAATACTTGTGAAATGAGCACATTATCACAGC
The DNA here is from genome assembly GCF_900747795.2 of Erpetoichthys calabaricus. Taxonomy (NCBI): domain Eukaryota; kingdom Metazoa; phylum Chordata; class Cladistia; order Polypteriformes; family Polypteridae; genus Erpetoichthys; species Erpetoichthys calabaricus. Next base: position 95,306,870 of record NC_041395.2, read on the forward strand.
CTTTATAACATAGGCTAATCTACTTTGAGAGTTATTAGATCAGTTATCTTACTGGATTGGGGGATCACCTCCGATGAAACATAACAGTTAGCAAGGGGTTGTGCTGTGTTCATGTTTCTCAGAAGGAAATTTCATGTAAAACCCTCTATAACTTATAGCTCCAATTGGGAAAATTTGGATGAAACAGAGTTACCCAAATTAGTTTAGTTGTTTATAACATTTATGCACCACTTCATTCAGTAATAAAAAATATGACGTGGCAAGCATCTGAATCCATATTTATAACATTAGTACAGTATGCATTTACCAAAATATATTCAATGTGCAATACCACTTATTTATTTTTCACATTTAGGTCCACTTTAAAGGAAAATCCATTTGAAAAATTATGTTCTTTAATTAAACTACAAATCTGAAATATTTGGCCTTAAGTTTTTAGGCCTAAATTTGAAGTGTTTAATTAATGAATCAATTCAACCTTTACTGTGTGAGTTTAGGTTTAATTCCTTTGCTTACATTTTATTTAATCAAAGATTTGAGAAAAGTAGAGTAGAAGGAATTGAAACTTCATCAGCACCCCCAAATAATAAAGTAAAGGTGAATAAGTTCAAAACTTGGAATAGGAAAAGTTTTTTGAACAAAAACGTAAGCATCAGTGACTCACAAATAGACATCTTGGTAATTTAATCGACACATGCAATCTAATCTGGATTTCTTTGAAATTAGGGTTTATCTGTTGTGACTGCTGTGTTTGAAATTTTGAACTTTAATAGCTCAAAACTTGAGCTTTGGGTTGAACTCATAATTCACAAAAGTCTTTCAAAGTTCGAAAAGTGTATACCAAACTTTGATCTTCTGAATTTCATAAGATTGAGCCCATTTGTTCTCCACTTACAATGTCCAGAAAAAAAATTACCATAGACACAGATCTTTCCAGAAATGGCCAAAGCATGTCATAAGGATTTCAAAACATGTTTTTCTGTTGAAAACTCAAAATCAGATTTTTTAAAGTAAAACAATACAAATATAAAATGTGGAGAAAGAAAAAAGTTTATCAGGTCAGCCAAAAATCACATTGTCTTGTCACATTATATTTGGACTGATGCAATAAATGCTTAATGTATGTAGTTTGCTTATTATTTTCTTGAAAACATTAGAGCTAATTATTATCTGTTTTGTGTAAATCAAGCAGCAAATCAACAACCAGCCTTGGATTTCTTTCAAAACGCAGTCAGGAAATGTATGTGAACATGAGGAAATGGGAAGGTGTCATGTTACAAGTGGTGTTACTTTAAAATCACATAGCATGTGAATGCAGTTTTAGAGTAAGGTTGCATCAGTGTAAATCTGCAAATGGAGAGAAATAGGGTGACGGGCCTGATGACGATTCAGCTGCTGAAAAACTACATTTTTAATTGTTCTTTTTTTTTTCTCTTTTTAAGCTTTGAATTAATTTTTGGATTGTATTCCTTTTATAACGTGTTATGTTTACTTGCTTGTTCAACTCTTCATGTTCTCAAAAACCTTAAAGAATATATATCACTAATTTATTATGTTTAATGATTGCTTCCACTCAGCCTTGCAAGATCCATAACAGCATGGATAACCAGCATTTAGTAAGGTATCGATTATTTTTCTTACTGATTCTACTTAGAATTTTTTTTTTCACTGTAATTTGTTTTATTTTGTATTTGCCTATGGAAAAGAGAATGGATGGCTAAGCATTGTTCTTTTTACAGGTTCTTTAAGAGCACTAGTATTAGGGGTGCTTTATCTGTACACAGTGTCTATTAAAGGAAAAAAAGCAAATATTTTAATTACAGGGACATTTTTCTTAAAATAACTCATGGAAAAAATGCCTTTAAAAAATCACACAGACCTTTATTTTTTTCTTGAAGTTGGCTATGATTCAGAACAGAGCAGATATGAGATTACATTTTGATTATTGGCTTTTGTAGAACATGCACATTCTTAAAGAGAGGCAATAGAACATGAAACTCCACAATAAATGAGTGTGGTATGCACTTTGAATTCACTTCAGTACTTTTTGTTGTTGTTGATTTTAATTTTTTTTAATGTATTGAATTTCCTTTTATGGAATAGGTGTTTAAAATTACTTTGCATAATTTTATTATGTGTCAGCAAAGTACAACAGTTACATTTTAGAAGTTGTTGATTCACACTTAAAGTATGCATTTGTGGAGTATTGAAGTCAGATGAAAAGGACTCCATCTAAATAAAACCAGTTGGCACTCTAAAGAGATCATAAGATGGGTATAACATCATGCCTAGGATAGAAGCTGGACCGCTAGATTGTCTGAGAGTAGTTAATCCAAAATACTTGGTGTCTTTTCTACTTGCATAGCTTAAAAACATATTTTAAGATAATGTCTATAACTTAATAAAGGTTGATTACAAATGTTAGGTAGTACAGATTTATTATATAGTATGTTAGGACAAACCTTTAATTATTTTCTCCAAACACAAACATTTCACTTATTTGAAATACTTTTGATCACTGTAGTAAGAAAACTTCTATATAGTGCCATTTTTTTTGCAATCCATTGCTTTGCTTCCAGGGTATAACCAAAGGGAATTACGATTAAAAAGCTGAGGCAACAGTCCTGTGTTCGTGAATGTTCGGAAAGAGATATTTATTTTTGCTATTATTTGTGATGAGGATTAGTTTTAAAATGTGTGCATTAAGGAACTTGTTAAATCGACTTCAGTATAATTGTATATATACCCATTTTGAGAAATAAACTTTTTCTCTTTATGCTGTTACATTGGTAATTGTGCATGATGGGTGTTGCTCTTTGTTGTGCACTTCAAAAGAATTTTTTTTTTTTATACAGTTTCAGAATATTTATTGGAAAAAATCATCAGGTTGAATTCTGTCTCATGCTCTGTCTGTATTCATTTGAACCTCTACCCATGTTGGTGCAGGTTTTACCCCCTGCTTTCATCACCTAGCCCAAAAGGCGTGATAGGTTGGTCGCTCTAAATAAGCCCGTGTGTGAGCTTGCTCTTCAAGGAAATGGTGACCTACTCCAGATGTACTTCCTTCCTTGTGTCTGACACTGTTGGGATAGGGTCTGTTCCCTGCAGCGTTAAACTGGATTAAGTGGATTGAAAAACGGATGAAGGGATGGACATGTCTTCCATTAATGATGCACAACACTTGATAACTTTGTGTATTAAGGTAACGTAAATCTTATTTAGATAAAAAACTATTTCAACCTAGAATGTAAATGTTAAGTGATAATTGCTTATAATCGTTCAATTATTACTCACTAAATATATTAAACTTATGGTGCAATAGACTAGCAGATTTAGTATGAGTCATTTTATAAAGATTAATTCTTGGACAAGAATAAAATTTAAGTTAGTAAACCTATAACATTCTACATCAATTTTGTAGATTTTTAAGACAATATTTGCAATGCAGTACAACTTTTTTTTCTTTTTTTTTACATAGCATTCTTCACTGATTGCAGGCGCAGTGTGCCATTGAACAATTCTCAGTTAAAAGTATAGATGATACTAATTACTAAATACAGAATTGGTACACCTATAAATGCAGATTTGCTAAAACATATAGTAAAAAGTACAATTAAACCTAAATGGAAACCAACAGTATGTGTCCATTAATTAATCAATGAACTATGGCCAGTTGAAAACAATGGAGATTAAAATTGTACAAGAGAAACTCAAAACAAAATCACAGTTCTGGAGACCTCTGCCAACTGGCCGCCTACCTGCTTGTGGATTTTCTATAGAGGACTCTGTGCTGGCCATCCAATCAGATGAGAGAATCTTTCTATCTGATGATTCTAGTGCTCTTTTATCTGAGATGACTTTCCCATATATAGGAGAGCAGTAGAGCAGTGGCACCAAGTGCCACATCCAGATACCGAGAAGAGTAACAAAATACAAGAGGGTTAGTAATGGTTTAAAATATAGTGATATCTCTGTTTCTGTATGAATGACTAACAAACAGAAATGTGGTATGCATAGTTAATCAGCAGCTCTAGTCAGGGCATGCTAGACTAGTGAATCTTCAGCCTGGATTTAAAAGCTGAGACTGAAAGGGAATCTCTTATATTAGCAGTCAGATCATTCCCTAGCCTTGGGGCTGTGTAACTAAAAGCTTGACCACCTTGTATTATTTTACTTATCCTTTGAATCTTGAACAAGCTTGTATCTTGAGAGCTCAATGTGTGCTCTGGTTTGTAAGTAATGATAAGCTCAGAGAAGTAGGCTGGGCTTTTGCCTTTTAAGGCTTTATATGTTAAAGGAGGGTTTTGAAATCAGTCCTAAGCTTAACTGAGAACCAGTGAAAGGACTTCAGAACTGGAGTTGTCTGTTTGTATTTTCTGGTTCATGTAATAATTCTTGCAGCAGCATTTTGAATTACCTGAAGCTGCATAAGGAACAATTTGAACAGCCAGTAAGTAATGCTTTGCAATAGTCAGTCCTACTAGAAATAAATACATGAAATAATTTCTCAGTATTTTGCATGTTTAGAGAACATCTTAATCTTCCAACATTTTTAAGATGGAAAAAACATGTTTTGGATAGGTTTGTAATGTGTGTTTAAAATGACATGCTAGTATCAAAAATAACACCTAAATTGCATACTGATTCAGTAAAACTAATGGTGATTCCATCTGAGTTTAAGAGTGACAAAATCTTGTTCTGGTCACCATCATACCCTCCAATAACTAACATCCTGTTTTTCTGTATTCAGTGACAAATAGTTCTCATCCATCCACTGTTTTAAGTCACTGACACAATTAATTAAGGACAGCATGTGAGAAACGTCATTTGGTCTAAAAGAAAGATATAATTGGGTGTCCTCTGCATATAAGTGAAAATTAGTATACAGTAATCCCTCCTCCATCGCGGGGGTTGCGTTCCAGAGCCACCCGCGAAATAGGAAAATCCGCGAAGTAGAAACCATATGTTTATATGGTTATTTTTAGAATGTCATGCTTGGGTCACTGATTTGCGCAGAAACACAGGAGGTTGTAGAGAGACAGGAACGTTATTCAAACACTGCAAACAAACATTTGTCTCTTTTTCAAAAGTTTAAACTGTGCTCCATGACAAGACAGAGATGACAGTTCTGTCTAACAATTAAAAGAATGCAAACATATCTTCCTTTTCAAAGGAGTGCAAAGCAAGCAGTCAAAAAAAAAATCAATACGGCTTTTTGGCTTTTAAGTATGCGAAGCACCGCCGGTACAAAGCTGTTGAAGGCGGCAGCTCACACCCCCTCTGTCAGGAGCAGGAAGAGAGAGAGAGAGATAGCGAGAGACAGATAAAAAAAATCAATACGTGCCCTTTGAGCTTTTAAGTATGCGAAGCTCCGTGCAGCCTGTCCTTCAGGAAGCAGCTGCACACAGCCCCCCTGCTCACACCCCCCTACGTCAGCGCAAGAGAGAGAGAGAGAGAAAGTAAGCTGGATAGCTTCTCAGCCATCTGCCAATAGCGTCCCTTGTATGAAATCAACTGGGCAAACCAACTGAGGAAGCATGTACCAGAAATTAAAAGACCTATTGTCCGCAGAAACCCGCGAAGCAGCGAAAAATCCGCAATATATATTTAAATATGCTTACATATAAAATCCGCGATGGAGTGAAGCCGCGAAAGGCGAAGCGCGATATAGCGAGGGATCACTGTATTATCTAATGATAGTTCCCAACGGAAGCATGTAAAGTGAATACAACTGAGCCCTGTGGAACACCACATTTAGCTTTTGAGTATAATGATGGAGTACTGTCAGCACATTTCCGTCCATAGTGGTAACGATTTGATAAATAAGAACTAAACCAGGCAAGCGTAGTGTCTGTGAACCAATGAAATTTTCCACCCTCTCTAATAAAATAGAATTGTTAATGGTGTGAAACACTGGGCATAAATCTAACAACACAGATACCTATACTGTCTCGTGTGCAGCTTTCTCAAGATTGCAGAGCCTGGAGACGGCCTTAGTGGAAACAGCATTAAAAAACTTGGTAAAGGGGTGAGTCTGACATTAGGCAGTCATTTTCAACTGGCAACTAACGTCCGTTCACTTGGTGTGGTAACTGTGTTAACATACAGTGGATACAAGTCAGGCACCTCAGGTTTAAAGCGCAACTCTTGTGCAGTAGCAAAGTGACATGCTAGAGTCTGCCAATAGAGATTTAGACTGAAAGTTTTGAGAAAACCTCTTTCATATCTGCTACCATTATATTAATGAGAACTACAATCTTGTGTCAAGGATGCTTTTTGCGACTCCGTTCAAAGCAAGCATGTATAAAACGGGTGAAAACATTTGCACCTTTTACTGTTTGAAAATGTTAAGCTTTCAGAATTGACTGTTATTGACCGAAGAGCAAACATGACCACTGCCTTGCACAGCTACACCAGATTAAACTGTAGTGCCCACATTCTTTTATTTATTTATTAATTAATTTTTATTGTAATCATTCCATACAAATAGATCAATTTATAACCAAACAAAATTGAAGACAAATCAAACCCCACCCCTGAGAAGGAGAGCTTAGCCAAAGGAGAATTGCTTGAGGCTTTTTAATAAGGCAACAATAAACAAAAGAAAGGGAGAAATAAATATATAGGTAAATAAGAAATGGAGAAGGGAATTAAATGCAGTAATAGTTATTTCTCTTATTCTAAAATAATATTGATTAGATCCTGCCAGGTTTTGAAAAAATTTTGTACAGATCCTCTAACTGAGAATTTTATTTTTTCCAGTTTCAAATAATATAAAACATCGGTTTCCCATTGACTTATCAGAGGAGAGTTAGGATTCTTCCAATTTAACAAAATAAGTCTGCGTGCTGTAAAAACATAAAATGTAATTGAACAAAATGTATGTGTGTAAGTACAGAAAATAGGACAGAATGATCAAACTTGTTTGTGTTTTGCGTACGTGACAAAAAAGCATATATACTTTCTGGAAGTTTTCTTTCAATGATGTGTGTGACAAGAAAATATACCTTTATGGTAAAGACTTTACCAATTGGAATAATACAAAATGAGTCAGGACGCTATTTTTATTGCTTACATGGTCAACGATCAGGAGACTAGAAAGGTATAAAAGAGCAAGGATATCTGTGCTCGAGGCAGATGAAGTGCGGTGTCCTAGGACTGTATTTCTCTGTCATTTTACCCTTGTCTGGTATGTATCAATAAAAGGTTTTTACTAATTTTAATTTTCTTCTCTGTCTTCAGTCACAAAAAGTGTCCACAGTGCCAAAAGTGTAGTGAATGCAATCACGGTTTGCTTGTCCTTCTCCACTTCAAGTCCGTCTGGGAGAACACCGAACACAGCTGTTAATGGGTTAGGAGGGATTGTGATACCAAGGCTGTCTGAAAGGCACTTAAAAATTTTGGTCCAAAATGATGTTAGCTTGGTGCAGGCCCAGAACACGTGACCCAGTGAGGCAGGAGCTTGGTTGCAGCGTTCGCAGGTTGGATCTTGCCCTGGAAACATTTTGGACAGTTTTAAGCGAGACAGATGAGCTTGATATATAATTTTTAGTTGAATAATTCTATGCTTTGCACATATGGAGCTCGAGTGAATTCTCTGCTTTGCTACCTTCCACTCCTTTTCTGATATATTGATTAAGAGATCTTCTTCCCAATGTCCTCTTGAATCTTTGAAAGGTAGGGACTCTAGTAGGATTTTATATAGTGCGGAAATTGTGTTTAATTCCTCGAAACTGAGCAGTATTTTTTCCAGCGTTGTGGAGGGTGCGAGGTGGGGAAAATCGGGCAATTTCTGTTTAACAAAATTTCTAATTTGAAGATAGTGAAACAAATGTAGTGCCCACATTCTTAACACAATTCTCTCAAGTGTTTTTGCACCAGCAGTGATGGAGAGTGGTAGCGCAGCTGCCTTGCAGTAAGGAGATCATGGGTTTGCGTTTTGAGTCCTCTCTGCATGGAAAGTGCTCTATAAATGTAACAAATTAAAACACCAAAAGTTGCACAACTTCTTGCTAATGTAAAAAAAGTCAGGTGTATCAAACATACTGGACAGCAAGGTAAGCTCACAAGGTCACAAACAGTCTGTGGAGACAAAATGGAACTCAGGCTTATGAACCATGCGTGACTTAATGTCTTAATGGAAGCAATGTGTTTCTGCAAGCGGGAGCAGGGCGCAGGTTTAAAAAAATCAGTCCTGTGCAGACCTCTAGCGCAAGGCTAATACAGTATTACATTTGTGAGGTTACACTGAAATCTGGGATCTTATACTGTCAAATTTCTCGTTAAAGAACTTCATAGTCTCCACTGCTAATGTCAGTATTTATTCTGCACTGTGGTTCTGAATTCCCATTTGTTAGATTATCTTTGTGAACTGTTTAAAACAGTGGCTAATTACTATTGTTACCTCTTAATGTAGAATAGTAATCTGAGTGAGCTATAAAGAGAACTTTTTTTTTATACTTTTTAACACTTTCTGTCCATGTAGTTTAGAAGACCTTTGTTGCTCGCCATCTATGCTTCAGTTTTTGACACTCAAATTTAAGAGTTTGAGTATTCTCATTAAACCAGGGTGAGTTTCTATGCACTCTAATCACTTTTGTTTTAATGAGAGTTTCTGTATCTAAGGCATTTTTTAAAGTCTCATTATAATTTATTAGCTGATCCAAATTGTTTTCAACAATTAAAGTCGAGTTTCTCGAAATATCAGCAAATTTTGATGAGTTATAATTTAGATGTTGAACTGTCCTCGTTTTAATTGGTGAGTATACTGGCAAGGGCAGAAGCAAAACATAATTTAAAGGTTTAATATTTAAATTTTGATTCTCAACTCCATAAATAATAATTGGATCTAATGTGTGTTTATGACTATGTGTCAGGCCATTGACAAACTGGCAAAACTCTACTGAATTTAACAAATAAGTAAAGAATCTGGTGAAAGTGACAGTTTCCACATCAGTGGGTGTATTTAAATCTCCCATCAATATTACATGATCGTAATTTATGGCTAAACCAGATAAAAGGCTGCCAAATTCAGTCATGCATTTTGAATATGGCCCTGGTGGTCTGTAGACTAATGTTACAGTTGTGCTGGAATCTTGTTTTAATATCTAATACAGGTGCCTCAAAGGATATAAATGTGTCTAGGTTTGTAGAGGCAGTTAGCAGTTTGTCACATATAGTTATCCCAAGGACACTTTGACCAGTACAGTAATCCCTCCTCCATCGCGGGGGTTGCGTTCCAGAGCCACCCGCGAAATAGGAAAATCCGCGAAGTAGAAACCATACGTTTATATGGTTATTTTTAGAATGTCATGCTTGGGTCACAGATTTGCGCAGAAACACAGGAGGTTGTAGAGAGACAGGAACGTTATTCAAACACTGCAAACAAACATTTGTCTCTTTTTCAAAAGTTTAAACTGTGCTCCATGACAAGACAGAGATGACAGTTCTGTTTCACAATTAAAAGAATGCAAACATATCTTCCTTTTCAAAGGAGTGCAAAGCAAGCAGTCAAAAAAAAAATCAATACGGCTTTTAAGTATGCGAAGCACCGCTGGTACAAAGCTGTTGAAGGCGGCAGCTCACACCCCCTCTGTCAGGAGCAGGAAGAGAGAGAGAGAGAGATAGCGAGAGACAGATAAAAAAAATCAATACGTGCCCTTTGAGCTTTTAAGTATGCGAAGCTCCGTGCAGCCTGTCCTTCAGGAAGCAGCTGCACACAGCCCCCCTGCTCACACCCCCTACGTCAGCGCAAGAGACAGAGAGAGAAAGTTAGCTGGATAGCTTTTCAGCCATCTGCCAATAGCGTCCCTTGTATGAAATCAACTGGGCAAACCAACTGAGGAAGCATGTACCAGAAATTAAAAGACCTATTGTCCGCAGAAACCCGCGAAGCAGCGAAAAATCCGCGATATATATTTAAATATGCTTACATATAAAATCCGCGATGGAGTGAAGCCGCGAAAGGCGAAGCGCGATATAGCGAGGGATCACTGTATCTCTTGATTTATCATGAAGGAATGTATGACCGTTTGGTGATGCCTTTGGTAAGGGAGTAGAGTCAGATTTACTAAGCCAGGTTTCATTGAGAAAACACAAATCAGGGTTTGTACTTAACATAATTTCCCAATACAGCAAATATTTACTAACCAGCATTTTAAATTGCAAGAATGTTTCTGTACTGGTTTTATATTTGTTTTAATTTGATTTAAATGACTACTACAGGTACCACTAGTGAAGGATCTGATTTTAACTCTTGGGCTAATTATACTCTCTATATTTCAGTTTCAGCTTATCAAAAGAGCTCTAAAGTGTTGCCTTTGTAACTCTTTAAATCTTTGTTATAGGAAATTTGTTTTAGCTCATTGCTGGAGTTTCAAAAAGTTCTGTGCATTTTGTGCACAGTAAAATTCCCTGAGTTTTCATTCATACACATCTTGGGAAACTAAAGTCCTCACCCTGATTTATTGGTTTGTGGCACATTTAAATGTGTTTTTTTTTTTGTTTTTGCCATTTTACATTTAAATGACTAAATTCATGATTTATTTTCTTCTTTTTACTGTAAGTTGAAGGTAACATTGTGTTTATCTGAAGAACATTGCTTAACTAGGTGAAAAGGCTAGTTTGCTTAACTAACAAAAGGTCATGTGAAAAGCTGTTATTATCAGCATGTCATTCCCATAAAACAAACTTAATAATAGAACAATGTACAGTATGTGTAAAATCATCATAAGAAATCAAAAGATGTATCAAGGCTATTTATATAGAATGACAAAGTTTATACTTTATTTTCTGATGGAGAATTTCAAGGATAAAAAAGCCACAATGCTTTCTGAGAAACTGAGTTTCATCGAAATCAGTTGTTTGACTATAACCATTGTATATCATACAGACATGATCATGGCTATGGTTTACAAACTTAAAGTACTCTTTTCCATTGAAAATCCTTTATGTGTTCATTTTATGATGATAAAAAAAGTGCAACATTCAACAATATTCTGAAGCTTACAGAAGCATTAAAGTAGCCAACAGATGAAGTAATTTGTGCCATGGCTTTGGTAAATTCAGTGAGCATAGCCATTATTTTAAAATAAAATTACATTTCAAATGAAAAAAAAAAAAAATTCAAACGTTATCTGGCATTGATAAGCTCTGCCCCCAATTCTAGATTGAATTAAGTGGGACATTAAATTATCTGAAAACAAACACTGTTCAAAGCTATACAGTACTTTAACTTGCATAGATTGAACTTTAGCATTGCCTTAAATACATTGTGATTCTGTGAAATATTAACACTAGATAAGATAACACAAACCAGCACTTAGAAAATTGTACTTCATAGGTTAAAAGACCCCAGCCAATTGAGTCAGCCACTGCTGCTTAGAGAGCATTAATTACAGATTAATGTTTCAAATGAAAATGTATAGGTTTATAGAGTTAATATTGTCATGCGTACAGAATATAGTGATTGTTAATTCAGTATCACTTTCATTCCCATGCTCCGTTATCTACCGTGTGGAGTTTTCCACCTGCTACTTTGGGGATTACAGCAGGTTCCCTGTTTTCTTCCCTCCGTGTTCTCCATCTTCTTTCAACGTTCTCAAGTTCTCAAGTGTGCAGTTTCATAATTGCCTCAATATGAGTGAGTGTGGTATTGTATGGCCAGGGATCCTTTCCAGGATTGACTCTTGCCTTATTGTCCATGTTAAAGGACCTTTTAAAAGATTCAGTTAGTGTTTGTATAGGGCACGCTGTGACAAGTTTTATATCTGTAATGCAAATAAGGTCAGTTTCATAGATAAATTAAAAACTTTGTATAGTTGGAAGTTTACAGTATGAAAATTTCATTTTTATTTTGCTACATGATGTTTGAAAATATTTACTGAAAGCAGGAAAGAGAACTGTCCAAATAATGTCTGCTATAATTAATATATTTTACCTAGATGAGATGAAACAACAGCACAGTGGCGCAGTGGGTAGCGCTGCTGCCTTGCAGTTAGGAGACCCGGGTTCGCTTCCCAGGTCCTCCCTGCATGGAGTTTGCATGTTCTCTGCGTGGGTTTCCTCCCACAGACCAAAGCCATACAGGCTAGGTGCACTGGCGATTATTAATTGTCCCTAGTGTGTTTGTGTGTGTGTGTGTGTGTGTGTGTGCGCGCCCCCTGCAGTGGACTGGCGCCCTTCCCGGGGTTTGTTTCCAGAACGTACTAAGATGATGTAAGGATTCACAAAGTCACTGCAGCAGCACATCACTACTACGAATGTCACACTACTGCTACTAGCGTGACTGTCAACTTTACATTGATACATCAATAAGTAAGATAAAGTAAATATAAAGCCTCCACCAAGTACTACCATGTTTCCCCGAAATTAAGACCCACTACAAAAATAAGCCCTAGCATGATTTTCAGTCTGCTCAGTAATATAAGCCCTCGTCAAGATCATCAGCTGAAAAGTAAAGCACCTAAGGCCAGGTTTATACTTCACGAAATGCGACGCATGTGCCCAAAACATCCATTAAATTCCGAGGACATCTTGCCACAATATCCCTGAAAAGGATGTTTAATGATTACATCCATCAGTTAGGGGATGCGCCCATTCCAGCATCATCGGCACAAGACAGAAGCAAAATCCCTGGACGAGGGATCAGCTCATCGCAAGGTAAACACAAGCACACACACACACTAACGTCATTGTAGTTTCACCAAATATCCAAACCTTCATGTCTTTGGATGGAAAACTGAGCCCACTGTGGAAACCCACCAGGGAAACATGCAAACTCCAGGCAGGGATCACAAGGTACGTGACTCCCTGCGAGACAGCAGCGCTACCGCTCTGCCACAGTGCCACTCCATATGTGTAACTATTAGCAGTATTTATTATTTAAACAAAGTTAACGATTTATCTGTAAATGTAACATACATATTTTTAATGCATTTCATCATGAAAGTGATTTCAAGTGTAAATCTAAGAATTCTAAATATGCAGAGAGCTGGAATATTATAAATTTAATGTGATCTGTGTGGCAAAACTGCTGTCAGGTCAGGAAGAAGCTCCTGAAGCGAGTAGCGATTAACAACTGGGATGACGTTTACGATGGTCTACTTTAATGACAAAGTAAACTACGGGATTAAAGTGGACATTTCGGGTTTAAAGCCGAAATTTCCACTTTAATCATAAAATAAACATTTTCATTATGTCCTTATTTTCTTTTCCTCTGTGGCTCAAATACGCCGCTGTACATTCTGATGGTATTGCAAGGTACAAAAAAAAAAAAAGACGGCACAGAAGATGGTATGTGAGACTTTTAAAATGTATCGTGTCATTACGTTGGGGAATATGCAACGCTTAAATTTTAAAGCACCACGAATGTGTTTGTATGTCGGCATTTTGCTTCACCACATCAAATCATTCATCAAACATTGAAGCAGGCCCATCGATCTGCAAAGCGGCTGGAGTAGCAAGAAATTCAGGCTGGAATTCAGGGTTTGAATGTGGAGAGTTATGACGATATTCCAAAAGAAGATGACATGACTGTATTTGGATAAATGTATATTGTTGTACATGAATAAATATAAGATATCCCCTGAAAATAAGCCCTAGTGCATCTTTTGGAGCAAAAATTAATATAAGACCCCCTCTTATTTTTGGGGAAACACGGTAGTATTTCACTAAAGTGAATCTGTACTTGAAAAAGATGATCACACAATGTTTTGTTTTAATTGCAATGTATATTATTTGGGGGTATTTTCCGTACGTCGCTTAAATCATCCGAGATCGGATGCCTCATCTTGGATGAGCTAATGCCAGTGAAAATCATCCGGGATAAGTCGGTTTTTCAAATGCAGTTGTGTAGTAGATTAGTTCAGCTGGATCTAATCATCCAAGATGAATGCGCGCACCTGTGCTGATTGAAAAGCCCATATATATTGAGCCTAGAAAACATGATCAGCAAGTCTTTGATAGGCTGTAACAAAATGACGAAAGAACGGGCGCATTTTTTTTTTTCCATGCAAGCAGAGCAAGACCTTTTATTAGAAGAACATGAAGAATTTCAAGATTTAATATGCACAAGGGGTAACACTGCAAAAGCAGCCCAAACCAGAAAAGACGGCTGGCAAAAAGTGGCTGACAAATTAAACGCTAAATAGTGTGCCTTGTACTTACTGAACGCAGCGTTTCATTTCCTGTGTGTCAGATTAATTATTATTTAATACGTCATAATTCCAGATCAAACATGAGCACAAGGAGAACATTGGAACAGGTTAAAGTGAAGTACAAGAATATTCTTCAAACTGGTAAATATTGGTATATAACTATTTAAAGAATTGTTGACATAAAGAATCATATATAATGTAAAGAACATTAATTTTAAAGCTAATAAGAAGGCAGACAAGCAAAAAACAGGTGGAGGTCCACGCGGTCCAGACCTAACCCCTGACAGTATGCATTGCTTTGAGGTTTTTTGGAAGCAGCACTTTTTTATATACTGTAGGCGATGCAGAAAATCTAACTAAAAGTGCAGTTTGCCAGTCAATTCGTAAAGTCTGTTTGGCTCTAAAATATTTCCTTCGGGTTTTCATTGTGTTTCCTGGACACCTGCGTGTGCAGACAATAAAAGAGGCGTTTCATGCCATTGCAGGTAGGTAATACACAGGCAAAAATACCCAAAGTTCCATGAAGAATCTCACAATCAGCCTAACATTCTCATTACCAGGATTTCCAAATGTGATTGGGGCACATGGAACTGATCAGAGTGGAGTTTGATTTGGAAAATGTACCTCTCCTTCTTATGAATAATCAGACACAGTGTCTTCATCAAGTATTTGACCATCGTCAATATCTCGTTGGTCAGACACAAGTTCTAGGGATATGACATTCCCTGCAACTGACCCAACAAAAAAGAGGGCTATATGGAACATACCCATGGCACACATGGAGGACAAATATATGCAATGACCATCATTTACCTGAAATGAAGTGACCACTGCATCCTGCCACTGGTTCTGATTAGGAGCTTCCCCCTGGAATGCCCTCAGAAACAGGGCGATGAGCATTTTGCTGGAGAGCCAACTCTTCTGCAGGGGTTAGGTGTGGACCGTGTGGACCTCCACCTGTTTTTTGCTTGTCTGCCTTCTTATTAGCTTTAATAAAAATTAGTGTTTTTTATATTATATATGATTATTTATGTCAACAATTCTTTAAATAGTTATATACCAATATTTACCAGTTTGAAGAATATTCTTGTACTTCACTTTAACCTGTTCCCATGTTCTCCTTGTGCTCACGTTTGATCTGGAATTATGACATATTAAATAATAATTAATCTGACACATAGGAAATGAAACGCTGCGTTCAGTAAGTACAAGGCACACTACTTAGCGTTTAATTTGTCGGCCACTTTTTGCCAGCCATCTTTTTTGGTCGGGGCTGCTTTTGCAGTGTTACCCCTTGTGCATATTACATCTTGAAATTCTTCATGTTCTTCGAATAAAAGGTCTTGCGCCGCGTGTGTGAAAAAAAAAGTGCGCCCGTTCTTTCGTCATTTTGTTACAGCCTATCAGACTTGCTGATCATGTTTTCTAGACTCAATATATATGGGCTTTTCAGTCAGCGCAGGTGTGTGCAATCATCTCGTATGATTAGATCCAGCTCGACTAATCTAATACACAGCTGCGTTTGAAAAAACGACTTATCCCGGATGAGTGTCGCTGGCATTAACTTATCCAAGATGAACCTGATCTTGGATGATTTAAGCGACATACGGAAAATACCCCCCAAGACTGTTTGTATGTTTATTATGTTTCAGTAGGAAATTTGTTTACTCTTTTTACTTTTTTTTTAAGAAAATGCCAAAAATGTTGCGAAATAAATAATGTAAATACAGTAGCTCAAAGGGGAAAAGTTCACTGTTATGCAACATGCCTAGAATTTTGCTCATTTATTTTGATCCATCTAATTCAAATGTAATTTTGCTTCAGGTACCTAAACAGTAAATAGCCTAAAAGTGACTCCGAGAGAACCCTAACTACAAAGAGGACTATTTCATTTATGTTAGGTAGACTGCCCAGAGGGGACTGGGTGGTCTCGTGGCCTTGAACTCCTGCAGATTTTTTTTTTTTTTTTTCCAGCTTTCTGGAGTTTTTTTTTTTTTGTTCTGTCCCCCCTGGCCATCGGACCTTACTCCTTTTCTATGTTAACTAATGTTGTCTTATTTTAATTTTGTATTTTGTCTTTTATTTTTCTTTTCTTCATTATGTAAAGCACTTTGAGCTACTTTTTGTATGAAAATGTGCTATATAAATAAATGTTGTTGTTGTAAATAAAGAATGATATTTTGTATTGCCTTGCTGCTTGTTAAACGGTTTAAATAGAGTTTATCAAGATGAAGTGTATTGTTTGCCAAGAGGTTCTGCAAATCTAATTATGAAATCAGAACACAACCATCTCCCATTTTCAAACCTGCTGTGTCCAGTTTGGGCTCATGGAGGAGTGAAGTTCATCCCATCAGTCTCCAGTCTAAAGTAAGAATAAACCCTGAACAGGACATCAAATACACCAAACTGAATTGTGAGTGTGCAGTGTAGATATCAACAGTGAATAAGAACATCTTCTAAAAATGTAAAGATGAGTCAAGATTACCAATAAATGGGAAAGCATTCCAAAACAACAGCAAACTACTGTGGCCAGCGTAATGAAGTAAACTGAAGTTTCCCTTTTTTCTTGGGTTTTTAAAATGGTGTGTCCTGATAAGCATCACTAAAACAGGCAGTAGGCTGGTGTAGCAAATTGTGCTTATGGAAACTGAAACAGGTTGTGGTCAACTATGGAAAATTCCCATGACATAGCTTGAGGGGAAATGAAGTTATATTTTGCATAATGTATTCTGTTTGATTGGAATGTCCTAAGGGTCTGGCAGGTACGTTTGATTACTTTTTCTCATTTTTTTTTGGTGATACAGTGGTATTGTCTCTTAAGCTGCTGCCTCACACACTTCCAGTGACTTGGCTTAAGTTCCCAGCCTGTTCACTTTTTACATAGAATTTCCAAGGGTTGAGGCCCTTTTTCAACATGTCCTGAGGGTTTGATCACAGATCTCAAATGTTCAGTGAGTACGTGAGTATTTCCTGGGACAGACTGCTGTCCCATCTGGGTTTGGGTTCGGTGTGGACGAGAGTTTTCTGTTTATGTCTACACAAACAGAGTAAAACAGCACATGGATACCTCTAGAAACCACTTTACGTGTCTGACGTTTATCTCATTCATTTGGAGAAACTTCTAATACAGTGCACATTGTTCATCCATCCATCCATTTTCCAACCCGCTGAATCCGAACACAGGGTCACGGGGTCTGCTGGAGCCAATCCCAGCCAACACAGGGCACAAGGCAGGAACCAATCCTGGGCAGGGTGCCAACCCACCACAGGTGCACATTGTTCATTTTGGGCAACTAAAGACATTTTTCGTAACTGCAAGAATAAAATATTTTGAATGTATTGAATTTAGTTTTTTTTTTTTTTTTTTAATAATTCTTATTCCTCTACTACTGATTTTAAAGTGGAGTTTGTGCAACATGTTGTCATTAGCAGCTTTGGAGAGGAGTTAATTGTAATCTACTCCGGTATCCCATCCATTTTCTTATTATTTGGTCACAGGGTGCTGAGAAGTGAGAGTTGATTCCATTAACATGGGAAACAAAGCAAGAACCAACTTTTGAAGAGATACCAGTCCATTCCAGTACTGTGTGCCAGTTTGGAATTGAAAAAGCGGGCATGTCTTTGGGGTGTGGTAGTAAAGCAGAACAACCAGAAAAAAAACGGACTCCAAGAGAACATGAAGGTGTCACACAGACAGTGACAGGTTCCAGGTACCAACTTGCTTTTGAACAATGCATTACTTCATTCTTTATTTCAGTTGCTTTTTAAAAAGTAATTCTTGACAGTTGAATACTTAACTATTCTGTGCTTTAATAATAAGCTCCTCCGGTGTCTGTAAACATTGTTGTGAGGTGAAAGCACAGCCTAGGTGTAAACTCAGCTTTCATTTGATTTCAGCCATAATACAGCTGTGGAACTGTGGCTATAAATCGAGGGCACACTGGCACTGGGCTCACCCTGGAGATGGACACGAAGGGCACAAGGCAATGCGAGAGCACTCTGCTGGTGACTATGGTTTTGTTCTTGTTTTACCGCTTATGATAAACCAGATGGTCTTTCTTTTTAGTGTTTTTAATTTTCCTAAAATCTTACATTTTTCTTCTATGTTTTTTAAGAGAAAGGTTACCCATTTTTATTAGAGGTGAGCAGAAGGAACTCCTGACTATCCAAACTGATGATGTGGTAAACCACCGAGAATCCCACTTAGTGAGGTGCCCTTTATGATGTGTTGATTTTGATTTCTCAGCTATCTGTTCTACTGTTTAAATAAAGCACTGTAGGACTTTTATTAAATCCATTTAGTAACACTGGACTTCTGATGCCTGCATGTCTCATCTAACAAGACTTCTCCATACCCTTTATTTCTCTGAAATTTGGACCCAGCCAAGCAGCTAGAAGCTAAAAGTATTTACATTTGCAACATTTAGTGAAAGAAAATGTGAAACAGTGGAGGTGAAGGTGAGTGATGGACTAATGGCGTTTAGGCGGAGCAGTGGAGTGTGGGAGTCCAATTGTTTACTGCTTGTTTGACCCAATAGCCTTTGCTTCATCGCTGTTCATATTGATTGTCTGCTCTGTATGGTGTTAGCCTTCATCTTGACTTTTACTGTACATATGCCTCCTTCAGTTTAAAAAAAAAAAAAAGGTTATTTTAACATTTCAAATTTATGAAGGCACATAATTGTTTAAAGTTTATGAGAAATTTAAAAAAATCATGTTCTTATTTTGATTGTAAAAGGTGAATTGGTAATAAATACATCTAGATGGCACAGGGGTTAGTGCTACTGCTTCCCAATTCCAAATATGAAATATTTTTTTGTAGACCTGTGTAATTATGCAATTATTGTGAGAGAAGATAAAACCATTTGGCAGCAGTGTCAGTGTCACTAAGCCACGTCTCCGTAAAGCAGCAGAGATCAGACATTGTAGTTAGTACATCATTGACCAGAACTTTCATATTTCTTACAGAGTGCAGAGTTTAAACTGATACAACTTACTGGGAATGTCTTTCTGCTTATTTTTTATGACATATATTACTGATTGGTTTGAGATGTGAATGAAATGCTGAGGGGTGGTGTGGTTGTTAGTGAAGCTGCCTCGGTTGAAGTGTTGTCAGTATGGAGTTTGTGTAGTCTACCAGTCCTGCCTTATGCTCAATGCTACTGGAGCAGACACAGCTGAGATGAAGCGTACAGTATTTAATGTATAATTTAAGTTGTCTGCAATTTAAAATCAGAGCGCTGTCGCCTCGATGATTAGGGTGGAGACCTCCTGTCCAAAAAATTACACTTTATTTACAATTCTTTCTGTTCTTTCAGATGCACACCTGGTCAAGACTGCATCACCAGTAAATTAGTCTCAACGTAGGATATTCTCGATTCACGGGGATATCCTTCTTGTACTGATGGGCTTACATACCTTGGAATTCTAACATTCCAACTATGCAACTGGAAATGAGAAGCACTTTAATGTCCGTGTCAGGAGGCATACTGATGCTTACTGATTACCTAGCTGCTGACAGTTTCCGTTTTCACATCTTAGAATTTTCTGCTATCATTTTTGTATATAAAACTGATGCTGTGGATTTTGACCATGCCAAAACTATTGGTGGGGCCTGAACTAGAATAAACATAATTTAAATTATGTCCATAAACTTGGTCAGTCCAAAGGTTAATATGCCTTATGGTCACTTTAAGAAATGCCCAAGAACATAAAAAATTTGACAAACGAGTGGCAACCAATCAGTCCATCAAGCCCGTTTTTTTTATATAGCTAAGCTGTCCCGATATCTTGTCCAAATTCTTCTCAAAGGTTGTCAAGGCTTCTGCTTCAGCTACATGTCTCAGTAGTTTTGTTTCCAGACTCCCACAGCTCTTTGTGTACTGACGTACTTCCTGGCTTCAGTTTTAAATGCACTTGAGTATGTGATTCACCCTTAAACCGAAAGAAACTTGCTGGATTTATTTTATCAATGCCTCTGAGGATTTTAAATAACAGGATTAGGTCCCCATGCAGTCTCCTCAGCTCGAGACCAAACTGGTTTAATCTTCTGAGTTTGTCACAGCAGGACATGGCCTTAAGTCCTGGGGTGCACTTGGTTGTTCTCCTCAGCGCAGCTTCAAGTGCTGCTATGTCTTTCTTGTAGTGTGGTGACCAGAACTGCACACAATACTACAGGTGCAGTCTTACTTACTAGTGCATTATATAGTTTGAGAGTAACATCCCTTGAGTTAAATTCAATAGTTTTTATGTTATAACCTTATTGATTTTAATTAAAAGCACATAACAATTCACACAATCAAATCAAACTTAAAACCAAAATTCAACCTCCACACAAAAGAAAGTGAGGAGCGCTAGTCAACAAAGCAAATCTTTGAAGCAGCAAGAAAGGAAGCGCATCCTTTTCCCTGATATACAGTATTCTAAATTGTTATTGGTTAGATCCTGCCATATTTTTTAAAAGTTTTGAACAGACCCTCTGAGTAAGAATTTGATTTTTGTCCAATTTCAGATAGTATAGGACATCAGTTACCCAGTGACGTAAAGTTGGTGGGTTGAGATTTTTCCATTTGAGCAAGATAAGTCTACGTGCTAGTAGTGAGGTAAAGGCAATCACAGTTTGTTTGTCCTTCTCTCCTTTAAACCCATCTGGGAGTCCACCAAGCACAGCTGCTAATGGGTTAGGAGGGATTGTGACACCAAGGCTGTCTGAAAAGCATTCACAGTTTTTTGTCCAGACTGGAGGTAGATTGCAAAATTCACAAGAAGAATCTTGCCCAGGATACATTTTGGATAGTTCCAATCGAGATAAATGCGCTTGATAGAAACATTTAAGTTGAATAATTGAGTACTTTGTGGATATGCAGCTAGAGTGTATTCTGTGTGTGGTTTCCTTCCATTCCTTTCCTGAAATATTAAGTGAAAGATCTTTTTCTTATTATACCCTGGGATCTTTGAATGGAAGAGAGTTTAAAATATTTTTTAAATATTAGTGGAGTAGTGGAAGCTAGGTTAAGAGGTGAGGTGATGATTAGTGAGCAGCAGTATGGTTTCATGCCAAGAAAGAGCACCACAGATGCAATGTTTGCTCTGAGGATGTTGATGGAGAAGTTTAGAGAAGGCCAGAAGGAGTTGCATTACGTCTTTGTGGACCTGGAGAAAGCATATGACAGGGTGCCTTGAGAGGAGCTGTGGTATTGTATGAGGAAGTCGGGAGTGGCAGAGAAGTACGTAAGAGTTGTACAGGATATGTATGAGGGAAGTGTGACAGTGGTGAGGTCTGCGGTAGGAGTGATGGATGCATTCAAGTTGGAGGTGGGATTACATCAGGGATCGGCTCTGAGCCCTTTCTTATTTGCAATGGTGATGGACAAGTTGACAAACGAGATTAGACAGGAGTCCCCATGGACTATGATGTTTGCTGATGACATTGTGATCTGCAGCGATAGTAGGGAGCAGGTTGAGGAGACCCTGGAGGGATGGAGATATGCTCTAGAGAGTAGAGGAGTGAAGGTCAGTAGGAACAAGACAGAATACATGTGTGTAAATGAGAGGGAGGTCAGTGGAATGGTGAGGATGCAGGGAGTGGAGTTGGCGAAGGTGGATGAGTTTAAATACTTGGGATCAACAGTACAGAGTAATGGGGATTGTGGAAGAGAGGTGAAGAAGAGAGTGCAGGCATGGTGGAATGGGTGGAGAAGAGTGTCAGGAGTGATTTATGACAGACTGATATCAGCAAGAGTGAAAGAGAAGGTCTACAGGACGGTAGTGAGACCAGCTGTGTTATATGGGTTGGAGACAGTGGCACTGACCAGAAAGCAGGAGACAGGGCTGGAGGTAGCAGAGTTAAAGATGCTAAGATTTGCACTGGGTGTGACTGTAAGTTGTATTTGAACCCTGGTCCAATATGCACCTGGCATGTGTCCGAGTCTCATATCCTTCTGAGCTTATGCTTAAAAGCTGACGCTGTTATTTTATTATTCACTATGATAAATGTATTTCTTACTTTATTTGACCCCTTAAGAGAGAAATGTCAGTATTAAAATAAGAAAGGTTATGCCATAAATGCAGTATGTTTCCTGTTTTTGTACCCAGCTGGATCATAATAAATATATAAGCCATTGTTCTTTTCCCTTTTACTTGAAATTCACACAGCTCCTCAAAATAAAAATGAAAAATATACATTCAAAAAAGTCATGTACATCCTAAACAAACAGGACTATCGATCAAGCTGTGGTCATCAAAGGTATCAACATCTGTCATGTCCCGTTAGCAACTAGGTGTAACCAATCAAGTTAAAAGTTTTCTGAATTTGTAATGAATTTCTTTTAAAGAATAGTGATCTAATCAATGGTTTGTATAAATAGAGCACAGAGGACACTTTTTTCTTTGCAAAAACACTGATATGATGCTTTTTTCCTCTTCAGAGATTTAGATAAAGAATGACGATTGATGCTTTCTCCTGCCTGTGTTTTATTGCTTAAATTGAGGCATTCCAGTGGGGGTGTCTGCATTCATAATTTTCTTCCATATGACGAGGATGGAGAGGATTAGAAATGAGTACATTAGAGGGTCAGCTCAAGTTGGACGGTTTGGACACAAAGTCAGAGAGGTGAGATTGCGTTGGTTTGGACATGTGCAGAGGAGATATGCTGAGTATATTGGGAGAAGGATGCTAAGGATAAAGCTGCCAGGGAAGAGGAAAAGAGGAAGGCCTAAGAGAAGGTTTATGGATGTGGTGAGAGAGGACATGCAGGTGATGGGTGTAACAGAACAAGATGCAGAGAACAGAAAGATATGGAATAAGATGATCCGCTGTGGCAACCCCTGACGGGAGCAGCCGAAAGAAGAAGAAGATTTGCTATCAGGTTCTTCAAGACTGATCAATATTTCTTCTGGAATAGAAATAGTGGAAGGTGAGGAAAATTGGGCAGGTTCAGTTTAGCAAAGTTTCTAGCTTGAAAGTTGTGGAAAAATCGTGTTGATAAGAAGTTAAATTTGCAGCTCAATTGCTTGTAGGATGCAAAAACATTATCTATGTCCAAATCTCTAAATGTTTTAATTCCAGACATTTTCCAAGCAATAAATGCTGTGTGTGTTAGAGAACAAAGTGGTTGTCATGTCTAGAACATATCATGTTCTGTTCATATTCTGAGTGGATGAAGGGCAATTGGATTATTAATGTAATGAAGATAATTTGTATTTGCTGGGACACAGAGCAAGCAAAAAAGAGAAGTACTGTAAGATTTGATTTCTACTGCAGACCAGGCTTGTGTATATTCACTGATTTGTGTCGATGTCCAGGTCTTTTTGGCTTGTATATTTGCCACGCAGTAATAAAGTTGAAAGTTAGGTAGTGCCAGGTCTCCTTCTGCTTTAGGTCATTATTTGGATGCATGGATGTTTCAAATTCCAATTGAGGTTATAATTGAATCTAATTTCTTAAAAAAGAATTGTTAATGTACTGTATATGGGGATGTCTGAAAGAGAAAAATAAGCTTGGGAAGGATGTTCACGTTAATAGTGTTGATTGCCCCTGCCAATGTGAGACGGAGGGTGGTCCATTTGTTCACATTTTGTTTAATTTTTTCCATGCACACAGCAAAATTTTGTTGAAAAAGAGCTTTATGTTTACTTGTGATATTTACCCCTAGATATTTAAACTAATCTGCTAAGATAAAAGGGAAGATGTTCAGTCTAGTATTGTGTGCTAGAGAGTACACTGAAGAAAGCATGCTTTTATTTAAATTAATTTTGAGTCCAGATATCGTTTGAAAATCTGCTAGTGCTTTTAGGACTCCTGGCACAGACTTTTGTGGGTCTGATATATACAGTACCATATCATCTGCATATAGTGATATTTTCTGTTCAATCCCTTCTCTGAGAATCCCCTTTATCTCTGATGTGTTTCAAAAGTAAGCAGCCAGTGGTTCAATGATGAATGCAAAAAGCAATGGTGATAGGGGGCATCCTTACTGAGTACTGTGTTCTAGTTCGAAGTAATCTGACATTTGTCGTTAATACAAACTGAGGCTTCTGGATGAGTACAGAGTAGTTTGATCCATGCACATATGATTGGGTAAACCCACATTTGTGCAATGTGGTGAATAGGTAGTCCCATTCAACCAGGTCAGTTGCTTTCTGCATCCAAACATCGTAAGATCTCTGGAGTGTTAGATTTAATGGGTGAATACATTATATTAAACAAACATCGAAGAGTAGAAGCTAGATGTCTACCTTTAATAAATCTGGTTTGGTCTTGTGATATTACCGAAGAAATATGACTATGTTGTGATCCCTGCTGTTTAAAGTATCTAACTTCTGTTGTTGTTACTTTGTTTGCCTTGTGGTAAACACTGAAGCCTTACTCTGGCACTATGTTACATTAGCTCCGGTGCATTAGCTACAGTATGTGTAAAGCTGTTGCTCTGGATATGAATATCTTAGATAGACAAATTGAATCATACACATATATGTGGTCTGCAAACTAAAGCTAGACCATCTCACAGTTCTGAGCAGCAACGCACATTTTTCATAACGCGTATGCACTTCTGTTCAGGTGAGTAGGTGCCATCAACTAACTCACTTACAGTAACTTTAACAGCAGTGAAACATTTGGCAGAAATCTCTTAATTTGGAATATTTTCATGGAGAACTTAACTTTCTTTTCCTTCATTCTGAAGCAGAGTTAGACTAAATGAAATGTTACAAGCTGAAATGGCAACTTCATCATAGGGAGTATAGAAACTTCATGTCGTTTGTGACAGCATCGCCCTGTCACAGACAGCACTACAGCTCTAGTTAGTTAAGAGCATGGAAGATGGAGGCCCACTATTTTGAGGAGCAAACCAGCTGAATAAAAAGGAAACCACCCAGCAATGACCTTTTGAATTCATATTTCAACATATTCTTTTACAAACTCAATAATGTATAATCCATCCATCCATCCATCCATTCATCCATTGTCTCCCGCTTATCCGAGGTCGGGTTGCGGGGGCAGCAGCTTGAGCAGAGATTCCCAGACTTCCCTCTCCCCGGCCACTTCTTCTAGCTCTTCCGGGAGAATCCCAAGGCGTTCCCAGGTCAGTCGAGAGACATAGTCCCTCCAGCGTGTCCTGGGTCTTCCCCGGGGCCTCCTCCCGGTTGGACGTGCCTGGAACACCTCACCAGGGAGGCGTCCAGGAGGCATCCTGATCAGATGCCCGAGCCACCTCATCTGACTCCTCTCGATGCGGAGAAGCAGCGGCTCTACTCTGAGCCCCTCCCGGATGACTGAGCTTCTCACCCTATCTTTAAGGGAAAGCCCAGACACCCTGCGGAGGAAACTCATTTCAGCCGCTTGTATTTGCGATCTCGTTCTTTCGGTCACTACCCATAGCTCATGACCATAGGTGAGGGTAGGAACATAGATCGACTGGTAAATTGAGAGCTTCGCCTTGCGGCTCAGCTCCTTTTTCACCACGACAGACCGATGCAACGCCCGCATTACTGCGGATGCCGCACCGATCCGCCTGTCGATCTCACGCTCCATTCTTCCCTCACTCGTGAACAAGACCCCGAGATACTTGAACTCCTCCACTTGGGGCAGGATCTCGCTACCAACCCTGAGAGGGCACTCCACCCTTTTCCGGTTGAGGACCATGGTCTCGGATTTGGAGGTGCTGATTCTCATCCCAGCAGCTTCACACTCGGCTGCGAACCGATCCAGAGAGAGCTGAAGATCACGGCCTGATGAAGCAAACAGGACAACATCATCTGCAAAAAGCAGTGACCCAATCCTGAGCCCACCAAACTGGACCCCCTCAACACCCTGGCTGCGCCTAGAAATTCTGTCCATAAAAGTTATGAACAGAATCGGTGACAAAGGGCAGCCCTGGCGGAGTCCAACTCTCACTGGAAATGGGTTCGACTTACTGCCGGCAATGCGGACCAAGCTCTGGCACTGATCGTACAGGGACTGAACAGCCCTTATCAGGGGGGCCGGTACCCCATACTCTCGGAGTACCCCCCACAGGATTCCCCGAGGGACACGGTCGAATGCCTTTTCTAAGTCCACAAAGCACATGTAGACTGGTTGGGCAAACTCCCATGCACCCTCCAGGACCCTGCTAAGGGTATAGAGCTGGTCCACTGTTCCGCGACCAGGACGAAAACCACACTGTTCCTCCTGAATCCGAGGCTCGACTATCCGACGGACCCTCCTCTCCAGGACCCCTGAATAGACTTTTCCAGGGAGGCTGAGGAGTGTGATCCCTCTGTAGTTGGAACACACCCTCCGATCCCCCTTCTTAAAGAGGGGGACCACCACCCCAGTCTGCCAATCCAGAGGCACTGTCCCTGATGTCCATGCGATGTTGCAGAGGCGTGTCAGCCAAGACAGTCCTACAGCATCCAGAGCCTTGAGGAACTCCGGCGTATCTCATCCACCCCCGGGGCCCTGCCACCAAGGAGTTTTTTGACCACCTCGGTGACCTCAGTCCCAGAGATGGGGGAGCCCACCTCTGAGTCCCCAGGCTCTGCTTCCTCATTGGAAGGCATGTTAATGGGATTGAGGAGGTCTTCAAAGTATTCCCCCCACCGACCCACAACGTCCCGAGTCGAGGTCAGCAGCGCACCATCCCCACCATATACAGTGTTGACACTGCACTGCTTCCCCTTCCTGAGACGCCGGATGGTGGACCAGAATCTCCTCGAAGCCGTCCGAAAGTCATTCTCCATGGCCTCCCCAAACTCCTCCCACGCCCGAGTTTTTGCCTCAGCAACCACCAAAGCCGCATTCCGCTTGGCCTGCCGGTACCTATCAGCTGCCTCCGGGGTCCCACAGGACAAAAGGGTCCTGTAGGACTCCTTCTTCAGCTTGACGGCATCCTTCACCGCCGGTGTCCACCAGCGGGTTCGGGGATTGCCGCCACGACAGGCACCGACCACCTTACGGCCACAGCTCCGGTCAGCTGCCTCAACAATAGAGGCACGGAACATGGCCCATTCGGACTCAATGTCCCCCACCTCCCTCGGGACGTGGTCGAAGTTCTGCCGGAGGTGGGAGTTGAAGCTACTTCTGACAGGGGGCTCTGCCAGACGTTCCCAGCAGACCCTCACAACACGTTTGGGCCTACCACGCCTGACCGGCATCCTCCCCCACCATCGAAGCCAACTCACCACCAGGTGGTGATCAGTTGACAGCTCCGCCCCTCTCTTCACCCGAGTGTCCAAGACATGTGGCCGCAAGTCCGACGACACGACCACAAAGTCGATCATCGAACTGAGGCCTAGGGTGTCCTGGTGCCAAGTGCACATATGAACACCCCTATGCTTGAACATGGTGTTCGTTATGGACAATCCGTGACGAGCACAGAAGTCCAATAACAAAACACCGCTCGGGTTCAGATCAGGGGGGCCATTCCTCCCAATCACGCCCTTCCAGGTCTCACTGTCATTGCCCACGTGAGCATTGAAGTCTCCCAGCAGAACGAGGGAGTCCCCAGAAGGTATGCCATCTAGCACCCCCTCCAGGGACTCCAAAAAGGGTGGGTACTCCGAACTGCTGTTCGGTGCATACGCACAAACAACAGTTAGGACCCGTCCCCCCACCCGAAGGCGAAGGGAGGCTACCCTCTCGTCCACCGGGGTAAACCCCAATGTACAGGCTCCAAGTTGGGGGGCAATAAGTATACCCACACCTGCTCGGCGCCTCTCACCGGGGGCAACTCCAGAGTGGTAGAGAGTCCAGCCCCTCTCAAGGAGATTGGTTCCAGAGTCCAAGCTGTGCGTCGAGGTGAGCCCGACTATATCTAGCCGGAACCTCTCAACTTCGCGCACTAGCTCAGGCTCCTTCCCCTTCAGAGAGGTGACATTCCACGTCCCAAGAGCCAGTTTCTGTAGCCGAGGATCGGACCGCCAAGGTCCCCGCCTTCGGCCACCACCCAACTCACACTGCACCCGACCTCCTTGGCCCCTCCCATAGGTGGTGAGCCCATGGGAAGGGGGACCCACGTTGCCTCTTCGGGCTGTGCCTGGCCGAGCCCCATGGGTGCAGGCCCGGCCACCAGGCGCTCGCCCTCGAGCCCCACCTCCATATAATTTATAATGCCATTTTGGAGCTTTCAGGAGGTATAAAGGGTGAATTAGGGGATTAGGGGTTCCTGGACCCCTCAGGACCACCTGTATTTCACATCCTGAACATTTGGGATGGGTAATCATAATAGTTACCAGGTAAACTGTAAATATTACAGAAGACACCATTTCAGAATCAGTATTCATGTCATTGGCCAGGGACACTAAGGTGTGCTAGGAATTGTTGTATTGGTGCAACAAACAAGGACAACACAGAATATAAAATACAAATATTATTCAAATATAAAATGATCAAATATGATGCAGCATACTAAAAAATAAAGAGATAACGGGGTTAAAATATCCAAGTAGTCTAGTGTGCAGGCATACAGCAGATACTGAGTAGAAGCTCCGACTTGATTAGTAAGAATAACTGAACATGGAAAAGAACTGTTTAGGTGACGTGTTGTTTTAGCTTTCAGTGCATGAGGATGTTTGCTGGAGGGAAGTCTTTAGAACAAGTGATGTCCTGGGTAAGTCGGATCAGCAGTGATCTTTGCAGCCCTCTTCCTTACTTTGGACTCATACAGGACTTGAATGTGTGGTAAGCTACATCCTACTGGTATGATCCTTTCTGAGGCTTTGCTGATGCTTTTGTAGACTGGCCAAAGTATGGACAGAGGCAGCACCAAACCAGACAGGTATAGATGAGGTCAGAATGAACTTGATGATGGCTGTGTAGAATTGGACCAATTTTGCTTGAGGGAGATTGAATTTCCTCAGCTGACGCAAAAAGAACCTTCTCTAATGATGCATGTGATGTTATTGTCCCACTTAAGGTTTTGTGGCAGCACAGTGCCCAGAAATCTAAAGGATTCTGCCACTCTAATGGCTGAGCCATTTATAGCAAGTGATAGTTGAGCAGGTGAAATCTGTGGGAAAAAAAAATCTGATTTTTTTTTTTTTTGTTTTAATGTTAAGGTCCAAATTATTATGGCTGCACCACAATATCAGAAGTTCTACCTCTTGTCTGTATTTGGACATATC
Source organism: Erpetoichthys calabaricus (assembly GCF_900747795.2). NCBI lineage: Eukaryota > Metazoa > Chordata > Cladistia > Polypteriformes > Polypteridae > Erpetoichthys > Erpetoichthys calabaricus. Next base: position 95,336,125 of record NC_041395.2, read on the forward strand.
ATTTTTTGAAATAACACCTATTAGTGTTATGTCATCAGCCAATTTAAGAAGTTTGACAGACGAATCGCCAGAGATAGTCATTTGTATAAAGTGAGAAGAGTAGTGGGGAAAGGACACATCTCTTTGGTGCAACTGTGCTAAGGGTTAATGGGTCAGACACACGTGTGTGTGCCCAAGCACAAGTACTGTTTCCTTATCTGTAAGAAAGTCTGTGATCCAATGGCAGATGGGAATGTGCTGGGACCTCTTGGGTGATTGCATTGAAACCAGAGCTCTGGCTTATCAATATGTTGGTAAATAAAGCTCAGACCTAAATTCACTGCATCATCCACAGACCAGTTGAAATTGTATGCACACTGAAATGGGTCCAGGAAGTCTTTTGTAGTACAGAAGTTAAAGCTACTGGTCAGTAGTCAATTAGGCTTGTGACCTTTGATATTTTTGCTACTGGAAAGATGTTAGAAATCTTGAAGCAGGCAGGAACAGTGCACCGGTCCAGAGATTGACTGAAAATGTCTGAAAATACTGTAGACAACTGGTCTGCACAGTGTTTGAGTGTGGAAGGGGAAATTAGGTCCTGGTCTGCAGCTTTTTTAATATTTTGCTTTTTGAATAAGCGGCAGACATCTTTGCAGTGATAACAGGAGGGAGAAGTTGAGCAGAAGAGGAGTGCGGAGTAGTAACAGTGAGACCATCAGGTAGATTTATGTCCCATAGTCTTTAAAGCGACAGTAAAATTGATTTAACAAATTAGCCAGACTGGGATCATCAACTCTGCTTGATGTTTGTTTTTCGTATAGTTTGTGACCTGTTAAAGGCCTCTCCAGACTAATGTGCTGTCATTTGCAGACAATTGTTCCTGCAGCATACTTGAGTATTTTCTTTTTGTACCTTTGATCCCTTTCTCCAAGATATATTTGGCTTTCCTGTATTCCTCACGATTGGCAGATTTGAAAGCACAGTCTTTGTCCTGGCGCGGTCATCTCAGCACTGGAGTGAACTAAGGATTATCATTGCTAAATTTCACAATTGTTTTTGTTGGAATGCAAACATCTTCACAAAAACTAATATCTGAAGTCGCAGCATCAGTGTATTCGTGTATGTTGGAGGTGGCAGTTTTGAAAGCACGCCAGTCTGAACAGGTAAAGCAGCCCTGAAGCTCCTCTATTGCCTTGCTGGTCCATTTTCTAACTGTTCTTTTTACTGAATTTATAGTTTTCTGCTTTTGTTTCTAAGCAGGAAAAAATGTGAATCATGAAATGGTCAGAATTACTAAAGGGGTTTGGACGGGAGAAGGCAGGAGTGGGCATCTTTACTAGCTTCATAGCAGTGATCTAGAATATTTCCATCTCTGGTAGTGCATTTTATTTGCTGTTGATATTTAGGAAGGACCTGGTTAAAACTGACATGGTTAAGTTGAGACACAATAATAATTTCCAATTTCAATCTCAGTGATTATATCAGTAAATTGCCACTGCACTTCATGAGCATTAGCACGAGCGCAAATGTAAACACTGGCAAAAATCACTGAGGAGAGCTTGTGTGGCAAATAAAAGGCTTACAGTTAGGAGAGCATGATTTAAAAAGAACTAACACATCGTTATACCAGCCATGATTAATATAGAAACACATTCCTCTTTTGTTTTGTTGCAAAGTCTGGTAACGCAGCCTGTTTGGTCAGGAATGTCCAATACAGAGTCTGGAAATGAGTCCTTCAGCCATGTGTCAGTACAGCACAGAGCAGAAAAAAAGAGAAGTCTGTTTTAGTAGGTGTTAACAGACGACTTTGTTTGACTGTGAACACACATTAGACAGACATATTCCAGGCAGTGGTCGCCGTAGTCCTGGCTGCAATGCAATGAATGGTTGAAGGCCTTTGTTGCTCTATGGACTTTGTTGGCAGGGATGTGGAGCGATGTCACGCTTTAAGCTCCAGTAGGCAGTGGTGCTGTCTGTCACTTGGTGGCACTTAGCCACTTGCCAAGTCAGTTTTATAGCCCTCAGCTTTAACCAGTCAGGTGGCTTTCACTCTCAGCAGGTTGCCCGTTTATCTGTTCTTAAGCAGTGTGATGTCTGATGAAAAAATATTTTTTAGATTTTTTTTCATTTCCTAAGGGAGCCTGTATTTATTAGCAATTTTAAATGTATAATCATCTAACTGCTTTGACAAAATTTTAAAAATGACCATTATTTAAAATGACCACAAACAAATACTGCTCTTTGATTCCCCATTAAAAGAATTGCTCTAAGCTTCCAACATGTTGAAAGGCCAATGTGAAATGCCAACTGGCCAAGCAGAGCTTGGGTCACCTTCAAGAGCTGTCCTGCCATGACCATTGTGATCACTGGCTCCTGACTGTGATGTACAGTATGTAGGGGAGCAGTCATGGTGCAGGTTGGCTAAGATAGAAGGCATCTCAGAAGGTGTACAGCATCGGAAATCTGATGGTAGAACAATACAGTAATCCCTCGCTACATCGCGCTTCGACTTTCACGGCTTCACTCTATCGCGGATTTTATATGTAAGCATATCTAAATATATAACGCGGATTTTTCGCTGCTTCGCGGGTTTCTGCGGACAATGAGTCTTTTTACTTCTGGTACTTGCTTCCTCAGTTGGTTTGCCCAGTTGATTTCATACAAGGGACGCTATTAGCGGATGACTGAGAAGCTACCCAATCAGAGCATGCAGTTAAGTTCCTGTGTGCTGATTGGCTCAGCGACGGAGTGCTGCATTAACCAGGAAGTCTCATCTCACTCATTCAGCATTAACGTGCTCCTGCTACTGCTTCAGGGGCCGTGTCCAAGCGCCAACAGAAGATTCAAATGATTGCAGAAAAGGTAAAAGTTTTGGATATGTTGAAGGAAGGGAACAGCTACAGTACACCGGTGCAGGACACCATTACGGCATCAATGAGTCCAAGATTCTTTTTATTTAAAAAGGAGGAAAAGCATATAAGATCTACGGCCGCAGTGTCCTTTAACCAGGGCGCAAAACGAGTTGCAAGTGGACGTGATAAGGCAGTAGTCTGGATGGAATCTGCTTTAGGGATTTGGATTGAAGAGTGCTGGAAGAACAACAATGGCGGTGCTACACAGTCGCCTGAAGAGGCTCCTTTAGAAGAGCTGTAACGCTCTCCTTTGTTGTGCAGTAAAATTAAACTCATCGTTATCGGACAAGTCGTCGTGTCATTGTTGGTGAGTAACCATAATTAATTAGCTACGTACAGTACTTATTACATGTACATAGTTTAGTGTCACTTACACACATTTTACTGTATACAATTTTTCTTGCATTGTACGTATTTATTGCTGGTGGCCTGTCTGTCGTAATGGCTGTAACATATGTGATATCGGAGACGCTCGATATCTTTAAAATAATATTTAGGTTTTACTGTATATAAACTGTGTTTACATACATAATTTCAACGAATCTTACCTAATATCTAAGAGAATACAAAGGGTTTATGCTGTACAAGGGGGCTCCGCCCCCTGCTCGCTTCGCTTGCCTACCCCCGGCGTTTTGAACCCGTGCCCGCCGGGCAGCCGTAGGTTGCTTTTGTATTGGCCTCTCTTTCAACCTCATGTAGCATTTTTATAGACTTAGCTAATGGGTGATTGTTTATGACCTTATTGACGTTTCTCATTATAAGGTCTGTGCATTGTTTGTTTTCAGGAAGGTTCACTCGTTGATAGATTGCGTCATCTGGATGTAAGATGTATATTTCTGCAAATTTGCGTTCGTGATTTGTTTCAAGGTGCACTGTTGCAATGAGATGTAATATTTGTCCACATATGCGAAAGCAGTATGGGTCATTGCCAGCTGGTGGCCTGATATTTACTCCAGTAGATGCAAAAGCAAATGAACCATTGTAGGATCTAATGCAGTTCATAAAGTTTTTACTTTCAGGCACATCGTTAGTTAGAAGCTTCCGTAGATATTCAGGATATTCATGTAAAGGAGGCAGTCTAATCTGACCCTTTTGACAACAACGTGTAAACTCATTAGTTGTATTGCCAGTTGTTTCTTCAGGGAAGTTAAGTGAATGACAATGATTGCAAATGACATTCATTAATTCCAATGAATTTTTATTAATAGTGGACTTATTATAGAACGCGTCGTCAGGCAATTGGTGGAATTGTTTAGCAGGTGTTTGTCGAGCTCTTTCCTTTTGAACCCGTGCCTGGTTCGCTTCCGCAGTTTGAGATGCACGCTGCATGCGTCTACGTTCATTGTATCTGTCCATTTGGGCTCGTTTCTGCACCTGTGTTAGTCGAGCTTTTCGTTTTTGGAGCCGAGACAGTTTTTCTTCCGCGGTTTCAGAAGCGCGTTGTAGGCGCCTATGTTTATTGTTTTTTTTTCATGCGGGCTCGTCTTTGTGGTCCCGTTACTCGAGCCGTATCGTTTTGAACCCGTGATCGTGAATTCATGACTTATCTGTTCTTTATCGTTAGTAATATGGGTAAGTAATAAGGATAATCGCACTTACTGTTAATAGGGAGCGTTTTCTATGGTTGTACGGTTAATAGTGCATCACTGTAATGAGATTCACCTATGCTGTATAGTTTGTACGTGTTCAGATGACGTATGTTTAATACGGAGCGTTCGTTTCTTCTTATTATTACCCATCAGGTGTTGCGCCTGTGTTATCTGTGGTTGTCCTGTTAATATTGTATCACTGTAATGTGATTCCAATATGTAGTGTAGTCCGGTTTCTTGTTGTTTATGTGTGACGTCGGGTGTCCGCGTGCGGTTTTTTAGAAGTGCGTGGATTATGCTGTGTAGTGTGAACGTTGATTTCAGATGCGCGTTGTAGGTGAATGCTCCTATCGTAGTATCTGCCGTTTTCCGTAGCACAATTCGCTTTCCGTAATATCTTGGGGTTGATGTGTGACCCTTTGTGGACTCCGTAGTCTGTCCCGTTTTACTCTGGTGCGGGGGGGTGACTCCTCTTTTTCCATGCCATCTCGGGCTTGATTTGTGAACCTTTGTGGACTCCGTAGTATGTCCCGTTTCATTGTGGGGCGGGGATAATGTGATTCAAATATGTGTTTTGTCCGTATTTGTGGGGTTTCTGTAGTATGTCGGGTGTTTGCTTGCGGTTGCACTTTTGTTTTTGGGCGGTAATCTTGGGCTTGATGGGTGACCCTTTGTGGACTCTGTAGTCTGTCCCGTTTCACTCTGGGGCGTGGGTCTGACTCCTCTTTTTTGTGTGGCGCCTGCGTCTGACTCCTCTTTTTTGTGTGCTATGGGCGCGTTGCCTCATTTCTTATTTCTGTTAGTGGAGGGGGGCTTTGTGTGGCGCCTGCGCACTGTCTTTTGCGTCCATGGGCAGGTCCCTGCGTCCATATCCGGTTTACCATTCTTGTTTAGTAATATGGATAATTGTGCGGGAAATGTTTATAATAGTGTGGGAGAGTTTATAAGGGCTTAAAATATATAAAAAGAACCATATGAACATATGGTTTCTACTTCGCGGATTTTCACCTTTCGCGGGGGGTTCTGGAACGCAACCCCCACGATGGAGGAGGGATTACTGTACTTGGGTTTGCCGTTTTTGGAAACCATGCTAAGCTGGTTCTGGAATAAGAAACATCATCTGCTATAAACCTACACATTCTAGAATTGTGTTATTATAGCAGCCTCACTTCATTTACATGTTTCCATTATTTAACTCTGTAGTTTTCATATGATATAAATACAATAATAAGTGTACAGTTAGTTTCATTATTTAGTAGTTGCTCTTGTGAGATTGTTTCATTTTCTGGCCTCCATGATTGTGCAACAGTCTGAAGAAAAATATCAAAATGTTCAAATGTTTATACGGGAGACCCAGTTAAGATCAGTACAAAAACAAATCTTTTTAACACAAATTAAGCAGATGACTGCAGCAATGACAGGAAAAAGTAATCAGAAAAAAATAATCACATATGTGTGCAGTGGTAACAGAGTAAACAAAAATGTGTGTTCTTTTGGTGCAGAGATGATCTCAGTTGCTAAGAAATTATGAGGCAAACTTCTCAGCAAATGATGATGATGTTGGTACAAAGTCCCTTGTTTTTAGGATTCTATTTCTGATGAAAACCACACTGGTGCTTCTTATGATGAGGTTGTGATGTGATAGACATCCATCCATCCATCCTCTTCCGCTTATCCGAGGTCGGGTCGCGGGGGCAGCAGCTTGAGCAGAGATGCCCAGACTTCCCTCTCCCCGGCCACTTCTTCTAGCTCTTCCGGGAGAATCCTGAGGCGTTCCCAGGCCAGCCGGGAGACATAGTCCCTCCAGCGTGTCCTGGGTCTTCCCGGGGCCTCCTCCCGGTTGGACGTGCCCGGAACACCTCACCAGGGAGGCGTCCAGGAAGCATCCTGATCAGATGCCCGAGCCACCTCATCTGACTCCTCTCGATGCGGAGGAGCAGCGGCTCTACTCTGAGCCCCTCCCGGATGACTGAGCTTCTCACCCTATCTTTAAGGGAAAGCCCAGACACCCTGCGGAGGAAACTCATTTCAGCCGCTTGTATTCGCGATCTCGTTCTTTCGGTCACTACCCATAGCTCATGACCATAGGTGAGGGTAGGAACATAGATCGACTGGTAAATTGAGAGCTTTGCCTTATGGCTCAGCTCCTTTTTCACCACGACAGACCGATGCAGAGCCCACATCACTGCGGACGCCGCACCGATCCGCCTGTCGATCTCCCGCTCCATTCTTCCCTCACTCGTGAACAAGACCCCGAGATACTTGAACTCCTCCACTTGGGGCAGGATCTCGCTACCAACTCTGAGAGGGCACTCCACCCTTTTCCGGCTGAGGACCATGGTCTCGGATTTGGAGGTGCTGATTCCCATCCCAGCCGCTTCACACTCGGCTGCGAACTGATCCAGAGGGAGCTGAAGATCACGGCCTGATGAAGCAAACAGGACAACATCATCTGCAAAAAGCAGTGACCCAATCCTGAGTCCACCAAACCGGACCCCCTCAATGCCCTGACTGCGCCTAGAAATTCTGTCCATAAAAGTTATGAACAGAATCGGTGACAAAGGGCAGCCCTGGCGGAGTCCAACTCTCACTGGAAACGGGTTCGACTTACTGCCGTCAATGTGGACCAAGCTCTGGCACCGATCGTACAGGGACCGAACAGCCCTTATCAGGGGGTCCGGTACCCCATACTCTCGGAGTACCCCCCACAGGATTCCTCGAGGGACACGGTCGAATGCCTTTTCCAAGTCCACAAAACACATGTAGACTGGTTGGGCGAACTCCCATGCACCCTCCAGGACCCTGGTAAGGGTGTAGAGCTGGTCCACTGTTCCGCGACCAGGACGAAAACCACGCTGTTCCTCCTGAATCCGAGGTTCGACTATCCGATGGACCCTCCTCTCCAGCACCCCCGAATAGACTTTTCCAGGGAGGCTGAGGAGTGTGATCCCTCTGTAGTTGGAACACACCCTCCGATCCCCCTTCTTAAAGAGGGGGACCACCACCCTGGTCTGCCAATCCAGCTAGTGATAGACATTCCAAATCAGAAACCATCCTAGAGGATTATTAACAGCTGGAGGACAGATTCAATGTAAGCTGTATTAAAAGTGTCAGATGCTACATACATTTTATTCTTAGTCTGAAAGAAAAGTGAAAAGAATAAATGTTGTGTCCGAGAAGCATTCTGAAGAAGAAACTCTAGCAGCAGACTACCACTCTTGGGCGGCCAGTGGACTGAGTGGCAGGGGACAGTCACTCGCTCACACAGACCTACACCTCCGCTCAGCGCTACTTCACAGTTGGCCTTTAGCCTCCCACACAAGCCTTTAGGAGAATGTGCAGCGGTGTTAAACACGGGCAACTCATCACAAATCCGACAAGTCATCGATTGTTAGGATTATGTTGTGTAAATGTTATCACTAAAAAAAAAAATGTTATTAATTGAAATAAAACCAACACTAAATGCTGCGTGTTACACTGAAATTAAAAAACCATACTCAAAAACTAATTAAAATCAAATTAAAATAGGTGGAAACCAAAATGAGTGGATTTTGGTTTTCAGATAAACTAGGGGTCTTAGCCCCCTGCTCACTTCGCTCGCCAACACCCAGGCCTGTGCTACACGCTAGCCTCTTTGCGGTTCTGCCGCTCGTGTATGGGGATGTGAATGTATTTAAACAGATTTTTATTTTCATCGGAATTGTTACGTATACATAATAGAACTATTTTACATTACAGCAAGTAATTAACCATATTAAAAAATAGTAAAACGTAGTTATTTGGAAAGTAAATTATGTTTCATGTCGCATTAAGAGTTATTCGCTGTGTAATACGATTCATTCTGTTTGGCTTTGAAATTAACATGCAAATTACTTTTTAAACTTATATTTTTACTGTAAAACTTCAGTAAAAACATTTTTTTTAATTAAATTTTCGTCAATATTGCATTGACTTTTGATTCTGTGTTTGGACTTTCATTGTGACAATGCAACATATACCTGCTCATTTCGTTTCTTTCTCTCTATTTAATTAAACGACTTTTTCGAATGTTTGGCTGTAAGATTTGTTAATTGTCTTTGCAAAAGCTATTCTAATGGGAAACTGTTAACGTTTTAATACAAATGGCATATCAAGATCTCCTTTGTTGTCTAATGTTATCCGCGGAATATTTACAACATTACCTTTCTTGGATACATCCTTCTTTCTACAGTAATTTGTGCAGAGGAAGACCGGACGGTGTTAATGGTTGTAGATATTCTTCAGGATACTGTAGTTGATGTTTTCATCTTCTGCACGATCACCACCAACTATTTCAGCATAGTGTATTGACACACATTTATCTAATTTGCCGTATAACCGGTCGACATTTTTGGCGTTAATTGGTTTGACTTCATTGTTTCTCAGTGCTAGGATTGCCCGAGTACTCATTTCTTCTGTTGATAACCCTTCGGGATGAAATTCTTCAATAAGATTTGGACATAATAAGTCTTCTTTAATTGGGAACTTAAAGTGAGGAAAACGTTAAAATTTGTAAGAGCTGAGAGAGCAGGAACTGTGTCTGACAAAAACATTCACACGAATGAGAGGTGAGAGTACCGTGTGCGTGGTTGAATATGGTGAAGAGGAGGGCGTGACCTGAAAAAATGTCATGGCCAAAGTTTCACGGGACTTGGAAAAAATCTCTTCATAAAAGTCTGGTCTTGTCGCAGGATTTTTTTATATAATAGAGAGATGAATTTCTAGTTGCCTCCTGGTCAATGTGCCCTGTGTGGGCAAAACATGCAACGTTTCACCACATTTTGTGGTACCTGACAAAGAATTGAGTTAGCAAATCCTCTTAACCAGCCACCTCTCAAAAGTTTATAAATTATGAGACGGCAAGAGTAGTTAAAAGCCTTGAAAATTGACATTAAAGCAACACAATTGTTTTATTCATTTTGAAACATCTTTGGTTTGTGTGACACAGCAAAGCAAAGCTTGATGGCCAAATATTTCGACAAATAACCCAAAGTCCTAATGTCTGATATGAAGTCAAGTCATTTTAGGAATAAATGAAATCTATAAACAGTTAAATTTGTAACAATTACAAAAGACTACTCCGGTTTTATAAGCAAACTGTATGGTTGGGTGAACTGGGATGACGACAGTATAGCAGCAAGTGCCACACACTGGCAAAGCGTCTTAACTCACATGAACTAGGAATTGGTGTAACTTCTACAATCCACTGAGGGGCGAGTGGCCACTAAGCACTCAGAGATCCCCCCGACTCAACTAGAGAGGCAGCGTCCTTCAACAGTCATAATGTGCTAATGAGGGCTAACGGACTGTCTATGTGCCATGGTGAAAGGCAAGAAATGGTGCATAGCAATGGCTACATCTGATCTCTGATTTTTGCACATTATGTAAGCTTCCTATGCAGAGAATACAAAGTAAATTACTTTTTGTGATCAGGTCCCCAAAATTGTTTGACTTTTACCTTTGTTTGCAAAATTCTGGTTGATACCATTTTATCAAAGTGAAAGAGACTTTTAAATTCTGTAGTGGAATCTGACAATCTTCATGTAGTTTGGACCAAGAAAAACTTCACTGAAAAGTGCTGTTCTTGAGGGAGCTGCATATGAGTTTGGGATCTGGAAGGGACGAGTAAAAGAAAAATGTTGTGTTGATTCTATTACTGGTGATACGGGTGTGACTGCGGACCAAAGCCATAGCTTTAGATTTTTTTTTTTTTTAATTGTATTTTTGGATGCTCTATCAGTCATTAGTGTACATAGATTTTGATGTAAAGTGTCACCAATGTATGATGTCAATATTTCCATCCATCCATTATCCAACCTGCCATATCCTAACTACAGGGTCATGGGGGTCTGCTGCAGCCAATCCCCGCCAATACAGGGCGCAAGGCAGGAAACAAACCCCGGGCAGGGCGCCAGCCCACCACAGGACACCCACACACGAAGCACACACTAGGGACAATTTAGGATCGCCAATGCACCTAACCTGCATATCTTTGGACTGTGGGAGGAAATCCATGCAGACACGGGGAGAACATGCAAACTCCATGCAGGGAGGACCCGGGAAGCAAACCCAGGCCACCTTACTGTGAGGCAGCAGCGCTACCACTGCGCCACCGTGCCGCCCATGTCAGTATTTCCTTCATATAAAAGGAGGCTGAATGCCCAGCCTGTAATGTGCTTATGACGATAAACATGGGTGTCTCAGGCCTCCTCACGCTTCTTTTGCCTCGTCTTGCCCTCTCACTCTGTTTAAAGTTGCAGCATGCATAACCAAGTAGGTCCTGATGGCTTGATGCAGAACTCATTAGGACGTGTTACATACCTAACCTGGCCTCATCCTTTGTGGCCATGCACTGTATGTGCATTATGTGAACAGGAGCTTGTTTTCAAATTAAGCAGGAAAATTGGAACACATTGGCCCAATATAATCGATCAAAATAATTTAATACAGCTAAAACATCAGAATATCCCAGCATCAAAATGACCGTCTTGCCACAGCCCATTGGATATACAGTGATCCCTCGCTATATCGCGCTTCGCCTTTCGCGGCTTCACTCCATCGCGGATTTTATATGTAAGCATATTTAAATATATATCGCGGATTTTTCGCTGCTTCGCGGGTTTCTGCGGACAATGGGTCTTTTAATTTCTGGTACATGCTTCCTCAGTTGGTTTGCCCAGTTGATTTCATATAAGGGACGCTATTGGCAGATGGCTGAGAAGCTACCCAGCTTACTTTTCTCTGTCTCTCTCTTGCGCTGACGTAGGGGGGTGTGAGCAGGGGGGCTGTGTGCAGCTGCTTCCTGAAGGACATGCTGTGCTGCATGGAGCTTCGCATACTTAAAAGCTCAAAGGGCACGTATTGATTTTTTATCTGTCTCTCTCTCTCTCCCTGCTCCTGACAGAGGGGGTGTGAGCTGCCGCCTTCAACAGCTTTGTGCCGCGGTGCTTCGCATACTTAAAAGCCAAACAGACATATTGATTAGTTTGCTCCTTTGAAGAGGAAGATATGTTTGCATTCTTTTAATTGTGAGACTGAACTGTCATCTCTGTCTTGTCATGGAGCACAGTTTAAACTTTTGAAAAAGAGACAAATGTTTGTTTGCAGTGTTTGAATAACGTTCCTGTCTCTCTACAACCTCCTGTGTTTCTGCGCAAATCTGTGACCCAAGCATGACAATATAAAAATAACCATATAAACATGTGGTTTCTACTTCGCGGATTTTCCTATTTCGCGGGTGGCTCTGGAACGCAACCCCCGCGATGGAGGAGGGATTACTGTATACAGTATTCTAGAACATTCTCCAGCAGACGATGAGGTCTGTTTATGAACTTCACGCTGCTCCATTCTCTTCAGTGCCCCTCAGCCTGTCCATCTCGAGTTGTGTGAGTTGCTTTGAGTATTCAGAATCAAAGAATCAGCGCGTTTGTCTAAAGCAGAGACTCGACTAGTTAGTTTGGTTTCCAGCTTTAAGGAAGTGCAGTATGTAGATGGCTGTCGCATGAATACTCTCCACCCTGTGGTTTTTGTTTTTTCCCCTTTTTGTGGTGCACCACATCAGCTCACTGCTCAGTCCACACAAAGTGCCCCTGGACGACGTCAACTGAGTAAGTACCTCTGCCTCTACACAACACACGCTCGGCTTTTTGATTTCTGTCTAATTTCTTCAGCTGGAACTTGTTTAAAAGCTAGCTAACTGTGGCAATATAAGACCTGTTCTGGGATTTGATTGTCTTTAATGACCAAATTGTTATTTTGTTATCAATTATCAAAGGTTAGAAGGTGTTTTATTCCAGGAAGAGTATCAATAAAATTCCTTTGTACTGGCACCCGATAGCCATTTACAGTACAGATGATGTTTGTTCAGACGGGGTATGAAACAGAACTTTAAAGACACAAGTTCACTCCCTGTGTGTTTCAGATAATAGTGATCTTGAATGTATTTTAGGAGTTAAATAATTTAATATTGCGCACATTTTTATTTTCAAGCAGTACGGCACTGCCCGTAGTATTCAGTAACTTTAATTTGTCTGTTTTTAGATATTCTTACTGTTGGCCATGAAAAATCAACCAAGGACAAAATAGGCAGAGTGTAATCAAATACAGGAATATATAAAAATAAAGCATTAAAACTGTAAACAAATACATGCAAAACTGGTAACAGAACTCAGGCAGTCATGGCAGGAGCCTCTGTTCCCAGAAACGTCCATTGATCCAAGGGGACTTTAAGGCTGCGTAGACACAAAGCAGCCCTGGGGCTGTCCAGGATGCTTAGACACGTTTCACACAATTTTTCTTTTATTTTTATTTTTTTTTAAATATTTTCTTAAATGATACACTTGCTCATGTTCAAAGCAGGAGTAAATGAGGACATCCCAAATGGCTGATAAAAAATTGAAAAATCGTGACCCTGTGTTCGGATTCAGCGGGTTGGAAAATGGATGGATGGATGGATATGTGCTCAAACTATGTAAGCACGTTTGAGCTGATTGACATGCCACGACATGGGTGCTCAGAATATATATTGTACGTACATGGCCGTGATGGACAATTTTACTTATTCAAAAAACATTGTAGTCAGACTTCTCAAAATGTTGACAGAAAAAGAGGTTCACTTGTGCCTACTGCTGTACTGTGCTCCGAATACACAAAGAAAGGGAAAAGGCATACCTGGAAACTGTGATGGTTGAGTTGCAGCCAATCTGGTCTTGTTTTTTTTTTACAGAAGGACCTATATTTTTGTAATCTATGTAATTTACTATTGTGTGTGTTCATATCGGGTTCTTTCATTAAACATTTCCTAAGATGCCTTTGTAACTGGGCATTTAGTTCTGTTTGTTGCTTTATGATATTTTGATCTTTTAAATCAAAAATGTGGATATGAGCATGACAACAACATTATCTAATGTTCAAGCTTCTGTGATTGAGGCACAATTAAATTTTATATAGGATTCAGAAAATTAGTTCATTGCTGATGTGGCCATCACTGGGTCACAAGCATAGAAGGAACAAAAAAAAAAGCCATTTTAGCTACTGAAATCACCCTCTGCCCCATGTCCACTGAAGCTTCTGACAGTGTTGGGTCCTGAAGTCACAAAGGTTGAGAAGCACTGCTGAATTTCTATCCCACATGCACTTAACAGTAGAATCCCTGAAGCCTACAAAAAAAGTCGTAATCTCGGCCACCTTAAATTCCTTCGCACCTCTCCATCAGCGTCTTTTGTTTTGCAAATGTGTCGATCAGCACAAGCAGCCAGCAGCCTGCTAAAGGTGAGGCTCAACTTGGGCAAAAAGTTCTCCCAGCTCAAACCAAGGCTCCTTATCTGTGTGTCAGATCTAGAGTTGTATAGGGTAAATAATACAGTATGTCGTTATTTGGAATACATGCATTTCAAGTGTGAAATGCTGAACACATACCTAAAGCAGAAACATTTTCCATGGTATACTAATAATGACATAAAGTGTATAATGTGTGACGACTTTAGTCCAAGTATCAAATAAACACGTGCACTTTTATTCAAGAATATAACCAAAGTAAAAAAAAAAAAAAAAAAATTCAATTTACAAGTTGCTGTCAATGAGTTACTGTGGTGGGCTGGCGCCCTGCCCGGGGTTTGTTTCCTGCCTTGAACCCTGTGTTGGCTGGGATTGGCTCCAGCAGACCCCTGTGACCCTGTAGTTAGGATATAGCTGGTTGGATAATGGATGGCTGGATGTCAATGAGTTACAAACCCAAACTCAAATGTCAATTGACAGGATGTTGATATGTGTTGTTGAATGGCACAGAGGTAAGAACTGCTGCCTTATAACCAATAGGTTCCAGGTTCACTTCTGGGCGCACTGCGTTTTGAGTAGTGAGCTCCTATTATTATTACTATAAAATAATAAAATCATACATTTGATCTGAGTCTTCAACTCCATTAAGGCCGGGTTTATGCTTCACGAGATGTGATGCGTGCACCTGTGGACGTACAGTAAACGTTGTACTGTTTAAACTTGCACATGTTCTTTACATAAATCTGGAAAATTCCACCAGGTGGCAGTGCAAGATATCCTCACGGTGAGAAAACAATGTTCAGGTTTGCTGTATTGTGAATTGCCTGAAACATCCATTAAATTCCCAGGACACTTTGCCACAGTATCTCTGAAAAGGATGGTGTTTAATGATCATTATATCTATCCAGCCAGGGATGCGCCCATTCCAGCAAACATCAGATGCGAGGCATCACTTCATCGCAAAATGATTACAAGCACACACATACAATAGCGTCATTTCAGCGGTCACCAAATCCCCAAACTTGCATATCTTTGGAATGAAACCGGAGCACACTGTGAAAACCTACCAGGAAAACATGTACAGTAAACTGCAGGCAGGGAACACCCAAGACGTGACTCCAAACTGTGAGGCAGCAACGCTACTGCTCCACCACGCCTGTGTAATTATTAACAATATTATTTAAATGAAGTTAACAATTTCTGTAAAATGAAACACACTTTAACACATTTCATCATGACAGTGATAGCAAATATAAACATAAGGATTCTAAATGTGCAGAGAGCCGGAATATCATAAATTGAATGTATTCTGTGTTGCAATTGCTGCCTGCCGCTGAGTTGGGGTGCAAGAAGCATGTATCGATTAACAACTGGGTCAGTTTTAAGATGATGTTTACGATGTTCTACTTTAAAGACGAAATAAACTACAAGAGTAAAGTTGAACATTTCCACTGAGCATTGCACCTCAACATGACAGAGTCTGAGAAGTAGGTTTACGTGAATGCAGTTGAGAGACCAAGTGCTGGTTGAGTGAGGTTCAGATGCAGCAGGACATAGAGGAAAGGTGCTGAATGTGCATGGTGGACAAGAGACAGCAAATTTATGTACCTAGTCTTTATTTCCTTAAATCAATTATAGCTCTAATAATTTGTTATCTTTGAGACATTTAAGGTTTCCCATCTAGAGAAAAAAACACAGTAGTATAATTTTCTTTAAGTATTATTTTTGTTTTTCACGTAAATTATATGAAACGTGGCAGATGATTCAATGTTTACTTTATCACACAGGCAGGACATGATTGCTGGCTGCCTTAACTGAAGTGCTGTAAAATGCTGCAAGATACTCTCAAGAAGTGGAAAGTCTCAGATGTGAACAACATTCATATAAAACAAGAGTCTGAAGATGAAGGGTACTGCACAGTAAAGGGTGAAAGTCACAGTAAAGAGGAAGCCCTGCTAGAGGATTATACAGTCCAAGCTCACCAATCTGTCCCAAAAATAAAGAATGAAAAATATAGGAAATATTCACTAGTCAGTGCAGGATGGCCTAATCTGAAAGATGATTCCTCCGGAGCCATCAAGCAGGAAGCTTCTGCTCATCATTCAGGTGCGTGTACGTCATGTGTGCTTTCTAATATTTAGTGAAGTACATGCAGAAGAAAATCATCTGAAACTAAACAAAACTTTTTAATAAAGAGGGCAGAACTAAGAAATGTCAAATTTCTATTGTCATGGTCAAGTCATTTCCTCTTCCACCCACGCTCATGCAGCTGAATCAGCAGCCACCATTTTAGATCCTGAACTTAAGCTTGTAATACCTGGTTTAGCAAGAAAAAAAAAAAATCTACAAGCTCCATGAGCTTGGGTTTGAATCCTGAACTTAGCATTGTCTTGATGGAGTCTGCACATTCTCCAGTGTCTGTGTGGGCTTTCTTTGGGTACTTTGAGATCTTCATCCCAGTGATGTGCGTGTGTGTTTGGTTACTTGGCAAATCAGTGACGGCTGCCCAAAAAACAATTGAAAAACTTTCTCTGTTGCACTTTGCCCTCAAAATGTTTTTGTGTTAAACATTTGGGTCACTTCTTGGCAGAGAAGTAATTGGTAATGAACATTCATAGGTGGTTAAAGAATAAATACATACATACAAAAATTACATACAGTGCATCCGGAAAGTATTCACAGCACATCACTTTTTCCACATTTTGTTATGTTACAGCCTTATTCCAAAATGGATTAAATTCATTTTTTCCTCAGAATTCTACACACAACACCCCATAATGACAACGTGAAAAAAGTTTACTTGAGGTTTTTGCAAATTTATTAAAAATAAAAAAATTGAGAAAGCACATGTACATAAGTATTCACAGCCTTTGCCGTGAAGCTCAAAATTGAGCTCAGGTGCATCCTGTTTCCCCAGATCATCCTTGAGATGTTTCTGCAGCTTAATTGGAGTCCACCTGTGGTAATTTCAGTTGACTGGACATGATTTGGAAAGGCACACACCTGTCTATATAAGGTCCCACAGTTTACAGTTCATGTCAGAGCACAAACCAAGCATGAAGTCAAAGGAATTGTCTGTAGACCTCCGAGACAGGATTGTCTCGAAGCACATATCTGGGGTAGGTTTCAGAAAAATTTCTGCTGCTTTGAAGGTCCCAGTGAGCACAGTGGCCTCCATCATCCATAAGTGGAAGAAGTTCGAAACCACCAGGAGTCTTCCTAGAGCTGGCCAGCCATCTAAACTGAGTGATCGGGGGAGAAGGGCCTTAGTCAGGGAGGTGACCAAGAACCTGATGTTCACTTTGTCAGAGCTCCAGAGGTCCTCTGTGGAGAGAGGAGAACCTTCCAGAAGGACACCATCTCTGCAGCAATCCACCAATCAGGCCTGTATGGTAGAGTGGCCAGACGGAAGCCACTCCTTAGTAAATGGCACATGGCAGCCCGCCTGGAGTTTGCCAAAAGGCACCTGAAGCACTCTCAGACCATAAGAAAGAAAATTTTCTGGTCTGATAAGACAAAAGATTGAACTCTTTGGTGTGAATGCCAGGCGTCACGTTTGGAGGAAACCTGGCACCATCCCTACAGTGAAGCATGGTGGTGGCAGCATCATGCTGTGGGGATGTTTTTCAGCGGCAGGGACTGGGAGACTAGTCAGGATAAAGGGAAAGATGACTGCAGCAATGTACAGAGACATCCTGGATGAAAACCTGCTCCAGAGTGCTCTTGACCTCAGACTGGGGCGACGGTTCATCTTTCAGCAGGACAACGACCCTAAGCACACAGCCAAGATATCAATGGAGTGGCTTCAGGACAACTCTGTGAATGTCCATGAGTGGCCCAGACTTGAATCCGATTGAACATCTCTGGAGAGATCTTAAAATGGCTGTGCACCGACGCTTCCCATCCAACTTGATGGAGCTTGAGAGGTGCTGCAAAGAGGAATGGGCGAAACTGGCCAAGGATAGGTGTGCCAAGCTTGTGGCATCATATTCAAAACGACTTGAGGCTGTAATTGCTGCCAAAGGTGCATCGACAAAGTATTGAATAAAGGCTGTGAATACTTATGTACATGGGATTTCTCAGTTTTTTTTATTTTTAATAAATTTGTGAAAACCTCAAGTAAACTTTTTTCATGTTGTCATTATGGGGTGTTGTGTGTAGAATTCTGAGGAAAAAAATGAAATTAATCCATTTTGGAATAAGACTAACATAACAAAATGTGGAAAAAGTGATGCGCTGTGAATACTTTCCGGATGCACTGTATATAGCCACCTCTTTGGTACCAGGAAAGATAGCATCTGTGGGAAATGGTGGGGTGTGATAGCGCGCTCACTGAAGAACTGGCTGCAAGTGCAGGATTCAGAGTGTTAGAAGGGGACACCCCATTCACGGCTGCTTTTTGTCTTGTCCCAATGTAGTCGAGATGGGGTTTGGCTGCCTAAGACTCTGAATTGACAATGTGGGGCTAGAAAGTCAAAATAAAGATATTTTTCTTGGCGGCACGGTGGCGCAGTGGGTAGTGCTGCTGCCTCGCAGTTAGGAGACCTGGGTTCGATTCCCGGGTCCTCCCTGCGTGGAGTTTGCATGTTCTCCCCGTGTCTGCGTGGGTTTCCTCCGGGCGCTCCGGTTTCCTCCCACATTCCGAAGACATGCAGGTTAGGTGGATTGGCGATTCTAAATTGGCCCGGGTGTGTTTGTGTGTGTCCTGCGGTGGGTTGGCACCCTGCCCAGGATTGGTTCCTGCCTTGTGCCCTGTGTTGGCTGGGATTGGCTCCAGCAGACCCACGTGACCCTGTGTTCGGATTCAGCGGGTTGGAAAATGGATGGATGGATGGATATATTTTTCTTAATTTGCTTCATTGCATTTCATTTAATAGGTGGAATGTCATTTTTTTAAAAATCATTAGGATACACAAATGTGAATATCATTTTCCTTCCCTGTACTAATTTTTAGTTATGTAAAATGTATTCAAACTGTTTTCTGCATTGTGTTATTTTTGTAGTGGAAGAAAAATGCTGGAAGAAAGAAAGAGAAGAAAGACACTGTAAAGTTATTTGTACAAGAAAAAGATATACCTGCCTGGAATGCGGATCTGAATTCAGTCATTTGGGAAATCTTAAAAGACATGAACGAATTCACAATGAACAGAAACCATACCCATGTGAAGACTGTGGAAAACAATTCAGAACCTCGGGCAGTCTGAAACGTCACCTGCTCATTCACACAGGGGAGAAACCATACAGCTGTGACAGGTGCGAGAACAAATTCAGAACATCGGGGCATCTGAAAAGTCATAAGAGGGTTCATAGTGGAGAAAGGCCCTATTCATGTGGGACGTGTGGGAAAAGGTTTAGAAATCCAGGAAATCTCAAGTCCCACTCCCGAATACATACAGGAGAGAAACCATACTGGTGTGACCGGTGTAAGAAAGGCTTTCGAAAGTCTGAAGACTTAAAGGTACATGAACGAATTCACACAGGAGAAAAGCCTTACCAATGTGCCGAGTGCAAGAAGAAGTTTGTCACTTCAGGGGATCTGAAGAAGCACAGAAGAACTCACACAGGAGAAGCACCATACCGCTGCATTGAATGCGAGAAAACGTTTAAAAACTCTGGGCACCTTAAAAGACACTCAAGGATTCACAGTGGTGACACCCCCTACTCTTGTACCTGTGGTAAAAGGTTCAGAACCTCAAGCAATCTAAACAGACATGAGAAAACTCATAAAAGAATTGCATCAAAAAAGAGTTGCTGCAAAAAGAAAGCAAAACACAGTAAAAAGAAGACACCTCTTTCAGAGGCACGGTGCATTTTATAGACAGTAAATATTCACAGACAATCTAACGATGCACTGCAGGGCACACTGACACATAACTCCTATGAATCCCAGGCTAATTTAGGGTCTCCAACTAATCTCATACTGGGAGAAAACCGAGCAGGGGTCCTCAGGTTTGGGCCTGGAGGATCACAGTGACAGAAGGTTTTTGCTTCTGTCCAACCTCCTAATTGTTGCTGCTGAGGCTTTTACTGGTGACTCAGCATTTTTATTTCTCATTTTCATTAATTCGCTTGGAATCCTAAATCGCTTCTCTTAGTCTTCAAGAGCTGCATTTGCTGTTTTTCACTTGTTCCTTCTTAACAAGTTGCCAGTTAGCAGTGAGATGCAAATGACAAAGGCAGTTCACCATTTAACTTGGTCTACTTAGATCTACTGTGTGTGTGTGCAGATCATGAAGTAACTAAACAAAAAAGTGAAGGACAGGGAATTTCTAATCTACTCCGAGTCACCTTGGAAAAGAAAAATTTACAATATATGAATGACTTCAAATGACAGGTAGAAATCACTAACAATCCAAGAAAATGAAATGATAAAATCTGTTAATAGCAAGGATTGATAAGCAATTGGATTGGGACAAAAACGTAGCATCCCTCCAAGACTGAACTTGAGGACCCCTGAACTAGTGCATCCAAAGAAAAATTGGGCTGATATGGGAAGAAAATGCAAATTTCAGACAGATGCCATCCAGCCTGCTTGTACTGCTTCTAGGTTTACTTTAAGTTAGGGCTGCACGATTAATCTTTTTTTTCTCATGATAACGATATTTATGACCCACGATCAGTTAATAAATATCGTCGCGATTTTACAGTATAAAGACCAAACTGTTTTTTATGGGCTGAGTTTACGGATTGGACTGCGTCACTATGACGTTACTGCGTCTAGATTGCAAGCGCTTTCTGAAGCCGTAGAAGTCAATAGCAGCAATAACAGTCAGTCAGAATAAACATATGATGGCGGAGCAACGTGCAGAAGTGCGATGGTTAGTTCCTAAAAAGGGGTCATACTCAGTTGTCTGGAACTATTTCGATTTCGAGGAATGTGATGTTGATCAGGTACGAGTCTTGTGCAAACTTTGCTCCTGTTCCGTCCAAACGTCCCAAGGTAACACAACAAACCTCATCAACCACCTTAAAAGCCACCACAAAGTACACTATCAAGAATTTCAACGACTGAAGGCACAAACAGCAACAACAAAAAATTACCAGCCATCCACAACACAGACAACAATATCAGGGACATTGTTCAACGCAATACCATATCTGCCTAGCCAGTACCGCCGCTCCCTATACGCAGAGTACGCAGTCTGCGTAGGGCACCAACTCCCAGAGGGGCACCATCCCAGCTGCTCAAAAAAAATCGTTTTTATATATTATAATAATAAATTAATATTAATAATATTCATATACAAATAAACAAAAATATAAACGTATATATTGCATTTTACGGTGAACGCAGAGTAGGCTAAGCACACGTGATGACGCGCGCGCCCTCACCTCTGTACCCAAATCTCTGGATTGCTCTGCGCATAGCAGTGACGCTCCCTGTAACTGTTGCCTCTGCTGAGCGAAGTTTTTCTAAAATGAAGCTCATCAAAATGTACTTGCGCTCATCTATGGCACAAGAGCGCATGAGTGGTCTGGCAATTGTCAGCATCAACTCTGAATTAGCAAAGGCTTTATCATATGAAGAGCTCATTTACGACTTTGACTCAATAAAAAGCAGAAGTGTGCCTTTGTAAATTTTGAACTTTGGAAAGCTCCAGCAGATGACAGTGTTGATTTTATTTCAGTTTATTATTGTTTATTTATTATAAATGTTTTATTTAAAGTGTAATTTTAGTTTGTATTTTTTGCTGTAGAGCTACAATTGTAATTTATAAATGATACAATTTATTTATGTATTTACTTTTATTTGAATAAAGTTCTATTTTGGCCCCTATAGTAGGTGTTTTTTTTATTATTTTATTTTTACTTCCGTAATATTTGGGGGAGGGGGCACAAAAGTAAATTTCTGCTTAGGGCACCCATTTGGCCAGCAGCGGCCCTGTGCCTAGCTCGCAAAGACACCGGGAAATAACAGAGGCGATCACGTACCATATAGCCAAGGACATGTGTCCAATAACCACCGTGAGCAGTGAGGGGTTTAACAAAATGATCGCAACACTTGATAAAAGATATAGCATTCCCTCACGCAACAATTTTTCCAATGTTGCGCTGCCCTCGCTGTATGCGAAATGCCGAAAAGAAATAGAAAGAGAAATTCTCAGGCTCGGCCTTGAATATTTTGCTGCCACGACCGACTTATGGTCAAGCAGAACTGCGGAACCGTATTTGAGCTTGACAGTTCATTTTATTGACAGCGAGTTTGAGATGAAAAGCAAGTTTTTGCAACATTCGTTTTTCCCACAAGACCATACAGCGGAGTTTATTGCAGTGGGCCTCAAAGAAGCGATGTCCGCTTGGGGCATCACAACAGACAACGCAGCTAATATGATTAGGGCAGCATCTGTGAATAACTGGCCGAGGCTACACTGCTTTGGTCACAGACTTCATTTACCAAAGGAATAATCGTCATTATTAATCGTGATAAAAATTTTGAGCAAAATAATCGTGATAATCATTTTTTCTGTTATCGTGCAGCCCTACTTTAAGTGGTATGACACTGCATTGGCTCTTTATTAGTGCACATTTTTCAGACAAGTCTCTTTAGCATTCAAACTACAGACAAAAGCCACTTTATAGGATTTCATTTTGTCAGAGGGGTTAAGGACGTTATGCACTTTTAAGTTGTTTGTCTCTGAACAGGACAGTATCTTTTTTTTTCCCCTGTCACTGGATCACACCAAACCAACTGTGACTGTTTTCTCCTGTCAGACCCAGTCAAAGTAGGTTTGTCACTTCTGATTTTCTTAAAAGAACCAGTTTAGCCATAAAAACAGAAACACCACCAAACTAAAATGTCAACATTTTGATAACTTGTATACCTGCAAAGTCAAATCACAATTTAGTCACACACTGTAGGATAAAAATCAAAAAACTTAAACCACTATGAAAAGTGATTAATACAGGCCTCTTCGATCAGCACTTTGTAACTCCCCCAAAGAATTGGTCTCTGAGGAGACCCTGGAGAGGTGGAGATATGCTCTAGAGAGGACAGGAATGAAGGTCAGTAGGAACAAGACAGAATACATGTGTGTAAATGAGAGGGAGGTCAGTGGAATGATGAGGATGTATGGAGTAGAGTTGGCGAAGGTGGATAAGTTTAAATACTTGGGATCAACAGTACAGAGTAATGGGGCTTGTGGAAGAGAGGTGGAAAAGAGAGTGCAGACAGGGTGGAATGGGTGGAGAAGAGTGTCAGGAGTGATTTGTGACAGATGGGTATCAGCGAGAGTGAAAGGGAAGGTCTACAGGATGGTAGTGAGACCAGCTATGTTATATGGGTTGGAGATGGTGGCACTGACCAGAAAGTAGGAGACAGAGCTGGAGGTGGCAGAGTTACAGATGCTAAGATTCGCATTGGGTGTGATGAGGATGGACAGGATTAGAAATGAGTACAGAGGGTCAGCTCAAGTTGGACGGTTGGGAGACAAAGTCAGAGAGGTGAGATTGTGTTGGTTTGGACATGTGCAGAGGAGAGATGCTGGGTATACTGGGAGAAGGATGCTAAGGATAGAGCTGCCAGGGAAGAGGAAAAGAGGAAAGCCTAAGCGAAGGTTTATGGATGTGGTGAGAGAGGACATGCAGGTGATGGGTATAACAGAACATGATGCAGAGGACAGAAAGATATGGAAGAAGATGATCCGCTGTGGCGACCCCTAATGGGAGTACCCAAAAGAAGAAGAAGAAGAAGAGAATGCTTTATAAATATTCTTAAAATGAATGTATTTTTCCTAATCAAAAAAATGCAAGTAAACCAACTTTGACTTATTATTTTTCTTTCAATAATATTATTGATAATTAATGGTAATGGACAGTTTTTTTTTTTTTTTTTTAAAGAGGGAAATTCTCTCACTTTGTAAATTTACCATTGCACAAAGATGCTGTTGGTCTTTTACTTATTTCAATTGATATTCCTTTTATAGCATATTGTTTTTAACATAGTAAAGACTTTTTAAATGGAAAATAAATACTGCTTAAAGAAACACAGAGATAAGGATCACTACTGATCAGAAGGTGACAAAATAGTAGAAAGAAGAACTCCATTCTAACATTAGGTAATAAAAAAAAGCTGAGCAGTTGAGAAGCGAGTGGATCTTACAATCAAGGTTATTATAGTTAACAAAAACTAAAATGAAAACTGAAACTATTATTAAAAAAAACATTTTCGCAAAACTGAAATAAAATAATTAACAAAACCGAAATGAAAAACTAAAACTAAACAAAACTATTAAAGTAGCCGGAAAGACTAACTGAAATAAAATAATAATTTACTAAAATATTTTTAGTTTTCATTTTTGAATAAATATTCTTGCCGTTAGTCTTTAACCCTTGTAAGTTTTAACTCTAAAACAAAGTCATCCACCACGAGCACATCCAGTGAACAGCGGCTGGTGATGGAGGACGGCTGTTCACACAGCATATGCGCTGACATAACAAGCTAAATACAAATACATAAAGCGTGTGAAACAGAAAGTGATTTGCGTGCCGCCTTTCTTTGTGCTTGTTATATATCAAGATGTAATTCAAACAGCTGAAATCAGAATGTGCTGGTCAAAAAAACGTTTACCATATGGACAGAAAAATCATGAGTAAGTAACGTTTCAGTTTATTTCTCTGGTGACTGGTTTTTGTTGACAGCAATTCACCTGCCACTGTACAGGAAAAATCGTTTTTACTTTCTCATATACGAAGTATAGAGAAAGTATAGTAATCATGAAAAAATTCGACCTCGATATTTTGATGAATCTTGACATTATAGACCTCCCAGAGTCCAAAAATACCGTTTTTTGGAATTGTGTGTGTGTGTAAACATGATAACTCAAAAACGCAACTAGTTAGATGGATGAAATTCGGCATATGGTTGTTACACCACAATTGTAGATCTGTATTAACTTTTGGGCCAAATCCATCACCCAGAAGTGGTACTTTACCTGAACACATACTCAATTTTTTTTTTTTTTTTATTCATGTAGCTGCAGAGTCCGATTTATTCAACTTTTATAATAATTGTTCAATATTATTAATTTGATTTGTTGTTGATAGTTCTTTAATGTACAGTACATAATATAAAAATATAATCATTGTCTTGCGGTTTACTCCTCAAATATCCATCCCCATATCTGAGTATACAAGAAAGTCGAGGGGAGAGCACTCCCAGTTTCTGAAAATAAAACGGCACTGATCGAGAGACTGACTAGGTCATCATGCAAGATCAGCATATTGTTGCTGACCAATCACTTTTGCTTTAAAAACATCGTTTAACAACGAAGCGATACAAACAAAGGTAGGTAGGCAATGAGCCTTCCAAGTGATGAAAAACATACTAATGGGTTTTTGTATTTATTCTGTATTTATTCATTTATCTTTTTTAGTTCATATTCACAACTCAAAATACATGATATTGCCCCTAACCTTGACACTACATGCTTGTTTTTCTTTGTTTCCCTCAATACAGCTAAATGGGGTCTGCACACTGATTCAAGTCTAAGAGCCCTGTTCTTCCTAAGCACCCATGATGTTCATGAGAACATATTTTAAAAATTATAAAATTGTGTAAAATTGTTCATATTCAGTATCTAGTTTTGATTATGCTTGTTTTTATCAGACAAAAACAAAACCAGATAGTAAACCATGTAGTGTAGTAAGCTTCCATTAACATTAAACCTGTATCCGTAGGAGCTCCATGCCATAATTACTAAAACTAAAACTGAAACTGAAACTAATAGATATGAAAATAAAATAGAAATGTCATTGTGAAATAAAAACAAAACTAAAACTAAAAATACACGATGAAGGAAAACTAAAACTAAACTGTTTCTAAGTAAGGTCAGAAAAAAATATAGAAATAAAAACTAATATAAAAAGGCAAAACTATAATAACCTTGCTTACAACAGAAACAAAACAGATGGGAAACAGTGAACTGAGCATTCATCCATTACTCCATTACAGAGTGTATTACTGTAAGCTGGGTTAAGACTTACCAAGTTTGTTACTAGGTTTGTCTACTCTGCACCTTAATATTAACACACACACACAGTGACTATACTGACACAATTATACACCACTGCCAGTTACTCTGTAGTATTGCACATAGGATCCCTTCCACATAAGTATGTAAGAGTGATGCCTCAAGCCTGTTACTTGTCAGGATTTCACATACGGACTTGATATCACCAGCACCAGGAAACATAAGGGTGTCCCCAAGACACATGAAACCTTTTTGATTATATGCCACTCACCAACCAACGGGGGTCTTGCTTCTGTCACACTTAAATAAACAATGCAGGTCAGAGAAAATAGAAATCTCCCCTGCACCAGGTGTCCTAATACTTACTTCATTACTTCAATCACTTCAGATGTACAGACAAAGTATAAAAATATGAAAGCAATCAGATATTTATTAAAGTAATAGAGGTGTAACAGAAAATAAAATCGATAGCAAAGTCTGAATATACTGAAAATCAGTAATGTTAAAAATGAATATTGGGCGGCTATTTTTTTTTTAATTTAGAAATCGATGTGATTCATAAGTTTACATTTGTTGACATGCTGTCTCTCTCTTTCTGACATGTCTTTGTCTCTGATGTCACTTCCTGTGATGGTCTTCTCCCTAGTCCTTCTGAAAGGAAAACAAACTTACTTCCAAGAAACAGCAGAGTTAGTCATGGGATTTAACTCATTATTGTCAGTCTGTCATGATTAGTTCAGTGGTATCAGCATTACATCCTCCTTTGTGCAACTGTGCTGAGGTGTTGCATACTTAAAACAATTGAATTATGCAGCATTTATAGGAATGATTTTAATCTTGACCTGCAACAACTGCTTAGCTGCTACCCAATACATGACTGTAGCTTTGCTCACACAAGTCCTCAACTGATCCGTTCAGCAGTAAATTAATTACATTAATTAAATTAATGCAGGAGGTCCTGCATTTGTACAAGATGCTCCAGGAGCAGAGGCTTGCATCACCCTGTTACATAACACAGG
The DNA here is from genome assembly GCF_900747795.2 of Erpetoichthys calabaricus. Taxonomy (NCBI): domain Eukaryota; kingdom Metazoa; phylum Chordata; class Cladistia; order Polypteriformes; family Polypteridae; genus Erpetoichthys; species Erpetoichthys calabaricus. Next base: position 95,362,887 of record NC_041395.2, read on the forward strand.
GGATCTCTGTTTATGATAACCATGAACAATGTAAGAGTTTAACACTGGGCAGCATTACTAATCACTGTCATCAATATTAATCAATTATCAATAAAATAAATTGTTGGCAAATTTTTTTATTAGTATTATGTATGTCACAAGTAATGTTTATCACATTTTGCAATAGAGCAGAGATGGAGGGTGTGAATATTGTGGTGGATCAAAGAACTCAAAACTGTGGAGTAACTTCCGGCTTTGCATCTGGCAAGAAATACATGTCTAGCAAGATCTGTAACTTGGCAGCACTTTCAAAGTAATTTTCTTTGTGTTCTCCTGGCAGCTTAAAATCCTTACCCGACAGAGTCTGAGTCATTAAAATTAAGCAAAACATCTTGTTCAATGTATTTCTTTAGATGGTAGCCACATCTCATATGTGATGTCGTACTATAAAGAAAAAGGAGACGTGTAGTAATGGCATTCAGTTATCATTGGCGTCAGCTTTCTTTCTCTTTAAAGCATTAAATTAGCAAGATTTTCTTTTTTGGCAAATATAATTTTAGAACATACTTATACTGCTGTTATGAAGGAGAGCATTGTGCCAGGAACTTAACAGTTAAATTATGGGTTTTAAAACAAATAATCAAAATAATTGACCAAGTAAAAAGACTGGCAAAATAGCTGTTAGTTGCAGCCCTAGTTAAGATATTTGTAAAATGTTTTCTGTAGACCAGAGTACAATCTTTAATCTTACACTCAAAATACCAAAATGAAGGGAAGCATACTGTATATAGTATGCATATATATGCATGGTTAGTCCATGAAAGGAGTTTGTAGGACTACACCACATAAGAGAGTCTGAAAACCAAGTACTGGCCTTCCAAACCTCAAATGAGGGAAGAAGAAAGTGCAGCAGAAGAAAGGCAACAAAACAAAACATCTAACTTGCCCAACTGGGTCAGTGACAGGTTTTACAAGTATATTCTGACATCCTTAGATAAATAAAAGTTAATCACCATCTTGTACTGCCCAGTGCAAACATTTTTTACAGACAAAATAGACACTGTATTTATATCAACTGGCAGGGAGAGAGTGTGAAAACTCCTCTCATTTTACGCCCTGCATGATAAACACGTTTACAAGTCTGACTGTAGTGCATTGATCATTTATTGTATTTTAAACTGCCCATGAACTTAGTAATTAAAGAATTAATTAAATGGATTATGTAAGGCTATTTTAAACACTTGCAACATATACTAGTCAATTACATTCTTTTTTATGTTTACATTCTGTATTACAAGTATTAAACCTTTCATTTAACAAATTAACTAATTTTTCATTTATGAATAAAAAGATTTGTTTTACTACCACATGCATAACTTAACAAGTGCAAAACAGGTATATATCTATGGAGTACAACAGAAAATTAGTCAAGTTATTAGCTACAAACATTTAAAGCTTTAAAAAGCATGAGTGCTGCTGGTGGTCAATCAGATTCAGAACAAGTAAAAGTTCATTATTATGAAATAACAGTGGAACATTAATAGAAGTATTACATGTATAAAAATAAAATAAGAAAATCCTTTGCAGCCTCACTAGACCTGTTGTCAGGGGTTGTGGCTTAGCTGGCCTATTTTTTAACTCCGAAGTGCTTCAGGACTCTTTTCCAGGGCAGACATCCATTGTCCAATCCAAATTTAAGCTCAATGAACATGGCGACCACCTTGGTCATCTCCCATAGGTGAATATCCCTGCTGTGTCCAAGACGAGAAACAAGTTCTTGAGGAATTCAGGTATGGATTCCAACTAAAGAAATTACAAAAATACAAGGATTATAGTAAATACAAACTTATTTTGGTGGTTTTGTAAAATATGTATTTATCTAAAATTTAGAAACATGTAGTGAGCAAACACTATACACAATTACAATGGGAGCTTAAGAATATTTTCAGAATGAAAAACATTTTTTCACAACTTGTACAACAAAAAAGTACTTGCTTGAATAAATTTGAATCATGTTTTTTTTTAATAAGTTGACAGTGAAGCACCTGCTTCTACTGAAACTCTTTCACATCTCTCAAAGAAATAACCCACATAAATGTACTGTAACATATAGCAAAATCAAACAGTAAATGTCAAATGTGTAACAACATAATATTGCTACCTTATAAATTAATATGGATAGCGCTTTGAGTACTGAGAAAAGCGCTATATAAATGTAATGAATTATTATTATTATTAATATATACAAAACCAGAAGGTAAATGAATATTTAAAACAATACAACTATAAGAAATATACAGAGATTCTTAACTGAAGGCATCTTTTATCACAGTGGTGTTATTAACCCCTTCACCGCCCTCTGCCGGATATATCCGGCACCGTTGTTTTAATGCTAACGCCATACTGCCGGAATTATCCGGCACATTTGCCTGTGGTTATATGAATGCCTGGCAAGTAGTATAACTGACGGTTTGGCGTGGGTATTATTACTACGTTGTATTTCGACAAGTCTGTGGTTGTTTTGGCCGGTCATGTGACGTGATTCGCATGTAACAGCTGTGAATATGGCGAAACGTAAACTGACTTCAAGTGAGGCTTTGCAGGCGATTTTGGACAGTTCTGATCATGATTGTAGCAGTTCTGAAGAAGATTTTAGTGACAGTGATGAGCAGCAACGTGCGCTGCATGATATTGTGAATGAAGACGCATCGGATGACGGCGCTGAGTGGGTGTATCCCCAGCATCTCAGCTGGGCTGCTGCCCGTGGTGAACTACCTTTTCTGCATTCGTTTGAGGGAACGTGTGGCTTTATTGTTGATGTAAACAATTACACTGCTGAGCAGTTTTATGAGCTGTTTGTGTCACCTGATTTGATTAGACATTTTGTTCATCAGACAAATCTGTATGCAGCACAGTTTATTGAGAAAAATCCCAATTTACCTCCACATTCCCGTGTTCGTGCTTGGTTTGACACTGATGAAAACGAAATGAAAAAATTCATTGGGATTTTGATGTTGATGGGAATAATCAGAAAACCAGATATTGAGATGTACTGGTCTACAGATCCTATGTATGCAACACCTATTTTTGCAGCTGTCATGACACGTAACCGATTCTCTTTGCTGCTGAAATTCTTTCATTTGAATGACAACAGAAACGAGCCAGATAAGAAAGATCCAAACCGCGACCACTTGTTCAAGCTACGTCCTTTGATTGATCATTTATTTGAAGCATTTCAGTTGCCCTACATGCCAGGACCGTCAGTTGCAGTTGATGAAAGTTTATTGTCGTGGAAGGGCCGCTTACAGTTTCGACAGTATCTACAATTGAAAAGGGCACGGTTTGGTATCAAGATGTTTTGCTTAGCTGAGAATTCAGGTTACATTTATAGATTTCGTGTATACACTGGCAACTTGCACAACATTTAGTGGTCAATACTGCTTGAATAAATGTAAAAAAAATGTAAAAAAGTAAAAAAACAAAAATTGTTCAGATTTTGCCTGGCGTGGGGAATATTTAGGGAGTTGGCGGTTAAAGGGTTAGGAAGACATGCTAGGGTAGGGGTTTGAGTTATAAGGTAGCAGTTCTTACCTCTACACCATTCAAGAATACATAGCACCTTCCTGTCAATTGACATTTCGGACTGGGTTTTTAACTCATTGACAGCAACATGAAAATCAAATGATATTTTTCTTTGGTTATATTCTTGAATAAAAGTGCACGTTTATTTGATATTTGGACTAAAGTCTTTACACATTATACACTTCTCATCATTATTAGTATAACAAAGAAAAAGTTTCTGTTTTAGCTATGTGTTCAGCAGTTCCCATCATCCTACACTTACACAGATCGTTGTAGACACAGAACATACATGAAATGTATGTATTCTAAATAACGATATATTATTTTCCCAAAACAACTCCGGGCACCTCACACCCAGATAAAGAGACCTGAGCTCTGAGAATTTTGCGACTGACCTCTGCTCAGTCGGGGGCAGGGGGATGGGAAAGCAGGCTGCTTGTGCTGATCAACATATTTGCAAAACAAGAGACACTGATGGAGAGGTGTGAAGGATTTTAAGGTGGCCTGGGATAACGGGTTTTTTCATAGGCCTCAGGGATTCTAGCATTAAAGGCCCTATATATGAGCCAAAACAAAACTGAGATAAGCCAGGAATGCAAAGTCTTACAAAAAGGAAGTAAAAAAATTCACTATAACTATGGAGAGTTTATGGCTGGAAAGTACATCAAATATCAAGGAGTTCTAAGGGCAAGTGTACAGATTGTAGTTTGATTAAAATCTGTACCAATCAATGGTTTTCTCTAATGCAATATTTGTATATATTACTTTTGCAAGATCTCAATCATATGACATATATACACTAATACTTTTAAGTGCATCACACTAATGTGTTTGGTATGTCATATAACCCCAAACCAGCCCTGCAGACTTCAACGTTCTAAACAGATCTACAGCCCTATAATTAACGTGTGTAAAGAGGCTTGCATATAATAATCAATATGAAACACATTACCACTCTTCAGACCCTGTGCAATTACCTTACTTCAAAGCTTCTGTCTCTCAAAACATATTTGTCATTAAAAGACAAAGAGAATAAGGAGTTTTGGTGCATATCTTTTTGTGGTAACCTGCCTGCCAGGCATGACCACTTTAAAGAAAAAAAAAGGAGTTTTGCGAGAATTTTAATTTTGGCAGTGACCGGTCGGGCGCGCTTCCAGCTCAGGCCTGCTGGAGGACGCTGCACATACCACTCAATCAAGTTGTGCGTCTCTTTAGCCACCTGTCATAAGCAAAGAGAAAGTTGTGGAGCATGTAGTTTAGTTAGTGCATGCAATAGTTTGAAAAGGGGATCCCAGGATAAAGTCCAGAGAAAGTTACAGGAAAAGTAACTTACTTTTGGAGGGTTATCTGCTTGTCAGTGCATCAGGGTGTGCTCGTACTTGCACCCACACACGAGGTTGCTAGTGTAAGAGTTTAATTTGAACCCGGGTCTGATGTGCACCTAGCATGTGTTAGGTCATATTTAACACATAATCACTGTGGTATTGTTATGCTCAGGCTAAGTTTCCTGTTGGCGAACCAAGAAGGAAAAATACTGTTCAGAACGGAATGGACGTGCAGAGGCCCATGTACTTTTAACATCTAAAAGTCACATACTCCTAATCTAACAGGACTGTCAATCAACACAGTGGACCAGGTTAATTGTGGTTATTTAAAGTATCAACGTTTTATCATGTCCCATTAGCAACTGGGTGTAACCAGTCATGTTAAGAGTTTTCTGATTATGTAATGAATTCCTTGGAATTGTGATCTAATCAATGAAGTATAAATATAGTGCAGAGGGTGCTCCTTTCCTTTGTAACATTTGCTAATAAGATGCTATTTTCACTCCTGTAAGTGTTGCCTCTTATAAAACTTAGATAATAAAGAATAATGATTGATGCCTTTCTCATGCCTGTGTTTATTGCCTATATGGGATGCGGAGTCGGGTGCTGTAAATGTCTTCCATACTAGCTCATCAAATACAGGCCTTGCATGTGCAGAACTTAATGACGTCAGCCGCTATAGGTGGAAGAGGGCAGTGTGCATTGTTGCACACTTGTACTGCATCACGTAGGAACTCTGAGAAATAGACATTTATATGTTTACTGACAATCACGTATTTAGTCACGTTTATGTTTCGCATAAGCTATTAAATTCAACAGAATTAAAAGTGTTTTGCTCCTGATTTTCTTTTGTATTCAATGTCTGGTGCATCACATTGCAGTGTCCAACAGTAGTCAGCAAGCATTGACGGATTCCAGTTGCCCTGGTATCGTTTCTCCAACGTAGCAATGTCCTGGTGAAACCTTTCACCATGTTCGCCACTGACAGCACCGAGATTTGTGGGGAAGAAGTCCAAGTGTGAGTGGAAGAAATGAATCTTGAGTGACATGTTGCACTTCATTGTCTTGTATGCTTTGAGAAGTTTGTCTACCAGCTGAATGTAGTTTGGGGCTCTGTAATTGCCCAGAAAATTGTCAACAATGTCTTTGAAGGCTTTCCAGGCAATTTTTTCCAGCCCAACTAAGAGATCTTCAAACCGCTTTCCACTCATAACATGTCTGATCTGGGGGGCCAACAAAAATGCCCTCTTTGATCTTGGCGTCAGTTATTCTTGGGAACATCTGTCTTAAATAACGAAAACCTTCGCCTTCCTTGTTCAGTGCTTTCTCGAAAGTCTTCATGAGTCCCAGTTTTATGTGAAGAGGAGGCAAAAATATCTTTGCCGGGTCGACAAGCGATTCATGTGACACATTTTTCTGTCCTGGAATGAACTTTTTACAGAGTGGCCAGTTCTGTCGAGAACAGTGTGACTCTTTGGCATGGCTGTCCCATTCACAGATGAAACAACAGTACTTTGTATAGCCGAGCTGCAGTCCTAGTAATGGAGCAATGACTAAGATCTCCACAGATATTCCAGTTGTACCTGCTATACTGGACATGCTTCAGCAACACTTTCATATTGTCATACGTTTCTTTCATGTGTGCTGCATAGCCAACAGGTACTGAAGGATAAACATTGCCATTGTGTAGCAGAACAGCTTTCAGGCTTAACATTGGCGAATCAATGAAGAGACACCACTCTTCTGGGTTGTGATCACAACCCAAGGCCGAGAACAATCCTTCAATGTCACAACTGAAACAGAGACTGTCGACTTGTGCAAAAAATTTGGTTATATCATGATGTCGGCCTCGAACCCAGCAGCTCGGCTTTTGCTTTTGACAGACCCAAATCTCTGACCAAATTGTTCAATTCGGACTGTGTTATCAGATGTGGATCGCCTGATGAGCACGGTTCAAAATCCTAGGTCAATGTCACTGTCAGTACCCGGCATTGCAGTTTCTTCATCTGGTTCGTCTAAGGTCCAATCCTCTGGTGGTTTTGGAATTGGAAGACTGTTGTCATGTGGCACGGGTCTCATTGCTGAAGGCAGATTAGGATATTCAATTTAGTTCTTGTTTTTGGCAGAGAAACCAGACACATTAGTCAAATAGAAGTATTCCATCACATGGTGTTTATGTTCTCGCCATATCATCGGAACAACAAACAGCATTGTCTTTCGAGTGCCTCTGAGCCAGGCTCTCAGACTGACAGCACATGTCGCACAGCAAATGCAAGGCGCCCATTCCTTGTCTTGATCGCCAATTTTACAGCCGAAATACAGATAAGCTTTCTTCACAAAAGCAGTCATCCAACGTCTTTGAGGCAGAAGTGTATATTTGCCCATTATATAGCACAATGCATTGCGGCTGTTACAACATTGACGAGACATATCGCCTGACACCAAAACGTCTATAGCATCAAGCTTACTTACTGTTATATTGCTACAGATACTATACTTTACTATACTGATACTATACATACACACTGACTATCTATATTAACCAAATGAGCAGGATCGGTGTATGCAAACCACCTTTATAGCATGCTGAGACAGCGTCAAGCTCGTTCAGACCTGCTCAGGCATGCCCAGGATGTCAGCTTCCACAGAACACCTCCAACCTGGCCTGATTCCATGCCTGGACATGCCCAGGCTGCACAAACCGTTGTTGATAAGTCACTTACGGGAGCGAAAATGTTTGGATACAAATATAAGAAAAAATCATGACAAAACTGAAACGGTACGTGATGGGTAAATTTTGATGTGATATTCGTGATCAGCACCCAAAAATCTATAAGAAACACCCAACAGTGTTCAAGAAGCAAAAACTTTGTTGTGCAGCATTATCAATGTAGGGTGATACCATGTTGATACTCACCCAACAGAGATGACAGAGACAGAGATCAGTATCTAGACATACTGCTTACTTGGGTTGGAATATAAATAAAGTGCAAGCTCTGTATCTCATATACTTTATGTATGTGTGTGCGTGTGTGAACATGTGCATGCTAGTTCTGTAGCTCAAAGCTTTACTGTAGACTGCATTCTTTGTAAATAGCTGCATCAATCTGACATATTCACTTGTGATTATGTGGAAACATTTTATTTGTCCTTTTCAATTACTGCTTTGACTGCTGTGTGGTGCATTAAGCTAATGACTTCCATTCAGTGCACAACCAATTGTATAAAATAGGTTGTAGTGGTCACAGTCTTGTACTCAGCAGCACTGTTACAAGGTGAATTTTTAAACATGTTTTTAAATACTATGAACACTGTATTTAAATTTATGGCTATAAAGTCAAACTGGAGGTATTAAAATTATAAAAGAAAATAACATGATATTTTTAAAAAAATTGAGTTGAACTATAAAGTATGACATTTGTTATGTAGAACTTGTTTAGAGAAAAAAAAAGAGTCAATTAATTGGGATAGACGTTTACACAGAACGGTATTAAGCCTTCAAATCCAGTGACTGGTCTATCCTTATATTTTGTGCAATTTTCTTTGAAGACAAATACATTTATCATTTTTAACATTTGCCATGGAGGTCCCTTTCTGTAGGTACAGTATCTTCTAATTGTATGTATGCCTTGGGGTAATTTGTTGAGCTTCAACCCTCTCTGTTTAGCCATTCATAAACAATGACAGAAGCAGTTCCCTTAAAACCTGTTATATCAAGTCTCCAAGAAGATATCGGACTGCATTTTGGATTAAAATACAATGAGTAATTCTGACAAAAAGTGCTCTGGAAACATGACAAACCTCCAAAATCATATTCAGATAATATTCAGAATATATTTAATATGTGTGCTACTCAAATTTTGCTTGGGTAGCAAAAATGATCATTTTCTATTAGTGATCAGAGTGCTTCATTTAATTTCTTTACTGTGCCTATTTAAATTAGAACAATATTTACTAGTACAGGCCATTCAGCCCAAAAACATTGTCAATCGTATTCACCTAATTTTTCAAAAACAACATCAAGTTGAATTTTTAAGGTTCTCAAAGTACTACTGTCTACCACACTACGTGGTAACCTGTTCTGTGCTCCACACATGAGCTGGGTAAGAAACAATCAATGGTCAATTGTGAATAGACAGCATTTTATGTTCCGTGTGTACAGCATGTTCACAGTCTCCAAGCTTTTTTGTGCTTTCTGTTCAGTGTTGATTCTAAACCTGCTTATGCATTGCGAATGTTGTATGTTTTCTGTTTCCTTTAATAATTAACATGTTTAGTGTACTTTAATTTTATAACTAGGGCAGAGTATTAGCACTGATATTTTGATTCAATGCAAGTTTTATCTGATTTAATTAGCGTGCACTAATATATTTCAAGTGCTGATATTTAGAGATTACTTAGACAGGCTAAGACAACATTAATGTGACAAATTTTAGTAACACTTTATTTGAAAAGTGTCTACATAGTGGCTTCATAATATAAGCATGGAATGACATTTAAGAAGCAAATGCTTGATTAGTAATAAATAGTCAACATCAGTATGTACAGCAAAATTGCAACATTGCTCTTTAAATTTACTGTGTGTGTGTGTCTGTGCATAGCTTATTTTTTTATAGTACTGCACTCATTCAAAATCACTATAATTTAACAAACCTACATATCGCAACATCAGAGTCCACACATCATGGCTGCTCCTTGTTTCAATACAATGCAAGGGCATCTGCTTTATAAAACAACTATATCATCTTGCTAGTATTATAAATATTAATTTATTGCTCCTTAAATAATGAATTAACGTATTTATGTTTTGAATTGCTGTGTAGACACCCTTCATCTAAAATGATAGCCAAATGTATTCCTCTGTTGGAAATTTAACATAATCTTGAATGAGTAAAAATTAAAGATATTGAGGGAAGGGATAGAATTCTACAAGTTACAAATATCTTAAGTTGCATTAATCGGTCTTGAAAATGTGTCCTCACAGTTCAAGATGATGCTTGTTGATGGCAGCTTTGTTTGAACGGAACATAAGACAAATAACCAGGCATCGAGACCAACAATGCTGCTAAATATGATCTGTGCAGTACATCTCATGGAACTACATCATATCAGCTACTTTGCGAATAAACTCAAATTAGTATTGCAGGCAGCTTTGAAAATTCCAACATGTGCCCGCATGCTTGGCTGGATTAGGTGCGTTGCAAATTAATTCCCACTGTATCAGTACAACTAGCCAGGTGCTTAAAGAGAAACAAACATCTATTGGACTCGCCAACACACTAACTGTGGTTGATGTAGTCACATGATGGAACAGCACATTGGTAATGGTAGAAAGGGTTTTGGAATAAAAGTCAGCCTTCTCAGAAGCTCTGCATATAGGCAGCAAGGTTGCTCCCAGTGTGACTGGCATGCAGCAACGTTATGTGTGACACATTCAGCAAAGGTGCCCAGTCTTCTTTTAACACAGTGACATGTGATTGTCGTGTAGGAATTTGCTACCTTGAGAGATGTGGTGATGCTTTGCTTAAGACCTACATAAAGTCTAGGTACAATACCAAAGCCCTTTGTTTGTGTAGGGTCTTGTATCTTTACAAATAAAACCTGCTATAGATTCTGTTATTTTCTGAGCACAAGGCAAATTAAATGGAAGCTTGGAGCTAAACATTGTCTCCAGTATAGATTGTTTAGGCTCTCCTCATTTGGATATCGACTGAGGTAATGTTTCTGGGCAACGTCGGGATAAATAATTTCTGAAATTTGTTGTGTTACCACAATACTTAACTTCTGAGTTGCACCTTTTACATATGGGTTTGCTTTTATACAGTTGTTCTTTACCGATACAATCTAACCAGAAATGAAAAAATAACTATTTGATAAATGTGATTTGGGAGCTTCAATGTTTAGCATACATGAAGCTGATGCAAGGACAGTTCTTTTAGTTAGGGATTGTGGTTGATTAAAGCAAGCCTGACCCATCTCTATCAGGCAGAGGCCATAAGTGATTGATTATGTGCACACGGAAAAAGATGCCATTTGGGTATTGGAAGAACAGAGCTCAGATGGTAGTTACCCATACCTGGAAAGTTTCATAAAAAGTTCACTGAATATGCAGATTGTGTGAGAATTTATAATGGAGAGAAACCATCTAGAATCCATTATGGCATCTGCAAGAACAATGCCACCTGCTCTCTGCTTTCCCTACTGAAGAACTGTATGATGACTGTAGAGCTCCAATGGCTTCAACTTTGGCCTGGAAATTTATGCATAAATTATTTCACTACACATACATATACATATATATATATATATCTTCACGCACGAGTGCATGGGGAGCAGTTTAAAGACTATGAATTCATCTCAACAAACCATGCCGAGAGACAGCGGCGGCACACTAACCTTTCTCTTTTTATCTCTTCATCAAGAATGAAGACTCGTCGCCGTAATAAGCACGATGTAAATAAAAGATGCCATACTTCCAGGGTCCCAGCTACATCCCAATTACAAGATGATGACGTCTATCTCCCATCATCCATCTCAAGATTTCTGTTCAATTTCCTGTCCCCCTGTATAAATGTTCCCCCATTTGATTGTTACTTTGTCCATTGTGACCATTTGTTGTACTGTGGAGATATTATTGATATTGTTGCAGTAAACTGGGGCGGAAACCCCAAAAGCTTATTCTGTTTCAATTGCTTTCTTCACTATATATTATATATATATATATATATATATACGAGGTAGTCGTGCCCGTCAAGGACGGGCTGCAGGCGACTTTTATCAGTGTTGCAGGGTAAAAGTCATTAAGTGCAAAATTATTTGTACCATGATTAAATTTAGTAATAAAATGTTTTTTGTTATTTGTGCCACACGACGAATCAGGATTCGAACCCAGGTGGACAGTAGGTGGTGTTAGGTCCTAACTTTGTTCCGGCATCCGGGATCGAACCACCGACCAAGGGTAGTGTGCACTCTACCACCTGAGCTGTATGGATCTTAGTTCCAAGGCAATAATAAACATAATGAAAGTTGTTTCTAGTTTAAGTCATGTATGAAAGTGTTACATGCCATAAAATGAACGACTTATCTTTATCAAAATAAAATTATGAATCATTAACACAATCAATGCATACTTAACGAATACGTAAACTATGTTTATTCAAGTATTTAGAGCACGACAAAGGTGATTACTGGAAGCAGCTCTTGCAGAGGCTCTTCGACGTGCGTCAGTGTTTCTTCGAAGTTGAGCTTGAATTTCAGACGCATTTGCTCGACTTTCTCGAGTTCGAATGCGATCTTGTCGACGCCTTGAATTTGCATCTTCCTCGTTTTCATGAAGTCTATTTTCTCGTAGTCTTTGTCGCTCTTGCTCTCTTCTTTCGACAATTTCACCTTCAGTTGCATTTAAACGATTCTCTCGTTGTCGTAAATGTTCTTGTTCTCCTCTCTCAACAATTTCAACTTGACTTGCGTTTGACCGACTTTCTTGTTGTCGTTGCCGTTCATGTTCACGTCTTTCAGCAACTTCAATTTCAGTGGCAGTAGAACGTTTTTGTTGCAATCGCAGACGCTCAATTTTGTGAACCAATTGTGTTTGTTCTTCCGTGCGGTTTCTTCTGTAAGCTGCAACTCGTTGGCGTTCATTTTGTCTCTGCTGCGAGATTTGAACACTCTTTGCTGCTTGTCGTACGGCACGTCGCTGTTTATTCCACAGTTTTTGTTCTTCAGTAAAAATTCTTTTTGGTTTCTTCGTTTTTGGCAATTCTTGAGGTGTAGTCTGAGCACTTGAAATATCCAAAATCTTATTTCTTTTTGCATTTTCGTCTTCTTCAGTCGAGTGACTTCCTTCAGCTTTTCTTTTAATCCGATTGGTCACTCGCTTCCCAGTGCTTCGTTTTTTATTTTGTTGTTGAGGCAAATGTGCAATATTCAAATTGTTTATGGTCTATTCTTGGGTTTCTTCGTCATTAAAATGCAAGCTTGTTTCTTTTTTAGTTGGTTGGTCCAAATTTTCAAAATTCGTAGAATATCAGCCAATCAAAACACTGATGTAAACGTACCAACCAACCGACAGACATGCTGAAATATATATACAGTGGACCCTTGACTTACGAACTCAATTCGTTCGCGAGGGCTGGTTGTAACTCAAGTTGGTTGTAAGTCAAGACTATTTTTCCCATAAGAAATAATGGAAATACCCATAATGCGTTCCGAACCTCCCACTGCAACACTTAATCTTTTCATAATAAAAAAAGGGTTGTATAATGTGCATAATTTACCATAACACCAATAATTTTTCTAATGTACTAACCAAAAAGTAATAAAAAGTGCCTAGCCTACCAGAAAACAATTTCATACTGTACTCACCATTTAATTTGACATCTTTGGGCTGCAGGAAGGGAGGAGGATGATAATGAAACTGAAGGTTTTTTAAAGGCTTTCTTTAACTTGCGCTCAGGCATTTGCAATCATTTCAATAGCTTTTTTTGCGTTAATTTTAATCTCCTCCTGCCTACAAGTTATTCTGACGAGAATTTTTCTCAGCATTTCCTTGCGATGATACAAGGAACTGTTTCTGAACTCTTCTGAGACCCCCCCCCACTCAATGGGAACAACATGCTGAAGTGCGTCCTGAAGCGCGATTGCCGCGACTGTGGAAGCTTGCTTGTCCATTGCCGGGCAGGGATATCACATGCATATCACCCATCGATATCTTTTCTGTTTGCTTTGGCTGAGAGACTCAGCACAGCTTTAAGCCGGCTTTTGCCCCAGCAACAGATAAACAGTCTTCCATACGGAGTTTGGACTTTGGCATGTCTTCTAGTTGGGGGAGGTCCCAAGAGAGTTTACAAACCTGACATTTTATTGAATGAGTGCCGCATTAATAGGAATGTTTCTGTTTGTTTACAATCGCGCAAGCGGATACACGTGACCGCATTCAGGTCGTAACGCAAGATGTTGGTCGTAAATCAAAATAAAA